>NW_028120802.1:0-663032 GCF_965178545.1 Coloeus monedula | reverse complement strand
AGTCCAAGCTACGGCCTGACTTTGGGCTCTATGTTTACCTCACTGTTGGGATTTTCATTTTGAAGATGCGAAGCACTTGGCACAGCAGGGTATTGGCACTGGGGGGACCATGAGCTGGATGAGTATTGATTCCAGCACAGAACTGGATGCTACTGGAGTTGTTGTATTAGTGATGAAACTATAAGTAGCCTTTGATTTTTTTTTTTTTTTTGTGTTTTATAGGTGGTCTGCAGCATTCAAATTGCTACTCCAACATGACAGACACCCTTGCAGAAAGAGGTCACAGTCGAGCACTGTCAGGTGGAACCTATCTCGGCAATGCAACCCTTTTGGACACTACATGGGCATGTGCCTTTCCATTTTGTTTTGCCCCTTCTCCCCTGGGAAGGTTGGTCATCATTCAGCTTTTCAGGGGTGGTGTTTCATTTTGGTTATGTTGCAGGGCTGTTCTTTGTCTTTGTTTTTAGGAAGTAAACCTGGATATCAGCAGTCAAGGTCAAGTGAGTGAGGTAAGCAGTGACCAGTGGACGCAACCAGTTATTGCTTGGGTGCCAAATTCTGGGGCAGCTCAAAGCATGCATTGTCTGAGCATCCATTTGTGTGTTTTAGGTGGCCCACTTGTATTATGCCTACAGGGGCTGAACCCCCCTCATGGACCAGCTGATGGAGCCAGTTTATCACCCTTGAGCTGCCTGTCCCTGTGAGCCTTCCAGAAGTATTACAGGGCTCTGCAATGAAGCCTGTACCTTTTCTGTTTGAAGGTGCCATCTGGGCAGCCTTTGGCAATGGCTGAGGAGTTGTGGCGAGTTGGGGAGGGAGGGAGGAGCGAGGGTCCCCTCAAGTTTCAGCAATGCCACATCACCTTGTCTCCCCTTAACCCAGGGATACCCTGCGACGTCCGCCTAGGAGTGCGGCCACAGAGTATGAGCCAAGGACCGGGGCGTTCTCAGGAGCCGGTGAGTAGTGGAATTGTTGGGTTTTGGCTGATGTGCTGCTGAGTTCAGGCACTGATGTTTGGTTTTCTTTATTGTAGTAGACTGAGAGAGAACAGCCCTCTGAGGGCAGGAACTTCCCAGATGATGAGGTGGCCTTCTTTTGCACCTGATGAGGATTTGCATCCCTGGATATCTGAGAGCTAAGTCAAGGGCTACACCTCAGGGAGGGGGATGAGAGTGGGGTGCTGGGTCAGGACTTGGTGGGAGGGATCTTTGAATTAGCTTTGGAGATGGGGATGTCCACGAGAGGGGCCCTTAGGCCACGTAAAGGCAAAGTCTCGCTGTTGATCGCAATGCTGAGGTGTGCACGGCAGAGCAGTCCTGGTGCGTGTTGTGTCACTTGTCTATTGTGTGTTCTGTGTCTCTGTTGTGGGCATCTTGTGTCACATGTCTTTTGCCTTACCCCTTTGAGGGGCTTATCAGAAATGCTGGGCATCATCCTCAGCAGCTCCTTTGCGTTCCTTGGCCCGACGCTGGTACCCTTGAACCTTTGACTTGCAAGCTCGGACATGCATCGGAATCGCATCTCTCTTTAGCACTATTGAGTCAGACACCTTTTACAGTCTTGTTCTGAGCTGTATTGACAGCTGTGCACTGCAACGGTCCCTTATAACAGATTAGGACTTGGGAGAATGTGAGGATAGGTAGAGGATTCCAACCGTACGATTCTCGGGCATCCATCTTTGCAGTGCTTGGCATAAGTCCTTCTGTTAGGGTCTTTTTCTGCCAGAGTTCTTTGAGCCTCATCGGCCTCATCTAGGTCATGTCATTGGTAATTCTTCTTGCTGAGACTTTCCTCTCCTTGTTGCATCCCCTTGTTTGTCATCTCCTGTGTCACAGGTGTCTGTGTGTTTGGCCTGGGGCTGCTTTGCCCTGCTACATAGTCTGGGTGTAGGTGTAATAGGATAAGTCCTAGGGACTTGACATTTGTAATGTAGGGATTAGTTGGACTCAAGATGGTATTTCTAGATTAACACAAAATGTTTGGAGCTGCTAAGTTACGATGCAGTACTTTGACTTTTGTCATCACTTTCTTTCAGATGCAGATGGATTGAATCTGTGGCAGAGTGCCCCATACCAGGTGAGGTGGTTCCCACAGGAAGGTCAGTCACCGTTTGTCTTTGCACGGCAAGTGTAAATGGTGACTATGTTACAGCTTTGTTCTTCATCTTTATTTGTAGGAAGTAATGCTGAAGATCAGTGGTCAAGGTCGATGGAGCGAGGTGAGCGGTGACTGGTGGCCAGAATGAGTTGTTACTGCTTGGGTATCAGTTTCTGGTGCAGCTCTAAGCATCCGTTTTTGTTTGTGCATTTTAGGTGGTCCACTGGGAAGGTGTCCCGGCCCTGGGATGCTGGAGGCCAGGTGGGTGCAAGCTTAAGCTATAGGTGTGGTGTACTTGAGTTGGAGCGGGGAGGCTGTGGTTTCAGTCTCTCAGCATGTTTTTTTGCTTTGCTTCTCTGCAGGTGCTGCTGCTGCCCTGGGCATGCCAAGGGACAGAGGCGAGCAGGTGAGCTGGCATTTAGGTGGGGCGACTGATAGGTGAGAGGTACGTGGCAGCATGCGAAGCGTGTCCCTTTTCGCTTTGCGGGTATCGTCCGGGCCACCTCCGGAGTCGGATGGAGATTTGAGGTGAGCCTGGGCCAGTGGTGCAGAGGGAGCCCAGCCTGTGCATTTATTCTTCTGGAGGGCAATAGTCGCAGTTTCTGTTTTGTTGTCTTAGGTACTACAAGTAGGTGCAGAGCCTAAGTTTGGAAACGGCCGGTGAGCGATGAGCCTCAGCAGTTATGAGGGAGAGAGGCATTGTGCAAGGGGTCACTTCTGGGACGTGTCATCACAGTCTGAATTTTGTCATTATTCTCCATCTTTTGCAGCCACCCAAGTGGGCTGTGGGCCATGTATTGACATCCACGGTGCTGAAGCATTCTTTTCTGTTGAGGATGGATTTTGTCTGCTGGTCTTCAGAGAGCTAAGTGTGGGGACTGTTGGTTGGGAGAAGGCAAAAACCTTTGGAATCACAGGAGGCAATTTGAAGTTAGCTTAGAGGAGAGGGCTGTAGTGGGCCAGGCCCCTTGGAGGTTAAGGGAGAGAGGGTTTCTCTTCAGCATCACTCGAGCCTTTGCCGGGCCGGGCAGTTCCAACCCATCTCCATGTTCTCGTGAGCTTTGCATCATTGGATTTTGAGTCTCGATGTCATTGTCCATCTTTTCACCCGAGGAGCCTGCCTTCGGGTCTGGCACGATTGCCATGGTCTAAATTTTGCCTACTCTTCAGTGTAGCCATGCTTTTGAGCACTTTTGAGCATAGCAAGCACGTGGACATCTTGCATCTTGGCCATTTGTGGGTCGGTCATGTTTTGTGATGTCACTTCAGCCTTTGGCAACAGAATCCTTCTCTAGGGATCCCTTTGTATCAGCTGGCAGTCGTTGCCTCCTTCTCTAGGCCTACTGCACTTCTTGAGCATCCTCTTACCAGCTTTGGCACTAACTTCTCATAAGGAGTTTACCTTTCACTGTCACGTACTACTGCCGTAGAGCCTTCTTTCCTTTGGCGTCATCAGCCTCTGGCTCATCTTGCACTAGCAATCTTGGGTCCATCAGGTAAAACTGCTGGGCAGTTTCAGTTTGTGTCTATGTGATGTGGTCTGTGTCCGTTGTCTTCAGTGTCATAGGGCTTTGTGATGTCTCAATGCTTTACAGGCATCGTTATGGGCCATATTGGCAGCAGGAGCACTTGCATACTTTCCTGGATTGGGCGTATTCTGGCATCTTTATGGTTTTGCTTTTTGAGACCAGAAGAAGTACACAAGGTGTTCCTATCCATCTTCCTTCTCAGTTTTGGTAGTATCTTTTTTTTCATGTGCCGTTCCCTTGGACTTCTGTATGAAGTGTACTAGACCCTCCTCACTGCAGTAGTTTTGTAGCTTCCGTCGCCTCAAAGCATCCTGGTCTCAAAAATTTATCTTCTGAAGCGTTATCTCAAGTCTTCATGTCATCTTTGCTTATATTTGATGCACTGTGTGTCCATGTGCCACTTATGCTTGGAGCTGCCCTGCCCTGGCACATTCAGTCCTGGCTAGTTTGAACAGTTTTAGAACTCTCCTCTCCTGTCTATGGGCTTTTGGGTAGAAAGTTTATGGGCCTGGTGTGGGGATAACTCCTAGCTGTCAGCTACTTGCAGACTGCCTCATGCTGTCTTGCAGGTCCCTAAGGCAAATTTTGATCCCTGTGGTCACTGATGCTACCAATTTTCCCAGGATCTACTGTTCCACATCAAGGAGCAGCAGATGGAAGAAGATGTTAAAGCATCTTCTTTAGGGGGGAGTGTTTCTAGTAAGGGCTGCAGTCAGCGTGTAAGCTGAAGAAGGGGTGTCTGAGAGTGTGTCTGTCTGTGTGTGTTGACTGGCTCTAACCTTATATGTGTGTTGTTTTTTGCCTTTCAGGTTCTTCAGTTCATTTTAAAATTTAGAATACGAAGAACCCAGCTGGTCCTGCCCATGCTGTGGGGTCAGTCAGAGGGACACAGGGTTCCTCTTCTCCTTTCTGCTGGGATGAACTGCCTAGGGAATACCATTTCTGACAGCCCAGTCCTACCTGTGTCCTTTGGAAAAGGGCAGAGGTGAAGAGGCGACTGCCAGAGTTCCTTGGGGATGATGGAGTTGTGGTGTTTGGCTGTGCCCAGAGGGGCAGGTTGGGCATTATTTGTGTGTCTGAGGACTGGGGAGCCGAGCTCTCAGTGCATTCCCAGCTCTCCCAGGGGTGGGAGCAGGTGCAAGGCTGGGTGACAGCCTCTGGTCGGGGCAGGCCCTGGCCCTGGCACAGACACGCTGGGGTGGTTTGGGGACACTTGGGGAGCAATGGGAGGAAAATGAGGGATGGTGCTGGGCGGAGCAATCGGCCTGTGCTCGTGTCAGCGCAGCCGTGCAGGGCGCTGGGATCTGGGTAAAACACCAGCTCTCCTGGTGTTCAGGAATGCAAGGTCTGAGGGACTGGATTTACCTAGGGCTTTTCAGGAACAAGGGGAAATGTGGTGCCAGAGCTGTGCCCTATCAGGTTGTGTTTCCCTTTGGGGACAGGGAGTCTCTGGGCTGAGGTGAGATTGCTGTGTGAGTGGCAGGGAACAGGGAGCTGAGAATTGCAGGCACTGATGGAATAATTGTCTTAGGTCTGTTTGGTTTGTGTTGGTGAAAACTGGGATTTGGGCTGGAGAGGTGCTCTTGGGAACAATGGATAGAGTACATTTGCTCCATGGATGTGTCAGGAAGGACAGAGAAGGGGAGTATTTATAACCTGTTCTCAGTATTTCATGCAAATTTGGGGTGGAGCAGCAATGCAGGTGGGTGGGTTTGGCCTGGGCCTGTCAGGACTAACCACAAAGAATCCAGCCAAGCCCCTGACCCCTCAAGGCATCTGTGAAACACTTCCACAGCAACCCAAGTCAGAAATCCAGTGATTAGGGAGGTAAAATTATAGGTAATTGCCTATGATCTGTGGGGAATTTCCTTTGGAATTATCAATCAAGGCAGGGCCTATCTTTCAGCTCTTTTCCTGGTGTGCAGTTTCCTCTCTGGTTTCAATGAGTTTGTGTGCTCCTGTTAACAAGCAGTTTGTTTTCACCCTGAAATTTGGGGTGATAGGCCTTCTTTAGTGTCTTTCCCACAACTGAATCATCCCTTCCATGGGTAGTCCATGTTGTTCTACACAGCTGCTTTGGCCGTGGCTCAGAGAGAGAGAAGGGAAATGACTTTTTAGGGCATTGAAATTTCTCCAGGCAGGAGTGGGAGGTCGTCTTCCCCCTCCCCAGAGCCCTGCAGGCGCATGGGAGTAGCTCAGTGCCAGCGCAGCTCTCTGAGCAATAACAACGCTTGGGAGGTTTGAGTGTTGATAGCAGCTCTCCTGTCTCCTGGTAGCAGTCCTAGGCGGAGGAGGGGAAAAAAGGAACTTGTGTTATTCATGGAAAACTTTCTGCTGTTTCTTGTGCAGTGTTTTAGATCTTTGTATGATTTACTATCCAGTGTCTGTAGGTAGAGAATGACTTATTGGAGGTAAAAATTGAGATAATCACTAATGGAAATGGTAGGGAAAACTTTTGAAGTGAACTTGAGGTGACCTGTAATGGAGAGCATGAAGATTTTGAAGTAAACTATAGCAATCAGTTGTGCACAAGTAGGGAAACCTTTGGGGGTAAAATACAAGGTCACCTCTAGGTGAGGGAATGAACACTTGTTGAGGTAAACTGAGTGAATCAGTTGTGGAAGTATTAGTAAATTCTGGGGGTGAAACTTGATGTAACCTCCATGGTAGAAAATAAATGAATCTTTTGAGGTAAAAAGGAAGTAATCAGTGTTGGAGAGGCAGGGAGATTGAGAGTAAACTTGAGTCTGTAGTCCAGAGAATGAACATACTGAAGTTAAATGGAGGTAGTAACTTGCAGACAGGGAAAAAATGTGGGGGTCAAGTCTGAGGTAATCTCTAGGGGAGACAACATTTTTGAGGTAAACTGAGGCAGTCACTAGGTGACAGGTTGGACAAGTTTTGGGGGGTAGAAATTAAAATGACCTGTTGGGCAGAGAATGGACATACTGAGGTGAATATCAGGTAATAAGTAGTGGACAAGTAGCAATAATTTTGGAGGTGAAAGCTGGGGTGATGTGTGGCAGGGAGAGCGTACATCCTGAGGTAAAGTGAGACAGTACTGGAAAGATAGTGAAATATTTCAGGGTAAAACTTGATGAAATCTCCAGGATAGAAAGAGAATATTTATGGGTCAAAAAGAGTAAATAGTTAGTGGGCAGGTAGGGAAAATACTGGGGGTAAAACCTGAGGTTATCTCTAGGGGGAGAGAATGAACATAGTGAGGTAAAAATCAGGCAATGACTAGTGAATGTTAGGGCAATTTTGGGGGGGTAAAACTGGAGCTAATATCCAGAGTAGTGAATGAATACTTTCTTGTAAAAAAGAAGAAATCAGGAGTGCACAGACAGGGATAGCTTGGAGGGAAAATCTGAAGCAATCCCCAGGGAAGAGAATGAACAGCATGAGGTAAACTGAGGTAGTCACTTGTAGAGACACAGTGAAAATTTTGGGGATAGACACTGAGACATTCTGGAGGACAGAGAAAATTACTTTTTGGGGTAAAAATGGGATGATGGGTAGGGCAAAGCTTGTGGGAAAAACTTGAAATAATCTGTAGGAAAGAGCATGAGCATTTTGATGGAAAAATGAGATATTTTTCTTTACTTCCCTTTGGGATAACTTAATCTGCACCCTTCCATGAGCAATTCCTTGGCTTCTCCTGGAGAAAACCCCCATGGCAGAGGCAGTGTGCAAAGGAGCCCAGAGCTGTGCTTGGAGCAGAGAGTGCTGAGAGCTGCGTGTGCCTCTGCTGCCCCAGGCTGGCAATATCCCCATGGAACAGACTGGGCAAATGGGATTAGAGGAAGCACAATCCCTTCCTGGAAGAGGTTTTCTCCTGTGCAGATCAGGCACAGGGCAGGAAGGGAACTTTGGAGATCAGCTGCTTTCCCCCAGAAAGCATCACTCACACCAGCATGGATGACATGACCTGTGCCCAGCGCTCACCATGCACCCGGCCAGAATCAAGAGCAAAGGTTGGTTTGGGTGTGAGCACTTGAAATAACTTTGAAAGAGAAGCAATCACCTTTTGCTGCTTCTTTCTTTCTTGCAGATGCTGCGATTGCCTCTGGGCACATGTGCTGAGCTCTCCCTGCAGGGAACTGTCAGCCCTGAATGCCTGTGCAATAACTGCAGCTGCCCAGGCAGACACAGGAAACTATTCCATGCATTAAATTGCCATGACCCAAGGCACTCCTGGAGAGAGAGTGTAGAGAGTTACAGCACTGATCCTGCTCCCTGCTTTCCCAGTAGTGCATTAACATGATTTCATCCTGATCCTGAGAGCTCCAAGGACAGTAACAACTGAGGTGCCACTGATGCTGCCACTTTTCTGATGGGCCTGGCCCAGAACCATAGCCCAGCAGGGGTCGGTGGGAGCAGTTCAGTTCCCCCTCCCTTCCTGCACTCTGGGCAGTTCCAGGAGCCATCTGATCCCTTTCCGAGCTTGCCACCACAGCCTAAGCTCCCCCTCCCCCCCCCCCCCCCCCCCCCCCCCACTGGGCCATGATGGCATCTGCATTCCCAGAGCCAGCGAACGGCTCCGGCCCTCACACCACTGCCGCACATCAGGCCGGGCTAGGGGAGCTGAAATAAAGCCTGGAACTCTCAAGGGTAAACTGGCACCACAACCACAAACCTCCCTCAGTTGAGAGTAAAGAGGTGTCCCTGTATTTACACACATCCAGGAACAATACTCCTCTAGAGCAGGTGTGGATTTACTTTTTTATCAGTTGAACTGGCACTGCTGCCACCTGATGCCATTAAATTCTCCATCCCCACAATCCCTGGTTACCCTTGGCTGTGGGGTTTTTGCTGTCTCACAGTGAGTTAGGAGGGATCTCTGGCCAGCCTTGTTGCCCAAGAGCATTCAAAATCCTAATCCTCACTTCTCTGACTACTGAATACCTTAAACGCCACTCTGCGTTGTGCAAAAAAGTGCCTTGGTCCCACTGGGAACTGCACATCTCTAACAGCTGTTCTCAGTTATTCCAACTGAGTAAAATAATTATTAAGGAAAAGAGGAACCAGTTAAACCTAACAACTTTTGCCTGATGTTTTCCTCAGGAATGAGTTAGGAGCGCAGTAGCAAGGCCTTCAGACAGGTATAGTGTCTGATATAAACTATATCTGGGCACACATAAAAAATAGGTTATATATAAATAGATAGCTATATGCCCTAATATATAATACATATTTATATTACAGAGTTATGTAAGGCATAAATATCTGCCCTACATATAACCAAAAATATTTATCACCAACTACCTTTAAATTACCCCCTGACCCCTGATGCTAGGAATGTAACATTTTTAGGGATCCTAAAATCAAACAGATGCAGGAAAATAAACCACGATTTTATGCCATTAATTCCAAGATGTTTTCCTGGATGTGTGCTGCTGCGTCTGTTTTTCTGTAAGATCTTGTGCCTTATCCCTGAAGTGCACTCAGAATTGTCAGGATCATGAAATCCATTTGGGATTTTACTGTTGCTGCAGTATCCAGTGAGATGAGTTTTTTCAAAATTATTTCTCTTGGACCGAGCACATCTCCTCAAGTTCCTTCTCACTTTCTGCATCCTGGAAATGCAAAAAGGGAAAAGATCAATGTACAGCTCAAGTGAAACAAATAAAAAGCATCATTTCCCTTCTTTCTCTCCAACCCCAAATCAGTTTTTAAGCATATCATGGAATCCTGGAATGGTTTGGGTTGGAAGGAGTCTTGAAGCTCATCCAGTTCCACTCGCTTCCACTGGGCCAGGCTGCTCCAAGCACCGTCCAAGCGTGAGTCTGAAAAACCCCAAACAAGTCCCAGATCTAGACAGCCCACTGGAAGAAAACCCAAAATTAATTAGAGCAGCAGAGCCTGGCTTCAGTCTGGCACTTCTCCTTGACAGCACGCAGAGCTGAACGGAGTGGTCAGGGCACACTCGAGGGCAAACTGGGAGAAATCACGGCGGGGTCTGCCCTGGGATGGAGACCCAGCGCCGTCCCGCTCGCCCCCCCCTCCGGCCCCAGGGTAGGTCGGTCCCCGCAGCGCGCGCCCCTTCGGCCGGGCTCGCCCACTCTCCGTGAAGAGGGGCGGGAGAGGGGGCTAAGCAGAAGCTGCGGAGACAGGATCCCCTCATGCCGCTTCTCACCGTTGAAGTCCCCGGTGTCGGCCACCACCGTGGTGTGGTGCTTGAGCTGGTCCAGCGCCGACTCCACCTTCTGCCGCTTCACGGGGGACACCGACACGTCCGCGGCTCCGGGGGACTCGCGCGCCCAGGAGGGACGGTACGTGCCCGAAGGCCACCGGCCCGCGTGCTCCCGCCGCCCGCCGCCAATCCCAGCCTGGCTGGGCGGCAGCGGCCAATCAGGAGCGCGGACAGGAGACGGACGAGGCCGCGGGAGGAGCCGAGGCGGGGCAGCGGGAGGGAGAGCGATTCTGATTGGCTGGTTCGTGAGGGCCGGGCGGGGGTTCGCCTTGGCGACCGTGACGCCGCCATCGTCCCCGACGGAGCGTATCGGGGGAGTCTCCTGGCCCCGAGATCTCTCGGGCCCGGAACCTCCTGTCCCCGGAGTCTCCGTGTCGCCAGAACCCCCGGCAGTCTTCCCCGCGGCCGGTACGGCGCCCGACCCGCCCCTGAGCCACCCGTCCCTCGTGGCCGCGCGGGGCCCGGGCGCGGCCGGTGCCGCAAGGTGGCGGCGGGCAGCCCCTGTGGGAGGCGGCCGTGAGGGAAGGCTCGGGGCCGCGTCGGTGGTGCCCCGCTGCAGGAGCTGAGCGCTCTGGGCTCCCTTCCCCGCCGTTGTGGCAAGGTTCGAAATGGTTTATCGAGTGCAGCTCCAGGCGCTGAGAGAGCCCTCGGCCCAGTAAGGCAGGTGTTTTGGGCTCGTGGTTCGCCTGAACTTTATTTAGGCTGTAAAAGAGGTGGTCTTGTTAGTGTGGGCCCACTTGGAAATTGTACTCTCCAAAACATCTACAGAAGGAATTACCAGTTATTTCAGCTGGGTTATTTAATTGTTAAGGAAAAGAGAAGACAAACTTTTGCTTCTGGAAACAGGATGGCTCTTGGCTGGAAATGTTGGAGAATCCGTGTAACAGGCTCCTAGTCATGGGGTTATGCTGTTCCCTCTTTCTGTATGGTTCCACTTGGGACAGCTGCCACAGTCGTTCCCCTTCCAGAGAGGCAAGAATGTGCTTTTGTGCAGCCTTCTCATGCTTTGCCCCTATTCTTAAGACACAGCTATCCAGGCCGTAACATCCTTCCTGTTGAATGTCAGTCCCCAAACCCAAAAGGAAATGTGTGGTTTCAGACATTCTGCTGAGTTTCTGAGACTCTCAGTGACAAACCATTATGAAAACCCAGTGAAAGAGACGGAGATGGAGTTATAACTTAACTATTTTAATAAATCTTGTACAGTGCATGGTTATATCATTGTCTCCTTCGCTCAGTTACATCAATGTACAGTACTTTATAGCAGTGTCTGCAGGCAGTACAAACAGAACAGATGCACAGCTCAGTCGCGTGGAAATTTGTAAAAGTGGCCTCTGCAATAAGGTCTACTGAGCTATTTGTTTTAGGAAGTGCTCCTGTGGCTCCCGGCTTTACAGAGCTGTCATGTACACTCCTGTTAAAATCCCAGATAACCGTAATTCCCTGTGATTTGCTTTCCTCTACACCCCAGGACTAGAAGATGGTGTGTTTCCTAGCTCAACATTCGTTTTTATTTTCATTTTAGAAACTTTTTCGCCTCCCGTGCTTGCCATCCTGCCTCCCATCTCCACCCTAATCCGGAGCCAGGGCTTCTCAGGAGGATTGTCCTCTTCATCCCTCCCTGACAAGGTGAGTGCCCTTCTCAGATCCTAGCAGGGCTGTGACTAAACCCAGGATCCTCCCCTGCCTGCACCCTAATTCTGCTGGTGAGAGCAGTGTCCTGTTTCAAATGAAGAAAACAGATTATCCATTGGAGACGCTTAAGAATGAAGCCAAAACTAAGGTGCACTGGTGTTCTCAGTTTTAGACATGAGCTCCCCAGATGCTGTTTTAAAGCTTTTTCCATTAAATGTGCAATGACAGGCACAAATTTGGACAAAGACTCAGCATGTGCTGAGAGAGAAAACCCAGCTGTCCCTGGGCTGTGGGCAGCTCTGGAGCTCTGTGTGCTTCACTGCTTTGCAATCAGATTGGTCTGTCAGTCAAACAGAGCTAGAAATGCAATGTGCCAAACTTGCTGTGGACAGGAACTACGCTGCTTGCTTGAGTTTTGAAATGGTGAGTAAATTTTGGAAGCATAATCACTTAATTCTGCTTCTAGGGAGAGGGATTTTCCTCACCCCTATTTACAGATTGCTATATACAAATGCACATAACTTTATGAAGGAAAACGGGAAGTAAAGAGCAACACCCTGTGCTAAATTAGAGGGGTTTTTTTCTTGTGGCCATTTAATTTGTGTTAAACCTGCCTTTCCCAGTGTGCTTTGGGGTTTCAGCTATTTGGGAATCATTTCAGCTGACTTTTTGCAGTGAAAATGTGAAGATGGGGACAAGTGACCAACACCCTGGGAAGGGCTGTGGGTGTGCCTGGGTCGGGAGCAAACGGTCAGGGCTTATCTTCTCCTGGTTTGAGGCCCGGTTTGGCAACACCACCACAACATTCCAGTGCAGGATCCGTGCCCCAGGGAAGGGCTGCACAGCTGCCCCGAGCCCCAGCCTCTGCATCAGCAGCGGTGGGCGGGTGGAACTCACCTATTTCCAGATTCAAATCCCTTTGTTTGTCACTCCTGCTCATTTCTAGGCACTGAAAGCTCATTTCAGCTGTTCAGAGATAGCACTAGCTGGTCCATGGATTTAAGGAAGCAGCCAGACTTTGGGAATGTGTGTTGCCATTCTAGCCTTGTCCAACGAGGGGGCACAGGGGGACAGGACAAGGACAGGCAGTTGTCACCGGCCCTGTGCTCGTGGGCTGCAGGGGACACCTGCACTGAGGAGGAAATGGAAATGGAAATAGAAAGGGTTAGGTTGCCCAGAGAGGTCATGACTCACCATTCCTGGAAGTGTCCGAGGCCAGGTTGGACAAGATTTGGAACAACTTGGGCTTGTGACAGGCATTCCTGCCCATGGCAGGGGGGTGGAATGGGATGAGCTTTAATGTCCTTTCCTTAAACCCAAACCATTGCAGGGTTCTAAAGCCTTATTCCTCTGGTCCAGGCTCCAAGCCTTGAGGCTGGCCTCTCTTGTGCTGTGTGCCACGCCTGCTCTGCCAGGGGAGAGTGGGGAGCAGGGGACAGCCCTCGGAGAAAAGCTTTGGGGGTCTTTTTTTGCTTGAAGCCAGCCCTTGTACATCCAGCCCCGTGTGAATCCTGCTCTGATCGCATGCACGGAAAATTTCAGTATAAAATATATAGTTATAAAAAAAATACTTCATGCAAAATTAAAACACCTTTCCCAGTGGGACATGGTCTTATTGTCAACCCTTCCCAACAGTGTTCAAGGAATTGTCACTCTGATGGCAGCTGGACCCCAAGGGGAGCTCTGCTGCATCTGGCCTGGGCCAGGAATCATTGCTTTCATTCCCTTTTTTTCTGCACTACTTAGGGCTAAGAGCTGAAATAAAGCAGAGAGACTTTAATTTGCAGAATCAATCCTTTCCTGGCGGCGCTTCGTGATTTCTTGGAGCTCCGACTCCCCTCTGCTTTTCTGGAATGGAAACAAAACAGGCAGTTTGGATTTGAACTTCAAGCTGCAGTTAAGTGACAGTATTTAATTAATGCTGTAAAAGTAGAGCTAGTTTCAAAGAGATAAGTGATATCAGTAAAAAGCAGATTAATTAGTGGAAACAGGGGGATCTTACAGATTTGCTCAAAAGACACTTTGGAATTTTTACGTGTGTTTTATTGCTGGTGTAGGTTTGGTTGCATTTTTTTTCCCCACAATTGTATTTTTTAAAATGCCTGTTTAATGAGCTATCTGACGCTGCTGGTACAGCCCCCATTCCAGCAGGAATTATCCAGAAAAATGCTTCCCTCCAGCTGGTTTTTCTCCACTGTGATCTTGCTGTAGACTCTGTTTCCCTCATCACCGCACACCTTCTTCAGCTCCTCTCTGTTGAGGGAGAAGAGCTGAGCTCCGGTGAGGATGCCCAGGTGTTCCACGGTCCTGGGGAGACACAAAGTAGGGAGGTGACGATTGTGCTGCACGTGGCCTCGTGCCAGAGGTGAGGAGTTGGAGATGGGAGGCCAGGAGCTGCAGTGGGACCATATCACGGGGCCCTGGGGCTGTTCCAAGGTGGCAGCTGCAATTCCAGTAGCATTTCAGGCCTTGGATTTAGTTAGTTAACTGTTTATCTCCAAGAAAATATTTATACCAGAGAAAGGGAGTGACTTTGGGCTCTGAACATTCTGGTTATAGAGCCTGGATTGAACAGGGTTGAAATCTAATTTGCAACACAGGCTCTGTAAGTAAATCCAAGTGGCTTGTCCCAGGTGAGATGGTGCCGGTGGCCTCCCCCGCTCCTTCTCCAGGGAAGGACGAGCATTGCACGTGGCAATAGGGCAAATCTTACTCTTTGCTGAATGACTTGGCCTCCAGCCAGGCTTTGACTTCTTCAGTGCTGGATTCAAAGGTGAGGGGCACGAAAACTTGCTGAGGCTTTTCCACTTTGAAATTCCTGTGGGGAGGCTGAATTTTATTGTTTGTGATCTTCTTTAGCAGCTCGTCGTTCAGCTCATCCGTTTGGTGAATAAGTTCTGTAGAAACAAGTAGGGAATGAAAGCAAGTCTTCAGTCAAAAATGCCATTAAATGTTTGTGGGGAAACTGTAAGGCAGATGGGGATGTGGCTCAACATTCTTATTTAAATTCAGCCCAGAAAAGTGATTCCCATTTTCCTGTGCCCCTGTGTTGCCATTTATTTTGCTCCCATCACCCCTTGGCTGTTGCCTGATGTGGAAGCACAGTTCTGTGAGAATCTACAATTGGAGGTTTGGAATTGAGACCTTTTCAGTCCTCTCTGCTGCTTCTAGTCACTAATTTGCTGATCGCAGAGCTCCAGGTTTTGCTCCGCAACAGAACGGAAGCGGCAGGAAGCACAAACTGGGAATGAGCAACACACTCATGATGGGATGAGCTTGAAGGTCCCTTCCAGCCCAGGGCATCCTGTGCTTCTGTGAAAACTCCAGTGACTCTTCATCCAGTATCGCTTTCCCCATGAAACTCCTGAAGACTGTGGAGAATAACTCAGTGATACGAACAGATTTGTGTCCTTGTATTGTGGGGCTTCCTGTCGTCCCAGAAGGGCTCCTGCTTCCAGGAGTGGACAGGGTGGGATAAGGGGTGAGGTGAGCAGGGCCCCTGATCTCTCTCCTGCTCTGTGAGCCCCACAGCATGTGCAGGGTGAGGGAGTGATGCGGATCTCCTGTTTGGCCGGGAATTCTGTGGAACCACATGAAGGAAGCGGCCAGGCGGGCACTGTGTGTGTGCCGGGAGATGAGCAAAAGGAAGTGAGAGAAAGGGATTGACCTGAGCTGTTCCTTAGACACACTTAAACATTTTGGAAGAGAAAGGAAACTCTCTCCTTGGGAGGAGGAGGAGGAAGTTAGAACTGGAGGAAGGAGGCATGGGGTGATCACTTATTGCCCTGCTCGGCCCGGGCCGCCCGAGAGCCCCGGCGGTGTCACAAGCCCCAGGGCTGCTCTCTTGGCTCTTGTCCTGCCTGGAATGGCCTCCAGACACAGTGCTGCTCCATTGCTGTGATCAGTAAAAGGTGCAGGGGAGCCCCTTGGGCAGGTCTGGTCCCCCGAGCGCCCAAACCCAGGGGAGCCCAGAGTGGGACACACACGTGCGTTCTTTGGCGTCCTGTGCAGAGTGGCGCGACAACATCTCACTGCCCCACTTATCCCCGGCGTGGCTGGCAGGCAGCTTGTGGGTTGGGCTGGATGGGCCATAGCCCCTGGAGCTCAGGTCTCCTTTGTACCTCTGGTTAGACTGGTTAGAAAGGGAAAGAAAAGTAAGAATTTTTTTTGGTCGTTTTTAATTTTCTTAAGCTTTCTGCCTCACACCCACGGAGGGACAAACTGCCGTGTTCTCCTTGTGCTGATGTGGGGCTGGGGAGACCTCAGGTGGAGCTGCATGGAAGAAGTTAATTTCTGGGAATGAAGAACCCAAAGCAAAGTCTGAAGTTTGCGCAAGGGAATTCCTAGTTGTGCCAAACGTGTTCGATCTCATTGGAAGGCAGAGCCTCACTGCTCCGTAGCTGGGATGTGAAGCGGGACCACTGCCAAGGGCCTGGAGCGGACTGGAAAGTTTTTTGACGTTTTGATTAAACTAGCAGGGATTTATCCAGAAGCCTGCTGGGCCGCCTTAGGCTTTGCCCAAACGCTGCAATACCAAAATGGGGAAGCAATTCCATGCTTCCCTAGGGTGTTTAGAACACTCCAGCTCCACATTTCTGCAGTGCAAGTTGCAGTATTCAGTTAATTCTCACTTAGATGGTGTTTCCATCTGCCTCCACTCCAGTAACGTGTTCCTGGTGCTGAACTGAACTGGCTGAGGGAAGTGTCCATCTTTAATTTAACCCCCAAGAAAAATCTTGATGTGGAAAAATATGGAAAGCAGGAGGCTGGTGCACAAATAGGAAGGATAGGCCTTATTTGGGAAGACGATCGTAGCAAAATGTGAATTTTATCATAGGAGACTCAGGAATCTCCTGGCTTTGTCTACTTCTGAAGGTCTGTCCTGATTGGTGCATAGTATCCTAAGAAATCAGGGAGGTCTAATGACAACATTATTCCCAGAGGCAGATTGTGCCCTGCAGCTGATACCAGTCAGGTATTACCTGACTACAGACCTGTTTGAGCTCTTCCAGTTTCACCACATCCAGGATATTGTACGGAACATAACCGGCCTGCCCACTCCGGTTGAGCAACTTCCACCACTGCTTATTATCTTCCAACACCTGAGAGAGGGACAAAAATAAATCTGCTGTGGGAAAATGGGATTTCAGGCATAAACAACCAGGATATAGCGGGGCCGAACCATCCAAAAGGTGAAGTTGCCAGAAGGACATCACTGAGGCCAGGAGCTCTAATCAGATCTGTTGCTCTCAGATGCAATCCAGGACTGAAACTTTTCCTGGAAAGCATCAGAATGTATCGTAAGGATGAACAGGAGAGCACCTCTGCGTGCTGAAGAACTCATAGTTCCTACATAATGTCCCTGTTTCTCCAGACCTTTTTTTCCTAATGACTGAGTTTCTGATGTCTTTTTGCATTAAAATAAATAATTAAATAAATAAAAAGCCACATTTTGCAGAGAAACCTTTTCCTCAGGTCACAGATCAGTGTCAGCCCAAGTCACGTCCCACCTTGTCCAGCTGCCAACAGTGCTGCAGTAAGAGGAAGGTTATGAGAAAGGTGCTTTTCAGAGAAAACAAATCCTCGTGGAGGAGGAAGTGGTGATAAGGAACCGACCCAGCGGGGGATGAGCAGGGCTCTAGAGCGAGTTGTTGTCCTCCCTCCTCACTGTGGTTAAAATGGGACCGATGTCTTTGAGCTGAGGAAATGACACGACACAGCACAGGCAGCCTGCTCCAGCTTTGGGTTTGAGCAAAGCTTTGTGTCACTGCTGAGATACCACCAGGGAAAATGGAGTTGGTGCTTGTTGCTATCCCGAGCTCTCTCCTGCCCCTGGGGGACACACCTTTTCCAGGAGCGGTCACGTACCTCCAGGATTTCATCCTTCAGCACCGAGAGCTCACTGGCGTTTCGCGCGGTGAAATCGTAGCGGATTTTGGCAAATCTCTTGGGCACAGCCACCCCCTGGGCCTCGAAATTCCTGCAGAAGAGAAGTGGCCTGAAGTTCATTAACCTGAGCTAGACTGTTGGAAGGACTCTGTGTGGAAGCTGGAATTGTATTAGAGGATCATCATAAACTAAAAATATATGTGACAATGTGGCCAGATTGCAATGAATCTAAAGACAGGACAGGGTTGGCTCGAGCTCACAGAGCTGCTGCCTCCAGTGTAAACTAACCGCCTCGTGAAAGCAAATGGTTTTTCACAGACATTATTCAAATAAAAGGGGAAAGGGGAAAAAAAACCCAACCAAGAAAAAAGGAAGGTTCCCATTAGCAAAAAAAGCCTACATGAAAAAGTGAGGTTGTGAGCTATGGCCGAAGGGCCGAGTTTGGTGCTGATTCTCAATCAATTCAGCAAATGACAGTGCATTGATGCAACTGTTTTTTTAGTCAAATTTAGTCCTGATTCTTCACAGTAATTTGCCTCAAGAAAATGAGCCCCATATCCTTTGGTGAGTTCCCTGTTGGCTGAGGCCCAGACCTTCAGGCCGTGACTTCTCAACATACTTGCAGTGAGACTGGCTCCCTCTTAATTGCTTCTTTTTGAAGTATGGTTTGTCACTATCATCCTGCTGAAGATGAACAGGGCTGGTGTCTCATCTTCATATATTCTTCCCCCTCCTCCCCTCTCCTTCTTTTCCCCTTTTTCACCTCTAAATAAATTTCTTCAAGGCGATTTAACCCTGGGATAGTCTAATCCACTTTAGTCCTTCGTGGTCCACCCTCAGATAGATGTGTTGGCACAGAAGAAGTAAGGGTGTTCCTTTAGGATCTGATACTGTAATAAAGGGAAGAGAAAGATGAAACAGGCATTTCATGTTTGTCTGTTTTCTCTCCATGTCATTTCGTGAACATGTACTCACACTTGGCCAAGAGTAGTGCATTCAGACACTGAATATGAGTGTTGAAGAGGGGACTGAGAAGGAAGAAGCTTAGTGTTCTGCAATAGGAATTATGCTTTGGGGATTTTACGAATTGTTTCCCTCTTTTTCACCATCATGCTCTTCTTGCACACTTCCTTGTCTTTTGCTATTGAGCGAAAGTCTGGAGGCTCAGAAAGCCCAAGTTTCATCTGAGAAAGATTTCCTGTGTCAGAGAGAACGGAAGGGATTCTGTTTCCATCCTTTCATGCCAGGAAGGATGAACTGCCTGTATCAGGAGGTGCCGAATTGGTTCTGGGTGCTGCTGTAGCTCACAGAATTGCAAGACCCAGTGCTGCAGGAGTTCAAATAACAGACCGGTGGAAAGGCTCAGGGGCCACAAGCTGTGCTGCATCTCTCATGGACTTGCAAGGAACCTCTCCTTTGGTGTCTGTGCAAGTGCTGGCTGATGTGGGCACTAGGATTGCTCTTTTAATCAGGCAGCTCCAGTACCTTTCAGAAAAGAATTTTCATGGCACATCATGAGCCATTAATCTCTTGACTAACCATAACATTTCCTTACTCCTTGGTTTTACAGCATTACTCAAACACTGACATTTGTCATTTCACCAGCCATCTCCCTTGACCTCTAGCATCAGGCACTTGCAGGGGGAAGGATCTGGTCTCACAAATATTTTCATATTCTGATCTCTGTGATTTATTAACCATGAAGTTTTGCCTTCAGAACTCAAGATGCCATTTCAAATAATTTCATGTGCAAAAGTCGAGTTATTGGGCAAAAGGGATCCTTGATAGCTGGGTACAAAGGACAGCAGGACTGCTGTTGCTGTTTTCTTTTCAACTACTGTGCTTGCTGTGTGACCTTGAGGAAATAGGTTCACTGCAGCTTTATGGTTCCGTTTTTGCATAGGGAAAATAAGGGCAGTGATAATTGCTTTCAGTTGTAAAACACTTCAAGATTTATGGAATATGAATGATTCTTACTAAGTGAAAAGTGTTGCAAAGCTGGCTTAGTTGCACACTGTGCTAACAAAATCCCGTATCAGCCTATTGACCCCAGCCTGAAACACTCATTAAAGTTTATGGGACATTTTGGTGGATGAGTTGAGGCAGTTGTTCTGCTGGAAATATCATACTGAAAGCACTTTTAAATCCATCATCCGCTTTGACTTTTTTCTCTATTAAAACTAAACACAACTGCTTGCTCTTTCCAGTTTTCTTAGTTTAGTTTTTGATGGGTAAGTACTCACTGTTAACTCAGCTTGTACCCCCATGGCATCTGAGACATTACAGTTCATTCTAGTCATAGCATAAACACACAATAGCTGTTGTACTGAGACAAAAAGAGTTATAAAACATGTAAGATATCCAATGGACTGGTATTAACTATCAAGTTGCATGGTCACTTTTGAATGTCAAATGTTCTTTTTATGGATACTGCATTAATTTAATTTGTGCTTAAATGTTAGCTAGGCTAGACATTGGTGTCTGAAAAGTTTACATATTTTTCCAATGTCAAAATGTGTAAATTTAGTATTAAAGAAACAAAACATATTTACTTGTACTAGAGGAAAAATACTTTCGTAGCAAAGAAATTAACTGAGGTGCTCTTTAGAAATAGGTCTGGCTTGCTTACAGAATTGTTGCTTATGCAGTAAAGCAGATCTACAGATGTTTTCTTTTTTTCTTCCAGATAAAACTTGGATTGTTTGAAAAGTGGGGAGATATTTCACCATAGTACAAAAGAAGATACAGAAGAGGAGAGCAGAATGAGAGCTTTGCAAGTGCCACATGCCTGCAGCCTGCTGTCTTTAGCGATGCTGTTCCTTCCAGTCACTGGAACGTCAAAACAAAATATCCCAAGACTGAAGCTTTCCTATAAAGGTAAACTTTTCAGTAGTTTTTCTGATTCTGGCACTTTGGTTTCGATGTGATACTGCCAGCAGTTCTTTTTGTATTACTAACCAGGAAATACATAATAGAAGCCTTAAAGATGGATGAATTCTGCCTCGGGGCAGTATTAAAATCTGGGTTTTTTGTTGTGTCGGGGCACATGTTTCTGAAGTATAAATGTCTTTTAAAAGTATTATTTCTGTTTGCTCCAAGAGGATGTTAACAGACTATACATAAATTAGAGGGGAGTGGTCCTTGAAAGGCTCTGAGGTGCATTGGAGACATTCCTGTGTGGCTGGTGCGGATGATGTGACACATGGAGGACATTCACACCTTCCTACAGCATCAGAGAAAGTTGAGAGCGCTGACTCAAGTGTTTCAAGGGGACTGACATTTATTTTTGTAATAATTCTTTTTCTATCACTAAGTGGGTATGTTAAACTCTTCATATGTGGTTTTCTTTCTCCTTGCCTCTTTGGATCACAAAAGCGTGATTCTCTGCAGAATTTCTTAGTCTTGTGTGTAGTTCTTGTTAAGAATGGTACCGTCTGAGGGATTTCAACACAGACATATTTATGTATTAATGGCCAATTTTTTAAAGAAGGTGGATTTCTTTTTGCTTTGAATGTACAGTACACCTCCACAGGCACAGAGATGTGTCACTGACACTTCCTTCTTTAGTGAAAACAAATGCTCTCCTATTAGTTATGTTTCAGCTATGTCAGCACCTTGCCCTTAGGGGAGCTATTTCTGCTCTGTTTTTCAAACTTATGTCTTCCTATGCATTGCAGAGTTACACTCAGGATGGTGTGATGGGACAGGCTGTAGAGCCTTCATCGGGGCTTATGATATGTTTATCATGAGTTTAACACCCAGAGAAATGTATTGAGTAAGCAGAATGACATGCTATTTATTTACAAGCTTCTCTTTTGCTAGATTTGCATGCCACTGTGCATGCTATTCCACTGTGTATATAAATGTGTTTGGATGTGTTTGTGCGAGAGAGACAGAGGAAGCAAGATCAAGGGATCTTGACAACATTTTTATAAATTCAGGGAACAGTTGCACTCCCTGAAGCCAATGCATACAGAAACTGAAAGAGCTGACATGAGTTATGAAAGTTAGCAGTAAAACCCTCCTGACATACAGCCGGCCTTCTCACAGCTAGGCCTTTTGAGCTAATTCCCAAAAGCAGCATATACCATATGGCCATGGCATTTACTGTGGATTTGACGCTCACGATTAGTGAATTCCTCTCAACTTCAAAAGCAGATAGCCTTTGGCAAAATCCTGATGGATGCCTTTGGCAGGTAAAGAGGGGGAGAAAGAAAAATTAGTGAGGTCAACACAGGGGAAAAAAAATGGCTGAAATCTTAGTTTAAAATAGTGGCAGAGACCTGCTGGGAACAGTTGGGAAAATGCCTGAGCTCGTTTAAAAAGACAGTGAGCAGATGATTGATATTTAGGCCCTGACCCAAACTTTTCTTAGCAACTTTATAAACCTTTCAGTTTGGCTTGAGGGATACCGTTTCCTGTCCAAACTTATTCACCTATATCCCTGTAGGGGGGGAAAATCAACAACAGATACAGATGCAAAACAGCACATAAATCTTAGTTTTGAGAGCTGTGATGGAACTGAAAAGTCAGAAGAAAGAGAATTACTAGAATTTATTGTGCCTTGTCTTACTTTCTTGGGGGGTTGGAAGGTGTATATTTTTCCACATGGAACAAGAAATAATTTAATGCTGTTTTTTCACATTTATGTATTGTAAATGATTCCAGTATGGCTTATCATAATTAAACTATATTTTGCGTGTTGACAACAGAATATCAGATGTACTGAATATTTCATATAGTTGTGAGAATTAAGTCCACCTTCCTCCCCCCAAATCTTTCAGACAAAACAATTCCAAGGTTTCTGAGAATAAGATGTAGGAGAAATGAACTGTTTTGCCAGTTCTCATAAAATTGTTAGTCATGTCACTGACAAGTCCTGGCATCTCTGTTCTTTGGAATTCATACTTGAACTATCATGAAGAGGAGAATACAGGGCTCTTTTCCTTCTTTATGGAAAACAGATGAGAACTGGCCACATCAGGCAGTTCCAAAAACCTGGTCACATGTGTCTTTGAAGGGAAGGTTTCATCTCCTTTCAGGTGCAATGTGCTTATGGCATAGCTCCATCTTCCCAGAAGAGCTGAGCATTTGCTGGGGCAGGAGAGCTGGAAGTAAGCGGGACTTTGCTCTGCAGTTACTGAATCTTCCAGTTGCATCAATCAGTGGTGGATGGAGGAAGAGGGAGAGGGTAGGGTGGTTAAAGATGTGTCTATAACTGCAGGAGTGCTTCAGTAAACCACAGTATGTCAAAGCTCCTTTGTGTTCAAACAGCAATTGAAATTTTAGACCTTCTCTGAATGGCAGTTATAGGTTTCCTTCTTCTCAAGGTTGTCATCTTAACGAATGGGAATCTGTGCAGGAAATGTTAAGATATTCCAGTGAGTGATGTTGGGATCAATGTAAAGTCATACAATGGATTTCCTTTATTGTTTGTCCCAGTCTAAAGATGTGTTCTAAAAAATTGTGCATGTATAAAACTAAAACTACACACAAATCAATTAAAATATGTTGTAGTACAGAATCAAAGTCATATATTTTCCACCTGTGTTAACCGAATACACTATGATCTTTAATCACATATCTCATCCTTTCACATTTTCCCTGATCCATTAGTTGAAAAATTCTCTTATTCACTCAGACTTAACGTTTAGATACTCGTTCATGTCATTACTATCCCAGAAATTGTCACTTCTCTTGTGATGTTTTTAGGGTGCTCTCACTCCATATACCTTACTTATTCTGTGTATCTTAGATACTTCTACAAGATTGAGGTGCTTTTACTATTACAGCTTTAATATTAGGAGAAGGTAACAAACTGTCTTCTAATAGAAGATTATGATCTTTAGAAAACCAGGGGATGATTTTGAGTAATATTCCATATTTTGACTCTCTTTGCCTAGTACTGCTTTCAGTCTAAGACCAACAGTGTGTATTTATCACTCATTTTCATGTAGCTGGAGATAACCTGTGACCTTCATCCAAACTGCAGAACTCCACAAGCACAGAAGTGATATTCAGCTTCCCTAAGCAGCACGTCCTTGTTGTCTGCTGCCTCATTTAACATCCTCATTCCAACCTCTAGAGCAGATGCAGAAGGTTTTCATATACCAGTCTAATTCATTAATGTCATTTTCAGGACAGCATCAGTTCTGTTACTAAAGAATGGAAGGCTCAGTGTCCTAATTCATGTATGTTTAATTCATACAGTGTAGACAGTCTTGTTTCTGTTTGATCTTCTGAGTAATAATTTTTCCTAATTCATTGGGAGGTCCTTCCATAAATATCGTGTGTGTGTCTTTTTAGATTTTACTTCATAGGGAGAAGTAAAGAATAGCCAGACCAGAAGGTTGATTGCCTTCTGAGAAAAAGAAGAAAAAAAAGCAAATTTTTCTCAATTTGTGGCTATCCTAAAATTTTCTGCCGAAAGAGAGAATCCTAATTGCAAATTTAACCCTATTGATTTGATTTACTTGGCTGCTTTTCATGGACATTTTAGTAAGTGCAGTCTGTGTTCTCAGTGAATGCATTTATATTACAAAAGTGTGCACCCTAGTTTCTTGGCTGGGGGGCATGCCCTAGCCCAGATTTGGACATTGTCACCAGTGACATCCACAAACATCTATCATTCCCGTGTGGGAATGTGGCCATTCCCCAGAGCAAGCCATGTTTACTGGGAATGTGGCCATTCGCCAGAGCAAGCCATGCTTACTGTGACAGCGGTGACTTGGTCAGAGGACCAGGAATCCTGCATTGTGACACAGTACAGAGGAATAAGCAGGACTGAAGGCAACGTTTGGCTTTTAAAGCAGGATTTACTTAGCACTGTTAAAAACTACTATGGTAGTAATTTACATCTAATAAACAAAAGCATTATTCTCAGCTGATTTGTTTTTCTCCATATAGAATGAATTAAGATGCAGTCTCATTCTCACTGAAGTCATGGCAAGAGTTTTTCCACTGAAGTAAATTGAAGCAAGATCAAATTCACGCTCCTCACTTTTTTCATCTTACCTAAATAAACTAAAGACAGGTAGTTCTTTCTCCTCTGCTGAAGGATGACAGTGCTAAATCATCAGCTCCACATGGAAATTAGCCATGTTTAAGGATTGTTTAGTTTCACGCAGTGTTTTGCGCACAGGATTTTCTTCCCCCAGAGTGATCCATTCTTAAAACATGGTGAAAAAGCAAACAGAGAACATTTTGGTGCCAGGAATTCTTTTGAAAATTTGACTGGGTGAATGCATTTCCTTAATGTTCAAAAATTATCCTTTGACCATGCTATTTAACAGTGTCAAGCATTCTGTTCTCTATATTGTTTTTGCTTTAAACCTGTTTCATTTTAGAACTGATGAGATGCTTAACTGTTGCATCAGAGCAGTTAGTTTGTTCAGTTTCAGTACAGCTGGCTTATTTCCATGTCATGCATCATTTAATTATACATATAAAACATAGTTAAAATTGTACAGCTCCATGAGCCTCACTTAAACTGTCTGTGGCACTGCAGTAATCCCAGTACCCTGACGGGGTGTTGCACAGCTGTGACTGGTTGGAATGTGGTAAACTGGTGATGTGTAAGAGAGCCTAGAAGTGAGCTTGCATTTTGCAGCTGTGCTTGCTCTACTGGAAGAGGAAGTTAAACCAGAAAAAAACTGCTCTTGTGGCAATATCAGCATCTGTAAATCTGAATGCTTAATGAAAATCAAGGAAAATGTGCTGAGTGAGGAAGTGGTGCTTTTCCCTTGTTTGTCATTTATTAATTTTTGGTGGTTTGTTATTTCTCAGAAAAATCTATCTCAGATTCCTCTGTGGAAAAACATGAAGTGTTTATGTGAGAGTGAAGATCCTAGTATTGGATGATTGTCTAGATATGCAAAAGACTTTGCCTGTTTTGTCTCAAAAATGCTTTCTGGAGGCAGTGATCATTGAGACTTAAAATGTACCCTAGCTTGGGGTACATTTGGATGGATGGGCACTGCTGTCCATGTGTATATGCTGTCGACTGAGTATAAACTTGAAGGCATTTATTACATCTTAGTAATGGGAAAAGCAGCAAATTTCTTACAGACATTTTTTTCCTTTTTTAAGCTAGTGAACTTGAAGGTCAGATTCAACTATATGTTGCATTTTCTGTCATATAATTATCATATCTATAATGTCCTGAAGAGCAGCCTCCAGTCAGTGACATCAACAGTTTACACAGCAGTTGAACTAAGAATAACCTTGGAGAACTGACCCATGTCAACCTCTTATGAGTGTAAACTGTAGTTCACAACAGTTTCTGTTTTTTCATGATCACAGAAGGGCCTCAGTTGGATAAAAGAAGAATTGTGTTCAAAAAATGCAAAACTATTCTGCTGAATGTTCACTTTACTGTATCTCAGAAGAGGAGAGGAAACAAAACTGAAAGAGTAATACTTAATAAAGTATTTTTGCTCCCTTATAAAAAGAAGGACAGGACAACATCAAAAACAGCTTCCCTAGAAGAATGCAGGGAAGATACATGATAAGTGGCATCAGCTTGGAAGAGGGATCAAAACTCTTTCTTTGATTGCTTTTACTAATGACATCTGTTTAAGCAAATCCAATTCAGAGCAGTTTCAGAAATCCCAAACTTGTTCTCTTTCTGAGCACTATTTGGAGGGCATGATCTGCCTGACATCAGTGTCTGTCTAGCAGTGGACATCTGTGGTCACTATGCAGGTGCTCGATTCACATCCTGTTTCCTTTTCCTCCCTCCCCATTTCTGCAGTTCCATTTATAGGTGAGTTCCCCAAAGAAGAGCTGAGGAACATAGGGGATGACTCTTCCGTACTCACAGTCCTTTGGAGATAAATACACAGAGATAGCAGAAAGAGTCAGAATTTCCTTTAATAAACCAGCGCAATATCAGACAGGAAGGGCCAGGAAGTGCTCCAAGAGCTAGAGCATTACACAGACGGGCTGGGAGGGCTGGGAATGTTCAGCCTGGAGAAGAGGAGGCTCTGGAGAGCCCTTAGAGCCTTTTCCAGTGCCTAAAGGCACCCCAAGAGAGCTGGAGAGGGACTTGAAGAGCCTGGAGTGAAAGGACAAGGAGGAATGGCTTCCCGCTGCCAGAGGGTGGGTTTAGATGGGATATTGGGAAGAAATCCTTCCCTGTGAAGGTGCTGAGGCCCTGGCACAGGTTGCCCAGAGAAGCTGTGGCTGCCCCTGGATCCCTGGCAGTGTCCAAGGCCAGGCTGGACAGAGCTTGAAGCAACCTGGGATAGTGAAAGGTGTCTCTGGCCATGGCAGGGGGTTGGAACGGGATAATCTTTAAGGTCCCTTCCCACCCAATCCCTTCTGTGATTCCATGATTCCAGCGTCTCTACACACATGGAGAGCCAAAGCGCAGTGCAGCATCTTTGGCACCTGATCCTTAAGGTCACTTTGCTGGGCTGATGTTGGGAAACAAGACCTATGGATGGACTGATGAAGTCAGTCAATATTTTTGCCTCCTGCGGTGGAAAACACCTGCGATTCCTTTCCTTGCAGAGCTGCTGGGGGTTAAACAGCAGACAGTGCTTATGGGAATAACCCCTCAGCTGATCTTTGTCTTCCCTTGGTGGTTATTAACAGTGGCAGGGAGTTGTCTCCAGGATGCCCAAACGTCCCAGTGTCACTGTACGTGTCCGTGTGCGTTCATGAGGTTCCGAGGCGGGAGCCAAAGCTCCGGGCGTGCGGATCCATTACCTATTTCCATGTGGAGTGATGTTCTGTTTGAAGGCATCCCCGACCTGTGTCTGCTCAGCCGTCTGGCCACGCTTGAGTGAGGAGTTCCAGTAAGGATATCCATTGGCTGAGGAGAGCTGGAAAGGCAGACATGGAGTCAGTGTTACCAGGAAAGGGGAAAGCTGATCGGAGAAAAGGAGAGGGATAGTGGTAGATGAGTCATGGTCTGGCAGATTTTGGTCAAGGTGTTCTCCAGGGAAGCCTGTGTCCCTGGAGCTCAGTTACGCTGTAGGGTGCTGTTGCCTTGGATTGGGAGAGGCTCATTATTGCTGCCCTTTTCCAGCCTCATTTGCTTTCTGTATTTAACTGGGGCAACCAGATCCAACTGAGTTTTGAGCCAACTACTTGTTGCATGCCACCACTACCCCTGCAGCTCCATTTCTCCGGAAAAGGGGGAGGGAGAGTGAAGAGACAGGGACACAGGACTAACCTTCCTCTTGCAAGTGTCCAATGTCTATTTCCCAGGGAGCTCCACGGAAGATTTCTGTGGGTGGTTCCCAGCCGTTGTGGAATTTGGGGATGTAGGTGGGGATGTTCGTGTCTCGGGGCCACTCGGCTCTAGGACAGAAAGTGGGAATATGAGGTGACATTCACGAAGAATGTGTCTTTCAGGGCATCCCCTGAAAGAAGAAGCAGGAGCATCAGGGAATCCAAGCATCCCGTCTGCGTGGGGAGCCTGGGGAGATGGCAGCTCTGTCCTTACCTGGATCTGGTCCATGTCTCCCCCAGGGAATCCCAGAGGTTTATCTCTTTGGGTGTCAGGTGTCCTCTCAGGAAATCGGTGGTGTCTTTAGAAAGCAGTGGGCTGAGGACAGACGGGGCCAGCTCGGGGCCACCGCAGCTGTTGATGATCTGGGTCACACACAAACCACACAAAGAGGAGAGAACTTGCAGGAAACGGTCAAAATGTCAAACCAGGGACACACAGATGAGCAGGAAGCGAAGACAAAGCTGATCCTTGGATCAGCACAGTCACTGCAAGAAACATCAACCTAAGTCTTTGAAGGAGACTGGACAGTTCAAGGGAACATGAGATTTTTTTGGATTGGAGTCAAAGGAAGAGCTGATCTACAAATGAGCTGTTGTTACAGACGAGTGAAGTGTCAGAAGCTGACACTTCAAAAAATGGAAAGTATCTTGCTATTCCTTTGTGGCTCCTTTTCCAAGTTGGGATTTCTGCTTCCAAGCATTTTCAGTGCAAATACTGAGCCGTATTTGCCTGAAGGTGAGACCAGACAGATTCCCAGTGGGGATTCCAGCTGGCTGCCCCTTTTGTTCACAGTAATGCCTTATTGACCCGGTGGAAGGATTCATATTTGCTGGGATTCCTGTATTTACTTCAAGCTTCAAACCGGATCAGAGGCCAGGAACAACCGGCATCGCTTCTGGAAGTTCCTGAGAAAGCTGTGGCCAGGTATGAGCAGTTTTCCAACCCTGTTGCACAATCTATCTACTTGTAAGTGTGAACTAGAAATAAAAGGAGTTCCCAGTGAGACCTGGGAATAAGATTTACCAGTTCCAGCGGCCTGAAGAGGAAATGCACCAACTCTGAAGCATGGGGGTTTTGGATGTGCTTCCTTAGTTTGGCCTGAAAAGAGAACGTAAACACAGTTTAACCCTAACCTGAGTGTGCCTTCTCTTTTCTGTCACATGGGGCGAGTGTTGTGGACTGATGAGAAGAGTAAGGGATGGAGGAGTAGGAATCATTCATTTTTATTTTGTGTCCATTTCTAATTCCCAGTGAATTTCAGGCGGGGGGGAATACCCTCTCTGTTAAATCAGTGCCTTTAAAGCTAATTTGAACAGACACAGAAGACCTTGGCTTATTTTGAAAGTCCTAGTGAGGAAGGGCCAGGATTGCTGGTGCTTCTGCCTCTTGCAGGGTTGAGAATCCCACTAGTTCCATGGATGAAAACAACAGGATAGGTGTTCTGAGGGTCCCCTGGCAAACTGCTGACAAGGGAAAGTCTCCACCAAGGTCTTGCCTGGGGCACCCGGAGCTGCCCTGGCCACTGAAAGGCTCCAAATCCAGTGGTATTTGAGGTGAGCTGTGGCAGAATGGAGGAGCAAACACTTGGGATTGATTTACTGCAAGAACTGGGTTTCAGTAACAGCAATCAGCTGAGCTGTGGTGAGAAACCTCTCCAGTTTGTGCTCCCATTCAGCTCCTTCTCCTGTCCTGGACTCCTGGCACTGTTGCCATGGGAGACAGGCTCCCCGCTCCTACCGAAATGCAAAGCATTTGAAATGCCGGAGATGAAACATTAATGTGGAGTGGGAAACAACTGCTGGCAGCAGGGTGACCCAATGAACGGGCACTTCCCAGGGACTCGGCAGCCCCATGGTGAGGAACGTGGCAGGACCCCACCACAGTGTCCCAGCTCTGCTGCGTGCTCCACCCTGGGCTCTTGCCAGGAGATCAGCTGCTCCTTCTGATCCTGAGCAGGCACAAATTAGCCATATTTGCTTCTCAAAGAAAAGGCTGGAGCTTGGTATCCTGCTTTAAGGTTGTTTACAGTCTCTTGGTTTTCCTTATTAATAACTGCCCAGGAAGGAGCTTGTAGGATGTGTTCGCTGGACAAGTTTGGTCACAACTGACAGAATTCCTGCTGCAGTGGTGAGGCAGGGACTGAGCCTGGTTCACTGTCCCCAGAGCTCAGGTAGTACAGGACAGTCAGGCCAGTAAAGCCCCTGCTCAGGGCTGGGAACGAGATCCTGGCCAGCTTTCCCTCTCTGCCCCTCTCTGCAGTCCTGCTGGCCTATGTCATGCCCTGGGGCCACTCTGCCGTTGCTCAAATGGCCAAAATCCACTCATCCAGGAGTGGGAAAGGGAGGGAGGGCACAGGAATTCATCTTCGGTGGTGAGGCCTGGAAATTTTCAAGGCAACAAATTGATCTTTGGATAATTACAGCAGAGCAGAGAACACGGTGCCATGGGCTCTGGCAGGGCTGTGCTCAGCTCTTTGTTCTCTCCCAGGTCCAAAAGTGTGACCAGTTCCAGCAGCAGCAGCAGCAGTGACAGCTCAGCCAGCGACTCCTCTGACAGCCAGGACTCCTCTACCTCCTCCGAGGACAGTGACAGTGAGGACAGCTCCTCCTCTGTTGAGAGTCTTTCTGAAGAATGGCTAAAAAGCAAAGGTCATGATAACACAGCAGGCTTAGTAAAGATGCAGACACTGAGTCCTTGAGCAAGAGGTTGCATAGATAACAGAATGTGCATTCAGATAAGTAAGAAGACAGAAACCATACGGAAGAGGAAGATAAGACCACCGTGTTTGCAGATCCCACGGAATAGCTCCCACCAATGAGGAGCTCGACTTTTGCAATATGTATGAGCTAATTAAAGGTACTATAAGTAAGTGTAGTTTTGAAAAATAAATCGAGACTTGCTGAACATGATGCCTTGAGTGCTTGTCTCCCGCGACTCCACCCAACACTCCTCCTCCTCCCCCTCCTCCTCCTCCAGCAGCTCTTCCTCCTCCTCCGACTTCGACTCGGATCCGAGCTCCTCCAGCAGCAGCAGCAGCAGCAGCTCTGAGGATGAGCCCCCAAAGAAGAAGAAGAAGAAATAGCTGGGGAGCTGCAGGACTGGTGTGGAGTGGGGGACAAGCCCCTCCCAGGGGCTGGAGCACACGGCTGCCAAACATTCAATGGTCAACATTTCTACTGCTCACACTTTCCAAGTGTTTTGCCTAGTTGTTCCTAGGACATGGAAGGTATTAAATGGCTTCCTGAGACGTACTGAGAGAGTATTTTTGTGCTTTATCCTTTTATGGAAGATTTTACTTTTTTAGTTCCAAGAAAAATTAAAAAAAAATCTATCATCAGATTCGTTTCCATGAGCTGAAGTCCAGTAACCTGGATGCTTACATGCTGGAAAGCAAAAGCTTTTTATTGCAGGTTATGTTGTGCATCGTGTGCTGTTCCTCTGTTAATGACAGCTTCACTTCCATTGAGAAAATCCTCTCCAACTGTTAAAAGCAGAAGTTTTTCAGCGCTGCTGTGGAGCTGTGGCATAGTTGAAGCTGAATGCACAACGTGTCCCACACAGAGCCTCCCATCTCATCAGCTGGTGCCAAATGGATTCTGTGCTGCTGAGCTTGTGTTCCAATGGCTTTTCCTGATGCTTCCAGGTCCAGTCTTAAGTGCACCATCCAGCTGAGCTGTGTTGGTTTGTTACTGATCAATGGAGTGCTTGTCCTGCCCGCAGGCTCTGGGCTTTTCACTCCCCTGTGGCCTTGGCTCGTGCGTTGGAAGTGTTTGCTGAGACACAGAGTGTTGGTGGTGGGAAGCAGCAGCTCAGTGACTTGGGGCTGCTGCTGCTTTAGGAGTTTCATCTTTGTGCCTTTTTTTTGTCAATTCGGTGTGCCCCAGTGAGACAAGGGCTGCAGTGGGTGTTCTGCAGAGCTCCAGCTCAATATTGCCACGCAGCAAAAGCAGAGAAATAATAACAGCCACAACTGGGCACTGTTCTCACTGGATGCTCAGTAAAAAAGAGACTCCTTGAAATAAAGGGCTCAAAGGAAAGTGCTTCCCTTTGCATGTGTGAAATGCAGGATTGCCGAGTGGCAGTCTGCAGAAATTCAGTCATTCTTTGTTTGTGGGAACTGCCCTGGAGAAGGAAGTGAATGCAAAAGCCCCACAAGCCCTACAAAAGCAGATGCAGACAGGCTGCAGAGCAGGGATTGCTGGATGCAGAGTGGGAATTCGTTGTTCTTCTGGTGCATTGAAGCAGTTGCCATTAGGATTTTATTTGGTGATGCAGTCTCCTGAATTTCTTCTTGTCGGAGTGCCCTTTGTGGGGAGGGGGCATCACTTGTGGAAGAATTCTCAAGTATCTTGGTTTAGGTAGAATACAGTAACTAAAGTATTTTTAATAATTTTTATGGAAAAAGTAGTGCGTAGACTTCCTTTGGAATAAACTGTACTTCTTTAAATGTTTGTGCGTGTGTGTCTGTGTGCACTCCTGTGTTTTACAGAACACGCTGCAGACTGTAAATAAAACTACCAGAAAGGTGTTGAAGTCTTGTGGACTGAATGTACCATTTAATGGGAAAGGGAATAAATTATTAAGCAGCAGTTGCTAAGTGGATGCTTCCTGCAAATATCTGAAATCTTTGTGGTGTTTGTGTGCAGGTTTCAGCTGGAGTTGCCCTGGCATTGCCTCCCAGAGGGGCAGGATTGCTCCCCAGGAAGTTCTCCAGCCAGAAGTCCCTCTGGATCCAGATTATTTTTTTAAAAAAGTTTAGTTTGTCTTGGCTTTTTCTTTTTTTCCTGCCCTTTCTGGTTTGTCTCTCCCTGTTCTTCTTTTACAGAGGAACCCCTCCCCAGCCTGGCCAGAGCCGCAGCCTCCTTCATGTGCCGCTGCCTCACTCGCTGCTGCTGGTGCTGGCTCAGGAATGTGCTCAAAGCCCGGCTAAGCAGGAATTGTTCCGGGCCTGCTCTGTTGAATCGCTGCCGCCGCGAGCAAAGCTGCCCCTGCTCCTTGAGGGGAGCGCTCGCTGCAGCCCGGCAGGAAAAGAGCCCAGGAAAAGCCGCGCCCTTTGCAGGAGAAGCGCTGGGAGCAGAGGGGAGAGCGGGAAAAGGCAGCGAGAGCAGCTGGGCGGGCGGGGCGGCATCAGCGCTGATCCCTCCGCGGGCAGGAGCGCATCACAAATAGTCCCTCCGGCGGATCACTCCGCGGGCGGGCGCCATCACCGCTAATACAAGTATTTATAAATTCAAAAGAACTCATTAACACAGAAGAAAGCAAGTATGCTTCATGCTGGGTGGGAAACATAGGGTCTAAGGGATAAGAATTTTAAAGTTGTTTATTTTATTTATTTATTTTTATTTTATTTTATGAGAGAACTACATATCCCATGGCACCCACAGAGTTCAGGACGGGTAGAGAGGATGAAACAAACTTTAAAGAGAACCTTAACTGAATTAATAATTGAAACTCAAATGTCATGGGGTATGTAGTTCTCTCATAAAATTTAAAAAAATTAATATAAAATAAACAACTTTAAAATTCTTATTTTATTATTATTCCATGTTCTTCTCCCCCTCCTGGATGAGGAATAGGGGTCGGTATTTGCGGCTGTGCACTGTAAGGAAATAAACGAGGAGTGGCTGAACCTGCCATCGCAGGTGGCTGTGATCTGGACACTGGAGGAGAGGGTGCAGTGGATCTGGGTAGGGTACTGCCAGCATGCGGGATGGGTGAGGGGTGGGGACCCAGTGCTGCAACCTCTGGAGGCAGATAATCTGCACGTTCTCTGAGTCGGAAATAAAGGTGACGAACAAAGTCATCCGAAAGCTGAAAGCGACGGTGGAAAAATGAGGGATCAGATGCCTGTTGTGGATTTCGAAGCTGTGAAGAAGGCATATGAGAAGTTGGAGTTGTATTGGTTGTTGTAAAAAAAGGAGATGAACCTTGGGAAGATAGAGGAATGCTTTCTGAAGCTGTGCTGGTCACTATATCCTTCTCACTGAAGTGTTGAGCAGGCATTTGAGGATGAAAAAGTCCCATAAAATCAGCTGAATGTCCCTGAGAAGTTCGAGAAGAATGTGCATGAAATGGAATGTCTCGATGCGAGACGTCACTATTAATAACACGTGCTTGGTCCTGTTGTGATGGAAGAGGTGTCCACGTATAGTTGAGAAAGTCCTCTTTCTGTTCTGGAGATAAAATCGTATTTGTTTCGCTGAAATGGCACGGGAAACATGGTTCAGCATCGTGTGATTGTTGTGATAATCCTCTGAGTGGTGTTATCAGAGTGATGATAGGGGGTACATGCCGTGGTGACACGGCAGCTGTTGAAATGTCTCTGCTGTGTGTCCACGGCTGTGGCTGCGGTGCAGACGGGGGCTGTGTGGACACAGAGCTGGTAGGAGGTGTAGCTGCCGAAAGCTCCTAGGATGGAACTGCAGTAGCCGAACGAATTGCACTGCTGGCTGGAGGTGCTGTGCTTATCGGTCGTATCGGCGTGGCAGCTGAAGCGTCCGTGTGTGGCTGGAGGTGCCGGGCGGGCGGCCGGGACCGTGGGCGGGACCGGGCTGGCCTGGGAAGCGCTGGTGCCGGGCAGCGGGGCCGTGGCTGGGCTGGCAGCGGGGGCGGGGCTGGGCTGGAAGCGGGGCCGGGGCTGGGCTGGAAGCGGGGCCGGGGCGGGGCTGGCAGCGGGGCCGGGGCTGGGCTGGAAGCGGGGGCGGGGCTGGAAGCGGGAGCGGGGCGGGGCTGGAAGCGGGGCCGGGGCTGGGCTGGAAGCGGGGCCGGGGCTGGGCTGGAAGCGGGGGCGGGGCGGGGCTGGAAGCGGGGCCGGGGCTGGGCTGGAAGCGGGGCCGGGGCTGGGCTGGCAGCGGGGCCGGGGCTGGGCTGGCAGCGGGGGCGGGGCTGACGTCCCGGGCAGGGCCGGGGCCGGGCCAGGAGCCGCTCGAGCCGCGAGCGGCGTTGCCGGGGTAACCGGCACTGAGGAGGGGCGGCCGATGCCGCGCCGCGCAGGCGTGGAAGCGAGGGCTCCCGAAGGCGGAAGTAAGGCCGGGATGGAAGCGGCGGGAGTGATGACGTCACAGCAGGCGCCGCCGTTCAAACGCGGAAGCGGCCGCGAACCCGGGCCGCGTGGGGATAGCGGGAGGGCCCGATGGAAGCTCCGGGACCGCCCCTGGCCGCGCGCATGGCTCATCTGATGGGAGGACCCCAGGCTCGGGAGGTAGGGACCTGCCTCTGCCTTGCGCCGTAACAGATGGATCGGGCGAGATGGAAACCGAGAAATATTCTCGGCACTCTCGGTTCCTACACTCAGGTGTATTCCTAGTTCCTGACATTCCTTTAAAACTACCGAATTCTTCTCTCAGGTCCCTGGCAAATGGGGCTTTGCAGCCTGGGGGAGTTCTTGCAAAACGGGGTCTAGTGAAGCGCTCTGCAGGAGTGGTTGTGCACCTGAGCGGTCATTAATTGTCTCCTCTAATGAGGGAAACGTGATTAAACTCCCGGTGCTGTGCTGCTGTTGTGTGTCGGCCTCGAGGTGTGAGACAGTCCCTGTGTCACACTGGAGTTGCTTAGTGGCTGGACTGGGACTGGGACAGGTCTTGTTGGTCAGGAACAAAAGGGAAAATTTATCTTTTGGCTTGCTTAATATCTTGGCTTTATTAATGTATCAATGTCAATTGTTGTCATTTGCTGCCTCCTGCACAGTGTGTTTGCAGCTCTGTGTGAGAGCAGACTCTCCCCTGTTGGGGAGTGAGACAATCCTGGAATATCCTGAGCTGGAAGGGGCCCACAGGGATCACCCAGTCCCACCCCCGTCCCTGCCCAGAGCCCCCAACAGCCCCAGCCTGGGCATCCCTGGCAGCGCTGTCCAAACGCTCCTGGAGCTCTGGCAGCCTCGGGGCCGTGCCCATTCCCTGGGGAGCCTGGGCAGTGCCCAGCAGCCTCTGGGGGAAGAGCCTTTCCCTGATCTCAGCCTGAGCCTGCCCTGGCCCAGCTCCAGCTGCTCCCTGGGTCCTGTCTGTGTCCCAGGGAGCGGAGATCAGAGCTGTAGCCCCCGATGTGTTCTGACCTCACACTTCTCTACCAGAACAAACCCAGTGCCCTCAGCAGCTCTTTCATGGTCCTTCCACACCCTTCCCCATCCCCATGTCCCTTCTTTGGATGCTGTCAGCTTTGTATCTTTTGTATACTGTGGCGCCCAAAAGTGCCCCCAGGACTCCAGTACAGTTTAACAGCAATGAAAGGAAACAGTGGATTTCAACTTTGATCTCAAAAGCTGTCTCAGGCCCCTGATACTGCCTCGAAATGTCTTTGCAGTTCTTGCTTTATGACTTGTGTCAAACACGGAGAGAGTGAGACTGAGCCCCGGGGTCAGGTTCTGTGTGAGAAGCCACACAGCAAGCCAGAAATCTTTGCTCCAGATCACCAGAAATTTACAGTATTGAGGGTGGAAATACTGAGAGTTGAGTCTTGGGAGCTGAGCCAGGAAAGCAGCACCTCTGCCATGGGCAGATTTGGCACGTGGAGAGAGCTTGAGCAGCTTGCAAGAGGTCCCAGCAATGTGTGTGTGGAGCTGGGAGGAGCATGAGTTGCAGTGTCGTGTTTGGAGTCCCCCTGGGTGAGGATGTAGGAATAGACTGGAGTTTTTGGTGACTGAGGTTTCTTTTCTGTGGCAATAATTGTTCTTGGCCACATCATTTTGGTTTGTTACTCGCCTGTGGTTTGTTCTACAGGCCTGTTTCCTTTCTCTCCTACTATGGTGTCTCAGTTATCTTCAGCAGAGGCTCAGCAATAACTAAACTTGAGCTTAGATACTTAAACTTCAGTTCAGAGTAGATACATGGAAGAAATCCTTCCCTGTGAGGGTGGGCAGGCCCTGGCACAGGGTGCCCAGAGAGCTGTGGCTGCCCCTGGATCCCTGGCAGTGTCCAAGGCCAGGCTGGACACTGGGGCTTGGAGCAGCCTGGGACAGTGGAAGGTGTCCCTGCCCTTGGCAGGGGTGGCACTGGATGGGCTTTAAGGTCCCTTCCCACCAAGGCCTCGTCTTCCTTTGCCTTCAGTGTCTGCCTCAGAGTTTGTACCCAAACCAAAGTGAGGTTGGTGTCACCTTCTCTAAACTGGGAGAACAGATCACTCCAAGCTGTGGGGAGATGGAGAGGCTGTAGGATGGAGAGGGTGCAGCCCTGCAGACGCCGAGCTGTGGGGTTGCTGCTTTCAACAGCCTCGTTGTTGCTGCGGACACAGCTCAAGGTGGGTCTGAGAGAGACAAACTCTGCTTTTGGGGGTTTGTGTTGATGAGGAGGGGAGGGGAGGTCGCTGCTCTGCTTCTTGTAACTGCTGTGGCAGAGCCAGGAGCCCAAGGCAGGACAAGGGCAAAGCAAACCTCTCCGAGCTCTTGGGTTCTCTTCATTCCCAGATATTCTGATTCCTGCCCAAGTCCAAGTTCATTGTGCTGTGCAGGATGCGAGTTTAATCAGGTTTTAGTGCTGGTTTAGCTGAGTGTTTCTAGGGCTTGAGGATGAAGCCAAATGCTCTGCACTGAAAAAGTGATGGATGTTCAGCACGAGATTCTCTTCAGGAACTGGCACGAAAAGTGGTTGCTGAAGCTGAGGGAGGAGCAATTCACAGCTTGGCTGGAAGAGGGAGAAGTGCTCACTGCTGGTCTGTCACTTCATCCTCATGAGTGAGTCTGGGAGCTCCCGAGATCGGCCAGGCTGCAATTTCAGATAGTTTAGATGGGCTGGCCTTGAAAAAATCATATTTTGGTGCCTGGAGCAAAAGCTGAAGGTGGCAGGAAGTGGCAGCAGTGGCAGGGAACTGAAGTGACACCACCCTGAGCTCAGAACTAATTTTGGTTGTGACCTTGAGCAGTCCCTGGGCCACACCAGAGCTTTTTGTGTCACCTGCTTTGGGAGGTTCTTCCTTGCCCGTGGAGAAGTTGGGTCTGGCACAGGTCTGCTGTGGAGCACCTGTGCCACCACCTTTAAAGAGCCACCCTGGAGGTGTCAGTGAGCCCCTCAGTGCCTGCCCAGCCTAGAGCAGGGCTGGGAGGGCAGGGGGCTCAGGGAGTGCTCATTCCTGGTGGTGTTGGAGCTCTGAGCCCAGCCCTGAGCTGGGTTTGTGGCTCTGAGGGCACGGGGAGTGTCCGGAGCAGGCCTGGCCTGGGCAGAGTAGGAACTCCTGGAGTAACTCCTGAGTAAGCCACACCTTCCACGCGAGAGGGAGGCACTCCCAGAGTCAGGCGCTGTCTCCTCAGAGGTGCTTTGGGGTTTAATTCTGTTCTCACAGTGACTCCTCTCACCTGGGAACCCCGTGGTTACCTACAGAGGGTCTGAGGCCTTAGGGATGTAAATATGGACAGGAGGGGTTGGAATCTGCCTATCAGGGAATCTTCCCCTTGCCCAGAGGAGAGTGTGCAGAACTCTTCTGTGTGATGATAATGTTTTCATACTTTAGGTGTAAAAATAAAAAATGGGAGAAATCTCGTTTTTCTGGCAGCACACAAAGAACTTTCTTCTGTGTCACCGCTAAAACTCTGTGAGGGGATGAATACCTGGGAATCTGAAAGAGACATAGCTGGAAAGCATCAATATGAATGGATTTTTCTGCTTCTTTTTGCACTTGAAAGAAAGGTGAAAGTTACAGGCTGAGTCAAGCTTTTACCCTTTATTTCAATCAATTCAGTTATTGCTAAATATGGCTACACACAGGTAGCCCAGGTGACAGAGCTGCCTCCAGCTGCTCCTTGGCCCCAGTGTCCCACGCGGGATGCTTGAGTTATCCACTGAGAGCCCCCTTGAGACTGGAGCACAGGTAAATCTGCCTGTCTGAAGGGCAGGATTGTGTCCTAAGTCCCTCCTCATTCCTTCCTTTCCTCAGGCCCCAGCTGTGGCTGGGCCCACCATTGTGGCTTGGGTGGCAGTGGCACGTTGGAAAGCCCTGGGGGTGCCAGCTGGGGGTGAGAGCTCAGGGTGCCAGCCCAGGCTCCACCAGCACTTGGCCCACACTGGGGCACAGATTGAGAGATGAACTCTTGGAAGCTTGTCCTGAGTGCGGGAGCTTTGGGGTTCAGTCTGGACCGGGCGGTGACGAGTGGAGACGAGAGATCTCTGAAGTCAGATCTTGGAACATGCGGTTTATTGCAAAGGGCGTGGGTACAGGGGCACTGCTTAGAGCTGCCAGCTGCAGCTCTGAGCAGGCCCAAGAGAGCAAGAGTGTAAGCGGGTAAGTAAAGAGAGAGAGGGAGAGAGAGGAATGAGGGTGAAGAAGTAGTGAGAGAGAATGTCTGAAGTCTTGGTTACAATACAATAAATCATCTTCTGTACTGAATATTCTAATTGTCACTAACCAATCTAATACAAGATACAAATCCTATAGCATTTACATACAGCCTGTAAGAGTTCTTGTATTACCATAGAGTGTTACATCTTAACTCTTAAAAACTGCTCTTTGGACCCCTTCTGCTGAGCTAGTAGGGTCTGCTCTGACCCTTGGACCTGCCTGCAAGCAGAGGGTATTGTTCAATCAAGAGGGGATTACCTTCAGTCGGCCATACCATTGTTTTCCAGTTGTTCAGTAACTAAGATTTGGTATTTCAAAAATGGCTTTCATTTCGATGTCGCTTATAGTTTTCATATTGTCAAAATCTTTTGTCAGGCAATCATATTTATAAGGCTTTCCTGTTTCATCTTCCCCAACACTGAGGAGGATGAATGGTACCTGCTGGCAAAATTCGGTGCTTTCACAGAGCTGTGATAAACCCCAAAGTCTTAGACTGCCAACCTACAGCCTCTGCACTGTCACATTCCCCAGTTGCATTTTGTATTGGAATTTTACCTGCTCCCACCTGCGTCCTCCTGCTGGCAGTGCCAGCAGCCCACGTGCTGCCTCTCCTGAGAGCAAGTTCCTGCCTGTTTCCTCTCCCAGCCCCAGCTCTTGCTTCCCTCTGGCAGAGGCAGCTTTAGGTGCAATATCCTGATGTTTCTGCGAGTGGGTTTTGGAATAAACCTACACACAGGATGTTCATGGGTTGCTGCTATGGATTCTGTGAAAGGTGATCAGGAAAAGCAAGTTCAGAGTTACTCAGGGGATCCTCTGATTCCTGCCCATCTCACGGAGCTGCTCAGGGTGAAACTACTACTCCCATGCTTTTTATTTTGCTCCTCTTAGTGCTGGTTTTTCCCCAGGTAAGTCAGTGCTGGAGCAGCCCTTGTGGGTTTATCTGTGATGAGCAGTGGTTGTGTCTGCACACGGAGATAGCAGATTCCAGCTGTAGTGTGCAAACGTCGGTGCTTTGTGCCTTAGTGCACAGCCACATTTGTCAGCTGACAGGGCTGATGCGATGAGAAAACCTCGCACTCTCCAATAACCTGAGCACAGGCACTTCCTGCGTTGTTACATTTAACCAAAGCTCTGATAAAAAATACTACATTAATTTTTCTAATGGAGACCAGATTCCGCATTATCATCATTTACGTTTTTGGATAGTCTTTGATTGACTCTGGTGGGAAGGGAGGTGAATCAGTATCTTGTACTTTAGGGAAAGATCTAGGGGAGAATTGAATTGTACTTCCTTGGAATTCACATCACCCGCCCTTAGTCGGAGATGTTGATCTTGAGAACAACAAGCAGAGAACAGCCCAGGAAGGGCTGAATGTGACAAAACAGTGCAGAGCATACAGAAATCCTCTTTGCTGTGTTCATCATTCTGTCTTCATCTTGGATTGTTTCCACCCTTCTCCTCCACCTGGAAGTCACAAGCATCCTGCAGTGGCAGGTACTCTGGGTTCTTCTGCCAGGAGTAGTCTAAGAACAGCTTTTGCTGGGAGCAGCTCTGACCTTGCTGAAATCACTGCTGAAACCTCCCCTGACTCTTGCAGTGCCAGAATTTCAGGGTGCCAGTGGTGAGGCAGGGACTGAGCCTGGTTCATTGTCCCCAGAGCTCGCGTAGTACAGGACAGTCAGGCCAGTAAAGCCCCTGCTCAGGGCTGGGAACGAGATCCTGGCCGGCTTTCCCTCTCTGCCCCTCTCTGCAGTCCTGCTGGGCTATGTCATGCTACTATGTTACAGCATTGTTCCATGTCTTTTTTTTTTTTTTTGGAAGTAATGCCGGATATTGGCAGTCAGGGGCGATGGAGCGAGGTGAGCAGTGACCGGTGGACAGAATGAGTTGTTACGGCCTCGGTCTCAATTTTTGGAGCAGCTCTAAGCATCCGTTGTTGTTTGTGTGTTTTAGGTGGTCCACTTGCAGGATGTCCTGGCCCTGGATGCTGGAGCGTGCAAGCCTAAGGTATAGGTGTGGTGTACTTCAGTCGGAGCAGGGAGGCTGTGGTTTCACAGTCTCTCAGCATGTTTTGTGTGTTTTTGCTTTGCTTCTCTGCAGGTGCTGCTGCTGCCCTGGGCATGCCAAGGGACAGAGGCGAGCAGGTGAGTTGGCATTTAGGTGGGGTGGCTGATAGGCCAGCGGTCTATGGCAGCGTGCTGAGCGTGTCCCTTTTCATTGTGCAGGTTTGTCCTGGCCACCTCCAGAGTCAGATCAGGATTTGAGGTGAGCCGGGGCAGTGGTGTGGAGTAGCCCGGGGATGCTCTTCTGGAGGGCAACAGTGACGTTTTCTGTTTTGTTGTCTTAGGTACCGTGAGCAGGTGTGGAGCTGAAGTTTGGAGAGAGCAGGTAAGCGCTGAGCCTTGGCAGTTTTGAGGGAGGGGGCCTTGCGGAAGGGGTCTCTTTTGGCGTGTGTTGTCAGAGGCTGAATTTTCTCCTTGTTCTCCATCTTTCGCAGCTGCCAAAGCGGACCGTGGGGAACGTGTTGACATCTGAGGTGCTGATGCATTTTTTCTGCCAAGGATGGATTTTGTCCGTTTGTCTTCAGAAAGCTAAGTGTTGGGAGCGGTGGTTGGGAGAAGGGAAAGGCCTTTGGAGTTCCAGGAGGCAATTGGAAGTTAGCTTAGAGGAGAGGGCTGTTGTGGGAGGGCCCCTTGGAAGTAAAGGGAGAGGGTTTCTCCTCAGCATCACCTGAGCCTTTGCTGGGCAGGGCAGTTCCCACCCATCTCTGTCATCGGCCTTTGAGTCTCGACATCATCGTGGATCTTTTTGCCCGAGGAGCTCGCCTTCGGGTCTGGCACGATCGCCACGGTCTCCATTTCACCTACTCGCTGGCGTAGCCACCCGCGGGCATCTTGGCCACTTGCTGGATGGTCAAAGGTAAGGGATCAAAGCTCGGGTTGTCAAGGAATGGGTCAAGGGGTCAAAGGTCAGGGGATAAAAGGTCAAGGCTCGGGCTCAGGATTAGAGGTTCCAGCATGATTTTCCGTGGTGGTTCCCAGTGTGGGGACACGGGGTGTGGGGTCAGTGGCACCGGGGGCGGGCAGGAGCCCCGTGGGCAGTGGCCGGCAGCGGCGGGGACGCCTCCGTACGGTCGCGCCCCTCCACTGCCAGCAGAAGCCCCCCTGCGCCGTGCGGTGCCCGGCCCCACTCCTTGCCCTCCCCGCCGCTGCCTTCCCGCACTCCCACCGCACCCCCTGCTCCCCTCCAGCCCAGGGAAATGCAGGAAAACACAAAATCATTGAGGTGGAACAGTCACCGGAGCTGCCCGAGCCATCCCCCCGCCTGAAGGCGGCAGCTGCCCAGAGCCAGGGGCACCCAGCAGGATGCAGCTCCCCTTTCCCAGGAGCTGGAGGCAGGGTTTCCCAGGCAGGGGGAGCAGGGAGAATTTCAGCTCCCAGCAGCTCTCTGTGAGTGCTGGATGGACTCTGGGCTGAGCCAGGTGGGAGGTGTGGGTGGTGTTCATGTCCCCAGGAGCTGCTCAAATCCACCTTAAACTCCTGGAATGGTCTGTGCTGGCAAGAACCTTACAGACCATCCTGTTCAGCCCCTTGCCATGGTCAGGGACACCTTCCTGGGGTGTCTGTGCCAGAGTGGTGGAATGGGCAGGACTTTCTCCCTGAGCCCAGTCCCGGGCAAGATTGGGGTTCCCATGGGAAGAAGCCTGTGAGCTGCATTTCCGGAGCTGGGAGCCTCCATGCCCGGGAGTGTTTCCAGTACTGTTCTTTGGCTTTTTCCATAACTGGGCATGATGTTTCTCCCCAGAGTAAGGTGGTTTTCCCTGGATTGTTGGGGTAAGACACTGGCTGTTTGACAGCTCTGTTGTCTCTTTGTCCTGAATGGAAGAGTGAGGAACGGGGGATGCTCCCGACTGTCCCAGGGATGTGGGAACAGCCCAGTTCCAGTGAGGAATGTGACGCCCAGCTCGTGGCGTGTGCCCTGAGATGGTCTTTGCTGTTGTTTTGTCCTTAGAGCCTGTTGGAGTGCTGGCCTGGATTTGGGAGGAGCCAAGTAGCCTGGAGCAGTGAGGTTTTTCCTGTCAGAAATCCATGCTGGGGATGTTTTCTCTGGCTGTCCCAAGGGGAAGGAACAGCTCTGGAGTTTTTGCAGCCACAGGCTGGGGATGCATCCCCTGAAAACCAGTTCAGGATCGTTCATCTGACTCTGTCCCTGACCTGTGACTTCCAGGGAGCCTTCTGGTCTTCTGGATATTCCCAGGAGAGGATATTCCACCACCTGACTTTTAAGCCAGGAATTCCAAACCCAGTAAGTCGGTCACATTCTATGGGAGCTGCCCCAATGGTGGGATGGCAGAGGGCACACCCCACGCTGCTGTTTGGGACATTCCTGACTGGAACGGGAGCCAGATGGGCATTTTGGAGCACTGAGGCCACCAGGGCAGCCTTGAGTGGCATTCCCAGGCAATGCTGAGGCATCCCATGCCTGTGGCAACACATGCCTGATGTGGAGCAGAGAGAGGAAGGGAGAAATTCTGAGTTGATGGGAGGAATGGAATTGGGCTTTCCAGAATGGAATTGGTATAGGTGCTGATGGTATCATGGAATCATGGGGTGGCTTGGAAGGGACACAAAGACCCTCTGGGCTCTGTTATCCCATCCCGTGGCAAAGAACACGTCCAAAACTGCCTCCTCACCCCCATGGAATGGCAGTGGGTGTTGGGAGCTCTGGCTGGAGCACCTGGAGACCAGGTAAGAATAGCAGTGGCATTGTTTTGGCTGCTGCTGGATGTGGTTTTCTCTTGTCAAGATGTTCCTCTGATTGATGTTTTCACAGTAGCTTGCTAGGCCTCATTTGAGGATAATTCCAAGAATTTGGAAGTCGTTGGAAAAGAATGAGGAAAAAAGGTGAACCTGATCCATTTCTAGTAATTCTGAACTTCTCTTGCAGCACCGTTCCAGGGGAAAGCTGGTGAAAGGATAAAGATGCAGAGGAACAAGTGTTGTAAACCCCCTTGCCTCCCTGACAAAGCAAACCTTTCTGCAATCCCAGTAAATCTCTTGGAGAAACTGTGGGATCATAAGGTTTCCTAGGAAAGGAAAACTAAGGACAGAGATGAGGAAATAGGCTTCCAATTAACAATGATTTGATGGAGGTAGGAATGATTCTTGTATGTTTGATGCACCCCTTTTTATTCCTGGGATAATTTTAAATGATTTCTTTAAAAAATCATTTCGATTTGGGAATTCAGATTAGAGAGGAAACGATGCAAAATAAATGCAGGGAGAGATCACAGAATCATCCTGGAATGGCGGAATAATTTGGGTGGGAAGGGACCTTAAGGATCACCTCATTCCATCCACAGGGTGCTCCAAGCTGCGGCCAGCCTGGCCTTGAACACTTCCAGGGATGGGGCAGCCACGATTTCCCTGGGTTTACGGGCACAAGAGGAAATTTCCAGCAGGAACTGAGGGGTTTCCCTTGCTCTGCCTGGCCCTAGCAGGGCTTTGGGAGGCAGAGGGTGTGGGAACAGGAGCTTTGTCCACTGCCTTGGAGGAGTCTCTGATGTCCCAAAACCCAGCAGAGCAAGTGGTTGTGGTTTAACATCCCGTTCAAAGGAGATGCCAGGCCAGGAACGGGAATGGACTGCAGAGCAGGGATGGTGGCCAGCAGAGGGGTGACTGTCCAGGGGGTCCCAGCAGTCCATCCCTGCTGCCCAGGTTTGGGATGAGCAGGCTGGTGAGTGTCCCTGTGCTTGCTCTGCAGGATGAGGAAGCCAGGCCTGCTGAGGAGGAAGATGAGGAGGTGTGGGAGGATGGAGACAACGGCCACCAAAGGCTGGGGAAGGCACAGATCCAGGTAGGAGACGTTGCCTTGCGAGGAGAGGGACTTGTCTGTCCCGTTGGAATTTGGGGCGTGAGGCCAGTGGAACAAAGGCTTTGATTCCATTTTCTTGCTCGGGTTTTCACGTGCCTTAAGAGAGCTTTGTGAAAATGTCATTATCCCTGATTGAGTCCCTGAAAAACAGGGATTGAACCTTTCAGAAGGGGCCCAACCCTGCCTGCATGTATCCAAGTGCAGCCCCCACTCCCTGTTTTTGTGTACAGCTGGGATGAGACCTCAGCTGCTGTTACTTGCCAGCTCACAAGTTGTGTAGCTCAGAGCCTCAGCCATGAAGGGCCAGGCTGTGTTTAAAACAGCCCAAGGTGCCAGAGAGCTGAAGTAATTTCCTAGCAGGTAACTTGACTTGGAAGCTGCATTCTAAAATTTGTCCGCATTTAATTGATGTCCCACATGGAGACACCTAAAGAAGCAGAGGTGGGGTGTTCCTAAGAAAAGAGCATCTAAATTCTTTGGTGGTAGAGGGCTTAAAGTCTGAGTGAGGTGCCTTTAGGACACTTCCATTCCAGTATCTGAATAGAATTTAAATGAAGTAGCCAAATCCTGACAAGCTTGTATGAACTCCAAAGCCTCTGCAAGTGGTTTACAGCCAGGGAAGGAGATAAGAGTCTGGAGTCTCTTCCCCAAAACCTGGCTCCTGGTTTCTTTGGCCAGGCATAGGAATAATTGCGTATTCCCTGGGGCTCTCCTTATGGGGAGAGGTTTACTTATGTGCCCTGGGTTTATTCAGTGCATCTTCAAAGTGATGGAAACTGATTGCATTGAAATGCCAGGGGTGCCAAATGTTTTCCCCAGCCAGAGCTCGGAGCCAGCCCAGTGGGAAGGGGTTTAGTGGCCATTTTCCCACTCCCTCGGGGCAGCAGCACTGGAGCACTCACACCCACCCGTGCCTGAGGTGCCAAGTACTGGCAGGAGGCAAAGCCAGGGACTGGGCAGGAGGAGCTTGCAGTGCTCCTGGAATCGCAGAGCTGGAGCTGTGGGTTAGAACTGCCAGGAGCTGCTGCCTCACTCAAACCTTGTTTAAAGCTCAGCATCCCTCCTGCTCCCTTGGAATGATTGTTGCTTCTGTTGTTGCTCTTTCCCGATCCATTATGATTATTATTGTAAATTCCCACTCCATTTCTTCCATAGCCCTTTGCTTCCCAGAGGTGGTGCTTTAGGCAAGCCCCTCCAGCCTGGGAAGGGGCTTTTGGCTCCAGACTCAGTCCCAGTCCCCATGAGCAGCTGGAGCTGTGCTGTCCCCAGCAGGTGCCTTTCCTTCCTTCCCTGCTGCACTTTGGCTTTTTGAGGGCTCTCTAGGGGGCTGAGGGAGAAGTTCTTTGTCATTCCAGGGCAGCATAAGCCCTGATCCCACTCAAAGCAGGAGGAATCATTCCATCCTTGTTTTTGGATACACCTTTGGTGTTCTCTCTCTTTTGCTGACACTGTGTGGTGAAGCAGCAGCTCCCTGGAATAACTTTTATTTGTAAAACAGTGAATTCCCTGCTGGAATCCCAGTCCCAGCCCCCCAGATCAAGGTGCAGTTTAAGGCCTTACACCCTGACCAGGACAAGTTCCTGTCCTTAGACATGGAAAACAGGGGAAAACTCAAACTGGATTGGAGCCAGCATCCAGAATGGGGAGAGTGAGGCAGCGTGCTTGGCCCAGGCTGGGGCTGGTACAGGGGGTGTTCCCCATAGGATGACACCCGTTTGGAGCAGATGCTTCTCTTCCTTTGTCCAAAGTCCAATGGCAAAGGAGTGAAGAACCCACAAGTGGGGCCTGGAAGGAAAACAGTTCTGTTAAAATTAGGCAAAGAATACACTAAGAAAAAATGGACATCCTTTTTAGGTATGAAAGTAAGTAGGGGAAAAATGTTGAAAAAGAGCTCTTTTATTTGGTGCCACCTCTCATTTTTTTATGGATAAAACCTTCTAGTGAGCAATCAGAACAGGAGTGGGAAAGCCAGGAGCCTTTGACTTCCACAGTGGACTTAATTGCCATGCTTAATTTCAACAATTTCTTCTCTCTCTCAGGCCAGGAAAACCCACTTAACTTGTCCCATCTTTGCCAAAAGCTTTGGTGTTTGAGCAGCCAAACCCAATGGGCTCTGGCCCCACCAGCCTGTACTGGAGGGCCCCTGGTCCTGCCCATGGTGTGGGATGAATCCCCAATTGTCCCCAGAGGGGGCTGCCCTGGTCCCTGCAGTGCCCAGCACCTGAGACACACAGAGAGCCCTGTCCAAAGGGGCTCCTTGTCAGGAATGTGGCAGCAGCCCCAGGAGCAGGCTGGAGGTGAGAACTGGGGCTGTGTTTGAGACTGACCAGGTCAGCTCAGTGTTTACCTGTGGGGGGAGTTTGGCCCCCCATGCTGAGTTGAAGCTGGATCAGGGTGACAGATGCTGCATTTTGGGCACCCTGAGAGTTTCTCTCCCCCTTGGAGATTTCCTGCGGGGATGGGGCAGGGCAGGGAGCAGAATTAACCCTGCACCTCCCGTGGGCACTGCTGGCCTTTGTCTCTCTGCTGTGCCATCAGCCTGTGGGAATTTGCTGCTGCGGCTCCCACCCCACCTGGGGGCTGCGTGCTCCTGGCAGCCCTTCCCAGCCCCACACCCGAGCTCCAGCGCTGCCTCCAGGCTGTGTTGGGAGAGTTTGCTGGGAATGTGCCTCATCCCTGGGAGTATCCTTTCCTTCCAGAGTGGCTGGATGGAGCTTCTGGGCTTGTCAGCTTCAGTGTTTGCTTGCAAAAGTCACTGCAGGGAAGAATGACAAGGAGGTTTGTCAGAGTGCTGCTGTCAGACCGCACCTGCCAGTCTGTGCTTTGGCTTGGAGGTTGTTGTGTATTGGCCCTGCAGGGAATGAATGTCCCCTTCCCACCTCAGCCCAGCAGATCCCAAGGGCTCTTCCTGGAGTACTTACTCTTTGCTTCCCTTTGGGATAACTTAATCTGCACCCTTCCAGGAGCAATTCCTTGGCTTCTCCTGGAGAAAACCCCATGGCAGAGGCAGTCTGCAAAGGAGCCCAGAGCTGTGCTTGGAGCAGGGAGTGCTGAGAGCTGCGTGTGCCTCTGCTGCCCCAGGCTGGCAATATCCCCATGGAACAGACTGGGCAAATGGGATTAGAGGGAGCACAATCCCTTCCTGGAAGAGGTTTTCTCCTGTGCAGATCAGGCACAGGGCAGGAAGGGAACTTTGGAGATCAGCTGCTTTCCCCCAGAAAGCATCACTCACACCAGCATGGATGACATGACCTGTGCCCAGCGCTCACCATGCACCCGGCCAGAATCAAGAGCAAAGGTGGGTTTGGGTGTGAGCACTTGAAATAACTTTGAAAGAGAAGCAATCACCTTTTGCTGCTTCTTTCTTTCTTGCAGATGCTGCGATTGCCTCTGGGCACATGGGCTGAGCTCTCCCTGCAGGGAACTGTCAGGCCTTAACAGCTGTGAGGTTGTGTTCTTCTCAGTGGGGAACTGGAAATAATTATTAATTAATTGCAGAAATGTTTTCTGAACCTTTCCCCTTTCCTGGTAGATCTTCTCTCTCTGCCTCTGAATTTACAGCTGTTCCCTGGTGTCATTGGCCCTGCCTGAATTCCTTGCAGCTCCTCACTGGGAAAACCTGGGATGACTTTGAGGGGACAGAGGAGACATTTTCAGCTGAAAACCTGGGGTGACTGAGAGGGGACACAAGAATTGTTTGTGTAGGAAAATGGGAGGTGATGTCAAGCAGAGCAAGGTGGCATTTTTGAGGGAAAAGCTGAGGTGATGTTTAGGGGAACAAATGCACATTTTTGGGGCAGAAAAGAGTTAATATTGTACAGGAAGGAAAAACTGGGGGGTAAAACTTGATGTAATCTGTAGGGGACAGAATGAATATTTTGGAGCAAAAATGAGGTACTCAGTAATAGACAAAGAAGGAAAATTTTGGAGGCCAAACTTGACAAAGTCTCAAGAGCAGAGAATGAACACTTGGAGGGAAAAAGGAGGTGATGAATACTGAGCATGTGGGGAAAATTTGGGGGCTAAATCTGAGCTAATCTCTAGGGGAGAGCATGAACACACTGAGGTAACATGAGGGAATCAGTTGTGGGCAGATAGGGAAACTTGTGTAAAAATAATATTAAATAAGCTGTAGAAAGAACATTTTGAGGTAAAAATGAGGTAAGCAGTAGTAGACAGATGGAAAACTTTGGGGGTAAATCTTGATAGAAGCTACATGGTAGAAAGGAAATAAATATTGAAGGAAGAATGAGGGAATCAGTAGTGGACAGGTAGGGGAATTTTGGGGGGTCAAACTTGAAATGATCTAAAGGTTGAGAATGAATCTTTTTTGGTAAAAATGAGGTAATAAGTTGTGGACATTTCAGGAAAATTTTGGGGGTTAAACTTGAGGTAATCTCTAGGGAGAGTGTGACCACTGACATGAACTGAGGCAATCACTGGGGCTAGGCAAGGAAATTTGGGGTGTAAAACTTGGGAAGATCTGTAGGGCAAAGAATGAACATATTGAGGAAGCAATGAGGTGATCAGTAGTCAAGATGAGGTAGAATGTGGGGGGCAAACCCTGAGGTAATTATGTAGGAACCATAAGTGGTTTTGAGAAAAAATCTGACCTAATTTGTAGGGGACAGAATGAACATTTTGGGGGTAAGACAGACATAACCTGCGTGGTTTGGGTTTTAAAATCTAGTCAGTGCACAGGGGACAAAATAGACATTTTGGTAATAAAATCCGAGTTCATCAGTAGAAGAAAGAACTCATGTTTTGAGGTAAAAAGGAGGTGATCAGAACTGGGCAGGTAGGGAAAACTGAGGGGGTAAAATGTGAGGTCATCTCTAGGAGAGAGCAGGAGCATCCTGAGGTAAACGGAGGGAATTGCTGTGGACAGGTGGGTAAATCTGGCAGGTAAAACTTGAGGGAATCTCCATGGTAGAAAATGAGTATTTGGAGGTAAAAATAAAGTACTCAGTCAGTGGTGGAGATGTACGGAAAATGTTGGAGGTAAAATCTGAGGTGATCTGTAGCAGAGAGAATGCACTTGATGGGGTAAACTGAGGTAATCACTTATGGACAGGTAGGGAAGTTCAGAGGGGTAAAAATTGAAAGCATCTGTAGGGCAAAGAATGAAAAGATTGAGGTGGAAATGAGGAAAGAGGTAGTGGACAGGTGGGGAAAGTTTTGGGGGCAAATCTTGTGGTAATCTCCAGAGCAGAGAAAGAATGCTTCCTTGTAAAAAATGAGGAACTCAGAAGGAGGCAGATGGGGACATTTTGGGGGTAAAATCTCAGGTCATCTCAAGGTGAGGGAAGGACTATTTGGAGGTCAACTCAGCACTCACTGTGTCTTCCTTCCTTGGCATCAGCTGGCAGGGAAGGGAGAAGAGGCCTCAGGCTGGAGAGGGGCAGGAGAAAGGCACTGTGGGCAAAGGCACCTCCCTGGCATCCCCAGGGTACCTGTGGGGAACACAGTGGACACTTTGGGAGCAAAGGGAGGTGATGGCATTGTCCCTTTGGGGGATGCTGGCATTTAGATCATTCCATCCATTTGCCTGCTGACATTTCCCAGCCCAGGGGCTTTGGCTGCCAGGGCAGCACAAAGATTGTTCCCTGGGTGGTGGGCAGATTTGGGGGTTGGCTTTGCTAGTTCAGATGAATTCTACCCAAAGCCCTGAATTCCCTGCTGAATTGCCACTGGCATAGCCTCCCAGCGCCTCCTGGAGCATGGATATTCCCATGCAGAGCTGCCTATTTAACACCAGCTGTGTCAGGACCCAGCAGAGCTTCCAGGGAAGCTCAGCAGGGTCAGGGCAAGGACAGCTTCATGTTCCATAGAATTTGCTGTTTGTAACCCTCATCCCCCAGCCCCCCCCCCCCAATGTCCCTGGGGGCACCTGACAGAGTTCCCTGGAATTCAGCTGCCTGCACCCCCCGAGCTGGGGCTCCAGGTGATATTTGAAAGCAGGAACAGGCGCTGGCTGGACACGCTCCCAGCCCGTGCTGAGGCAGCCCCTGTGCCCACGGGAGGACTTCTCTCCCTGCAGGAGTTGATTTCATTCCAGAGCCTCAGGAGTGGCCTCTGCAAGTTCTTTTCCCTCAGGAAAGGGATGCACATCCCTGCCTTCAGGGCACCTGCAGTGGGAGCCACCTGGGAAAGCTTTCCATCAGTTGTGCAGTTCCAGCTGGCTCCCCAAAAACTCCCAACTCAATCCAAAGAGATTTCTCTGACTCTGACCTTTCATTTGAAGGCATCTCTGAGGGCATTGCTTAGCATTTCATTGCTGTGGGCGAAGCTTGCCTTGGCTTTAACACTGCTGAGGGATGATGGCCTCAGGCTGGAAGGGAAGGCATTTTGGGTGGCTGGGACATAGCTGGCAGGTGTGTGGGAGGTCAGCACTGGGAATTGCTGTCTGAGCCCCTCTGCAAACAGCCCATTCTGACATTCCCCAGTGCCAGCTGTTCCTTGGGGCATTTTTGGGGTGTCAGTGGGGTCTGTCGGGACTGAAGCATCTCTGGGTGCCTGTTCAGAGCAGCCCCTGGCCGAGGGGCCGCGGGCAGCCCTTTATCCATGTCCATCCCAGCGCTGCCCGGGCAGCCCAGTGCCCGTTCCGGGGATGTGTGTTTGGCACACTGCGTGCCACGGGCAAGACACTGCAGGCACAGCTCCTCTCTGCAAATCCAAAGCACAAGAGCTGCTGCTTCCCTTCCTGGGCCTCCTGGTCTTCTCCTTCCCCCCATTCCCTGCCAGCTGGGACACACGGAAGGAGCACCAAGGAACACTCCTGGCAGTGAGCAGGAGTCGCTGAGAGCTCTGTGCAGCTCTGGGCCACAAAAGCTGGCCCGGCCTCAGCAGCCCCTGGGATTTTGGGCTGTGAACACTCACCTGTGGGAAAGGCCCCTCTGCAGGCAGGAGCAGCCCTGACCCTCTCCAGAAGAGCTTTGGCTGTGGAGCAAGTGAACCCTCAGGACTTGCCTTGCTCATTTCTCCCTGGAAAGGGCCATGGAACAAGCACCTTTACAGCTGTTGGGTAAATCCTGGAAAGGGCAGGAAATCAGGGTTATGGGAAGAGTTCAGTGCTGTCACACAACTGCTCACCTGTGTTGTTGCATGATCAGGTGCTGGCCATGGAGCTCTGCCCTATGGCAATTACAGGGGCTGGTGTGGCAAGCAGCATTAGCATAAAAGAAGGAGTTGTATTTGCATAGGAATGATCTTGCTGGCATTTGGCATTCCTATCCCAGGCAGGACATTGCCAGGAGCTGAGATTGGCTTGGCTGGAGCAGGGTGCTGAGAGTGCCCAGGTGTGGGTTCAGTGGCCAGAGGAGCCATTCACATAAGGGTTCGACTTGGTGGTCCTTGTGTACCCATTGCCACTCAGGATCTCCTGTGCTCTGGAAATAAAGAAGAAACATTTTTCCCTGGCCTTTTAAAGCCAGAGGTTTTTGCAGTGGAGCGTGCAAGCCGCAGAGAAAGCGGGGGGGGAGGAAGGAGAGCATCAGGTCTCAAGCGGCAGTTGTGGGATGAGCGGCTCAAGCAGCAGCGAGCCCCGGCGAGGCCCCGGTCCCGCAGCGGGCGCAGTCAGAGCAGGAGCGGCAGCAACGGCCTCGGCGCCAGCGGCCGGGCCGGGGGAGCGGCTCGTCCCGCTGCAGCCGCGCTGGTTGGGCGGGGCCGCGGCGGGCGGGAGGCCCCCGGGGGAGCGGCCCGGGGCAGGGGGAGGCGGGCGCTGCCGTGCGCAGGGGGTGCGGCGACCTCGGCAGTGCCGGGGCTGGGGGAGCTCCGCGTCCCCGCGGGGGCTGCGGGCGGGGCCGGGCCGGGAGCGCCGGCGCTCCGGTTGCGCCAGGGGGCGCCCCACAGGGCGGGCGGCGCTGAGGGAGCGGCGGCCTCGGGGGGTGCCGGGGCGGGCACGGGCGGTCCCCGCGGCCCGGCCGCTTCCAGGCGCGATCCAGTGCCTGCTGCGGGGAAGCGCCGCCCTCCCGGCGGGCCCGGCACCGGCACGGCCCCGGCTCCCCACGGCCGCAGCGGGAGCGTAGCCGGAGCTCCGGCGGGAGCCCAGCCCCGCGCTGGCCGCAGCCGGAGCGGCAGCGCCGGGCTCGGCGCCAGCGCCAATCCCGGAGCGGCACTTGCCAGCCGCGGCGATCCCGATGCCTAATGCCATCCCCCATCCCACCTCAGTTCTCCGAGCCCGGCAGCCGCACCCCGCCCGCCGAGAGACAAGCGGCTCGGCCCGGGACCCCCAACAGACACCGACAGGACCCAGCCCCGAATCCCAGGGCCCGGGTCCCGTTCCCACCTCAGCGCCTCGGGCTCGGCGCAGCGCCGGGAGTAGCCCCCGGTGCCGGGCTCCGCACAGCGCTCCGAACGACGGTCCCGCCACAGCCCGGGAGGAGCAGGATGAGCATCCACCGCACAAAGCGGAGCGGGCGCGGATCCGCCGGCATTTACGGGCGCGGGCGGGGCGGGGCGGGCCCGGCACAGGTGTGAAGGGCGGGGTCCGCACAGGTGCGCGGGGCCCCAGAGCGGCTGCGCGGGGCGGGGCCGAGGGGATTTAAGCCTCGGGAATCGGCGCCGCCGCCATTTGCTCCCTCGGCGCTCCGTGGGAACGGTTGTGGCCGGACCGGGCTCTAGATCTCTGTATTTCCATATTTCTATGTCTCTGTAGTTCTTTTCCTTTATATTTGTGTTAGTTTGTCTTCTTCTAACCCTTCTCCGTTCTCCCCCCTCTGCCTCCCCTCCCCCACCCCCTACACCCCCCCCCCTACCCCCCCCCCCCTCTCCCCCCTAGCCCTCCCCTCCCTCCCCCCCCGGCCCGGTCCCCCCCATCCCCCCTCCCTGTCCCCCTACACACCCCAACCCTGCCCTACCCCTCCACCCTCTCTCCCCTTCTCCACCGTTCCTTCGCCCCCATCCCGGGTCCCCCCTGCCCCCTCACCCTGCTCCCCTTCCCCTCGCAGTTCCCCCCACCTGCCCTCAATCCTCCCCCTCCGTCTCCCACCTTTCCTTCCCCCTCCACCTCCCCCTGTTCCTCTTCCCTCGTTTCCCCTCTGCACCTTGACCCCCCACTTGTGCTCCGTCCTCGTCTTCCCCCCGCCTCCTTTCCTGTCCCCCCATCCCACCTCTCCCTGCACACCCCGAACCCCCCACCTGCGCTCCTTCTTTGACCCCCTCTGCTCCCTTATTCCCATCCTCTGTCCCGTCTTTCCCCCGCAGCCGCGGGGCACGGGGCGCCGGAGAATAAAGCCCAGAGGGCCGGAGCCCGGCGCCCCTGCCCTCGCTGGAGCCCCACACGGGCCGGGCCCGCTCGGCGGGTCCCCCGTGCAGTACAAAAACAGCGCCGGGGCTCCGGCTTTCCACACATCACACTGGGGATCCCCTCCTCAGGAGGGGTTCCCGGGGGGGTGGTGGGTTTCGGGGAGGGTGGTGGGTTGGGGTGGGCCCCCTCCTCAGGAGGGGGTCCCGGGGGGGTGGGTGGGTTTCAGGGAGGGTGGTGGGTTGGGGTGGGCCCCCTCCGGAGGAGGGGGTCCCGGGAGGGGGTTAGGGTGGGCCCCCTCCGGAGGAGGGGGTCGGGGGGAGGGGGGTGGGGCGGAGGGGGGACTTTCCCCCCCTCCAGTCCCCGCCCCCTCTCCCGGACCCCCTCCTCCGGACGGGGCTCACCCCAGCCCCCTCCGCGGGACCCCCTCCTCCGGACCGGGGCCTCGGGGAGGGGGGTGGGGGGGGGGGGAAGCAGAGGGGGGTCACGTCACTCTGTGGCATGAACAGACATAGAGACCACAGGCCAAACCAACAGCCCCTCCCGCCCGGACCCCCCCACCCCACCCGCCCCCCCCCTCCGGGGCCCCGGTCCGGAGGAGGGGGTCCCGGGAGGGGGCCGGGGTGAGCCCCGTCCGGAGGAGGGGGTCCGGGAGAGGGGGCGGGGACTGGAGGGGGGGAAAGTCCCCCCTCCGCCCCACCCCCCTCCCCCGGACCCCCTCCTCCGGAGGGGGCCCACCCTGACCCCCTCCCGGGACCCCCTCCTCCGGAGGGGGCCCATCCCACCCACCCCCCCAGGACCCCCTCCTAAGGAGGGGGCCCACCCCAACCCCAACCCACCACCCTCCCCGAAACCCACCACCCCCCCGGGAACCCCTCCTGAGGAGGGGGCCCACCCCAACCCCAACCCACCCCCCTCCCCGAAACCCACCACCCCCCCGGGAACCCCTCCTGAGGAGGGGGCCCACCCCAACCCACCACCCTCCCCAAAACCCACCACCCCCCCCGGGAACCCCTCCTGAGGAGGGGATCCCCAGTGTGATGTGTGGAAAGCCGGAGCCCCGGCGCTGTTTTTGTACTGCACGGGGGACCCGCCGAGCGGGTCCCCCGTGCGAGGCTCCAGCGAGGGCAGGGGCGCCGGGCTCCGGCCCTCTGGGCTTTATTCTCCGGCGCCCCGAGCCCCGCGGCTGCGGGGGAAAGAGGGAAAGGGGAGGGATGAGATGGGGTAGGGAGAGGAGTCGGGGTGGGTTGGGGAGAACGAGGGGGGAAGGGAAAGGTCGGGTGAGGGGGAGGGATGATGGTCAGAGGAGGAGGAAGAGAGGGGAGTCGGGTTGGGGAGCGGGGTACGGAGAGGGGAGAAAGGAGGGGTGGGGGAGAAAGGAGGCGGGGGGGTCGGGGATGCACAGGGGAGCAGGGAGAGAGGGTGGGGGGGCGCTGGGGAGAGGGCAGGCAGGGGGCTGGGAGAGACAGGGAGGGTGTGGGGGAGAGAGAAAGAAACTGGGGGGGGTAGGAAAGAGGTGATAAGCGGGGGAAGAAGGAGGAGGATAAGGGCAGGAGAAACAGGGGGAAGAAAGACGGGGAAGAAAGAGGGGGAGCGGGGGCCTCTCCCGGGCCACGCCGGGGGAGCCCGGCCCGGCCGCAGCCTCCCCGAGCTCTGAGGGAGCAAATGGCGGCAGGGGCGATTTCGGGGGCTTAAATCACCTCGGCCCCGCCCTGCGCAGCCGCCCTGGGACCCCGCGCACCTGTGCGGACCCCGCCCCGCGCACCTGAGCCGGGCCCGGCCCCGCCCCTGAAGCCGCCCCCGGCCCCGCCCGGCCCCGCTCGGCCCCGCCCCAGAGCCCCGGCCCCGCCCGGCCCCGGGGCTCGCCCTGCCCGGCACGGGGGCGGCTCCATCGCTCGGGGCCCCGCCCCTCTCTCCCGGGCCGGGCCCGCCCCGCGCACCGGGGCCGCACCGGGGCCGCTCCCGGGACCCTCCCCTCCGCTGACAGACACCGCCCCGCTCGCTCCCGCTCCTTGCCACGCTCGGCAGCCACCGAGGCCGCCGCCCTCTCGGCTCAGCCGCCACCGGGCGGCAGCAGCGCCGCCCAGCTCAGCCCGGGGGCAGGCACAGAGCACAGGGAAAAGCCGGCTCCGGGCGCTCTGCAGCTCCTGCAGCCCGAGCGTCTCGGCTCCTGCGGCCAGGCGCTTGCTGCTTTCCTTCCTACAGAAAAACGCCGGCTCCTTATTCTCAAAACCTGCGGATCTCTATTCCCAGCTTCTTATATTGCTGTATGCGACAGAGTAGACAGAGAGGGCTGGCTCATTTCAAAATGAATTTACATCTACATCAGTAGCATTTGCCTATAGATGTAAAAATGAAGAACTTAACACGTTTTAGTATTCTGCACACATCCCTCGCTGGGAGGAATGGTAAAAAGTTAAAAACAAATGAAACTTTAAAAGTAGAAAGTTAGAAACAAAGTTACAACGGCAGAAATTTAGAAACAAACAAAGAGGTAAAATACAAGAAACGAACACGTTTCTAAAGGGAGAAAGTTAAAAACAAACAAAGTTAGAAACAAAAAAAAATTAGAAACAAAGAAAATTAGAAAGGTAGAAATTTAGAAACAAAGTCAGAAAGGCAAGTGTTGAGCCTTTGACAGGGTACCCCTCCTTCTCGGACCAGGGTGAAAGAGCAGAGGAGGCTGCTGTTCTGCTAAGTTCTTTATTTCACGGTCTCACAGCTGTCTTGAAGGCAGAGTTCGAATGGGGTTACATGATACAGCCAAGCAGCAGCAGCAGCAGGCAAAACCAGCTTCTTCTATATGCTCCATACACTATATTTTTTCTTATAGAAGTATGGATTCCATTTGTTCATTGACCAGTAAGATTAACACACGATTCTAGTTTTCCTTAAACCCATCCCGGTCTAATTCTAACAGTCGTAAGCCTCACACAAGTGTCATCTGCCCTTGTTCCATAAGGAATCCCTCTACAGACAGGGAGTTGTCACCGGCCCCGTGCTCATGGGCTGCAGGGGACACCTGCACTGAGTAGGAAATGGAAATGGGAAAGAGGGAAATGCAACCGGAGGGGACGCACCTCTGGCACCACACCTCCTCTTGTTCCTGCTGTCCTGGAAAGCCCCAAGTAAATCCAGTGCCTCAGACCTTGCATCCCTGAACGCCAGGAGAGCTGGAGTTTTACCCAGATCCCAGTGCGCTGCACGGCTGCGCTGACACGAGCACAGGCCGATCGCTCCGCCCAGCACCATCCCTCATTCTCCTCCCATTGCTCCCCAAGCGTCCCCAAACCACCCCAGCGTGTCTGTGCCGGGGCCAGGGCCTGCCCCGAGCCCGACCAGAGGCTGTCACCCAGCCCTGCACCAGCTCCCACCACTGGGAGAGCTGGGAATGCACTGAGAGCTCGGCTCCCCGGGCTCCCCAGCACCCAAACCGGTCCTCAGACACACAGAAATGCCCAACCTGCCCCTCTGGGCACAGCCAAACACCACAATTCCATCATCCCCAAGCAACTCTGGCACTTGCCTCTTCACCTCCGCCCATTTCCAGTAGCCGGGGCTAGGACCGGGCTGTCAGAAATAGCATTCCCTAGGCAGTTCATCCCAGCACAGAGGAGAAGAGGAGCCTGTCCCTGACCCACACCATGGGCAGGACAAGGGGGGCCCTAGCTGGCTTTGCCTACTCCAACACCAAAGCTCTTGGTCCCAAAGATGGGGCGAGTTCAGTGGTTTTTCCTGTCCTGAAAGAGAGCAGAAAAGGGAAGTTAATCCCACTGTGGAATCCAAGACTCCTGCATTTCCTATTTCTGCTCTGATTGCTCACCGTGGAGTTTTATCCATGGAAAAAAAAGGAGAATGACACCATATCAAATAAAAAGTTGATTAATCCACGTAGGGGCTGTGGAGAGGATACAAAGGAGCTTTTCCATGATTTTGGGGCTTGAAGAGGGACTGAATTTCCCTCAAAGCTGGGAAGGGCCTGAGGATAATAAAGCAAAGGAGCAGCTTCATCTCTCCCTGGCAGAGAGCTCGGGGCTCCATTATGGATACAAATCAATCCCAGCAGGATTTCAAAGGGTTTCTTTAGGATGTCAGGTCCCTCTTTATCAGATCCCTGCTGGGATTCAGGGCCTGCCTGGTCACGGGGTGCTTTGATAAGGGCTGGATTTAAATCCCAGATCTGAGAACAGACATGAAAGGTCCCTGGGTTTCTAGGGGGTTGAAAAACTCAAGCTGGATTCGCTGCAGAGCTGAAAAATCAGGGTAAGAGAGAGCAAGGAGTGGCCAGCAGGCCCAGGCTCCTGATCACGCCCCTGGGATCCATGGGATCCATAGGATCCACGGCCTCTGGCACGCTGCTCCAGCACCCTGCAGGGTGACTGACAGCCGGGCAGGGGAAGGAGCCACCAGCAGCTCTGCCATGTGCACCATCATTCACCTTGCACGTGGCCTAAACAGCCACCAAGCACTGATGGACTGACTGAGCCGAAAATATCGGAGAGATCTCAGTTTGCACTCCAAATTCCCTGCAGCCTGTTCCCTTCCTGATCCATCCCTTCAAGCAGCAAGAGTGGAATTCCTTCCATCATTGCTCTTTCCCTCCTGTTTTCCACTCAACAAGAAAAAGAGCAGCCACGTGAACAGGAGTAAAAGCCCCAAACCCACAAAAAAGCACATTCTCAGCATCACTAATCCCTGCCAAACTGCCAGGAACCTTCCAAAACTACATCCAAGCTTGGAAACAGGGATCCAGTTGTTTGTTTAAGCAGCTATTGATCCAGTCTCTTCCAGCTAATTAAACTATTCACTATTTAAACTCATTAAACTGCTCATCCTGCTCCTGGCAGCCAGAGGCAAAGAAGAAATCGTGTCTAGATTAAATGGTGTTGGTGAATGTGCCCATCCCAGTCCTTGGAGAGGTTGGAATTGCATCCCTGTTCCTCTGCTCTCTTTTCCTTCCTTTTTCCTGCAGTGATTCCCACCCGGATTCCTCAGCTCCAGCTCTCTGAGCAGCCTCAGGGGGAGCATTTCATCCCCTTGGAGCCAACTCCATTTGTTGCATCCTTCATGCCTCAACCACCCCTAAAAGCAGGCAAGTGCTGATGGGCAGTGCAGCTGCTTCCACTTGGGAATGTTTCCAGTGGAACAGGGAGGGAATTCTGAGAAGCTTCCACCCACTGCACGTTATTGCTGGATAAGAGGTGAGGCAGCAAAGGATCAACAAAGGGAGATTTCAGCAAGACAAAGTCCAGACAAAGAGGCTGCAAGTGTGGCTGGGGCTGCTAAACTGGGAAAACTGCAAGGTCAGGCTGTGGGAACATGGATTATACTGAGGTCTGGAACTGGTGTTGGGAAGAGAGGGAGAAGGAGAAGGAGAAGGAGGAGAGAAAGGGCCCAAAGTAACTGCACAGTGAATTTCCTTACCATGAGCCAGGCTCATTCCCTGAGCTGACCAATATCTCCGAGCTCCCCTTCATGGCACAGCCCTGCCAGTAAAGAACAGAAGTTCCTGCCGCTCCCACTGGAATTCTGTAGCGTGCCTGGCATTCCATACGTTATGCTGCCTGAGAATTCCTGCAGCCGTCCTCGGGAAGAGCAGTTCACTGCCACAGGAGGAACAAGAGGAAAGCAGTTGCCACTCTCGGGTTCTGTGCTCTGTAAAAAGTAAAACCAGATAAAGATCAAAGCTCCATAAAGCTGGAACCATCTCCAACCTCGGGACAGCACTTCTGTGGGAAAAGCGTGGATGGGCAATTAGGAAGGAGATGATCATGCAAATGGGTAAGGGGGGGAATTAAATTCTGCTGCTTTCTGATTGAGGCCTGCTTCAATTTGCAGCCTTTATAATATCAGTTTAATGGGACTTTTTGTGCTTTAAAAAGGTTTTTATTAGCTGGGGGTTGTCCCTGCCTGGACTGAGGCACAGCACAATGAGTCTCCTGCCTCCTGAAGCCGTGTCGTTATCCCAGCATCTGAAATTAAAAACCAGCACTCTGGGAAACCTCTCTACTCTGAGGAGAAGTGTGAGGAGTGTTTGGGTCTGTGGAGAGCCTGGAACAGCTCTGAGAGACACCAAACATCCTGTGGATCCCAATAAACAGCAAAACATGCCAGCAGCTCCTTCCAACACCGCCCTTGTAGGGAACTCTGTCACCCCAGTGGGTATTTGTGGGAGTAAGGAAGAAATCCCACTAATGACCTCAGTGTGATCACCTCTGGTTCGTCTGGGGATAAATCTCCTTTATCCTTCTGGGAGAATAAAGGAATCCAATGCTGCCTTAATCCCCTGCTCCTCGGAGTCTGCATTTCCAGAATCCATCTCCTGGCCCAGCATGGGAAGGGTTGTCCAGCGCTGGAACAGCTGCCCAGAGCAGTGGTGGAGTCACCAACCCTGGAAGTGCTCATAAAATACATGGATATGGCACTTGAGTGTTCATAAAATACCTGGGTAAATACATGGGTAAATATAGGAATAAATTCATGGGTAAATACATGGATAAACATATGGATAAATATAGGGATAAATATGTAGGGATAAATATGTATGGATAAATACAGACCTTGCTTCCCTGAACACCAGGAGAGCCGGTGTTTTACCCAGATCCCAGTGCCCTGCACGGCTGCGCTGACACGAGCGCAGGCTGACCGTTCCGCCCAGCACCATCCCTCATTTTCCTCCCACGGCTCCCCAAGTGGCCCCAAACCACCCCAGCGTGTCTGTGCCGGGGCCAGGGCCTGCCCCGAGCCCGACCAGAGCCCTGCACCAGCTCCCACCCCCGGGTGAGCTGGGAATGCACTGAGAGCTCGGCTCCCCGGGCTCCCCAGCACCCAAACCGGTCCTCAGACACACAGAAATGCCCAACCTGCCCCTCTGGGCACAGCCAAACACCACAATTCCATCATCCCCAAGCAACTCTGGCACTTGCCTCTTCACCTCCGCCCATTTCCAGTAGCCGGGGCTAGGACCGGGCTGTCAAAAATAGCATTCCCTAGGCAGTTCATCCCAGCGCAGAGGAGAAGAGGAGCCTGTCCCTGACCCACACCATGGGCAGGACAAGGGGGGCCCTAGCTGGCTTTGCCTACTCCAACACCACAGCTCTTGGTCCCAAAGATGGGGCGAGTTCAGTGGTTTTTCCTGTCCTGAAAGAGAGCAGAAAAGGGAAGTTAATCCCACTGTGGAATCCAAGACTCCTGCATTTCCTATTTCTGCTCTGATTGCTCACCGTGGAGTTTTAGCTATGGAAAAAAAAAGGAGAATGACACCATAGCAAATAAAAAGTGCCCTTTTCCAGCATTTTTATTCCAGGCATTAAAAGGATGCTCATTTCTCTTCTAGCATTGTTTCCCTCATTTTAGGAGAACCGTTTTCATCCCAGGCCCCACTCGTCAGTTGTTCGATCCTCTGGCACTGGATTTGGACAAAAGAAGGGACGCACCTGGACTGCAGGAAATCACTGAGAGAAACCCTTCCAAAACGTGACAGAGAAAAACAACAGGAGATGCAGGAAGACACATCCCTCATTTGCACGTCTGGAACGCTTTTCTAAAGACTTCTCTGCATCTGGATGCTCTTTGCTCTTGGCTTTCTTCACAGGAATGCATTTGCTGCTAAACACGTCTCAGACCCTTACCTGATCGGGATAAGGTGGGATGGAGATGAAGACTCCCACAGGGAATAGCCAGGGAGATGCAGGGCCTGGGAACATCAAGGACGGAGAAGAGAAGGAACAGGGATTGTTTTTCTTGTTTAGAGCCAGCAGTGCTGTGAGCTTGGAGAACACACGGCACCGCAGGGATCCAGGGCAGGAGCGGGATAACTGCGGGATAAGGGGAATCTGCTCCCACTCCAGGGCTGTGCCAGTGAAGGAGGGGAATTTTTTAGTGCCTTCATTACACACAAAAACCAAACCCAGCACCACCGAGCTGGACTTTCGTGAGCCGCAAAACAAAGCGGCCCCTGGCCTTTGGGGGAACACAACCTCACCGAGTCACGGAGCCAGGGGATGACACTTGGGAATGATCCTTGCTGCTGCCTGCAGGCAAATCAGATGAGGGAGCCACAGGAGCTGCGGGGTTTCCTGCTCTTCCTGCAACGCCATCGGTCCAGACCAGGAGACCTTTCCTGGAACAGATCTTCCCTGTAAAGGGAGCTACACCAAAGCTCAAGCCCTCATTTAGAGACCCTTGGAAAAGCAAAGGTGAGAGGGGATTACCTGGAGCCCCAGGGGACCGAGGCGAAGGCGATGAAGAAGCAGACAGCAAAGTGCTTCCACTGCTTCTCACTCCAGCAAAGGGAACATCCCTGGAATTTCATGTCCGGCGTCGCTCCCAAACCCCACAGGTGAACCCACACGTACTCCAGGACTGATCTCCTTCAAACTTCCAGCAGCACAGACTCACCGGGAGGAACTGCGATCCAAGGACACACATCAGCAACCGTCTTCCCGCTTGCCCCTCTCTCCACATTTTCCCTTTCCAGCGGGATGCAGGTGCCACCCCCCAGAGGCAGGAAAACTGCCTTGCAATCCGCTACAAAACCTGCCTGGAAAGCCCAGGATGCCCGGAGCCAGCAGCCGTTTCTCCTGGAGCTCCTGCTGACAGGCATTTGAAGCCTGCTGTGCCTCACAGCTGCTTTTCTGCCAAGGGCATTCCCATCTTTTCTTTTTTAGCCCAAAGAAAGGTTTGCAAAGCTGAGTTTTGTGAGAAGCGCTTCATATTTGGATCATTCTTAACTTGGAGTTTCCCTTGGCACCAAAATCAGGGGCTCACCTTTTGCTTGGAGCTTGGCTGAAGTCCTCAGCAGTGCCAGGGAATGTGGCCATTGGAGGCTTTGGGCAGATTTGGCTCATCTGCCTTTTTAGGCCTTGTTTCTTTCTCTCAGCCTTCCCACTGGATTGTGGCCTCCGAGGAATACGTAAAATCCCATTCCATTCCTATTCTTTCGGACAATTTTTTGTACCGTCCCTGTACAAAACGAGGCCCCCTGTTCGGATGCTTTTCCCCACCGTTCCCCGGCACTTTCATCTGCCGGTGCATTCCCTGCGTTGCTTGGGCTCTTCCCAGCTCTCTGAGCTCCTTCACAAGGCAGCAGATCGATTTGGCCCAGGAACTAAACCCTCCCGAGGAATTGTCTGATGCCATCTCCGCATTTGACACCTGATCCTTGTGCTCAAAGGATCCCTCTTTCTTCCCTTCAGCCAATTCCAAGGCTCGCTGCCCCCAGCTGCGATCAGGCCCCAGCCTGATCCCTGCAGTCTTCCCTGCCGGGATCCTGCTCAGGAATCCCTGGGCTACAAATGTAAGAATTCATTCTTCCCACCCCTGCCCAGTTCCAAAGGATTTGGTGTCTGCCTTACCTGGCTGGAGCCTGCTTCCAACTCTGTTCTTGCTGCTTCTGCTGCTTTCCAGTTCCCAGGAATTCCACCGACGGAGCGACAGCGTTTTCCAGCTCCGCCAGGATTCCCTCTGCTGCGTTTGGGTGCTGGAAGGATATCAAAACCAGGCTCTCTGGGGCTTTACTATCAGGAAATTACATCCCCGGATTTGTTCATTTCCAAATATTATCTCTTCCCAACAAAGCACTGGGCATCCAAGGAATACAGAAAGTGATGGGCTGACCACTGCTTACTCCTCTGGAATGTCAGAGCTTGGAAAAAAAGGGCACTTGAGGCTTCTCCTGGTGCTGCCCGTGAGGTGTATTTTACTTGAGAGCCCCTTCCCGTGTCTTTCCCTGTATCCACCAAAAAATCCACCCCTTCATTCCCCAGCTGCTTGCTTCCTCCCTCTTTTCCTGTATCCAACAGAATTTTAACAGGTCAATAGTCCCCTCTGCAAGAGCACCTTTCATTCCAAACCTAAGAACAAACGAATCACTTCCCTTCCACCGTCCTTATTAGGATTCCACTGAGAGCAGTGGATGGAAAATGATCCTCTCCTGGTCCCTGCTGGATTCCCGGAGCAGGGATCCTTTCCCTCTTTCCCCCCACCACGGTGCCCTCCTCCCCCTCCCGCCCCACCCCACACCCTTTTCAGGCTTTGTTCCACAGCTTTTGCCTCCAGGCCTCAGATCCTTTCGTTCTCCACGAGCTCCCAGCAGCTCCACAGCCTTTCCTCTCCCATCCCGACCATTTCTCCGGGAATGGAGCTCCGCATTTCAATTGCCTTCTCTTTTCTCTGACTACTCCCACCAATCCAGAAGACCTAAAGCTGACACAAGGAACACTCGGTGCCCACAAATCCAAACCCAGACCCGGCCATCCCCAAACCAGCAACTCCCGGACAATTTGCGTTCATTCCAACCTAACACTGAGGACTCACCCAACCCTTCAAAATTCCCAAGAAATATCCTGTTGCCTTCACAGCTCCCAGGGGATTCTGCTTCGTGCTCACACAAAGGATTTGGGACTTCCCTGAAAAAACCCGTGCAGGGCACGCCGGAATCCCCGATCCCGAGAATCCGGGGAGCGTTAAAAGCTCGGTCCAGCCTGGGCCCCCGGAAATTTTTGCCAAATATCCCCCAAGTCCTCGGGATAACAGAACTCTCTGGTACTGCATTTTTGGCGTTGTAAAGCCTGGAATTACTCTATTCCTAGTGCTGGGCTCTGCATATGGCCGAGAAAATCCCGGCCTCCACACAGACCCAGGTTCCAAACTTTTGGATACATTTTAGCAAGCCGAGAAATTCACCTTCCCTGCTTGTTCTTAAGGGCATCCTTCTCTTCCCTTACCCGGCGTGCTCTCTCCCACTGGGGGTGGGTTTTCCCCTTCCCATGCCAATTAGTCCCTACTTCTAGGAGGTTTAGGTACCTTTCTTCCCTGGCAGGGATTTCTTAACACAGCTACCGAGGCTTTGGGAGTCTCCTTTATCTTCTACTTTCTGGATCCAGAAATGCCACAATCCAGACGCCCAACTTCAACAAGACATCCTTTCTACCTAAAAACACACACTCTCAACTCTTAGATCTTTTAAAGTTTTACCCCCGCAAAATTCCCCTATTTTTCCACCACTGAATTCCTCAGTCCTGCTTCCAAGGATTTCTTGAATACCACGGGGCTTTTCTCAAGATTTACCCCCACGACCTTCCCTACGTGCCCACTGCTCATCACCTCATTTTTCCCTCAATGTGGTCGTTCTCCACCCCAGAGAGTTTGTCAAGTGTTGCCTCCAAAATGTTCCCCATCTCTCCACTACTCAGTTCCCCATTTTGCCTCCAAAATATTCAATCTGTCCCCTCCACATTGCATCCACTTTTACCCCCAGCGTTTTACTTCCTCTACAATATTGATTCAACCTTTTCCACCCCAAAAATCTGCATTCTCTCCCTTAAACAGCACCTCAGCTTTTCCCTCAAAAATGCCCCAGAGGGAAACTCAGATTCAGCCCCCAAACTCCCATTTGCCTACACAAACAGTTCTTGTGGCCCCTCTCAATTCCCCCAGGCTTTCAGCTCAAGGAAGAACTGGAAGCCTATTCCCTCATCTCCACCCTTGTTTTGCTTTCCTGGAAAACCTTGCGATCCCACACTTTCTCCAAGAGATCTGCTGGGACTACTGGAAGGTTTGCTCTCTCAGAGCGCCAGGGGGCTTTACAGCACTTGTTCCTCTGCATCTTTACCCTTTTATCAGCTTTCCCCTGGAACGGTGTTGTGGGAGAAGCTTGGAACTACCAGAAATGGATCACGTTCACATTTTTTCCCCACCAGTTTTTATCTGGTTTCAGATTCCTGGAATTACCCTCAAATGTGCCCTACAACACTGCTGTGAAAGGATCAATGAGAAGAACAGCCGGAAAGCAGAAAACCACCTCCAGCAGCAGCCACAATGATCCCATTTCTCTTCTTACCTGGTCCTGCCAGAGCTCCCAACAGCCATTCCCATTCCAAAACAAGAGCTATGGAAGACATTCCTGCTGTCCGTGAGGGTGAGGCGGCAGTTCTGGATGTTCTTCGCTGTGCAATCAGACAACAAACAGAGTGTAAATGATCCTGGTGGTCCCTTCCAAGCCAAACCACCCCGTGATTCCATGCGTGGATCAGCACCTGTTCCAGCTCCATTCCAGAAACCTCCTCCCACTAACCCAGAACTTTCCTTTTTCTGCTCAACATCAGGGGTTTGCTGCCGAGTGCCCCGGGCAGGGGACGCCTCAGCCTTCCCTGGGACCGCAGCATTCCCTGGGCTGCCTCAGCATCCCCTGCGCTGCTGTTCCACGCCCATCCCGTGGTCCAGCGCCTGCGCGGGCTGCAGTGCCGGGCTCTCCCCACGAGGCGGCAGCACCGGGAGCGAGCAGCCCCGGCCGGTCCCGCTGTCTCGGGGCAGCTGCGCCTTTAACCCGCCCTGAGCCGGCGGGGCCGTGAACACAGCGGGCACAAACCCCACCGCTCCCCTTTATTTCACCCTCAGAGGCACAGGATCGCAGCATTTCCTGGGCTGCAAGGGACCCACAGGGAGCATCGAGTCCAAATCCTGGCCCTGCACCCCAAGAATCCCACCCTGTGCCCGAGAGCCTTGTTCAGACCCAAACTCTTCCCCCAAGATCCTGAAAACACAGCGGGGCTGGGAGAAGGATGACCACGGAGGATTTTTTTATACAGATCTCCTTGCACGATCGTTAAATAATATTATTAGACAGTCCATGAACGCATCCCTGTGCCGGGACAGCCACCCCTGTGCCGGAACACTCATCCCTGGGCCGGAATACCGATCCCCCGCGGCCCCCACCGTCCGCTCGGGGCTGTCCCCGTTCCCCGCTCACCTCCGAGCCCGGAGCACCCGCCCCGGTGCCCCCGGCCCGGCAGCGCTGCTCCCCGGGCTCCCCGCCATCGCCGCTCCTGGCGAAGAAGGGCGGAAGTCACCGGTACCGCACCGATGCGGCTATTCGACCTTCTCAAGATGGCGGCTGGAAGGACCCCCCCCCCCCCCCCCGCCCCGGTCCGTCTATTCGACTGCCTGAATGCTCCCGCCTGCCCCAGGCGCCGCTGACCCCACAGTCGCTGTCCGCGTAGCGGGAAACGCCTCAGAAAATTGCGCGCAAGCGCTGGGCTGGCGTCGGCGTCGGCGTCGCGTTCAGGCAGCCGAATAGACGCAGCTTGGGGGGGGCCTTCCCTGCCGCCATATTGAGAAGGTCAGGAAACAGCGCACACGACCGCCATCTTTAGTGTGGCAGTGACGACACTTCCGCCCTTCGCCGCCATCTTGGGTGCTGGCAGAAGCCACTTCCGGTCGAGCCGCCATCTTTAGTGTGGTACACTTAGGGCCCCCGCCGCCCCTCACAAGGGCTTCTGTCTAGTCGGCTGCCTGAATCCGGCCCGGACTCCGACGCCGGCCCCGCGCTTTCCGCGCGATTTTCCGCCGTGCTTCCCGGTGCGAGGACACGGCTGGCGGGGTCAGCCGCGCCGGAGGCGGGCGACGGCTCCGCGACCGGCGGCAGGCATCGGCAGGGACACCTCTCGCAGGGGGCCTACTGCGTCCGCCATCTTGAGTGTGGCGGAAGTGTAAACCACCTTCTGCAAGGTCCTGGCAGATAATAAAATAATAAAATCAAATAAATACTGTCATATTCTAATAAAAACGTCACTTAACGCCGTCCCGAGAGCGCGGAACTGCGCCTTCCTTTCCGAGCCGCCTCCTTGAGAGCGACACGCGGGCGGCTCGATTCCGACCGTGCCCGCCCGGTGCCTCCCGCCCGGGTCGCGCTGCGACCGCGCCTCTGCTGCCCGGCAAAACCGGCCCCGCCGGGCCGCCCCCCGCGCTGTCATTCCCCGCGGTCACCGCCCCGCACGGCGCCCGTTCCTTTCCATAGCTGTGGCCCCGCTCATGCACGGCCGTGTCCCTTGGCGCTGCCAACCGCCCTTCGCCCCTCCCCTCCGCTGACACACCCGGCCCCGCTCGCTCCCGCTCCTTGCCACGCTCGGCAGCCACCGAGGCCGCCGCCCTCTCGGCTCAGCCGCCACCGGGCGGCAGCAGCGCCGGGGCGCCGTGTCGGGGGCGGCAGTGCCGCGCTCTCGCCACCAGGCGGCAGCAGCGCCGCCCAGCTCAGCCCGGGGGCAGGCACAGAGCACAGGGAAAAGCCGGCTCCGGGCGCTCTGCAGCTCCTGCAGCCCGAGCGTCTCGGCTCCTGCGGCCAGGCGCTTGCTGCTTTCCTTCCTACAGAAAAACGCCGGCTCCTTATTCTCAAAACCTGCGGATCTCTATTCCCAGCTTCTTATATTGCTGTATGCGACAGAGTAGACAGAGAGGGCTGGCTTATTTCCAAATGAATTTACATCTAAATCACTAGCATTTGCCTATAGACGTAAAAGTGAAGAACTTAACAGGTTTTAGTATTCTGCACACAGCCCTCGCTGGGAGGAAGGGTAAAAAGTTAAAAACAAATGAAATTTTAAAAGTAGAAAGTTAGAAACAAAGTTACAACGGCAGAAATTTAGAAACAAACAAAGAGGTAAAATACAAGAAACAAACAAATTTCTAAAGGGAGAAAGTTGAAAACAAACAAAGTTAGAAAAAAACAAACAAAAAAATTAGAAACAAACAAAATTAGAAAGGTAGAAATTTAGAAACAAAGTCAGAAAGGCAAGTGTTGAGCCTTTGACAGGGTACCCCTCCTTCTCGGACCAGGGTGAAAGAGCAGAGGAGGCTGCTGTTCTGCTAAGTTCTTTATTTCACGGTCTCACAGCTGTCTTGAAGGCAGAGTTCGAATGGGGTTACATGATACAGCCAAGCAGCAGCAGCAGGCAAAAACAGCTTCTTCTATATGCTCCATACACTCTATTTTTTCTTATAGAAGTGTGGATTCCATTTGTTCATTGACCAGTAAGATTAACACACGATTCTAGTTTTCCTTAAACCCATCCCGGTCTAATTCTAACAGTCGTAAGCCTCACACAAGTGTCATCTGCCCTTGTTCCATAAGGAATCCCTCTACAGACAGGGAGTTGTCACCGGCCCCGTGCTCATGGGCTGCAGGGGACACCCGCACTGAGGAGGAAATGGAAATGGGAAAGAGGGAACTGCAACCTGATGGGACGCACCTCTGGCACCACATTTCCTCTTCTTCCTGCTGTCCTGGAAAACCCCAAGTAAATCCGGTCCCTCAGACCTTGCACCCCTGAACACCAGGAGAGCCGGTGTTTTACCCAGATCCCAGTGCCCTGCACGGCTGCGCTGACACGAGCACAGGCCGATCGCTCCGCCCAGCACCATCCCTCATTTTCTTCCCATTGCTCCCCAAGCGTCCCCAAACCACCCCAGCGTGTCTGTGCCGGGGCCAGGGCCTGCCCCGAGCCCAACCAGAGGCTGTCACCCAGCCCTGCACCAGCTCCCACCCCCGGGTGAGCTGGGAATGCACTGAGAGCTCGGCTCCCCGGGCTCCCCAGCACCCAAACCGGTCCTCAGACACACAGAAATGCCCAACCTGCCCCTCTGGGCACAGCCAAACACCACAATTCCATCATCCCCAAGCAACTCTGGCACTTGCCTCTTCACCTCCGCCCATTTCCAGTAGCCGGGGCTAGGACCGGGCTGTCAAAAATAGCATTCCCTAGGCAGTTCATCCCAGCGCAGAGGAGAAGAGGAGCCTGTCCCTGACCCACACCATGGGCAGGACAAGGGGGGCCCTAGCTGGCTTTGCCTACTCCAACACCAAAGCTCTTGGTCCCAAAGATGGGGCGAGTTCAGTGGTTTTTCCTGTCCTGAAAGAGAGCAGAAAAGGGAAGTTAATCCCACTGTGGAATCCAAGACTCCTGCATTTCCTATTTCTGCTCTGATTGCTCACCGTGGAGTTTTATCCATGGAAAAAAAAGGAGAATGACACCATATCAAATAAAAAGTTGATTAATCCACGTAGGGGCTGTGGAGAGGATACAAAGGAGCTTTTCCATGATTTTGGGGCTTGAAGAGGGACTGAATTTCCCTCAAAGCTGGGAAGGGCCTGAGGATAATAAAGCAAAGGAGCAGCTTCATCTCTCCCTGGCAGAGAGCTCGGGGCTCCATTATGGATACAAATCAATCCCAGCAGGATTTCAAAGGGTTTCTTTAGGATGTCAGGTCCCTCTTTATCAGATCCCTGCTGGGATTCAGGGCCTGCCTGGTCACGGGGTGCTTTGATAAGGGCTGGATTTAAATCCCAGATCTGAGAACAGACATGAAAGGTCCCTGGGTTTCTAGGGGGTTGAAAAACTCAAGCTGGATTCGCTGCAGAGCTGAAAAATCAGGGTAAGAGAGAGCAAGGAGTGGCCAGCAGGCCCAGGCTCCTGATCACGCCCCTGGGATCCATGGGATCCATAGGATCCACGGCCTCTGGCACGCTGCTCCAGCACCCTGCAGGGTGACTGACAGCCGGGCAGGGGAAGGAGCCACCAGCAGCTCTGCCATGTGCACCATCATTCACCTTGCACGTGGCCTAAACAGCCACCAAGCACTGATGGACTGACTGAGCCGAAAATATCGGAGAGATCTCAGTTTGCACTCCAAATTCCCTGCAGCCTGTTCCCTTCCTGATCCATCCCTTCAAGCAGCAAGAGTGGAATTCCTTCCATCGTTGCTCTTTCCCTCCTGTTTTCCACTCAACAAGAAAAAGAGCAGCCACGTGAACAGGAGTAAAAGCCCCAAACCCACAAAAAAGCACATTCTCAGCATCACTAATCCCTGCCAAACTGCCAGGAACCTTCCAAAACTACATCCAAGCTTGGAAACAGGGATCCAGTTGTTTGTTTAAGCAGCTATTGATCCAGTCTCTTCCAGCTAATTAAACTATTCACTATTTAAACTCATTAAACTGCTCATCCTGCTCCTGGCAGCCAGAGGCAAAGAAGAAATCGTGTCTAGATTAAATGGTGTTGGTGAATGTGCCCATCCCAGTCCTTGGAGAGGTTGGAATTGCATCCCTGTTCCTCTGCTCTCTTTTCCTTCCTTTTTCCTGCAGTGATTCCCACCCGGATTCCTCAGCTCCAGCTCTCTGAGCAGCCTCAGGGGGAGCATTTCATCCCCTTGGAGCCAACTCCATTTGTTGCATCCTTCATGCCTCAACCACCCCTAAAAGCAGGCAAGTGCTGATGGGCAGTGCAGCTGCTTCCACTTGGGAATGTTTCCAGTGGAACAGGGAGGGAATTCTGAGAAGCTTCCACCCACTGCACGTTATTGCTGGATAAAAGGTGAGGCAGCAAAGGATCAACAAAGGGAGATTTCAGCAAGACAAAGTCCAGACAGAGAGGCTGCAAGTGTGGCTGGGGCTGCTAAACTGGGAAAACTGCAAGGTCAGGCTGTGGGAACATGGATTATACTGATGTCTGGAACTGGTGTTGGGAAGAGAGGGAGAAGGAGAAGGAGAAGGAGAAGGAGAAGGAGAAGGAGAAGGAGAAGGAGAAGGAGAAGGAGAAGGAGAAGGAGAAGGAGAAGGAGAAGGAGAAGGAGAAGGAGGAGAGAAAGGGCCCAAAGTAACTGCACAGTGAATTTCCTTACCATGAGCCAGGCTCATTCCCTGAGCTGACCAATATCTCCGAGCTCCCCTTCATGGCACAGCCCTGCCAGTAAAGAACAGAAGTTCCTGCCGCTCCCACTGGAATTCTGTAGCGTGCCTGGCATTCCATACGTTATGCTGCCTGAGAATTCCTGCAGCCGTCCTCGGGAAGAGCAGTTCACTGCCACAGGAGGAACAAGAGGAAAGCAGTTGCCACTCTCGGGTTCTGTGCTCTGTAAAAAGTAAAACCAGATAAAGATCAAAGCTCCATAAAGCTGGAACCATCTCCAACCTCGGGACAGCACTTCTGTGGGAAAAGCGTGGATGGGCAATTAGGAAGGAGATGATCATGCAAATGGGTAAGGGGGGGAATTAAATTCTGCTGCTTTCTGATTGAGGCCTGCTTCAATTTGCAGCCTTTATAATATCAGTTTAATGGGACTTTTTGTGCTTTAAAAAGGTTTTTATTAGCTGGGGGTTGTCCCTGCCTGGACTGAGGCACAGCACAATGAGTCTCCTGCCTCCTGAAGCCGTGTCGTTATCCCAGCATCTGAAATTAAAAACCAGCACTCTGGGAAACCTCTCTACTCTGAGGAGAAGTGTGAGGAGTGTTTGGGTCTGTGGAGAGCCTGGAACAGCTCTGAGAGACACCAAACATCCTGTGGATCCCAATAAACAGCAAAACATGCCAGCAGCTCCTTCCAACACCGCCCTTGTAGGGAACTCTGTCACCCCAGTGGGTATTTGTGGGAGTAAGGAAGAAATCCCACTAATGACCTCAGTGTGATCACCTCTGGTTCGTCTGGGGATAAATCTCCTTTATCCTTCTGGGAGAATAAAGGAATCCAATGCTGCCTTAATCCCCTGCTCCTCGGAGTCTGCATTTCCAGAATCCATCTCCTGGCCCAGCATGGGAAGGGTTGTCCAGCGCTGGAACAGCTGCCCAGAGCAGTGGTGGAGTCACCAACCCTGGAAGTGCTCATAAAATACATGGATATGGCACTTGAGTGTTCATAAAATACCTGGGTAAATACATGGGTAAATATAGGAATAAATTCATGGGTAAATACATGGATAAACATATGGATAAATATAGGGATAAATATGTAGGGATAAATATGTATGGATAAATACAGACCTTGCTTCCCTGAACACCAGGAGAGCCGGTGTTTTACCCAGATCCCAGTGCCCTGCACGGCTGCGCTGACACGAGCGCAGGCTGACCGTTCCGCCCAGCACCATCCCTCATTTTCCTCCCACGGCTCCCCAAGTGGCCCCAAACCACCCCAGCGTGTCTGTGCCGGGGCCAGGGCCTGCCCCGAGCCCGACCAGAGCCCTGCACCAGCTCCCACCCCCGGGTGAGCTGGGAATGCACTGAGAGCTCGGCTCCCCGGGCTCCCCAGCACCCAAACCGGTCCTCAGACACACAGAAATGCCCAACCTGCCCCTCTGGGCACAGCCAAACACCACAATTCCATCATCCCCAAGCAACTCTGGCACTTGCCTCTTCACCTCCGCCCATTTCCAGTAGCCGGGGCTAGGACCGGGCTGTCAAAAATAGCATTCCCTAGGCAGTTCATCCCAGCGCAGAGGAGAAGAGGAGCCTGTCCCTGACCCACACCATGGGCAGGACAAGGGGGGCCCTAGCTGGCTTTGCCTACTCCAACACCACAGCTCTTGGTCCCAAAGATGGGGCGAGTTCAGTGGTTTTTCCTGTCCTGAAAGAGAGCAGAAAAGGGAAGTTAATCCCACTGTGGAATCCAAGACTCCTGCATTTCCTATTTCTGCTCTGATTGCTCACCGTGGAGTTTTAGCTATGGAAAAAAAAAGGAGAATGACACCATAGCAAATAAAAAGTGCCCTTTTCCAGCATTTTTATTCCAGGCATTAAAAGGATGCTCATTTCTCTTCTAGCATTGTTTCCCTCATTTTAGGAGAACCGTTTTCATCCCAGGCCCCACTCGTCAGTTGTTCGATCCTCTGGCACTGGATTTGGACAAAAGAAGGGACGCACCTGGACTGCAGGAAATCACTGAGAGAAACCCTTCCAAAACGTGACAGAGAAAAACAACAGGAGATGCAGGAAGACACATCCCTCATTTGCACGTCTGGAACGCTTTTCTAAAGACTTCTCTGCATCTGGATGCTCTTTGCTCTTGGCTTTCTTCACAGGAATGCATTTGCTGCTAAACACGTCTCAGACCCTTACCTGATCGGGATAAGGTGGGATGGAGATGAAGACTCCCACAGGGAATAGCCAGGGAGATGCAGGGCCTGGGAACATCAAGGACGGAGAAGAGAAGGAACAGGGATTGTTTTTCTTGTTTAGAGCCAGCAGTGCTGTGAGCTTGGAGAACACACGGCACCGCAGGGATCCAGGGCAGGAGCGGGATAACTGCGGGATAAGGGGAATCTGCTCCCACTCCAGGGCTGTGCCAGTGAAGGAGGGGAATTTTTTAGTGCCTTCATTACACACAAAAACCAAACCCAGCACCACCGAGCTGGACTTTCGTGAGCCGCAAAACAAAGCGGCCCCTGGCCTTTGGGGGAACACAACCTCACCGAGTCACGGAGCCAGGGGATGACACTTGGGAATGATCCTTGCTGCTGCCTGCAGGCAAATCAGATGAGGGAGCCACAGGAGCTGCGGGGTTTCCTGCTCTTCCTGCAACGCCATCGGTCCAGACCAGGAGACCTTTCCTGGAACAGATCTTCCCTGTAAAGGGAGCTACACCAAAGCTCAAGCCCTCATTTAGAGACCCTTGGAAAAGCAAAGGTGAGAGGGGATTACCTGGAGCCCCAGGGGACCGAGGCGAAGGCGATGAAGAAGCAGACAGCAAAGTGCTTCCACTGCTTCTCACTCCAGCAAAGGGAACATCCCTGGAATTTCATGTCCGGCGTCGCTCCCAAACCCCACAGGTGAACCCACACGTACTCCAGGACTGATCTCCTTCAAACTTCCAGCAGCACAGACTCACCGGGAGGAACTGCGATCCAAGGACACACATCAGCAACCGTCTTCCCGCTTGCCCCTCTCTCCACATTTTCCCTTTCCAGCGGGATGCAGGTGCCACCCCCCAGAGGCAGGAAAACTGCCTTGCAATCCGCTACAAAACCTGCCTGGAAAGCCCAGGATGCCCGGAGCCAGCAGCCGTTTCTCCTGGAGCTCCTGCTGACAGGCATTTGAAGCCTGCTGTGCCTCACAGCTGCTTTTCTGCCAAGGGCATTCCCATCTTTTCTTTTTTAGCCCAAAGAAAGGTTTGCAAAGCTGAGTTTTGTGAGAAGCGCTTCATATTTGGATCATTCTTAACTTGGAGTTTCCCTTGGCACCAAAATCAGGGGCTCACCTTTTGCTTGGAGCTTGGCTGAAGTCCTCAGCAGTGCCAGGGAATGTGGCCATTGGAGGCTTTGGGCAGATTTGGCTCATCTGCCTTTTTAGGCCTTGTTTCTTTCTCTCAGCCTTCCCACTGGATTGTGGCCTCCGAGGAATACGTAAAATCCCATTCCATTCCTATTCTTTCGGACAATTTTTTGTACCGTCCCTGTACAAAACGAGGCCCCCTGTTCGGATGCTTTTCCCCACCGTTCCCCGGCACTTTCATCTGCCGGTGCATTCCCTGCGTTGCTTGGGCTCTTCCCAGCTCTCTGAGCTCCTTCACAAGGCAGCAGATCGATTTGGCCCAGGAACTAAACCCTCCCGAGGAATTGTCTGATGCCATCTCCGCATTTGACACCTGATCCTTGTGCTCAAAGGATCCCTCTTTCTTCCCTTCAGCCAATTCCAAGGCTCGCTGCCCCCAGCTGCGATCAGGCCCCAGCCTGATCCCTGCAGTCTTCCCTGCCGGGATCCTGCTCAGGAATCCCTGGGCTACAAATGTAAGAATTCATTCTTCCCACCCCTGCCCAGTTCCAAAGGATTTGGTGTCTGCCTTACCTGGCTGGAGCCTGCTTCCAACTCTGTTCTTGCTGCTTCTGCTGCTTTCCAGTTCCCAGGAATTCCACCGACGGAGCGACAGCGTTTTCCAGCTCCGCCAGGATTCCCTCTGCTGCGTTTGGGTGCTGGAAGGATATCAAAACCAGGCTCTCTGGGGCTTTACTATCAGGAAATTACATCCCCGGATTTGTTCATTTCCAAATATTATCTCTTCCCAACAAAGCACTGGGCATCCAAGGAATACAGAAAGTGATGGGCTGACCACTGCTTACTCCTCTGGAATGTCAGAGCTTGGAAAAAAAGGGCACTTGAGGCTTCTCCTGGTGCTGCCCGTGAGGTGTATTTTACTTGAGAGCCCCTTCCCGTGTCTTTCCCTGTATCCACCAAAAAATCCACCCCTTCATTCCCCAGCTGCTTGCTTCCTCCCTCTTTTCCTGTATCCAACAGAATTTTAACAGGTCAATAGTCCCCTCTGCAAGAGCACCTTTCATTCCAAACCTAAGAACAAACGAATCACTTCCCTTCCACCGTCCTTATTAGGATTCCACTGAGAGCAGTGGATGGAAAATGATCCTCTCCTGGTCCCTGCTGGATTCCCGGAGCAGGGATCCTTTCCCTCTTTCCCCCCACCACGGTGCCCTCCTCCCCCTCCCGCCCCACCCCACACCCTTTTCAGGCTTTGTTCCACAGCTTTTGCCTCCAGGCCTCAGATCCTTTCGTTCTCCACGAGCTCCCAGCAGCTCCACAGCCTTTCCTCTCCCATCCCGACCATTTCTCCGGGAATGGAGCTCCGCATTTCAATTGCCTTCTCTTTTCTCTGACTACTCCCACCAATCCAGAAGACCTAAAGCTGACACAAGGAACACTCGGTGCCCACAAATCCAAACCCAGACCCGGCCATCCCCAAACCAGCAACTCCCGGACAATTTGCGTTCATTCCAACCTAACACTGAGGACTCACCCAACCCTTCAAAATTCCCAAGAAATATCCTGTTGCCTTCACAGCTCCCAGGGGATTCTGCTTCGTGCTCACACGAAGGATTTGGGACTTCCCTGAAAAAACCCGTGCAGGGCACGCCGGAATCCCCGATCCCGAGAATCCGGGGAGCGTTAAAAGCTCGGTCCAGCCTGGGCCCCCGGAAATTTTTGCCAAATATCCCCCAAGTCCTCGGGATAACAGAACTCTCTGGTACTGCATTTTTGGCGTTGTAAAGCCTGGAATTCCTTTATTCCTAGTGCTGGGCTCTGCATATGGCCGAGAAAATCCCGGCCTCCACACAGACCCAGGTTCCAAACTTTTTGATACATTTTAGCAAGCCGAGAAATTCACCTTCCCTGCTTGTTCTTAAGGGCATCCTTCTCTTCCCTTACCCGGCGTGCTCTCTCCCACTGGGGGTGGGTTTTCCCCTTCCCATGCCAATTAGCCCCTACTTCTAGGAGGTTTAGGTACCTTTCTTCCCTGGCAGGGATTTCTTAACACAGCTACCGAGGCTTTGGGAGTCTCCTTTATCTTCTACTTTCTGGATCCAGAAATGCCACAATCCAGACGCCCAACTTCAACAAGACATCCTTTCTACCTAAAAACACACACTCTCAACTCTTAGATCTTTTAAAGTTTTACCCCCGCAAAATTCCCCTATTTTTCCACCACTGAATTCCTCAGTCCTGCTTCCAAGGATTTCTTGAATACCACGGGGCTTTTCTCAAGATTTACCCCCACGACCTTCCCTACGTGCCCACTGCTCATCACCTCATTTTTCCCTCAATGTGGTCGTTCTCCACCCCAGAGAGTTTGTCAAGTGTTGCCTCCAAAATGTTCCCCATCTCTCCACTACTCAGTTCCCCATTTTGCCTCCAAAATATTCAATCTGTCCCCTCCACATTGCATCCACTTTTACCCCCAGCGTTTTACTTCCTCTACAATATTGATTCAACCTTTTCCACCCCAAAAATCTGCATTCTCTCCCTTAAACAGCACCTCAGCTTTTCCCTCAAAAATGCCCCAGAGGGAAACTCAGATTCAGCCCCCAAACTCCCATTTGCCTACACAAACAGTTCTTGTGGCCCCTCTCAATTCCCCCAGGCTTTCAGCTCAAGGAAGAACTGGAAGCCTATTCCCTCATCTCCACCCTTGTTTTGCTTTCCTGGAAAACCTTGCGATCCCACACTTTCTCCAAGAGATCTGCTGGGACTACTGGAAGGTTTGCTCTCTCAGAGCGCCAGGGGGCTTTACAGCACTTGTTCCTCTGCATCTTTACCCTTTTATCAGCTTTCCCCTGGAACGGTGTTGTGGGAGAAGCTTGGAACTACCAGAAATGGATCACGTTCACATTTTTTCCCCACCAGTTTTTATCTGGTTTCAGATTCCTGGAATTACCCTCAAATGTGCCCTACAACACTGCTGTGAAAGGATCAATGAGAAGAACAGCCGGAAAGCAGAAAACCACCTCCAGCAGCAGCCACAATGATCCCATTTCTCTTCTTACCTGGTCCTGCCAGAGCTCCCAACAGCCATTCCCATTCCAAAACAAGAGCTATGGAAGACATTCCTGCTGTCCGTGAGGGTGAGGCGGCAGTTCTGGATGTTCTTCGCTGTGCAATCAGACAACAAACAGAGTGTAAATGATCCTGGTGGTCCCTTCCAAGCCAAACCACCCCGTGATTCCATGCGTGGATCAGCACCTGTTCCAGCTCCATTCCAGAAACCTCCTCCCACTAACCCAGAACTTTCCTTTTTCTGCTCAACATCAGGGGTTTGCTGCCGAGTGCCCCGGGCAGGGGACGCCTCAGCCTTCCCTGGGACCGCAGCATTCCCTGGGCTGCCTCAGCATCCCCTGCGCTGCTGTTCCACGCCCATCCCGTGGTCCAGCGCCTGCGCGGGCTGCAGTGCCGGGCTCTCCCCACGAGGCGGCAGCACCGGGAGCGAGCAGCCCCGGCCGGTCCCGCTGTCTCGGGGCAGCTGCGCCTTTAACCCGCCCTGAGCCGGCGGGGCCGTGAACACAGCGGGCACAAACCCCACCGCTCCCCTTTATTTCACCCTCAGAGGCACAGGATCGCAGCATTTCCTGGGCTGCAAGGGACCCACAGGGAGCATCGAGTCCAAATCCTGGCCCTGCACCCCAAGAATCCCACCCTGTGCCCGAGAGCCTTGTTCAGACCCAAACTCTTCCCCCAAGATCCTGAAAACACAGCGGGGCTGGGAGAAGGATGACCACGGAGGATTTTTTTATACAGATCTCCTTGCACGATCGTTAAATAATATTATTAGACAGTCCATGAACGCATCCCTGTGCCGGGACAGCCACCCCTGTGCCGGAACACTCATCCCTGGGCCGGAATACCGATCCCCCGCGGCCCCCACCGTCCGCTCGGGGCTGTCCCCGTTCCCCGCTCACCTCCGAGCCCGGAGCACCCGCCCCGGTGCCCCCGGCCCGGCAGCGCTGCTCCCCGGGCTCCCCGCCATCGCCGCTCCTGGCGAAGAAGGGCGGAAGTCACCGGTACCGCACCGATGCGGCTATTCGACCTTCTCAAGATGGCGGCCGGAAGGACCCCCCCCCCCCCCCCCCGCCCCGGTCCGTCTATTCGACTGCCTGAATGCTCCCGCCTGCCCCAGGCGCCGCTGACCCCACAGTCGGTGTCCGCGTAGCGGGAAACGCCTCAGAAAATTGCGCGCAAGCGCTGGGCTGGCGTCGGCGTCGGCGTCGCGTTCAGGCAGCCGAATAGACGCAGCTTGGGGGGGGGCCTTCCCTGCCGCCATATTGAGAAGGTCAGGAAACAGCGCACACGACCGCCATCTTTAGTGTGGCAGTGACGACACTTCCGCCCTTCGCCGCCATCTTGGGTGCTGGCAGAAGCCACTTCCGGTCGAGCCGCCATCTTTAGTGTGGTACACTTAGGGCCCCCGCCGCCCCTCACAAGGGCTTCTGTCTAGTCGGCTGCCTGAATCCGGCCCGGACTCCGACGCCGGCCCCGCGCTTTCCGCGCGATTTTCCGCCGTGCTTCCCGGTGCGAGGACACGGCTGGCGGGGTCAGCCGCGCCGGAGGCGGCCGACGGCTCCGCGACCGGCGGCAGGCATCGGCAGGGACACCTCTCGCAGGGGGCCTACTGCGTCCGCCATCTTGAGTGTGGCGGAAGTGTAAACCACCTTCTGCAAGGTCCTGGCAGATAATAAAATAATAAAATCAAATAAATACTGTCATATTCTAATAAAAACGTCACTTAACGCCGTCCCGAGAGCGCGGAACTGCGCCTTCCTTTCCGAGCCGCCTCCTTGAGAGCGACACGCGGGCGGCTCGATTCCGACCGTGCCCGCCCGGTGCCTCCCGCCCGGGTCGCGCTGCGACCGCGCCTCTGCTGCCCGGCAAAACCGGCCCCGCCGGGCCGCCCCCCGCGCTGTCATTCCCCGCGGTCACCGCCCCGCACGGCGCCCGTTCCTTTCCATAGCTGTGGCCCCGCTCATGCACGGCCGTGTCCCTTGGCGCTGCCAACCGCCCTTCGCCCCTCCCCTCCGCTGACACACCCGGCCCCGCTCGCTCCCGCTCCTTGCCACGCTCGGCAGCCACCGAGGCCGCCGCCCTCTCGGCTCAGCCGCCACCGGGCGGCAGCAGCGCCGGGGCGCCGTGTCGGGGGCGGCAGTGCCGCGCTCTCGCCACCAGGCGGCAGCAGCGCCGCCCAGCTCAGCCCGGGGGCAGGCACAGAGCACAGGGAAAAGCCGGCTCCGGGCGCTCTGCAGCTCCTGCAGCCCGAGCGTCTCGGCTCCTGCGGCCAGGCGCTTGCTGCTTTCCTTCCTACAGAAAAACGCCGGCTCCTTATTCTCAAAACCTGCGGATCTCTATTCCCAGCTTCTTATATTGCTGTATGCGACAGAGTAGACAGAGAGGGCTGGCTTATTTCCAAATGAATTTACATCTAAATCACTAGCATTTGCCTATAGACGTAAAAGTGAAGAACTTAACAGGTTTTAGTATTCTGCACACAGCCCTCGCTGGGAGGAAGGGTAAAAAGTTAAAAACAAATGAAATTTTAAAAGTAGAAAGTTAGAAACAAAGTTACAACGGCAGAAATTTAGAAACAAACAAAGAGGTAAAATACAAGAAACAAACAAATTTCTAAAGGGAGAAAGTTGAAAACAAACAAAGTTAGAAAAAAACAAACAAAAAAATTAGAAACAAACAAAATTAGAAAGGTAGAAATTTAGAAACAAAGTCAGAAAGGCAAGTGTTGAGCCTTTGACAGGGTACCCCTCCTTCTCGGACCAGGGTGAAAGAGCAGAGGAGGCTGCTGTTCTGCTAAGTTCTTTATTTCACGGTCTCACAGCTGTCTTGAAGGCAGAGTTCGAATGGGGTTACATGATACAGCCAAGCAGCAGCAGCAGGCAAAAACAGCTTCTTCTATATGCTCCATACACTCTATTTTTTCTTATAGAAGTGTGGATTCCATTTGTTCATTGACCAGTAAGATTAACACACGATTCTAGTTTTCCTTAAACCCATCCCGGTCTAATTCTAACAGTCGTAAGCCTCACACAAGTGTCATCTGCCCTTGTTCCATAAGGAATCCCTCTACAGACAGGGAGTTGTCACCGGCCCCGTGCTCATGGGCTGCAGGGGACACCCGCACTGAGGAGGAAATGGAAATGGGAAAGAGGGAACTGCAACCTGATGGGACGCACCTCTGGCACCACATTTCCTCTTCTTCCTGCTGTCCTGGAAAACCCCAAGTAAATCCGGTCCCTCAGACCTTGCACCCCTGAACACCAGGAGAGCCGGTGTTTTACCCAGATCCCAGTGCCCTGCACGGCTGCGCTGACACGAGCACAGGCCGATCGCTCCGCCCAGCACCATCCCTCATTTTCTTCCCATTGCTCCCCAAGCGTCCCCAAACCACCCCAGCGTGTCTGTGCCGGGGCCAGGGCCTGCCCCGAGCCCGACCAGAGGCTGTCACCCAGCCCTGCACCAGCTCCCACCCCCGGGTGAGCTGGGAATGCACTGAGAGCTCGGCTCCCCGGGCTCCCCAGCACCCAAACCGGTCCTCAGACACACAGAAATGCCCAACCTGCCCCTCTGGGCACAGCCAAACACCACAATTCCATCATCCCCAAGCAACTCTGGCACTTGCCTCTTCACCTCCGCCCATTTCCAGTAGCCGGGGCTAGGACCGGGCTGTCAAAAATAGCATTCCCTAGGCAGTTCATCCCAGCGCAGAGGAGAAGAGGAGCCTGTCCCTGACCCACACCATGGGCAGGACAAGGGGGGCCCTAGCTGGCTTTGCCTACTCCAACACCAAAGCTCTTGGTCCCAAAGATGGGGCGAGTTCAGTGGTTTTTCCTGTCCTGAAAGAGAGCAGAAAAGGGAAGTTAATCCCACTGTGGAATCCAAGACTCCTGCATTTCCTATTTCTGCTCTGATTGCTCACCGTGGAGTTTTAGCCATGGAAAAAAAAGGAGAATGACACCATATCAAATAAAAAGTTGATTAATCCACGTAGGGGCTGTGGAGAGGATACAAAGGAGCTTTTCCATGATTTTGGGGCTTGAAGAGGGACTGAATTTCCCTCAAAGCTGGGAAGGGCCTGAGGATAATAAAGCAAAGGAGCAGCTTCATCTCTCCCTGGCAGAGAGCTCGGGGCTCCATTATGGATACAAATCAATCCCAGCAGGATTTCAAAGGGTTTCTTTAGGATGTCAGGTCCCTCTTTATCAGATCCCTGCTGGGATTCAGGGCCTGCCTGGTCACGGGGTGCTTTGATAAGGGCTGGATTTAAATCCCAGATCTGAGAACAGACATGAAAGGTCCCTGGGTTTCTAGGGGGTTGAAAAACTCAAGCTGGATTCGCTGCAGAGCTGAAAAATCAGGGTAAGAGAGAGCAAGGAGTGGCCAGCAGGCCCAGGCTCCTGATCACGCCCCTGGGATCCATGGGATCCATAGGATCCACGGCCTCTGGCACGCTGCTCCAGCACCCTGCAGGGTGACTGACAGCCGGGCAGGGGAAGGAGCCACCAGCAGCTCTGCCATGTGCACCATCATTCACCTTGCACGTGGCCTAAACAGCCACCAAGCACTGATGGACTGACTGAGCCGAAAATATCGGAGAGATCTCAGTTTGCACTCCAAATTCCCTGCAGCCTGTTCCCTTCCTGATCCATCCCTTCAAGCAGCAAGAGTGGAATTCCTTCCATCGTTGCTCTTTCCCTCCTGTTTTCCACTCAACAAGAAAAAGAGCAGCCACGTGAACAGGAGTAAAAGCCCCAAACCCACAAAAAAGCACATTCTCAGCATCACTAATCCCTGCCAAACTGCCAGGAACCTTCCAAAACTACATCCAAGCTTGGAAACAGGGATCCAGTTGTTTGTTTAAGCAGCTATTGATCCAGTCTCTTCCAGCTAATTAAACTATTCACTATTTAAACTCATTAAACTGCTCATCCTGCTCCTGGCAGCCAGAGGCAAAGAAGAAATCGTGTCTAGATTAAATGGTGTTGGTGAATGTGCCCATCCCAGTCCTTGGAGAGGTTGGAATTGCATCCCTGTTCCTCTGCTCTCTTTTCCTTCCTTTTTCCTGCAGTGATTCCCACCCGGATTCCTCAGCTCCAGCTCTCTGAGCAGCCTCAGGGGGAGCATTTCATCCCCTTGGAGCCAACTCCATTTGTTGCATCCTTCATGCCTCAACCACCCCTAAAAGCAGGCAAGTGCTGATGGGCAGTGCAGCTGCTTCCACTTGGGAATGTTTCCAGTGGAACAGGGAGGGAATTCTGAGAAGCTTCCACCCACTGCACGTTATTGCTGGATAAAAGGTGAGGCAGCAAAGGATCAACAAAGGGAGATTTCAGCAAGACAAAGTCCAGACAGAGAGGCTGCAAGTGTGGCTGGGGCTGCTAAACTGGGAAAACTGCCAAGGTCAGGCTGTGGGAACATGGATTATACTGATGTCTGGAACTGGTGTTGGGAAGAGAGGGAGAAGGAGAAGGAGAAGGAGAAGGAGAAGGAGAAGGAGAAGGAGAAGGAGAAGGAGAAGGAGAAGGAGAAGGAGAAGGAGAAGGAGAAGGAGAAGGAGAAGGAGAAGGAGAAGGAGAAGGAGAAGGAGAAGGAGAAGGAGAAGGAGAAGGAGGAGAGAAAGGGCCCAAAGTAACTGCACAGTGAATTTCCTTACCATGAGCCAGGCTCATTCCCTGAGCTGACCAATATCTCCGAGCTCCCCTTCATGGCACAGCCCTGCCAGTAAAGAACAGAAGTTCCTGCCGCTCCCACTGGAATTCTGTAGCGTGCCTGGCATTCCATACGTTATGCTGCCTGAGAATTCCTGCAGCCGTCCTCGGGAAGAGCAGTTCACTGCCACAGGAGGAACAAGAGGAAAGCAGTTGCCACTCTCGGGTTCTGTGCTCTGTAAAAAGTAAAACCAGATAAAGATCAAAGCTCCATAAAGCTGGAACCATCTCCAACCTCGGGACAGCACTTCTGTGGGAAAAGCGTGGATGGGCAATTAGGAAGGAGATGATCATGCAAATGGGTAAGGGGGGGAATTAAATTCTGCTGCTTTCTGATTGAGGCCTGCTTCAATTTGCAGCCTTTATAATATCAGTTTAATGGGACTTTTTGTGCTTTAAAAAGGTTTTTATTAGCTGGGGGTTGTCCCTGCCTGGACTGAGGCACAGCACAATGAGTCTCCTGCCTCCTGAAGCCGTGTCGTTATCCCAGCATCTGAAATTAAAAACCAGCACTCTGGGAAACCTCTCTACTCTGAGGAGAAGTGTGAGGAGTGTTTGGGTCTGTGGAGAGCCTGGAACAGCTCTGAGAGACACCAAACATCCTGTGGATCCCAATAAACAGCAAAACATGCCAGCAGCTCCTTCCAACACCGCCCTTGTAGGGAACTCTGTCACCCCAGTGGGTATTTGTGGGAGTAAGGAAGAAATCCCACTAATGACCTCAGTGTGATCACCTCTGGTTCGTCTGGGGATAAATCTCCTTTATCCTTCTGGGAGAATAAAGGAATCCAATGCTGCCTTAATCCCCTGCTCCTCGGAGTCTGCATTTCCAGAATCCATCTCCTGGCCCAGCATGGGAAGGGTTGTCCAGCGCTGGAACAGCTGCCCAGAGCAGTGGTGGAGTCACCAACCCTGGAAGTGCTCATAAAATACATGGATATGGCACTTGAGTGTTCATAAAATACCTGGGTAAATACATGGGTAAATATAGGAATAAATTCATGGGTAAATACATGGATAAACATATGGATAAATATAGGGATAAATATGTAGGGATAAATATGTATGGATAAATACAGACCTTGCTTCCCTGAACACCAGGAGAGCCGGTGTTTTACCCAGATCCCAGTGCCCTGCACGGCTGCGCTGACACGAGCGCAGGCTGACCGTTCCGCCCAGCACCATCCCTCATTTTCCTCCCACGGCTCCCCAAGCGGCCCCAAACCACCCCAGCGTGTCTGTGCCGGGGCCAGGGCCTGCCCCGAGCCCGACCAGAGCCCTGCACCAGCTCCCACCCCCGGGTGAGCTGGGAATGCACTGAGAGCTCGGCTCCCCGGGCTCCCCAGCACCCAAACCGGTCCTCAGACACACAGAAATGCCCAACCTGCCCCTCTGGGCACAGCCAAACACCACAATTCCATCATCCCCAAGCAACTCTGGCACTTGCCTCTTCACCTCCGCCCATTTCCAGTAGCCGGGGCTAGGACCGGGCTGTCAAAAATAGCATTCCCTAGGCAGTTCATCCCAGCGCAGAGGAGAAGAGGAGCCTGTCCCTGACCCACACCATGGGCAGGACAAGGGGGGCCCTAGCTGGCTTTGCCTACTCCAACACCACAGCTCTTGGTCCCAAAGATGGGGCGAGTTCAGTGGTTTTTCCTGTCCTGAAAGAGAGCAGAAAAGGGAAGTTAATCCCACTGTGGAATCCAAGACTCCTGCATTTCCTATTTCTGCTCTGATTGCTCACCGTGGAGTTTTAGCTATGGAAAAAAAAAGGAGAATGACACCATAGCAAATAAAAAGTGCCCTTTTCCAGCATTTTTATTCCAGGCATTAAAAGGATGCTCATTTCTCTTCTAGCATTGTTTCCCTCATTTTAGGAGAACCGTTTTCATCCCAGGCCCCACTCGTCAGTTGTTCGATCCTCTGGCACTGGATTTGGACAAAAGAAGGGACGCACCTGGACTGCAGGAAATCACTGAGAGAAACCCTTCCAAAACGTGACAGAGAAAAACAACAGGAGATGCAGGAAGACACATCCCTCATTTGCACGTCTGGAACGCTTTTCTAAAGACTTCTCTGCATCTGGATGCTCTTTGCTCTTGGCTTTCTTCACAGGAATGCATTTGCTGCTAAACACGTCTCAGACCCTTACCTGATCGGGATAAGGTGGGATGGAGATGAAGACTCCCACAGGGAATAGCCAGGGAGATGCAGGGCCTGGGAACATCAAGGACGGAGAAGAGAAGGAACAGGGATTGTTTTTCTTGTTTAGAGCCAGCAGTGCTGTGAGCTTGGAGAACACACGGCACCGCAGGGATCCAGGGCAGGAGCGGGATAACTGCGGGATAAGGGGAATCTGCTCCCACTCCAGGGCTGTGCCAGTGAAGGAGGGGAATTTTTTAGTGCCTTCATTACACACAAAAACCAAACCCAGCACCACCGAGCTGGACTTTCGTGAGCCGCAAAACAAAGCGGCCCCTGGCCTTTGGGGGAACACAACCTCACCGAGTCACGGAGCCAGGGGATGACACTTGGGAATGATCCTTGCTGCTGCCTGCAGGCAAATCAGATGAGGGAGCCACAGGAGCTGCGGGGTTTCCTGCTCTTCCTGCAACGCCATCGGTCCAGACCAGGAGACCTTTCCTGGAACAGATCTTCCCTGTAAAGGGAGCTACACCAAAGCTCAAGCCCTCATTTAGAGACCCTTGGAAAAGCAAAGGTGAGAGGGGATTACCTGGAGCCCCAGGGGACCGAGGCGAAGGCGATGAAGAAGCAGACAGCAAAGTGCTTCCACTGCTTCTCACTCCAGCAAAGGGAACATCCCTGGAATTTCATGTCCGGCGTCGCTCCCAAACCCCACAGGTGAACCCACACGTACTCCAGGACTGATCTCCTTCAAACTTCCAGCAGCACAGACTCACCGGGAGGAACTGCGATCCAAGGACACACATCAGCAACCGTCTTCCCGCTTGCCCCTCTCTCCACATTTTCCCTTTCCAGCGGGATGCAGGTGCCACCCCCCAGAGGCAGGAAAACTGCCTTGCAATCCGCTACAAAACCTGCCTGGAAAGCCCAGGATGCCCGGAGCCAGCAGCCGTTTCTCCTGGAGCTCCTGCTGACAGGCATTTGAAGCCTGCTGTGCCTCACAGCTGCTTTTCTGCCAAGGGCATTCCCATCTTTTCTTTTTTAGCCCAAAGAAAGGTTTGCAAAGCTGAGTTTTGTGAGAAGCGCTTCATATTTGGATCATTCTTAACTTGGAGTTTCCCTTGGCACCAAAATCAGGGGCTCACCTTTTGCTTGGAGCTTGGCTGAAGTCCTCAGCAGTGCCAGGGAATGTGGCCATTGGAGGCTTTGGGCAGATTTGGCTCATCTGCCTTTTTAGGCCTTGTTTCTTTCTCTCAGCCTTCCCACTGGATTGTGGCCTCCGAGGAATACGTAAAATCCCATTCCATTCCTATTCTTTCGGACAATTTTTTGTACCGTCCCTGTACAAAACGAGGCCCCCTGTTCGGATGCTTTTCCCCACCGTTCCCCGGCACTTTCATCTGCCGGTGCATTCCCTGCGTTGCTTGGGCTCTTCCCAGCTCTCTGAGCTCCTTCACAAGGCAGCAGATCGATTTGGCCCAGGAACTAAACCCTCCCGAGGAATTGTCTGATGCCATCTCCGCATTTGACACCTGATCCTTGTGCTCAAAGGATCCCTCTTTCTTCCCTTCAGCCAATTCCAAGGCTCGCTGCCCCCAGCTGCGATCAGGCCCCAGCCTGATCCCTGCAGTCTTCCCTGCCGGGATCCTGCTCAGGAATCCCTGGGCTACAAATGTAAGAATTCATTCTTCCCACCCCTGCCCAGTTCCAAAGGATTTGGTGTCTGCCTTACCTGGCTGGAGCCTGCTTCCAACTCTGTTCTTGCTGCTTCTGCTGCTTTCCAGTTCCCAGGAATTCCACCGACGGAGCGACAGCGTTTTCCAGCTCCGCCAGGATTCCCTCTGCTGCGTTTGGGTGCTGGAAGGATATCAAAACCAGGCTCTCTGGGGCTTTACTATCAGGAAATTACATCCCCGGATTTGTTCATTTCCAAATATTATCTCTTCCCAACAAAGCACTGGGCATCCAAGGAATACAGAAAGTGATGGGCTGACCACTGCTTACTCCTCTGGAATGTCAGAGCTTGGAAAAAAAGGGCACTTGAGGCTTCTCCTGGTGCTGCCCGTGAGGTGTATTTTACTTGAGAGCCCCTTCCCGTGTCTTTCCCTGTATCCACCAAAAAATCCACCCCTTCATTCCCCAGCTGCTTGCTTCCTCCCTCTTTTCCTGTATCCAACAGAATTTTAACAGGTCAATAGTCCCCTCTGCAAGAGCACCTTTCATTCCAAACCTAAGAACAAACGAATCACTTCCCTTCCACCGTCCTTATTAGGATTCCACTGAGAGCAGTGGATGGAAAATGATCCTCTCCTGGTCCCTGCTGGATTCCCGGAGCAGGGATCCTTTCCCTCTTTCCCCCCACCACGGTGCCCTCCTCCCCCTCCCGCCCCACCCCACACCCTTTTCAGGCTTTGTTCCACAGCTTTTGCCTCCAGGCCTCAGATCCTTTCGTTCTCCACGAGCTCCCAGCAGCTCCACAGCCTTTCCTCTCCCATCCCGACCATTTCTCCGGGAATGGAGCTCCGCATTTCAATTGCCTTCTCTTTTCTCTGACTACTCCCACCAATCCAGAAGACCTAAAGCTGACACAAGGAACACTCGGTGCCCACAAATCCAAACCCAGACCCGGCCATCCCCAAACCAGCAACTCCCGGACAATTTGCGTTCATTCCAACCTAACACTGAGGACTCACCCAACCCTTCAAAATTCCCAAGAAATATCCTGTTGCCTTCACAGCTCCCAGGGGATTCTGCTTCGTGCTCACACGAAGGATTTGGGACTTCCCTGAAAAAACCCGTGCAGGGCACGCCGGAATCCCCGATCCCGAGAATCCGGGGAGCGTTAAAAGCTCGGTCCAGCCTGGGCCCCCGGAAATTTTTGCCAAATATCCCCCAAGTCCTCGGGATAACAGAACTCTCTGGTACTGCATTTTTGGCGTTGTAAAGCCTGGAATTCCTTTATTCCTAGTGCTGGGCTCTGCATATGGCCGAGAAAATCCCGGCCTCCACACAGACCCAGGTTCCAAACTTTTTGATACATTTTAGCAAGCCGAGAAATTCACCTTCCCTGCTTGTTCTTAAGGGCATCCTTCTCTTCCCTTACCCGGCGTGCTCTCTCCCACTGGGGGTGGGTTTTCCCCTTCCCATGCCAATTAGCCCCTACTTCTAGGAGGTTTAGGTACCTTTCTTCCCTGGCAGGGATTTCTTAACACAGCTACCGAGGCTTTGGGAGTCTCCTTTATCTTCTACTTTCTGGATCCAGAAATGCCACAATCCAGACGCCCAACTTCAACAAGACATCCTTTCTACCTAAAAACACACACTCTCAACTCTTAGATCTTTTAAAGTTTTACCCCCGCAAAATTCCCCTATTTTTCCACCACTGAATTCCTCAGTCCTGCTTCCAAGGATTTCTTGAATACCACGGGGCTTTTCTCAAGATTTACCCCCACGACCTTCCCTACGTGCCCACTGCTCATCACCTCATTTTTCCCTCAATGTGGTCGTTCTCCACCCCAGAGAGTTTGTCAAGTGTTGCCTCCAAAATGTTCCCCATCTCTCCACTACTCAGTTCCCCATTTTGCCTCCAAAATATTCAATCTGTCCCCTCCACATTGCATCCACTTTTACCCCCAGCGTTTTACTTCCTCTACAATATTGATTCAACCTTTTCCACCCCAAAAATCTGCATTCTCTCCCTTAAACAGCACCTCAGCTTTTCCCTCAAAAATGCCCCAGAGGGAAACTCAGATTCAGCCCCCAAACTCCCATTTGCCTACACAAACAGTTCTTGTGGCCCCTCTCAATTCCCCCAGGCTTTCAGCTCAAGGAAGAACTGGAAGCCTATTCCCTCATCTCCACCCTTGTTTTGCTTTCCTGGAAAACCTTGCGATCCCACACTTTCTCCAAGAGATCTGCTGGGACTACTGGAAGGTTTGCTCTCTCAGAGCGCCAGGGGGCTTTACAGCACTTGTTCCTCTGCATCTTTACCCTTTTATCAGCTTTCCCCTGGAACGGTGTTGTGGGAGAAGCTTGGAACTACCAGAAATGGATCACGTTCACATTTTTTCCCCACCAGTTTTTATCTGGTTTCAGATTCCTGGAATTACCCTCAAATGTGCCCTACAACACTGCTGTGAAAGGATCAATGAGAAGAACAGCCGGAAAGCAGAAAACCACCTCCAGCAGCAGCCACAATGATCCCATTTCTCTTCTTACCTGGTCCTGCCAGAGCTCCCAACAGCCATTCCCATTCCAAAACAAGAGCTATGGAAGACATTCCTGCTGTCCGTGAGGGTGAGGCGGCAGTTCTGGATGTTCTTCGCTGTGCAATCAGACAACAAACAGAGTGTAAATGATCCTGGTGGTCCCTTCCAAGCCAAACCACCCCGTGATTCCATGCGTGGATCAGCACCTGTTCCAGCTCCATTCCAGAAACCTCCTCCCACTAACCCAGAACTTTCCTTTTTCTGCTCAACATCAGGGGTTTGCTGCCGAGTGCCCCGGGCAGGGGACGCCTCAGCCTTCCCTGGGACCGCAGCATTCCCTGGGCTGCCTCAGCATCCCCTGCGCTGCTGTTCCACGCCCATCCCGTGGTCCAGCGCCTGCGCGGGCTGCAGTGCCGGGCTCTCCCCACGAGGCGGCAGCACCGGGAGCGAGCAGCCCCGGCCGGTCCCGCTGTCTCGGGGCAGCTGCGCCTTTAACCCGCCCTGAGCCGGCGGGGCCGTGAACACAGCGGGCACAAACCCCACCGCTCCCCTTTATTTCACCCTCAGAGGCACAGGATCGCAGCATTTCCTGGGCTGCAAGGGACCCACAGGGAGCATCGAGTCCAAATCCTGGCCCTGCACCCCAAGAATCCCACCCTGTGCCCGAGAGCCTTGTTCAGACCCAAACTCTTCCCCCAAGATCCTGAAAACACAGCGGGGCTGGGAGAAGGATGACCACGGAGGATTTTTTTATACAGATCTCCTTGCACGATCGTTAAATAATATTATTAGACAGTCCATGAACGCATCCCTGTGCCGGGACAGCCACCCCTGTGCCGGAACACTCATCCCTGGGCCGGAATACCGATCCCCCGCGGCCCCCACCGTCCGCTCGGGGCTGTCCCCGTTCCCCGCTCACCTCCGAGCCCGGAGCACCCGCCCCGGTGCCCCCGGCCCGGCAGCGCTGCTCCCCGGGCTCCCCGCCATCGCCGCTCCTGGCGAAGAAGGGCGGAAGTCACCGGTACCGCACCGATGCGGCTATTCGACCTTCTCAAGATGGCGGCCGCGAAGGACCCCCCCCCCCCCCCCGCCCCGGTCCGTCTATTCGACTGCCTGAATGCTCCCGCCTGCCCCAGGCGCCGCTGACCCCACAGTCGCTGTCCGCGTAGCGGGAAACGCCTCAGAAAATTGCGCGCAAGCGCTGGGCTGGCGTCGGCGTCGGCGTCGCGTTCAGGCAGCCGAATAGACGCAGCTTGGGGGGGGCCTTCCCTGCCGCCATATTGAGAAGGTCAGGAAACAGCGCACACGACCGCCATCTTTAGTGTGGCAGTGACGACACTTCCGCCCTTCGCCGCCATCTTGGGTGCTGGCAGAAGCCACTTCCGGTCGAGCCGCCATCTTTAGTGTGGTACACTTAGGGCCCCCGCCGCCCCTCACAAGGGCTTCTGTCTAGTCGGCTGCCTGAATCCGGCCCGGACTCCGACGCCGGCCCCGCGCTTTCCGCGCGATTTTCCGCCGTGCTTCCCGGTGCGAGGACACGGCTGGCGGGGTCAGCCGCGCCGGAGGCGGCCGACGGCTCCGCGACCGGCGGCAGGCATCGGCAGGGACACCTCTCGCAGGGGGCCTACTGCGTCCGCCATCTTGAGTGTGGCGGAAGTGTAAACCACCTTCTGCAAGGTCCTGGCAGATAATAAAATAATAAAATCAAATAAATACTGTCATATTCTAATAAAAACGTCACTTAACGCCGTCCCGAGAGCGCGGAACTGCGCCTTCCTTTCCGAGCCGCCTCCTTGAGAGCGACACGCGGGCGGCTCGATTCCGACCGTGCCCGCCCGGTGCCTCCCGCCCGGGTCGCGCTGCGACCGCGCCTCTGCTGCCCGGCAAAACCGGCCCCGCCGGGCCGCCCCCCGCGCTGTCATTCCCCGCGGTCACCGCCCCGCACGGCGCCCGTTCCTTTCCATAGCTGTGGCCCCGCTCATGCACGGCCGTGTCCCTTGGCGCTGCCAACCGCCCTTCGCCCCTCCCCTCCGCTGACACACCCGGCCCCGCTCGCTCCCGCTCCTTGCCACGCTCGGCAGCCACCGAGGCCGCCGCCCTCTCGGCTCAGCCGCCACCGGGCGGCAGCAGCGCCGGGGCGCCGTGTCGGGGGCGGCAGTGCCGCGCTCTCGCCACCAGGCGGCAGCAGCGCCGCCCAGCTCAGCCCGGGGGCAGGCACAGAGCACAGGGAAAAGCCGGCTCCGGGCGCTCTGCAGCTCCTGCAGCCCGAGCGTCTCGGCTCCTGCGGCCAGGCGCTTGCTGCTTTCCTTCCTACAGAAAAACGCCGGCTCCTTATTCTCAAAACCTGCGGATCTCTATTCCCAGCTTCTTATATTGCTGTATGCGACAGAGTAGACAGAGAGGGCTGGCTTATTTCCAAATGAATTTACATCTAAATCACTAGCATTTGCCTATAGACGTAAAAGTGAAGAACTTAACAGGTTTTAGTATTCTGCACACAGCCCTCGCTGGGAGGAAGGGTAAAAAGTTAAAAACAAATGAAATTTTAAAAGTAGAAAGTTAGAAACAAAGTTACAACGGCAGAAATTTAGAAACAAACAAAGAGGTAAAATACAAGAAACAAACAAATTTCTAAAGGGAGAAAGTTGAAAACAAACAAAGTTAGAAAAAAACAAACAAAAAAATTAGAAACAAACAAAATTAGAAAGGTAGAAATTTAGAAACAAAGTCAGAAAGGCAAGTGTTGAGCCTTTGACAGGGTACCCCTCCTTCTCGGACCAGGGTGAAAGAGCAGAGGAGGCTGCTGTTCTGCTAAGTTCTTTATTTCACGGTCTCACAGCTGTCTTGAAGGCAGAGTTCGAATGGGGTTACATGATACAGCCAAGCAGCAGCAGCAGGCAAAAACAGCTTCTTCTATATGCTCCATACACTCTATTTTTTCTTATAGAAGTGTGGATTCCATTTGTTCATTGACCAGTAAGATTAACACACGATTCTAGTTTTCCTTAAACCCATCCCGGTCTAATTCTAACAGTCGTAAGCCTCACACAAGTGTCATCTGCCCTTGTTCCATAAGGAATCCCTCTACAGACAGGGAGTTGTCACCGGCCCCGTGCTCATGGGCTGCAGGGGACACCCGCACTGAGGAGGAAATGGAAATGGGAAAGAGGGAACTGCAACCTGATGGGACGCACCTCTGGCACCACATTTCCTCTTCTTCCTGCTGTCCTGGAAAACCCCAAGTAAATCCGGTCCCTCAGACCTTGCACCCCTGAACACCAGGAGAGCCGGTGTTTTACCCAGATCCCAGTGCCCTGCACGGCTGCGCTGACACGAGCACAGGCCGATCGCTCCGCCCAGCACCATCCCTCATTTTCTTCCCATTGCTCCCCAAGCGTCCCCAAACCACCCCAGCGTGTCTGTGCCGGGGCCAGGGCCTGCCCCGAGCCCGACCAGAGGCTGTCACCCAGCCCTGCACCAGCTCCCACCCCCGGGTGAGCTGGGAATGCACTGAGAGCTCGGCTCCCCGGGCTCCCCAGCACCCAAACCGGTCCTCAGACACACAGAAATGCCCAACCTGCCCCTCTGGGCACAGCCAAACACCACAATTCCATCATCCCCAAGCAACTCTGGCACTTGCCTCTTCACCTCCGCCCATTTCCAGTAGCCGGGGCTAGGACCGGGCTGTCAAAAATAGCATTCCCTAGGCAGTTCATCCCAGCGCAGAGGAGAAGAGGAGCCTGTCCCTGACCCACACCATGGGCAGGACAAGGGGGGCCCTAGCTGGCTTTGCCTACTCCAACACCAAAGCTCTTGGTCCCAAAGATGGGGCGAGTTCAGTGGTTTTTCCTGTCCTGAAAGAGAGCAGAAAAGGGAAGTTAATCCCACTGTGGAATCCAAGACTCCTGCATTTCCTATTTCTGCTCTGATTGCTCACCGTGGAGTTTTAGCCATGGAAAAAAAAGGAGAATGACACCATATCAAATAAAAAGTTGATTAATCCACGTAGGGGCTGTGGAGAGGATACAAAGGAGCTTTTCCATGATTTTGGGGCTTGAAGAGGGACTGAATTTCCCTCAAAGCTGGGAAGGGCCTGAGGATAATAAAGCAAAGGAGCAGCTTCATCTCTCCCTGGCAGAGAGCTCGGGGCTCCATTATGGATACAAATCAATCCCAGCAGGATTTCAAAGGGTTTCTTTAGGATGTCAGGTCCCTCTTTATCAGATCCCTGCTGGGATTCAGGGCCTGCCTGGTCACGGGGTGCTTTGATAAGGGCTGGATTTAAATCCCAGATCTGAGAACAGACATGAAAGGTCCCTGGGTTTCTAGGGGGTTGAAAAACTCAAGCTGGATTCGCTGCAGAGCTGAAAAATCAGGGTAAGAGAGAGCAAGGAGTGGCCAGCAGGCCCAGGCTCCTGATCACGCCCCTGGGATCCATGGGATCCATAGGATCCACGGCCTCTGGCACGCTGCTCCAGCACCCTGCAGGGTGACTGACAGCCGGGCAGGGGAAGGAGCCACCAGCAGCTCTGCCATGTGCACCATCATTCACCTTGCACGTGGCCTAAACAGCCACCAAGCACTGATGGACTGACTGAGCCGAAAATATCGGAGAGATCTCAGTTTGCACTCCAAATTCCCTGCAGCCTGTTCCCTTCCTGATCCATCCCTTCAAGCAGCAAGAGTGGAATTCCTTCCATCGTTGCTCTTTCCCTCCTGTTTTCCACTCAACAAGAAAAAGAGCAGCCACGTGAACAGGAGTAAAAGCCCCAAACCCACAAAAAAGCACATTCTCAGCATCACTAATCCCTGCCAAACTGCCAGGAACCTTCCAAAACTACATCCAAGCTTGGAAACAGGGATCCAGTTGTTTGTTTAAGCAGCTATTGATCCAGTCTCTTCCAGCTAATTAAACTATTCACTATTTAAACTCATTAAACTGCTCATCCTGCTCCTGGCAGCCAGAGGCAAAGAAGAAATCGTGTCTAGATTAAATGGTGTTGGTGAATGTGCCCATCCCAGTCCTTGGAGAGGTTGGAATTGCATCCCTGTTCCTCTGCTCTCTTTTCCTTCCTTTTTCCTGCAGTGATTCCCACCCGGATTCCTCAGCTCCAGCTCTCTGAGCAGCCTCAGGGGGAGCATTTCATCCCCTTGGAGCCAACTCCATTTGTTGCATCCTTCATGCCTCAACCACCCCTAAAAGCAGGCAAGTGCTGATGGGCAGTGCAGCTGCTTCCACTTGGGAATGTTTCCAGTGGAACAGGGAGGGAATTCTGAGAAGCTTCCACCCACTGCACGTTATTGCTGGATAAAAGGTGAGGCAGCAAAGGATCAACAAAGGGAGATTTCAGCAAGACAAAGTCCAGACAGAGAGGCTGCAAGTGTGGCTGGGGCTGCTAAACTGGGAAAACTGCAAGGTCAGGCTGTGGGAACATGGATTATACTGATGTCTGGAACTGGTGTTGGGAAGAGAGGGAGAAGGAGAAGGAGAAGGAGAAGGAGAAGGAGAAGGAGAAGGAGAAGGAGAAGGAGAAGGAGAAGGAGAAGGAGAAGGAGAAGGAGAAGGAGAAGGAGAAGGAGAAGGAGAAGGAGAAGGAGAAGGAGAAGGAGAAGGAGAAGGAGAAGGAGAAGGAGAAGGAGAAGGAGAAGGAGGAGAGAAAGGGCCCAAAGTAACTGCACAGTGAATTTCCTTACCATGAGCCAGGCTCATTCCCTGAGCTGACCAATATCTCCGAGCTCCCCTTCATGGCACAGCCCTGCCAGTAAAGAACAGAAGTTCCTGCCGCTCCCACTGGAATTCTGTAGCGTGCCTGGCATTCCATACGTTATGCTGCCTGAGAATTCCTGCAGCCGTCCTCGGGAAGAGCAGTTCACTGCCACAGGAGGAACAAGAGGAAAGCAGTTGCCACTCTCGGGTTCTGTGCTCTGTAAAAAGTAAAACCAGATAAAGATCAAAGCTCCATAAAGCTGGAACCATCTCCAACCTCGGGACAGCACTTCTGTGGGAAAAGCGTGGATGGGCAATTAGGAAGGAGATGATCATGCAAATGGGTAAGGGGGGGAATTAAATTCTGCTGCTTTCTGATTGAGGCCTGCTTCAATTTGCAGCCTTTATAATATCAGTTTAATGGGACTTTTTGTGCTTTAAAAAGGTTTTTATTAGCTGGGGGTTGTCCCTGCCTGGACTGAGGCACAGCACAATGAGTCTCCTGCCTCCTGAAGCCGTGTCGTTATCCCAGCATCTGAAATTAAAAACCAGCACTCTGGGAAACCTCTCTACTCTGAGGAGAAGTGTGAGGAGTGTTTGGGTCTGTGGAGAGCCTGGAACAGCTCTGAGAGACACCAAACATCCTGTGGATCCCAATAAACAGCAAAACATGCCAGCAGCTCCTTCCAACACCGCCCTTGTAGGGAACTCTGTCACCCCAGTGGGTATTTGTGGGAGTAAGGAAGAAATCCCACTAATGACCTCAGTGTGATCACCTCTGGTTCGTCTGGGGATAAATCTCCTTTATCCTTCTGGGAGAATAAAGGAATCCAATGCTGCCTTAATCCCCTGCTCCTCGGAGTCTGCATTTCCAGAATCCATCTCCTGGCCCAGCATGGGAAGGGTTGTCCAGCGCTGGAACAGCTGCCCAGAGCAGTGGTGGAGTCACCAACCCTGGAAGTGCTCATAAAATACATGGATATGGCACTTGAGTGTTCATAAAATACCTGGGTAAATACATGGGTAAATATAGGAATAAATTCATGGGTAAATACATGGATAAACATATGGATAAATATAGGGATAAATATGTAGGGATAAATATGTATGGATAAATACAGACCTTGCTTCCCTGAACACCAGGAGAGCCGGTGTTTTACCCAGATCCCAGTGCCCTGCACGGCTGCGCTGACACGAGCGCAGGCTGACCGTTCCGCCCAGCACCATCCCTCATTTTCCTCCCACGGCTCCCCAAGCGGCCCCAAACCACCCCAGCGTGTCTGTGCCGGGGCCAGGGCCTGCCCCGAGCCCGACCAGAGCCCTGCACCAGCTCCCACCCCCGGGTGAGCTGGGAATGCACTGAGAGCTCGGCTCCCCGGGCTCCCCAGCACCCAAACCGGTCCTCAGACACACCGAAATGCCCAACCTGCCCCTCTGGGCACAGCCAAACACCACAATTCCATCATCCCCAAGCAACTCTGGCACTTGCCTCTTCACCTCCGCCCATTTCCAGTAGCCGGGGCTAGGACCGGGCTGTCAAAAATAGCATTCCCTAGGCAGTTCATCCCAGCGCAGAGGAGAAGAGGAGCCTGTCCCTGACCCACACCATGGGCAGGACAAGGGGGGCCCTAGCTGGCTTTGCCTACTCCAACACCACAGCTCTTGGTCCCAAAGATGGGGCGAGTTCAGTGGTTTTTCCTGTCCTGAAAGAGAGCAGAAAAGGGAAGTTAATCCCACTGTGGAATCCAAGACTCCTGCATTTCCTATTTCTGCTCTGATTGCTCACCGTGGAGTTTTAGCTATGGAAAAAAAAAGGAGAATGACACCATAGCAAATAAAAAGTGCCCTTTTCCAGCATTTTTATTCCAGGCATTAAAAGGATGCTCATTTCTCTTCTAGCATTGTTTCCCTCATTTTAGGAGAACCGTTTTCATCCCAGGCCCCACTCGTCAGTTGTTCGATCCTCTGGCACTGGATTTGGACAAAAGAAGGGACGCACCTGGACTGCAGGAAATCACTGAGAGAAACCCTTCCAAAACGTGACAGAGAAAAACAACAGGAGATGCAGGAAGACACATCCCTCATTTGCACGTCTGGAACGCTTTTCTAAAGACTTCTCTGCATCTGGATGCTCTTTGCTCTTGGCTTTCTTCACAGGAATGCATTTGCTGCTAAACACGTCTCAGACCCTTACCTGATCGGGATAAGGTGGGATGGAGATGAAGACTCCCACAGGGAATAGCCAGGGAGATGCAGGGCCTGGGAACATCAAGGACGGAGAAGAGAAGGAACAGGGATTGTTTTTCTTGTTTAGAGCCAGCAGTGCTGTGAGCTTGGAGAACACACGGCACCGCAGGGATCCAGGGCAGGAGCGGGATAACTGCGGGATAAGGGGAATCTGCTCCCACTCCAGGGCTGTGCCAGTGAAGGAGGGGAATTTTTTAGTGCCTTCATTACACACAAAAACCAAACCCAGCACCACCGAGCTGGACTTTCGTGAGCCGCAAAACAAAGCGGCCCCTGGCCTTTGGGGGAACACAACCTCACCGAGTCACGGAGCCAGGGGATGACACTTGGGAATGATCCTTGCTGCTGCCTGCAGGCAAATCAGATGAGGGAGCCACAGGAGCTGCGGGGTTTCCTGCTCTTCCTGCAACGCCATCGGTCCAGACCAGGAGACCTTTCCTGGAACAGATCTTCCCTGTAAAGGGAGCTACACCAAAGCTCAAGCCCTCATTTAGAGACCCTTGGAAAAGCAAAGGTGAGAGGGGATTACCTGGAGCCCCAGGGGACCGAGGCGAAGGCGATGAAGAAGCAGACAGCAAAGTGCTTCCACTGCTTCTCACTCCAGCAAAGGGAACATCCCTGGAATTTCATGTCCGGCGTCGCTCCCAAACCCCACAGGTGAACCCACACGTACTCCAGGACTGATCTCCTTCAAACTTCCAGCAGCACAGACTCACCGGGAGGAACTGCGATCCAAGGACACACATCAGCAACCGTCTTCCCGCTTGCCCCTCTCTCCACATTTTCCCTTTCCAGCGGGATGCAGGTGCCACCCCCCAGAGGCAGGAAAACTGCCTTGCAATCCGCTACAAAACCTGCCTGGAAAGCCCAGGATGCCCGGAGCCAGCAGCCGTTTCTCCTGGAGCTCCTGCTGACAGGCATTTGAAGCCTGCTGTGCCTCACAGCTGCTTTTCTGCCAAGGGCATTCCCATCTTTTCTTTTTTAGCCCAAAGAAAGGTTTGCAAAGCTGAGTTTTGTGAGAAGCGCTTCATATTTGGATCATTCTTAACTTGGAGTTTCCCTTGGCACCAAAATCAGGGGCTCACCTTTTGCTTGGAGCTTGGCTGAAGTCCTCAGCAGTGCCAGGGAATGTGGCCATTGGAGGCTTTGGGCAGATTTGGCTCATCTGCCTTTTTAGGCCTTGTTTCTTTCTCTCAGCCTTCCCACTGGATTGTGGCCTCCGAGGAATACGTAAAATCCCATTCCATTCCTATTCTTTCGGACAATTTTTTGTACCGTCCCTGTACAAAACGAGGCCCCCTGTTCGGATGCTTTTCCCCACCGTTCCCCGGCACTTTCATCTGCCGGTGCATTCCCTGCGTTGCTTGGGCTCTTCCCAGCTCTCTGAGCTCCTTCACAAGGCAGCAGATCGATTTGGCCCAGGAACTAAACCCTCCCGAGGAATTGTCTGATGCCATCTCCGCATTTGACACCTGATCCTTGTGCTCAAAGGATCCCTCTTTCTTCCCTTCAGCCAATTCCAAGGCTCGCTGCCCCCAGCTGCGATCAGGCCCCAGCCTGATCCCTGCAGTCTTCCCTGCCGGGATCCTGCTCAGGAATCCCTGGGCTACAAATGTAAGAATTCATTCTTCCCACCCCTGCCCAGTTCCAAAGGATTTGGTGTCTGCCTTACCTGGCTGGAGCCTGCTTCCAACTCTGTTCTTGCTGCTTCTGCTGCTTTCCAGTTCCCAGGAATTCCACCGACGGAGCGACAGCGTTTTCCAGCTCCGCCAGGATTCCCTCTGCTGCGTTTGGGTGCTGGAAGGATATCAAAACCAGGCTCTCTGGGGCTTTACTATCAGGAAATTACATCCCCGGATTTGTTCATTTCCAAATATTATCTCTTCCCAACAAAGCACTGGGCATCCAAGGAATACAGAAAGTGATGGGCTGACCACTGCTTACTCCTCTGGAATGTCAGAGCTTGGAAAAAAAGGGCACTTGAGGCTTCTCCTGGTGCTGCCCGTGAGGTGTATTTTACTTGAGAGCCCCTTCCCGTGTCTTTCCCTGTATCCACCAAAAAATCCACCCCTTCATTCCCCAGCTGCTTGCTTCCTCCCTCTTTTCCTGTATCCAACAGAATTTTAACAGGTCAATAGTCCCCTCTGCAAGAGCACCTTTCATTCCAAACCTAAGAACAAACGAATCACTTCCCTTCCACCGTCCTTATTAGGATTCCACTGAGAGCAGTGGATGGAAAATGATCCTCTCCTGGTCCCTGCTGGATTCCCGGAGCAGGGATCCTTTCCCTCTTTCCCCCCACCACGGTGCCCTCCTCCCCCTCCCGCCCCACCCCACACCCTTTTCAGGCTTTGTTCCACAGCTTTTGCCTCCAGGCCTCAGATCCTTTCGTTCTCCACGAGCTCCCAGCAGCTCCACAGCCTTTCCTCTCCCATCCCGACCATTTCTCCGGGAATGGAGCTCCGCATTTCAATTGCCTTCTCTTTTCTCTGACTACTCCCACCAATCCAGAAGACCTAAAGCTGACACAAGGAACACTCGGTGCCCACAAATCCAAACCCAGACCCGGCCATCCCCAAACCAGCAACTCCCGGACAATTTGCGTTCATTCCAACCTAACACTGAGGACTCACCCAACCCTTCAAAATTCCCAAGAAATATCCTGTTGCCTTCACAGCTCCCAGGGGATTCTGCTTCGTGCTCACACGAAGGATTTGGGACTTCCCTGAAAAAACCCGTGCAGGGCACGCCGGAATCCCCGATCCCGAGAATCCGGGGAGCGTTAAAAGCTCGGTCCAGCCTGGGCCCCCGGAAATTTTTGCCAAATATCCCCCAAGTCCTCGGGATAACAGAACTCTCTGGTACTGCATTTTTGGCGTTGTAAAGCCTGGAATTCCTTTATTCCTAGTGCTGGGCTCTGCATATGGCCGAGAAAATCCCGGCCTCCACACAGACCCAGGTTCCAAACTTTTGGATACATTTTAGCAAGCCGAGAAATTCACCTTCCCTGCTTGTTCTTAAGGGCATCCTTCTCTTCCCTTACCCGGCGTGCTCTCTCCCACTGGGGGTGGGTTTTCCCCTTCCCATGCCAATTAGTCCCTACTTCTAGGAGGTTTAGGTACCTTTCTTCCCTGGCAGGGATTTCTTAACACAGCTACCGAGGCTTTGGGAGTCTCCTTTATCTTCTACTTTCTGGATCCAGAAATGCCACAATCCAGACGCCCAACTTCAACAAGACATCCTTTCTACCTAAAAACACACACTCTCAACTCTTAGATCTTTTAAAGTTTTACCCCCGCAAAATTCCCCTATTTTTCCACCACTGAATTCCTCAGTCCTGCTTCCAAGGATTTCTTGAATACCACGGGGCTTTTCTCAAGATTTACCCCCACGACCTTCCCTACGTGCCCACTGCTCATCACCTCATTTTTCCCTCAATGTGGTCGTTCTCCACCCCAGAGAGTTTGTCAAGTGTTGCCTCCAAAATGTTCCCCATCTCTCCACTACTCAGTTCCCCATTTTGCCTCCAAAATATTCAATCTGTCCCCTCCACATTGCATCCACTTTTACCCCCAGCGTTTTACTTCCTCTACAATATTGATTCAACCTTTTCCACCCCAAAAATCTGCATTCTCTCCCTTAAACAGCACCTCAGCTTTTCCCTCAAAAATGCCCCAGAGGGAAACTCAGATTCAGCCCCCAAACTCCCATTTGCCTACACAAACAGTTCTTGTGGCCCCTCTCAATTCCCCCAGGCTTTCAGCTCAAGGAAGAACTGGAAGCCTATTCCCTCATCTCCACCCTTGTTTTGCTTTCCTGGAAAACCTTGCGATCCCACACTTTCTCCAAGAGATCTGCTGGGACTACTGGAAGGTTTGCTCTCTCAGAGCGCCAGGGGGCTTTACAGCACTTGTTCCTCTGCATCTTTACCCTTTTATCAGCTTTCCCCTGGAACGGTGTTGTGGGAGAAGCTTGGAACTACCAGAAATGGATCACGTTCACATTTTTTCCCCACCAGTTTTTATCTGGTTTCAGATTCCTGGAATTACCCTCAAATGTGCCCTACAACACTGCTGTGAAAGGATCAATGAGAAGAACAGCCGGAAAGCAGAAAACCACCTCCAGCAGCAGCCACAATGATCCCATTTCTCTTCTTACCTGGTCCTGCCAGAGCTCCCAGCAGCCATTCCCATTCCAAAACAAGAGCTATGGAAGACATTCCTGCTGTCCGTGAGGGTGAGGCGGCAGTTCTGGATGTTCTTCGCTGTGCAATCAGACAACAAACAGAGTGTAAATGATCCTGGTGGTCCCTTCCAAGCCAAACCAGCCCGTGATTCCATGCGTGGATCAGCACCTGTTCCAGCTCCATTCCAGAAACCTCCTCCCACTAACCCAGAACTTTCCTTTTTCTGCTCAACATCAGGGGTTTGCTGCCGAGTGCCCCGGGCAGGGGACGCCTCAGCCTTCCCTGGGACCGCAGCATTCCCTGGGCTGCCTCAGCATCCCCTGCGCTGCTGTTCCACGCCCATCCCGTGGTCCAGCGCCTGCGCGGGCTGCAGTGCCGGGCTCTCCCCACGAGGCGGCAGCACCGGGAGCGAGCAGCCCCGGCCGGTCCCGCTGTCTCGGGGCAGCTGCGCCTTTAACCCGCCCTGAGCCGGCGGGGCCGTGAACACAGCGGGCACAAACCCCACCGCTCCCCTTTATTTCACCCTCAGAGGCACAGGATCGCAGCATTTCCTGGGCTGCAAGGGACCCACAGGGAGCATCGAGTCCAAATCCTGGCCCTGCACCCCAAGAATCCCACCCTGTGCCCGAGAGCCTTGTTCAGACCCAAACTCTTCCCCCAAGATCCTGAAAACACAGCGGGGCTGGGAGAAGGATGACCACGGAGGATTTTTTTATACAGATCTCCTTGCACGATCGTTAAATAATATTATTAGACAGTCCATGAACGCATCCCTGTGCCGGGACAGCCACCCCTGTGCCGGAACACTCATCCCTGGGCCGGAATACCGATCCCCCGCGGCCCCCACCGTCCGCTCGGGGCTGTCCCCGTTCCCCGCTCACCTCCGAGCCCGGAGCACCCGCCCCGGTGCCCCCGGCCCGGCAGCGCTGCTCCCCGGGCTCCCCGCCATCGCCGCTCCTGGCGAAGAAGGGCGGAAGTCACCGGTACCGCACCGATGCGGCTATTCGACCTTCTCAAGATGGCGGCCGCGAAGGACCCCCCCCCCCCCCCGCCCCGGTCCGTCTATTCGACTGCCTGAATGCTCCCGCCTGCCCCAGGCGCCGCTGACCCCACAGTCGGTGTCCGCGTAGCGGGAAACGCCTCAGAAAATTGCGCGCAAGCGCTGGGCTGGCGTCGGCGTCGGCGTCGCGTTCAGGCAGCCGAATAGACGCAGCTTGGGGGGGGCCTTCCCTGCCGCCATATTGAGAAGGTCAGGAAACAGCGCACACGACCGCCATCTTTAGTGTGGCAGTGACGACACTTCCGCCCTTCGCCGCCATCTTGGGTGCTGGCAGAAGCCACTTCCGGTCGAGCCGCCATCTTTAGTGTGGTACACTTAGGGCCCCCGCCGCCCCTCACAAGGGCTTCTGTCTATTCGGCTGCCTGAATCCGGCCCGGACTCCGACGCCGGCCCCGCGCTTTCCGCGCGATTTTCCGCCGTGCTTCCCGGTGCGAGGACACGGCTGGCGGGGTCAGCCGCGCCGGAGGCGGCCGACGGCTCCGCGACCGGCGGCAGGCATCGGCAGGGACACCTCTCGCAGGGGGCCTACTGCGTCCGCCATCTTGAGTGTGGCGGAAGTGTAAACCACCTTCTGCAAGGTCCTGGCAGATAATAAAATAATAAAATCAAATAAATACTGTCATATTCTAATAAAAACGTCACTTAACGCCGTCCCGAGAGCGCGGAACTGCGCCTTCCTTTCCGAGCCGCCTCCTTGAGAGCGACACGCGGGCGGCTCGATTCCGACCGTGCCCGCCCGGTGCCTCCCGCCCGGGTCGCGCTGCGACCGCGCCTCTGCTGCCCGGCAAAACCGGCCCCGCCGGGCCGCCCCCCGCGCTGTCATTCCCCGCGGTCACCGCCCCGCACGGCGCCCGTTCCTTTCCATAGCTGTGGCCCCGCTCATGCACGGCCGTGTCCCTTGGCGCTGCCAACCGCCCTTCGCCCCTCCCCTCCGCTGACACACCCGGCCCCGCTCGCTCCCGCTCCTTGCCACGCTCGGCAGCCACCGAGGCCGCCGCCCTCTCGGCTCAGCCGCCACCGGGCGGCAGCAGCGCCGGGGCGCCGTGTCGGGGGCGGCAGTGCCGCGCTCTCGCCACCAGGCGGCAGCAGCGCCGCCCAGCTCAGCCCGGGGGCAGGCACAGAGCACAGGGAAAAGCCGGCTCCGGGCGCTCTGCAGCTCCTGCAGCCCGAGCGTCTCGGCTCCTGCGGCCAGGCGCTTGCTGCTTTCCTTCCTACAGAAAAACGCCGGCTCCTTATTCTCAAAACCTGCGGATCTCTATTCCCAGCTTCTTATATTGCTGTATGCGACAGAGTAGACAGAGAGGGCTGGCTTATTTCCAAATGAATTTACATCTAAATCACTAGCATTTGCCTATAGACGTAAAAGTGAAGAACTTAACAGGTTTTAGTATTCTGCACACAGCCCTCGCTGGGAGGAAGGGTAAAAAGTTAAAAACAAATGAAATTTTAAAAGTAGAAAGTTAGAAACAAAGTTACAACGGCAGAAATTTAGAAACAAACAAAGAGGTAAAATACAAGAAACAAACAAATTTCTAAAGGGAGAAAGTTGAAAACAAACAAAGTTAGAAAAAAACAAACAAAAAAATTAGAAACAAACAAAATTAGAAAGGTAGAAATTTAGAAACAAAGTCAGAAAGGCAAGTGTTGAGCCTTTGACAGGGTACCCCTCCTTCTCGGACCAGGGTGAAAGAGCAGAGGAGGCTGCTGTTCTGCTAAGTTCTTTATTTCACGGTCTCACAGCTGTCTTGAAGGCAGAGTTCGAATGGGGTTACATGATACAGCCAAGCAGCAGCAGCAGGCAAAAACAGCTTCTTCTATATGCTCCATACACTCTATTTTTTCTTATAGAAGTGTGGATTCCATTTGTTCATTGACCAGTAAGATTAACACACGATTCTAGTTTTCCTTAAACCCATCCCGGTCTAATTCTAACAGTCGTAAGCCTCACACAAGTGTCATCTGCCCTTGTTCCATAAGGAATCCCTCTACAGACAGGGAGTTGTCACCGGCCCCGTGCTCATGGGCTGCAGGGGACACCCGCACTGAGGAGGAAATGGAAATGGGAAAGAGGGAACTGCAACCTGATGGGACGCACCTCTGGCACCACATTTCCTCTTCTTCCTGCTGTCCTGGAAAACCCCAAGTAAATCCGGTCCCTCAGACCTTGCACCCCTGAACACCAGGAGAGCCGGTGTTTTACCCAGATCCCAGTGCCCTGCACGGCTGCGCTGACACGAGCACAGGCCGATCGCTCCGCCCAGCACCATCCCTCATTTTCTTCCCATTGCTCCCCAAGCGTCCCCAAACCACCCCAGCGTGTCTGTGCCGGGGCCAGGGCCTGCCCCGAGCCCGACCAGAGGCTGTCACCCAGCCCTGCACCAGCTCCCACCCCCGGGTGAGCTGGGAATGCACTGAGAGCTCGGCTCCCCGGGCTCCCCAGCACCCAAACCGGTCCTCAGACACACAGAAATGCCCAACCTGCCCCTCTGGGCACAGCCAAACACCACAATTCCATCATCCCCAAGCAACTCTGGCACTTGCCTCTTCACCTCCGCCCATTTCCAGTAGCCGGGGCTAGGACCGGGCTGTCAAAAATAGCATTCCCTAGGCAGTTCATCCCAGCGCAGAGGAGAAGAGGAGCCTGTCCCTGACCCACACCATGGGCAGGACAAGGGGGGCCCTAGCTGGCTTTGCCTACTCCAACACCACAGCTCTTGGTCCCAAAGATGGGGCGAGTTCAGTGGTTTTTCCTGTCCTGAAAGAGAGCAGAAAAGGGAAGTTAATCCCACTGTGGAATCCAAGACTCCTGCATTTCCTATTTCTGCTCTGATTGCTCACCGTGGAGTTTTATCCATGGAAAAAAAAGGAGAATGACACCATATCAAATAAAAAGTTGATTAATCCACGTAGGGGCTGTGGAGAGGATACAAAGGAGCTTTTCCATGATTTTGGGGCTTGAAGAGGGACTGAATTTCCCTCAAAGCTGGGAAGGGCCTGAGGATAATAAAGCAAAGGAGCAGCTTCATCTCTCCCTGGCAGAGAGCTCGGGGCTCCATTATGGATACAAATCAATCCCAGCAGGATTTCAAAGGGTTTCTTTAGGATGTCAGGTCCCTCTTTATCAGATCCCTGCTGGGATTCAGGGCCTGCCTGGTCACGGGGTGCTTTGATAAGGGCTGGATTTAAATCCCAGATCTGAGAACAGACATGAAAGGTCCCTGGGTTTCTAGGGGGTTGAAAAACTCAAGCTGGATTCGCTGCAGAGCTGAAAAATCAGGGTAAGAGAGAGCAAGGAGTGGCCAGCAGGCCCAGGCTCCTGATCACGCCCCTGGGATCCATGGGATCCATAGGATCCACGGCCTCTGGCACGCTGCTCCAGCACCCTGCAGGGTGACTGACAGCCGGGCAGGGGAAGGAGCCACCAGCAGCTCTGCCATGTGCACCATCATTCACCTTGCACGTGGCCTAAACAGCCACCAAGCACTGATGGACTGACTGAGCCGAAAATATCGGAGAGATCTCAGTTTGCACTCCAAATTCCCTGCAGCCTGTTCCCTTCCTGATCCATCCCTTCAAGCAGCAAGAGTGGAATTCCTTCCATCGTTGCTCTTTCCCTCCTGTTTTCCACTCAACAAGAAAAAGAGCAGCCACGTGAACAGGAGTAAAAGCCCCAAACCCACAAAAAAGCACATTCTCAGCATCACTAATCCCTGCCAAACTGCCAGGAACCTTCCAAAACTACATCCAAGCTTGGAAACAGGGATCCAGTTGTTTGTTTAAGCAGCTATTGATCCAGTCTCTTCCAGCTAATTAAACTATTCACTATTTAAACTCATTAAACTGCTCATCCTGCTCCTGGCAGCCAGAGGCAAAGAAGAAATCGTGTCTAGATTAAATGGTGTTGGTGAATGTGCCCATCCCAGTCCTTGGAGAGGTTGGAATTGCATCCCTGTTCCTCTGCTCTCTTTTCCTTCCTTTTTCCTGCAGTGATTCCCACCCGGATTCCTCAGCTCCAGCTCTCTGAGCAGCCTCAGGGGGAGCATTTCATCCCCTTGGAGCCAACTCCATTTGTTGCATCCTTCATGCCTCAACCACCCCTAAAAGCAGGCAAGTGCTGATGGGCAGTGCAGCTGCTTCCACTTGGGAATGTTTCCAGTGGAACAGGGAGGGAATTCTGAGAAGCTTCCACCCACTGCACGTTATTGCTGGATAAAAGGTGAGGCAGCAAAGGATCAACAAAGGGAGATTTCAGCAAGACAAAGTCCAGACAGAGAGGCTGCAAGTGTGGCTGGGGCTGCTAAACTGGGAAAACTGCAAGGTCAGGCTGTGGGAACATGGATTATACTGATGTCTGGAACTGGTGTTGGGAAGAGAGGGAGAAGGAGAAGGAGAAGGAGAAGGAGAAGGAGAAGGAGAAGGAGAAGGAGAAGGAGAAGGAGAAGGAGAAGGAGAAGGAGAAGGAGAAGGAGAAGGAGAAGGAGAAGGAGAAGGAGAAGGAGAAGGAGAAGGAGGAGAGAAAGGGCCCAAAGTAACTGCACAGTGAATTTCCTTACCATGAGCCAGGCTCATTCCCTGAGCTGACCAATATCTCCGAGCTCCCCTTCATGGCACAGCCCTGCCAGTAAAGAACAGAAGTTCCTGCTGCTCCCACTGGAATTCTGTAGCGTGCCTGGCATTCCATACGTTCTGCTGCCTGAGAATTCCTGCAGCCGTCCTCGGGAAGAGCAGTTCACTGCCACAGGAGGAACAAGAGGAAAGCAGTTGCCACTCTCGGGTTCTGTGCTCTGTAAAAAGTAAAACCAGATAAAGATCAAAGCTCCATAAAGCTGGAACCATCTCCAACCTCGGGACAGCACTTCTGTGGGAAAAGCGTAGATGGGCAATTAGGAAGGAGATGATCATGCAAATGGGTAAGGGGGGGAATTAAATTCTGCTGCTTTCTGATTGAGGCCTGCTTCAATTTGCAGCCTTTATAATATCAGTTTAATGGGACTTTTTGTGCTTTAAAAAGGTTTTTATTAGCTGGGGGTTGTCCCTGCCTGGACTGAGGCACAGCACAATGAGTCTCCTGCCTCCTGAAGCCGTGTCGTTATCCCAGCATCTGAAATTAAAAACCAGCACTCTGGGAAACCTCTCTACTCTGAGGAGAAGTGTGAGGAGTGTTTGGGTCTGTGGAGAGCCTGGAACAGCTCTGAGAGACACCAAACATCCTGTGGATCCCAATAAACAGCAAAACATGCCAGCAGCTCCTTCCAACACCGCCCTTGTAGGGAACTCTGTCACCCCAGTGGGTATTTGTGGGAGTAAGGAAGAAATCCCACTAATGACCTCAGTGTGATCACCTCTGGTTCGTCTGGGGATAAATCTCCTTTATCCTTCTGGGAGAATAAAGGAATCCAATGCTGCCTTAATCCCCTGCTCCTCGGAGTCTGCATTTCCAGAATCCATCTCCTGGCCCAGCATGGGAAGGGTTGTCCAGCGCTGGAACAGCTGCCCAGAGCAGTGGTGGAGTCACCAACCCTGGAAGTGCTCATAAAATACATGGATATGGCACTTGAGTGTTCATAAAATACCTGGGTAAATACATGGGTAAATATAGGAATAAATTCATGGGTAAATACATGGATAAACATATGGATAAATATAGGGATAAATATGTAGGGATAAATATGTATGGATAAATACAGACCTTGCTTCCCTGAACACCAGGAGAGCCGGTGTTTTACCCAGATCCCAGTGCCCTGCACGGCTGCGCTGACACGAGCGCAGGCTGACCGTTCCGCCCAGCACCATCCCTCATTTTCCTCCCACGGCTCCCCAAGCGGCCCCAAACCACCCCAGCGTGTCTGTGCCGGGGCCAGGGCCTGCCCCGAGCCCGACCAGAGCCCTGCACCAGCTCCCACCCCCGGGTGAGCTGGGAATGCACTGAGAGCTCGGCTCCCCGGGCTCCCCAGCACCCAAACCGGTCCTCAGACACACCGAAATGCCCAACCTGCCCCTCTGGGCACAGCCAAACACCACAATTCCATCATCCCCAAGCAACTCTGGCACTTGCCTCTTCACCTCCGCCCATTTCCAGTAGCCGGGGCTAGGACCGGGCTGTCAAAAATAGCATTCCCTAGGCAGTTCATCCCAGCGCAGAGGAGAAGAGGAGCCTGTCCCTGACCCACACCATGGGCAGGACAAGGGGGGCCCTAGCTGGCTTTGCCTACTCCAACACCACAGCTCTTGGTCCCAAAGATGGGGCGAGTTCAGTGGTTTTTCCTGTCCTGAAAGAGAGCAGAAAAGGGAAGTTAATCCCACTGTGGAATCCAAGACTCCTGCATTTCCTATTTCTGCTCTGATTGCTCACCGTGGAGTTTTAGCTATGGAAAAAAAAAGGAGAATGACACCATAGCAAATAAAAAGTGCCCTTTTCCAGCATTTTTATTCCAGGCATTAAAAGGATGCTCATTTCTCTTCTAGCATTGTTTCCCTCATTTTAGGAGAACCGTTTTCATCCCAGGCCCCACTCGTCAGTTGTTCGATCCTCTGGCACTGGATTTGGACAAAAGAAGGGACGCACCTGGACTGCAGGAAATCACTGAGAGAAACCCTTCCAAAACGTGACAGAGAAAAACAACAGGAGATGCAGGAAGACACATCCCTCATTTGCACGTCTGGAACGCTTTTCTAAAGACTTCTCTGCATCTGGATGCTCTTTGCTCTTGGCTTTCTTCACAGGAATGCATTTGCTGCTAAACACGTCTCAGACCCTTACCTGATCGGGATAAGGTGGGATGGAGATGAAGACTCCCACAGGGAATAGCCAGGGAGATGCAGGGCCTGGGAACATCAAGGACGGAGAAGAGAAGGAACAGGGATTGTTTTTCTTGTTTAGAGCCAGCAGTGCTGTGAGCTTGGAGAACACACGGCACCGCAGGGATCCAGGGCAGGAGCGGGATAACTGCGGGATAAGGGGAATCTGCTCCCACTCCAGGGCTGTGCCAGTGAAGGAGGGGAATTTTTTAGTGCCTTCATTACACACAAAAACCAAACCCAGCACCACCGAGCTGGACTTTCGTGAGCCGCAAAACAAAGCGGCCCCTGGCCTTTGGGGGAACACAACCTCACCGAGTCACGGAGCCAGGGGATGACACTTGGGAATGATCCTTGCTGCTGCCTGCAGGCAAATCAGATGAGGGAGCCACAGGAGCTGCGGGGTTTCCTGCTCTTCCTGCAACGCCATCGGTCCAGACCAGGAGACCTTTCCTGGAACAGATCTTCCCTGTAAAGGGAGCTACACCAAAGCTCAAGCCCTCATTTAGAGACCCTTGGAAAAGCAAAGGTGAGAGGGGATTACCTGGAGCCCCAGGGGACCGAGGCGAAGGCGATGAAGAAGCAGACAGCAAAGTGCTTCCACTGCTTCTCACTCCAGCAAAGGGAACATCCCTGGAATTTCATGTCCGGCGTCGCTCCCAAACCCCACAGGTGAACCCACACGTACTCCAGGACTGATCTCCTTCAAACTTCCAGCAGCACAGACTCACCGGGAGGAACTGCGATCCAAGGACACACATCAGCAACCGTCTTCCCGCTTGCCCCTCTCTCCACATTTTCCCTTTCCAGCGGGATGCAGGTGCCACCCCCCAGAGGCAGGAAAACTGCCTTGCAATCCGCTACAAAACCTGCCTGGAAAGCCCAGGATGCCCGGAGCCAGCAGCCGTTTCTCCTGGAGCTCCTGCTGACAGGCATTTGAAGCCTGCTGTGCCTCACAGCTGCTTTTCTGCCAAGGGCATTCCCATCTTTTCTTTTTTAGCCCAAAGAAAGGTTTGCAAAGCTGAGTTTTGTGAGAAGCGCTTCATATTTGGATCATTCTTAACTTGGAGTTTCCCTTGGCACCAAAATCAGGGGCTCACCTTTTGCTTGGAGCTTGGCTGAAGTCCTCAGCAGTGCCAGGGAATGTGGCCATTGGAGGCTTTGGGCAGATTTGGCTCATCTGCCTTTTTAGGCCTTGTTTCTTTCTCTCAGCCTTCCCACTGGATTGTGGCCTCCGAGGAATACGTAAAATCCCATTCCATTCCTATTCTTTCGGACAATTTTTTGTACCGTCCCTGTACAAAACGAGGCCCCCTGTTCGGATGCTTTTCCCCACCGTTCCCCGGCACTTTCATCTGCCGGTGCATTCCCTGCGTTGCTTGGGCTCTTCCCAGCTCTCTGAGCTCCTTCACAAGGCAGCAGATCGATTTGGCCCAGGAACTAAACCCTCCCGAGGAATTGTCTGATGCCATCTCCGCATTTGACACCTGATCCTTGTGCTCAAAGGATCCCTCTTTCTTCCCTTCAGCCAATTCCAAGGCTCGCTGCCCCCAGCTGCGATCAGGCCCCAGCCTGATCCCTGCAGTCTTCCCTGCCGGGATCCTGCTCAGGAATCCCTGGGCTACAAATGTAAGAATTCATTCTTCCCACCCCTGCCCAGTTCCAAAGGATTTGGTGTCTGCCTTACCCGGCTGGAGCCTGCTTCCAACTCTGTTCTTGCTGCTTCTGCTGCTTTCCAGTTCCCAGGAATTCCACCGACGGAGCGACAGCGTTTTCCAGCTCCGCCAGGATTCCCTCTGCTGCGTTTGGGTGCTGGAAGGATATCAAAACCAGGCTCTCTGGGGCTTTACTATCAGGAAATTACATCCCCGGATTTGTTCATTTCCAAATATTATCTCTTCCCAACAAAGCACTGGGCATCCAAGGAATACAGAAAGTGATGGGCTGACCACTGCTTACTCCTCTGGAATGTCAGAGCTTGGAAAAAAAGGGCACTTGAGGCTTCTCCTGGTGCTGCCCGTGAGGTGTATTTTACTTGAGAGCCCCTTCCCGTGTCTTTCCCTGTATCCACCAAAAAATCCACCCCTTCATTCCCCAGCTGCTTGCTTCCTCCCTCTTTTCCTGTATCCAACAGAATTTTAACAGGTCAATAGTCCCCTCTGCAAGAGCACCTTTCATTCCAAACCTAAGAACAAACGAATCACTTCCCTTCCACCGTCCTTATTAGGATTCCACTGAGAGCAGTGGATGGAAAATGATCCTCTCCTGGTCCCTGCTGGATTCCCGGAGCAGGGATCCTTTCCCTCTTTCCCCCCACCACGGTGCCCTCCTCCCCCTCCCGCCCCACCCCACACCCTTTTCAGGCTTTGTTCCACAGCTTTTGCCTCCAGGCCTCAGATCCTTTCGTTCTCCACGAGCTCCCAGCAGCTCCACAGCCTTTCCTCTCCCATCCCGACCATTTCTCCGGGAATGGAGCTCCGCATTTCAATTGCCTTCTCTTTTCTCTGACTACTCCCACCAATCCAGAAGACCTAAAGCTGACACAAGGAACACTCGGTGCCCACAAATCCAAACCCAGACCCGGCCATCCCCAAACCAGCAACTCCCGGACAATTTGCGTTCATTCCAACCTAACACTGAGGACTCACCCAACCCTTCAAAATTCCCAAGAAATATCCTGTTGCCTTCACAGCTCCCAGGGGATTCTGCTTCGTGCTCACACGAAGGATTTGGGACTTCCCTGAAAAAACCCGTGCAGGGCACGCCGGAATCCCCGATCCCGAGAATCCGGGGAGCGTTAAAAGCTCGGTCCAGCCTGGGCCCCCGGAAATTTTTGCCAAATATCCCCCAAGTCCTCGGGATAACAGAACTCTCTGGTACTGCATTTTTGGCGTTGTAAAGCCTGGAATTACTCTATTCCTAGTGCTGGGCTCTGCATATGGCCGAGAAAATCCCGGCCTCCACACAGACCCAGGTTCCAAACTTTTTGATACATTTTAGCAAGCCGAGAAATTCACCTTCCCTGCTTGTTCTTAAGGGCATCCTTCTCTTCCCTTACCCGGCGTGCTCTCTCCCACTGGGGGTGGGTTTTCCCCTTCCCATGCCAATTAGTCCCTACTTCTAGGAGGTTTAGGTACCTTTCTTCCCTGGCAGGGATTTCTTAACACAGCTACCGAGGCTTTGGGAGTCTCCTTTATCTTCTACTTTCTGGATCCAGAAATGCCACAATCCAGACGCCCAACTTCAACAAGACATCCTTTCTACCTAAAAACACACACTCTCAACTCTTAGATCTTTTAAAGTTTTACCCCCGCAAAATTCCCCTATTTTTCCACCACTGAATTCCTCAGTCCTGCTTCCAAGGATTTCTTGAATACCACGGGGCTTTTCTCAAGATTTACCCCCACGACCTTCCCTACGTGCCCACTGCTCATCACCTCATTTTTCCCTCAATGTGGTCGTTCTCCACCCCAGAGAGTTTGTCAAGTGTTGCCTCCAAAATGTTCCCCATCTCTCCACTACTCAGTTCCCCATTTTGCCTCCAAAATATTCAATCTGTCCCCTCCACATTGCATCCACTTTTACCCCCAGCGTTTTACTTCCTCTACAATATTGATTCAACCTTTTCCACCCCAAAAATCTGCATTCTCTCCCTTAAACAGCACCTCAGCTTTTCCCTCAAAAATGCCCCAGAGGGAAACTCAGATTCAGCCCCCAAACTCCCATTTGCCTACACAAACAGTTCTTGTGGCCCCTCTCAATTCCCCCAGGCTTTCAGCTCAAGGAAGAACTGGAAGCCTATTCCCTCATCTCCACCCTTGTTTTGCTTTCCTGGAAAACCTTGCGATCCCACACTTTCTCCAAGAGATCTGCTGGGACTACTGGAAGGTTTGCTCTCTCAGAGCGCCAGGGGGCTTTACAGCACTTGTTCCTCTGCATCTTTACCCTTTTATCAGCTTTCCCCTGGAACGGTGTTGTGGGAGAAGCTTGGAACTACCAGAAATGGATCACGTTCACATTTTTTCCCCACCAGTTTTTATCTGGTTTCAGATTCCTGGAATTACCCTCAAATGTGCCCTAGAACACTGCTGTGAAAGGATCAATGAGAAGAACAGCCGGAAAGCAGAAAACCACCTCCAGCAGCAGCCACAATGATCCCATTTCTCTTCTTACCTGGTCCTGCCAGAGCTCCCAGCAGCCATTCCCATTCCAAAACAAGAGCTATGGAAGACATTCCTGCTGTCCGTGAGGGTGAGGCGGCAGTTCTGGATGTTCTTCGCTGTGCAATCAGACAACAAACAGAGTGTAAATGATCCTGGTGGTCCCTTCCAAGCCAAACCAGCCCGTGATTCCATGCGTGGATCAGCACCTGTTCCAGCTCCATTCCAGAAACCTCCTCCCACTAACCCAGAACTTTCCTTTTTCTGCTCAACATCAGGGGTTTGCTGCCGAGTGCCCCGGGCAGGGGACGCCTCAGCCTTCCCTGGGACCGCAGCATTCCCTGGGCTGCCTCAGCATCCCCTGCGCTGCTGTTCCACGCCCATCCCGTGGTCCAGCGCCTGCGCGGGCTGCAGTGCCGGGCTCTCCCCACGAGGCGGCAGCACCGGGAGCGAGCAGCCCCGGCCGGTCCCGCTGTCTCGGGGCAGCTGCGCCTTTAACCCGCCCTGAGCCGGCGGGGCCGTGAACACAGCGGGCACAAACCCCACCGCTCCCCTTTATTTCACCCTCAGAGGCACAGGATCGCAGCATTTCCTGGGCTGCAAGGGACCCACAGGGAGCATCGAGTCCAAATCCTGGCCCTGCACCCCAAGAATCCCACCCTGTGCCCGAGAGCCTTGTTCAGACCCAAACTCTTCCCCCAAGATCCTGAAAACACAGCGGGGCTGGGAGAAGGATGACCACGGAGGATTTTTTTATACAGATCTCCTTGCACGATCGTTAAATAATATTATTAGACAGTCCATGAACGCATCCCTGTGCCGGGACAGCCACCCCTGTGCCGGAACACTCATCCCTGGGCCGGAATACCGATCCCCCGCGGCCCCCACCGTCCGCTCGGGGCTGTCCCCGTTCCCCGCTCACCTCCGAGCCCGGAGCACCCGCCCCGGTGCCCCCGGCCCGGCAGCGCTGCTCCCCGGGCTCCCCGCCATCGCCGCTCCTGGCGAAGAAGGGCGGAAGTCACCGGTACCGCACCGATGCGGCTATTCGACCTTCTCAAGATGGCGGCCGGAAGGACCCCCCCCCCCCCCCCCGCCCCGGTCCGTCTATTCGACTGCCTGAATGCTCCCGCCTGCCCCAGGCGCCGCTGACCCCACAGTCGCTGTCCGCGTAGCGGGAAACGCCTCAGAAAATTGCGCGCAAGCGCTGGGCTGGCGTCGGCGTCGGCGTCGCGTTCAGGCAGCCGAATAGACGCAGCTTGGGGGGGGGGGGCCTTCCCTGCCGCCATATTGAGAAGGTCAGGAAACAGCGCACACGACCGCCATCTTTAGTGTGGCAGTGACGACACTTCCGCCCTTCGCCGCCATCTTGGGTGCTGGCAGAAGCCACTTCCGGTCGAGCCGCCATCTTTAGTGTGGTACACTTAGGGCCCCCGCCGCCCCTCACAAGGGCTTCTGTCTATTCGGCTGCCTGAATCCGGCCCGGACTCCGACGCCGGCCCCGCGCTTTCCGCGCGATTTTCCGCCGTGCTTCCCGGTGCGAGGACACGGCTGGCGGGGTCAGCCGCGCCGGAGGCGGCCGACGGCTCCGCGACCGGCGGCAGGCATCGGCAGGGACACCTCTCGCAGGGGGCCTACTGCGTCCGCCATCTTGAGTGTGGCGGAAGTGTAAACCACCTTCTGCAAGGTCCTGGCAGATAATAAAATAATAAAATCAAATAAATACTGTCATATTCTAATAAAAACGTCACTTAACGCCGTCCCGAGAGCGCGGAACTGCGCCTTCCTTTCCGAGCCGCCTCCTTGAGAGCGACACGCGGGCGGCTCGATTCCGACCGTGCCCGCCCGGTGCCTCCCGCCCGGGTCGCGCTGCGACCGCGCCTCTGCTGCCCGGCAAAACCGGCCCCGCCGGGCCGCCCCCCGCGCTGTCATTCCCCGCGGTCACCGCCCCGCACGGCGCCCGTTCCTTTCCATAGCTGTGGCCCCGCTCATGCACGGCCGTGTCCCTTGGCGCTGCCAACCGCCCTTCGCCCCTCCCCTCCGCTGACACACCCGGCCCCGCTCGCTCCCGCTCCTTGCCACGCTCGGCAGCCACCGAGGCCGCCGCCCTCTCGGCTCAGCCGCCACCGGGCGGCAGCAGCGCCGGGGCGCCGTGTCGGGGGCGGCAGTGCCGCGCTCTCGCCACCAGGCGGCAGCAGCGCCGCCCAGCTCAGCCCGGGGGCAGGCACAGAGCACAGGGAAAAGCCGGCTCCGGGCGCTCTGCAGCTCCTGCAGCCCGAGCGTCTCGGCTCCTGCGGCCAGGCGCTTGCTGCTTTCCTTCCTACAGAAAAACGCCGGCTCCTTATTCTCAAAACCTGCGGATCTCTATTCCCAGCTTCTTATATTGCTGTATGCGACAGAGTAGACAGAGAGGGCTGGCTTATTTCCAAATGAATTTACATCTAAATCACTAGCATTTGCCTATAGACGTAAAAGTGAAGAACTTAACAGGTTTTAGTATTCTGCACACAGCCCTCGCTGGGAGGAAGGGTAAAAAGTTAAAAACAAATGAAATTTTAAAAGTAGAAAGTTAGAAACAAAGTTACAACGGCAGAAATTTAGAAACAAACAAAGAGGTAAAATACAAGAAACAAACAAATTTCTAAAGGGAGAAAGTTGAAAACAAACAAAGTTAGAAAAAAACAAACAAAAAAATTAGAAACAAACAAAATTAGAAAGGTAGAAATTTAGAAACAAAGTCAGAAAGGCAAGTGTTGAGCCTTTGACAGGGTACCCCTCCTTCTCGGACCAGGGTGAAAGAGCAGAGGAGGCTGCTGTTCTGCTAAGTTCTTTATTTCACGGTCTCACAGCTGTCTTGAAGGCAGAGTTCGAATGGGGTTACATGATACAGCCAAGCAGCAGCAGCAGGCAAAAACAGCTTCTTCTATATGCTCCATACACTCTATTTTTTCTTATAGAAGTGTGGATTCCATTTGTTCATTGACCAGTAAGATTAACACACGATTCTAGTTTTCCTTAAACCCATCCCGGTCTAATTCTAACAGTCGTAAGCCTCACACAAGTGTCATCTGCCCTTGTTCCATAAGGAATCCCTCTACAGACAGGGAGTTGTCACCGGCCCCGTGCTCATGGGCTGCAGGGGACACCCGCACTGAGGAGGAAATGGAAATGGGAAAGAGGGAACTGCAACCTGATGGGACGCACCTCTGGCACCACATTTCCTCTTCTTCCTGCTGTCCTGGAAAACCCCAAGTAAATCCGGTCCCTCAGACCTTGCACCCCTGAACACCAGGAGAGCCGGTGTTTTACCCAGATCCCAGTGCCCTGCACGGCTGCGCTGACACGAGCACAGGCCGATCGCTCCGCCCAGCACCATCCCTCATTTTCTTCCCATTGCTCCCCAAGCGTCCCCAAACCACCCCAGCGTGTCTGTGCCGGGGCCAGGGCCTGCCCCGAGCCCGACCAGAGGCTGTCACCCAGCCCTGCACCAGCTCCCACCCCCGGGTGAGCTGGGAATGCACTGAGAGCTCGGCTCCCCGGGCTCCCCAGCACCCAAACCGGTCCTCAGACACACAGAAATGCCCAACCTGCCCCTCTGGGCACAGCCAAACACCACAATTCCATCATCCCCAAGCAACTCTGGCACTTGCCTCTTCACCTCCGCCCATTTCCAGTAGCCGGGGCTAGGACCGGGCTGTCAAAAATAGCATTCCCTAGGCAGTTCATCCCAGCGCAGAGGAGAAGAGGAGCCTGTCCCTGACCCACACCATGGGCAGGACAAGGGGGGCCCTAGCTGGCTTTGCCTACTCCAACACCACAGCTCTTGGTCCCAAAGATGGGGCGAGTTCAGTGGTTTTTCCTGTCCTGAAAGAGAGCAGAAAAGGGAAGTTAATCCCACTGTGGAATCCAAGACTCCTGCATTTCCTATTTCTGCTCTGATTGCTCACCGTGGAGTTTTATCCATGGAAAAAAAAGGAGAATGACACCATATCAAATAAAAAGTTGATTAATCCACGTAGGGGCTGTGGAGAGGATACAAAGGAGCTTTTCCATGATTTTGGGGCTTGAAGAGGGACTGAATTTCCCTCAAAGCTGGGAAGGGCCTGAGGATAATAAAGCAAAGGAGCAGCTTCATCTCTCCCTGGCAGAGAGCTCGGGGCTCCATTATGGATACAAATCAATCCCAGCAGGATTTCAAAGGGTTTCTTTAGGATGTCAGGTCCCTCTTTATCAGATCCCTGCTGGGATTCAGGGCCTGCCTGGTCACGGGGTGCTTTGATAAGGGCTGGATTTAAATCCCAGATCTGAGAACAGACATGAAAGGTCCCTGGGTTTCTAGGGGGTTGAAAAACTCAAGCTGGATTCGCTGCAGAGCTGAAAAATCAGGGTAAGAGAGAGCAAGGAGTGGCCAGCAGGCCCAGGCTCCTGATCACGCCCCTGGGATCCATGGGATCCATAGGATCCACGGCCTCTGGCACGCTGCTCCAGCACCCTGCAGGGTGACTGACAGCCGGGCAGGGGAAGGAGCCACCAGCAGCTCTGCCATGTGCACCATCATTCACCTTGCACGTGGCCTAAACAGCCACCAAGCACTGATGGACTGACTGAGCCGAAAATATCGGAGAGATCTCAGTTTGCACTCCAAATTCCCTGCAGCCTGTTCCCTTCCTGATCCATCCCTTCAAGCAGCAAGAGTGGAATTCCTTCCATCGTTGCTCTTTCCCTCCTGTTTTCCACTCAACAAGAAAAAGAGCAGCCACGTGAACAGGAGTAAAAGCCCCAAACCCACAAAAAAGCACATTCTCAGCATCACTAATCCCTGCCAAACTGCCAGGAACCTTCCAAAACTACATCCAAGCTTGGAAACAGGGATCCAGTTGTTTGTTTAAGCAGCTATTGATCCAGTCTCTTCCAGCTAATTAAACTATTCACTATTTAAACTCATTAAACTGCTCATCCTGCTCCTGGCAGCCAGAGGCAAAGAAGAAATCGTGTCTAGATTAAATGGTGTTGGTGAATGTGCCCATCCCAGTCCTTGGAGAGGTTGGAATTGCATCCCTGTTCCTCTGCTCTCTTTTCCTTCCTTTTTCCTGCAGTGATTCCCACCCGGATTCCTCAGCTCCAGCTCTCTGAGCAGCCTCAGGGGGAGCATTTCATCCCCTTGGAGCCAACTCCATTTGTTGCATCCTTCATGCCTCAACCACCCCTAAAAGCAGGCAAGTGCTGATGGGCAGTGCAGCTGCTTCCACTTGGGAATGTTTCCAGTGGAACAGGGAGGGAATTCTGAGAAGCTTCCACCCACTGCACGTTATTGCTGGATAAAAGGTGAGGCAGCAAAGGATCAACAAAGGGAGATTTCAGCAAGACAAAGTCCAGACAGAGAGGCTGCAAGTGTGGCTGGGGCTGCTAAACTGGGAAAACTGCAAGGTCAGGCTGTGGGAACATGGATTATACTGATGTCTGGAACTGGTGTTGGGAAGAGAGGGAGAAGGAGAAGGAGAAGGAGAAGGAGAAGGAGAAGGAGAAGGAGAAGGAGAAGGAGAAGGAGAAGGAGAAGGAGAAGGAGAAGGAGAAGGAGAAGGAGAAGGAGAAGGAGAAGGAGAAGGAGAAGGAGAAGGAGAAGGAGAAGGAGAAGGAGAAGGAGAAGGAGAAGGAGGAGAGAAAGGGCCCAAAGTAACTGCACAGTGAATTTCCTTACCATGAGCCAGGCTCATTCCCTGAGCTGACCAATATCTCCGAGCTCCCCTTCATGGCACAGCCCTGCCAGTAAAGAACAGAAGTTCCTGCTGCTCCCACTGGAATTCTGTAGCGTGCCTGGCATTCCATACGTTCTGCTGCCTGAGAATTCCTGCAGCCGTCCTCGGGAAGAGCAGTTCACTGCCACAGGAGGAACAAGAGGAAAGCAGTTGCCACTCTCGGGTTCTGTGCTCTGTAAAAAGTAAAACCAGATAAAGATCAAAGCTCCATAAAGCTGGAACCATCTCCAACCTCGGGACAGCACTTCTGTGGGAAAAGCGTAGATGGGCAATTAGGAAGGAGATGATCATGCAAATGGGTAAGGGGGGGAATTAAATTCTGCTGCTTTCTGATTGAGGCCTGCTTCAATTTGCAGCCTTTATAATATCAGTTTAATGGGACTTTTTGTGCTTTAAAAAGGTTTTTATTAGCTGGGGGTTGTCCCTGCCTGGACTGAGGCACAGCACAATGAGTCTCCTGCCTCCTGAAGCCGTGTCGTTATCCCAGCATCTGAAATTAAAAACCAGCACTCTGGGAAACCTCTCTACTCTGAGGAGAAGTGTGAGGAGTGTTTGGGTCTGTGGAGAGCCTGGAACAGCTCTGAGAGACACCAAACATCCTGTGGATCCCAATAAACAGCAAAACATGCCAGCAGCTCCTTCCAACACCGCCCTTGTAGGGAACTCTGTCACCCCAGTGGGTATTTGTGGGAGTAAGGAAGAAATCCCACTAATGACCTCAGTGTGATCACCTCTGGTTCGTCTGGGGATAAATCTCCTTTATCCTTCTGGGAGAATAAAGGAATCCAATGCTGCCTTAATCCCCTGCTCCTCGGAGTCTGCATTTCCAGAATCCATCTCCTGGCCCAGCATGGGAAGGGTTGTCCAGCGCTGGAACAGCTGCCCAGAGCAGTGGTGGAGTCACCAACCCTGGAAGTGCTCATAAAATACATGGATATGGCACTTGAGTGTTCATAAAATACCTGGGTAAATACATGGGTAAATATAGGAATAAATTCATGGGTAAATACATGGATAAACATATGGATAAATATAGGGATAAATATGTAGGGATAAATATGTATGGATAAATACAGACCTTGCTTCCCTGAACACCAGGAGAGCCGGTGTTTTACCCAGATCCCAGTGCCCTGCACGGCTGCGCTGACACGAGCGCAGGCTGACCGTTCCGCCCAGCACCATCCCTCATTTTCCTCCCACGGCTCCCCAAGCGGCCCCAAACCACCCCAGCGTGTCTGTGCCGGGGCCAGGGCCTGCCCCGAGCCCGACCAGAGCCCTGCACCAGCTCCCACCCCCGGGTGAGCTGGGAATGCACTGAGAGCTCGGCTCCCCGGGCTCCCCAGCACCCAAACCGGTCCTCAGACACACCGAAATGCCCAACCTGCCCCTCTGGGCACAGCCAAACACCACAATTCCATCATCCCCAAGCAACTCTGGCACTTGCCTCTTCACCTCCGCCCATTTCCAGTAGCCGGGGCTAGGACCGGGCTGTCAAAAATAGCATTCCCTAGGCAGTTCATCCCAGCGCAGAGGAGAAGAGGAGCCTGTCCCTGACCCACACCATGGGCAGGACAAGGGGGGCCCTAGCTGGCTTTGCCTACTCCAACACCACAGCTCTTGGTCCCAAAGATGGGGCGAGTTCAGTGGTTTTTCCTGTCCTGAAAGAGAGCAGAAAAGGGAAGTTAATCCCACTGTGGAATCCAAGACTCCTGCATTTCCTATTTCTGCTCTGATTGCTCACCGTGGAGTTTTAGCTATGGAAAAAAAAAGGAGAATGACACCATAGCAAATAAAAAGTGCCCTTTTCCAGCATTTTTATTCCAGGCATTAAAAGGATGCTCATTTCTCTTCTAGCATTGTTTCCCTCATTTTAGGAGAACCGTTTTCATCCCAGGCCCCACTCGTCAGTTGTTCGATCCTCTGGCACTGGATTTGGACAAAAGAAGGGACGCACCTGGACTGCAGGAAATCACTGAGAGAAACCCTTCCAAAACGTGACAGAGAAAAACAACAGGAGATGCAGGAAGACACATCCCTCATTTGCACGTCTGGAACGCTTTTCTAAAGACTTCTCTGCATCTGGATGCTCTTTGCTCTTGGCTTTCTTCACAGGAATGCATTTGCTGCTAAACACGTCTCAGACCCTTACCTGATCGGGATAAGGTGGGATGGAGATGAAGACTCCCACAGGGAATAGCCAGGGAGATGCAGGGCCTGGGAACATCAAGGACGGAGAAGAGAAGGAACAGGGATTGTTTTTCTTGTTTAGAGCCAGCAGTGCTGTGAGCTTGGAGAACACACGGCACCGCAGGGATCCAGGGCAGGAGCGGGATAACTGCGGGATAAGGGGAATCTGCTCCCACTCCAGGGCTGTGCCAGTGAAGGAGGGGAATTTTTTAGTGCCTTCATTACACACAAAAACCAAACCCAGCACCACCGAGCTGGACTTTCGTGAGCCGCAAAACAAAGCGGCCCCTGGCCTTTGGGGGAACACAACCTCACCGAGTCACGGAGCCAGGGGATGACACTTGGGAATGATCCTTGCTGCTGCCTGCAGGCAAATCAGATGAGGGAGCCACAGGAGCTGCGGGGTTTCCTGCTCTTCCTGCAACGCCATCGGTCCAGACCAGGAGACCTTTCCTGGAACAGATCTTCCCTGTAAAGGGAGCTACACCAAAGCTCAAGCCCTCATTTAGAGACCCTTGGAAAAGCAAAGGTGAGAGGGGATTACCTGGAGCCCCAGGGGACCGAGGCGAAGGCGATGAAGAAGCAGACAGCAAAGTGCTTCCACTGCTTCTCACTCCAGCAAAGGGAACATCCCTGGAATTTCATGTCCGGCGTCGCTCCCAAACCCCACAGGTGAACCCACACGTACTCCAGGACTGATCTCCTTCAAACTTCCAGCAGCACAGACTCACCGGGAGGAACTGCGATCCAAGGACACACATCAGCAACCGTCTTCCCGCTTGCCCCTCTCTCCACATTTTCCCTTTCCAGCGGGATGCAGGTGCCACCCCCCAGAGGCAGGAAAACTGCCTTGCAATCCGCTACAAAACCTGCCTGGAAAGCCCAGGATGCCCGGAGCCAGCAGCCGTTTCTCCTGGAGCTCCTGCTGACAGGCATTTGAAGCCTGCTGTGCCTCACAGCTGCTTTTCTGCCAAGGGCATTCCCATCTTTTCTTTTTTAGCCCAAAGAAAGGTTTGCAAAGCTGAGTTTTGTGAGAAGCGCTTCATATTTGGATCATTCTTAACTTGGAGTTTCCCTTGGCACCAAAATCAGGGGCTCACCTTTTGCTTGGAGCTTGGCTGAAGTCCTCAGCAGTGCCAGGGAATGTGGCCATTGGAGGCTTTGGGCAGATTTGGCTCATCTGCCTTTTTAGGCCTTGTTTCTTTCTCTCAGCCTTCCCACTGGATTGTGGCCTCCGAGGAATACGTAAAATCCCATTCCATTCCTATTCTTTCGGACAATTTTTTGTACCGTCCCTGTACAAAACGAGGCCCCCTGTTCGGATGCTTTTCCCCACCGTTCCCCGGCACTTTCATCTGCCGGTGCATTCCCTGCGTTGCTTGGGCTCTTCCCAGCTCTCTGAGCTCCTTCACAAGGCAGCAGATCGATTTGGCCCAGGAACTAAACCCTCCCGAGGAATTGTCTGATGCCATCTCCGCATTTGACACCTGATCCTTGTGCTCAAAGGATCCCTCTTTCTTCCCTTCAGCCAATTCCAAGGCTCGCTGCCCCCAGCTGCGATCAGGCCCCAGCCTGATCCCTGCAGTCTTCCCTGCCGGGATCCTGCTCAGGAATCCCTGGGCTACAAATGTAAGAATTCATTCTTCCCACCCCTGCCCAGTTCCAAAGGATTTGGTGTCTGCCTTACCCGGCTGGAGCCTGCTTCCAACTCTGTTCTTGCTGCTTCTGCTGCTTTCCAGTTCCCAGGAATTCCACCGACGGAGCGACAGCGTTTTCCAGCTCCGCCAGGATTCCCTCTGCTGCGTTTGGGTGCTGGAAGGATATCAAAACCAGGCTCTCTGGGGCTTTACTATCAGGAAATTACATCCCCGGATTTGTTCATTTCCAAATATTATCTCTTCCCAACAAAGCACTGGGCATCCAAGGAATACAGAAAGTGATGGGCTGACCACTGCTTACTCCTCTGGAATGTCAGAGCTTGGAAAAAAAGGGCACTTGAGGCTTCTCCTGGTGCTGCCCGTGAGGTGTATTTTACTTGAGAGCCCCTTCCCGTGTCTTTCCCTGTATCCACCAAAAAATCCACCCCTTCATTCCCCAGCTGCTTGCTTCCTCCCTCTTTTCCTGTATCCAACAGAATTTTAACAGGTCAATAGTCCCCTCTGCAAGAGCACCTTTCATTCCAAACCTAAGAACAAACGAATCACTTCCCTTCCACCGTCCTTATTAGGATTCCACTGAGAGCAGTGGATGGAAAATGATCCTCTCCTGGTCCCTGCTGGATTCCCGGAGCAGGGATCCTTTCCCTCTTTCCCCCCACCACGGTGCCCTCCTCCCCCTCCCGCCCCACCCCACACCCTTTTCAGGCTTTGTTCCACAGCTTTTGCCTCCAGGCCTCAGATCCTTTCGTTCTCCACGAGCTCCCAGCAGCTCCACAGCCTTTCCTCTCCCATCCCGACCATTTCTCCGGGAATGGAGCTCCGCATTTCAATTGCCTTCTCTTTTCTCTGACTACTCCCACCAATCCAGAAGACCTAAAGCTGACACAAGGAACACTCGGTGCCCACAAATCCAAACCCAGACCCGGCCATCCCCAAACCAGCAACTCCCGGACAATTTGCGTTCATTCCAACCTAACACTGAGGACTCACCCAACCCTTCAAAATTCCCAAGAAATATCCTGTTGCCTTCACAGCTCCCAGGGGATTCTGCTTCGTGCTCACACGAAGGATTTGGGACTTCCCTGAAAAAACCCGTGCAGGGCACGCCGGAATCCCCGATCCCGAGAATCCGGGGAGCGTTAAAAGCTCGGTCCAGCCTGGGCCCCCGGAAATTTTTGCCAAATATCCCCCAAGTCCTCGGGATAACAGAACTCTCTGGTACTGCATTTTTGGCGTTGTAAAGCCTGGAATTACTCTATTCCTAGTGCTGGGCTCTGCATATGGCCGAGAAAATCCCGGCCTCCACACAGACCCAGGTTCCAAACTTTTTGATACATTTTAGCAAGCCGAGAAATTCACCTTCCCTGCTTGTTCTTAAGGGCATCCTTCTCTTCCCTTACCCGGCGTGCTCTCTCCCACTGGGGGTGGGTTTTCCCCTTCCCATGCCAATTAGTCCCTACTTCTAGGAGGTTTAGGTACCTTTCTTCCCTGGCAGGGATTTCTTAACACAGCTACCGAGGCTTTGGGAGTCTCCTTTATCTTCTACTTTCTGGATCCAGAAATGCCACAATCCAGACGCCCAACTTCAACAAGACATCCTTTCTACCTAAAAACACACACTCTCAACTCTTAGATCTTTTAAAGTTTTACCCCCGCAAAATTCCCCTATTTTTCCACCACTGAATTCCTCAGTCCTGCTTCCAAGGATTTCTTGAATACCACGGGGCTTTTCTCAAGATTTACCCCCACGACCTTCCCTACGTGCCCACTGCTCATCACCTCATTTTTCCCTCAATGTGGTCGTTCTCCACCCCAGAGAGTTTGTCAAGTGTTGCCTCCAAAATGTTCCCCATCTCTCCACTACTCAGTTCCCCATTTTGCCTCCAAAATATTCAATCTGTCCCCTCCACATTGCATCCACTTTTACCCCCAGCGTTTTACTTCCTCTACAATATTGATTCAACCTTTTCCACCCCAAAAATCTGCATTCTCTCCCTTAAACAGCACCTCAGCTTTTCCCTCAAAAATGCCCCAGAGGGAAACTCAGATTCAGCCCCCAAACTCCCATTTGCCTACACAAACAGTTCTTGTGGCCCCTCTCAATTCCCCCAGGCTTTCAGCTCAAGGAAGAACTGGAAGCCTATTCCCTCATCTCCACCCTTGTTTTGCTTTCCTGGAAAACCTTGCGATCCCACACTTTCTCCAAGAGATCTGCTGGGACTACTGGAAGGTTTGCTCTCTCAGAGCGCCAGGGGGCTTTACAGCACTTGTTCCTCTGCATCTTTACCCTTTTATCAGCTTTCCCCTGGAACGGTGTTGTGGGAGAAGCTTGGAACTACCAGAAATGGATCACGTTCACATTTTTTCCCCACCAGTTTTTATCTGGTTTCAGATTCCTGGAATTACCCTCAAATGTGCCCTAGAACACTGCTGTGAAAGGATCAATGAGAAGAACAGCCGGAAAGCAGAAAACCACCTCCAGCAGCAGCCACAATGATCCCATTTCTCTTCTTACCTGGTCCTGCCAGAGCTCCCAGCAGCCATTCCCATTCCAAAACAAGAGCTATGGAAGACATTCCTGCTGTCCGTGAGGGTGAGGCGGCAGTTCTGGATGTTCTTCGCTGTGCAATCAGACAACAAACAGAGTGTAAATGATCCTGGTGGTCCCTTCCAAGCCAAACCAGCCCGTGATTCCATGCGTGGATCAGCACCTGTTCCAGCTCCATTCCAGAAACCTCCTCCCACTAACCCAGAACTTTCCTTTTTCTGCTCAACATCAGGGGTTTGCTGCCGAGTGCCCCGGGCAGGGGACGCCTCAGCCTTCCCTGGGACCGCAGCATTCCCTGGGCTGCCTCAGCATCCCCTGCGCTGCTGTTCCACGCCCATCCCGTGGTCCAGCGCCTGCGCGGGCTGCAGTGCCGGGCTCTCCCCACGAGGCGGCAGCACCGGGAGCGAGCAGCCCCGGCCGGTCCCGCTGTCTCGGGGCAGCTGCGCCTTTAACCCGCCCTGAGCCGGCGGGGCCGTGAACACAGCGGGCACAAACCCCACCGCTCCCCTTTATTTCACCCTCAGAGGCACAGGATCGCAGCATTTCCTGGGCTGCAAGGGACCCACAGGGAGCATCGAGTCCAAATCCTGGCCCTGCACCCCAAGAATCCCACCCTGTGCCCGAGAGCCTTGTTCAGACCCAAACTCTTCCCCCAAGATCCTGAAAACACAGCGGGGCTGGGAGAAGGATGACCACGGAGGATTTTTTTATACAGATCTCCTTGCACGATCGTTAAATAATATTATTAGACAGTCCATGAACGCATCCCTGTGCCGGGACAGCCACCCCTGTGCCGGAACACTCATCCCTGGGCCGGAATACCGATCCCCCGCGGCCCCCACCGTCCGCTCGGGGCTGTCCCCGTTCCCCGCTCACCTCCGAGCCCGGAGCACCCGCCCCGGTGCCCCCGGCCCGGCAGCGCTGCTCCCCGGGCTCCCCGCCATCGCCGCTCCTGGCGAAGAAGGGCGGAAGTCACCGGTACCGCACCGATGCGGCTATTCGACCTTCTCAAGATGGCGGCCGGAAGGACCCCCCCCCCCCCGCCCCGGTCCGTCTATTCGACTGCCTGAATGCTCCCGCCTGCCCCAGGCGCCGCTGACCCCACAGTCGCTGTCCGCGTAGCGGGAAACGCCTCAGAAAATTGCGCGCAAGCGCTGGGCTGGCGTCGGCGTCGGCGTCGCGTTCAGGCAGCCGAATAGACGCAGCTTGGGGGGGGCCTTCCCTGCCGCCATATTGAGAAGGTCAGGAAACAGCGCACACGACCGCCATCTTTAGTGTGGCAGTGACGACACTTCCGCCCTTCGCCGCCATCTTGGGTGCTGGCAGAAGCCACTTCCGGTCGAGCCGCCATCTTTAGTGTGGTACACTTAGGGCCCCCGCCGCCCCTCACAAGGGCTTCTGTCTAGTCGGCTGCCTGAATCCGGCCCGGACTCCGACGCCGGCCCCGCGCTTTCCGCGCGATTTTCCGCCGTGCTTCCCGGTGCGAGGACACGGCTGGCGGGGTCAGCCGCGCCGGAGGCGGCCGACGGCTCCGCGACCGGCGGCAGGCATCGGCAGGGACACCTCTCGCAGGGGGCCTACTGCGTCCGCCATCTTGAGTGTGGCGGAAGTGTAAACCACCTTCTGCAAGGTCCTGGCAGATAATAAAATAATAAAATAAAATAAATACTGTCATATTCTAATAAAAACGTCACTTAACGCCGTCCCGAGAGCGCGGAACTGCGCCTTCCTTTCCGAGCCGCCTCCTTGAGAGCGACACGCGGGCGGGTCGATTCCGACCGTGCCCGCCCGGTGCCTCCCGCCCGGGTCGCGCTGCGACCGCGCCTCTGCTGCCCGGCAAAACCGGCCCCGCCGGGCCGCCCCCCGCGCTGTCATTCCCCGCGGTCACCGCCCCGCACGGCGCCCGTTCCTTTCCATAGCTGTGGCCCCGCTCATGCACGGCCGTGTCCCTTGGCGCTGCCAACCGCCCTTCGCCCCTCCCCTCCGCTGACACACCCGGCCCCGCTCGCTCCCGCTCCTTGCCACGCTCGGCAGCCACCGAGGCCGCCGCCCTCTCGGCTCAGCCGCCACCGGGCGGCAGCAGCGCCGGGGCGCCGTGTCGGGGGCGGCAGTGCCGCGCTCTCGCCACCAGGCGGCAGCAGCGCCGCCCAGCTCAGCCCGGGGGCAGGCACAGAGCACAGGGAAAAGCCGGCTCCGGGCGCTCTGCAGCTCCTGCAGCCCGAGCGTCTCGGCTCCTGCGGCCAGGCGCTTGCTGCTTTCCTTCCTACAGAAAAACGCCGGCTCCTTATTCTCAAAACCTGCGGATCTCTATTCCCAGCTTCTTATATTGCTGTATGCGACAGAGTAGACAGAGAGGGCTGGCTTATTTCCAAATGAATTTACATCTAAATCACTAGCATTTGCCTATAGACGTAAAAGTGAAGAACTTAACAGGTTTTAGTATTCTGCACACAGCCCTCGCTGGGAGGAAGGGTAAAAAGTTAAAAACAAATGAAATTTTAAAAGTAGAAAGTTAGAAACAAAGTTACAACGGCAGAAATTTAGAAACAAACAAAGAGGTAAAATACAAGAAACAAACAAATTTCTAAAGGGAGAAAGTTGAAAACAAACAAAGTTAGAAAAAAACAAACAAAAAAATTAGAAACAAACAAAATTAGAAAGGTAGAAATTTAGAAACAAAGTCAGAAAGGCAAGTGTTGAGCCTTTGACAGGGTACCCCTCCTTCTCGGACCAGGGTGAAAGAGCAGAGGAGGCTGCTGTTCTGCTAAGTTCTTTATTTCACGGTCTCACAGCTGTCTTGAAGGCAGAGTTCGAATGGGGTTACATGATACAGCCAAGCAGCAGCAGCAGGCAAAAACAGCTTCTTCTATATGCTCCATACACTCTATTTTTTCTTATAGAAGTGTGGATTCCATTTGTTCATTGACCAGTAAGATTAACACACGATTCTAGTTTTCCTTAAACCCATCCCGGTCTAATTCTAACAGTCGTAAGCCTCACACAAGTGTCATCTGCCCTTGTTCCATAAGGAATCCCTCTACAGACAGGGAGTTGTCACCGGCCCCGTGCTCATGGGCTGCAGGGGACACCCGCACTGAGGAGGAAATGGAAATGGGAAAGAGGGAACTGCAACCTGATGGGACGCACCTCTGGCACCACATTTCCTCTTCTTCCTGCTGTCCTGGAAAACCCCAAGTAAATCCGGTCCCTCAGACCTTGCACCCCTGAACACCAGGAGAGCCGGTGTTTTACCCAGATCCCAGTGCCCTGCACGGCTGCGCTGACACGAGCACAGGCCGATCGCTCCGCCCAGCACCATCCCTCATTTTCTTCCCATTGCTCCCCAAGCGTCCCCAAACCACCCCAGCGTGTCTGTGCCGGGGCCAGGGCCTGCCCCGAGCCCAACCAGAGGCTGTCACCCAGCCCTGCACCAGCTCCCACCCCCGGGTGAGCTGGGAATGCACTGAGAGCTCGGCTCCCCGGGCTCCCCAGCACCCAAACCGGTCCTCAGACACACAGAAATGCCCAACCTGCCCCTCTGGGCACAGCCAAACACCACAATTCCATCATCCCCAAGCAACTCTGGCACTTGCCTCTTCACCTCCGCCCATTTCCAGTAGCCGGGGCTAGGACCGGGCTGTCAAAAATAGCATTCCCTAGGCAGTTCATCCCAGCGCAGAGGAGAAGAGGAGCCTGTCCCTGACCCACACCATGGGCAGGACAAGGGGGGCCCTAGCTGGCTTTGCCTACTCCAACACCAAAGCTCTTGGTCCCAAAGATGGGGCGAGTTCAGTGGTTTTTCCTGTCCTGAAAGAGAGCAGAAAAGGGAAGTTAATCCCACTGTGGAATCCAAGACTCCTGCATTTCCTATTTCTGCTCTGATTGCTCACCGTGGAGTTTTATCCATGGAAAAAAAAGGAGAATGACACCATATCAAATAAAAAGTTGATTAATCCACGTAGGGGCTGTGGAGAGGATACAAAGGAGCTTTTCCATGATTTTGGGGCTTGAAGAGGGACTGAATTTCCCTCAAAGCTGGGAAGGGCCTGAGGATAATAAAGCAAAGGAGCAGCTTCATCTCTCCCTGGCAGAGAGCTCGGGGCTCCATTATGGATACAAATCAATCCCAGCAGGATTTCAAAGGGTTTCTTTAGGATGTCAGGTCCCTCTTTATCAGATCCCTGCTGGGATTCAGGGCCTGCCTGGTCACGGGGTGCTTTGATAAGGGCTGGATTTAAATCCCAGATCTGAGAACAGACATGAAAGGTCCCTGGGTTTCTAGGGGGTTGAAAAACTCAAGCTGGATTCGCTGCAGAGCTGAAAAATCAGGGTAAGAGAGAGCAAGGAGTGGCCAGCAGGCCCAGGCTCCTGATCACGCCCCTGGGATCCATGGGATCCATAGGATCCACGGCCTCTGGCACGCTGCTCCAGCACCCTGCAGGGTGACTGACAGCCGGGCAGGGGAAGGAGCCACCAGCAGCTCTGCCATGTGCACCATCATTCACCTTGCACGTGGCCTAAACAGCCACCAAGCACTGATGGACTGACTGAGCCGAAAATATCGGAGAGATCTCAGTTTGCACTCCAAATTCCCTGCAGCCTGTTCCCTTCCTGATCCATCCCTTCAAGCAGCAAGAGTGGAATTCCTTCCATCGTTGCTCTTTCCCTCCTGTTTTCCACTCAACAAGAAAAAGAGCAGCCACGTGAACAGGAGTAAAAGCCCCAAACCCACAAAAAAGCACATTCTCAGCATCACTAATCCCTGCCAAACTGCCAGGAACCTTCCAAAACTACATCCAAGCTTGGAAACAGGGATCCAGTTGTTTGTTTAAGCAGCTATTGATCCAGTCTCTTCCAGCTAATTAAACTATTCACTATTTAAACTCATTAAACTGCTCATCCTGCTCCTGGCAGCCAGAGGCAAAGAAGAAATCGTGTCTAGATTAAATGGTGTTGGTGAATGTGCCCATCCCAGTCCTTGGAGAGGTTGGAATTGCATCCCTGTTCCTCTGCTCTCTTTTCCTTCCTTTTTCCTGCAGTGATTCCCACCCGGATTCCTCAGCTCCAGCTCTCTGAGCAGCCTCAGGGGGAGCATTTCATCCCCTTGGAGCCAACTCCATTTGTTGCATCCTTCATGCCTCAACCACCCCTAAAAGCAGGCAAGTGCTGATGGGCAGTGCAGCTGCTTCCACTTGGGAATGTTTCCAGTGGAACAGGGAGGGAATTCTGAGAAGCTTCCACCCACTGCACGTTATTGCTGGATAAAAGGTGAGGCAGCAAAGGATCAACAAAGGGAGATTTCAGCAAGACAAAGTCCAGACAGAGAGGCTGCAAGTGTGGCTGGGGCTGCTAAACTGGGAAAACTGCAAGGTCAGGCTGTGGGAACATGGATTATACTGATGTCTGGAACTGGTGTTGGGAAGAGAGGGAGAAGGAGAAGGAGAAGGAGAAGGAGAAGGAGAAGGAGAAGGAGAAGGAGAAGGAGAAGGAGAAGGAGAAGGAGAAGGAGAAGGAGAAGGAGAAGGAGAAGGAGAAGGAGAAGGAGAAGGAGAAGGAGAAGGAGAAGGAGAAGGAGAAGGAGAAGGAGAAGGAGGAGAGAAAGGGCCCAAAGTAACTGCACAGTGAATTTCCTTACCATGAGCCAGGCTCATTCCCTGAGCTGACCAATATCTCCGAGCTCCCCTTCATGGCACAGCCCTGCCAGTAAAGAACAGAAGTTCCTGCTGCTCCCACTGGAATTCTGTAGCGTGCCTGGCATTCCATACGTTCTGCTGCCTGAGAATTCCTGCAGCCGTCCTCGGGAAGAGCAGTTCACTGCCACAGGAGGAACAAGAGGAAAGCAGTTGCCACTCTCGGGTTCTGTGCTCTGTAAAAAGTAAAACCAGATAAAGATCAAAGCTCCATAAAGCTGGAACCATCTCCAACCTCGGGACAGCACTTCTGTGGGAAAAGCGTGGATGGGCAATTAGGAAGGAGATGATCATGCAAATGGGTAAGGGGGGGAATTAAATTCTGCTGCTTTCTGATTGAGGCCTGCTTCAATTTGCAGCCTTTATAATATCAGTTTAATGGGACTTTTTGTGCTTTAAAAAGGTTTTTATTAGCTGGGGGTTGTCCCTGCCTGGACTGAGGCACAGCACAATGAGTCTCCTGCCTCCTGAAGCCGTGTCGTTATCCCAGCATCTGAAATTAAAAACCAGCACTCTGGGAAACCTCTCTACTCTGAGGAGAAGTGTGAGGAGTGTTTGGGTCTGTGGAGAGCCTGGAACAGCTCTGAGAGACACCAAACATCCTGTGGATCCCAATAAACAGCAAAACATGCCAGCAGCTCCTTCCAACACCGCCCTTGTAGGGAACTCTGTCACCCCAGTGGGTATTTGTGGGAGTAAGGAAGAAATCCCACTAATGACCTCAGTGTGATCACCTCTGGTTCGTCTGGGGATAAATCTCCTTTATCCTTCTGGGAGAATAAAGGAATCCAATGCTGCCTTAATCCCCTGCTCCTCGGAGTCTGCATTTCCAGAATCCATCTCCTGGCCCAGCATGGGAAGGGTTGTCCAGCGCTGGAACAGCTGCCCAGAGCAGTGGTGGAGTCACCAACCCTGGAAGTGCTCATAAAATACATGGATATGGCACTTGAGTGTTCATAAAATACCTGGGTAAATACATGGGTAAATATAGGAATAAATTCATGGGTAAATACATGGATAAACATATGGATAAATATAGGGATAAATATGTAGGGATAAATATGTATGGATAAATACAGACCTTGCTTCCCTGAACACCAGGAGAGCCGGTGTTTTACCCAGATCCCAGTGCCCTGCACGGCTGCGCTGACACGAGCGCAGGCTGACCGTTCCGCCCAGCACCATCCCTCATTTTCCTCCCACGGCTCCCCAAGCGGCCCCAAACCACCCCAGCGTGTCTGTGCCGGGGCCAGGGCCTGCCCCGAGCCCGACCAGAGCCCTGCACCAGCTCCCACCCCCGGGTGAGCTGGGAATGCACTGAGAGCTCGGCTCCCCGGGCTCCCCAGCACCCAAACCGGTCCTCAGACACACCGAAATGCCCAACCTGCCCCTCTGGGCACAGCCAAACACCACAATTCCATCATCCCCAAGCAACTCTGGCACTTGCCTCTTCACCTCCGCCCATTTCCAGTAGCCGGGGCTAGGACCGGGCTGTCAAAAATAGCATTCCCTAGGCAGTTCATCCCAGCGCAGAGGAGAAGAGGAGCCTGTCCCTGACCCACACCATGGGCAGGACAAGGGGGGCCCTAGCTGGCTTTGCCTACTCCAACACCACAGCTCTTGGTCCCAAAGATGGGGCGAGTTCAGTGGTTTTTCCTGTCCTGAAAGAGAGCAGAAAAGGGAAGTTAATCCCACTGTGGAATCCAAGACTCCTGCATTTCCTATTTCTGCTCTGATTGCTCACCGTGGAGTTTTAGCTATGGAAAAAAAAAGGAGAATGACACCATAGCAAATAAAAAGTGCCCTTTTCCAGCATTTTTATTCCAGGCATTAAAAGGATGCTCATTTCTCTTCTAGCATTGTTTCCCTCATTTTAGGAGAACCGTTTTCATCCCAGGCCCCACTCGTCAGTTGTTCGATCCTCTGGCACTGGATTTGGACAAAAGAAGGGACGCACCTGGACTGCAGGAAATCACTGAGAGAAACCCTTCCAAAACGTGACAGAGAAAAACAACAGGAGATGCAGGAAGACACATCCCTCATTTGCACGTCTGGAACGCTTTTCTAAAGACTTCTCTGCATCTGGATGCTCTTTGCTCTTGGCTTTCTTCACAGGAATGCATTTGCTGCTAAACACGTCTCAGACCCTTACCTGATCGGGATAAGGTGGGATGGAGATGAAGACTCCCACAGGGAATAGCCAGGGAGATGCAGGGCCTGGGAACATCAAGGACGGAGAAGAGAAGGAACAGGGATTGTTTTTCTTGTTTAGAGCCAGCAGTGCTGTGAGCTTGGAGAACACACGGCACCGCAGGGATCCAGGGCAGGAGCGGGATAACTGCGGGATAAGGGGAATCTGCTCCCACTCCAGGGCTGTGCCAGTGAAGGAGGGGAATTTTTTAGTGCCTTCATTACACACAAAAACCAAACCCAGCACCACCGAGCTGGACTTTCGTGAGCCGCAAAACAAAGCGGCCCCTGGCCTTTGGGGGAACACAACCTCACCGAGTCACGGAGCCAGGGGATGACACTTGGGAATGATCCTTGCTGCTGCCTGCAGGCAAATCAGATGAGGGAGCCACAGGAGCTGCGGGGTTTCCTGCTCTTCCTGCAACGCCATCGGTCCAGACCAGGAGACCTTTCCTGGAACAGATCTTCCCTGTAAAGGGAGCTACACCAAAGCTCAAGCCCTCATTTAGAGACCCTTGGAAAAGCAAAGGTGAGAGGGGATTACCTGGAGCCCCAGGGGACCGAGGCGAAGGCGATGAAGAAGCAGACAGCAAAGTGCTTCCACTGCTTCTCACTCCAGCAAAGGGAACATCCCTGGAATTTCATGTCCGGCGTCGCTCCCAAACCCCACAGGTGAACCCACACGTACTCCAGGACTGATCTCCTTCAAACTTCCAGCAGCACAGACTCACCGGGAGGAACTGCGATCCAAGGACACACATCAGCAACCGTCTTCCCGCTTGCCCCTCTCTCCACATTTTCCCTTTCCAGCGGGATGCAGGTGCCACCCCCCAGAGGCAGGAAAACTGCCTTGCAATCCGCTACAAAACCTGCCTGGAAAGCCCAGGATGCCCGGAGCCAGCAGCCGTTTCTCCTGGAGCTCCTGCTGACAGGCATTTGAAGCCTGCTGTGCCTCACAGCTGCTTTTCTGCCAAGGGCATTCCCATCTTTTCTTTTTTAGCCCAAAGAAAGGTTTGCAAAGCTGAGTTTTGTGAGAAGCGCTTCATATTTGGATCATTCTTAACTTGGAGTTTCCCTTGGCACCAAAATCAGGGGCTCACCTTTTGCTTGGAGCTTGGCTGAAGTCCTCAGCAGTGCCAGGGAATGTGGCCATTGGAGGCTTTGGGCAGATTTGGCTCATCTGCCTTTTTAGGCCTTGTTTCTTTCTCTCAGCCTTCCCACTGGATTGTGGCCTCCGAGGAATACGTAAAATCCCATTCCATTCCTATTCTTTCGGACAATTTTTTGTACCGTCCCTGTACAAAACGAGGCCCCCTGTTCGGATGCTTTTCCCCACCGTTCCCCGGCACTTTCATCTGCCGGTGCATTCCCTGCGTTGCTTGGGCTCTTCCCAGCTCTCTGAGCTCCTTCACAAGGCAGCAGATCGATTTGGCCCAGGAACTAAACCCTCCCGAGGAATTGTCTGATGCCATCTCCGCATTTGACACCTGATCCTTGTGCTCAAAGGATCCCTCTTTCTTCCCTTCAGCCAATTCCAAGGCTCGCTGCCCCCAGCTGCGATCAGGCCCCAGCCTGATCCCTGCAGTCTTCCCTGCCGGGATCCTGCTCAGGAATCCCCGGGCTACAAATGTAAGAATTCATTCTTCCCACCCCTGCCCAGTTCCAAAGGATTTGGTGTCTGCCTTACCCGGCTGGAGCCTGCTTCCAACTCTGTTCTTGCTGCTTCTGCTGCTTTCCAGTTCCCAGGAATTCCACCGACGGAGCGACAGCGTTTTCCAGCTCCGCCAGGATTCCCTCTGCTGCGTTTGGGTGCTGGAAGGATATCAAAACCAGGCTCTCTGGGGCTTTACTATCAGGAAATTACATCCCCGGATTTGTTCATTTCCAAATATTATCTCTTCCCAACAAAGCACTGGGCATCCAAGGAATACAGAAAGTGATGGGCTGACCACTGCTTACTCCTCTGGAATGTCAGAGCTTGGAAAAAAAGGGCACTTGAGGCTTCTCCTGGTGCTGCCCGTGAGGTGTATTTTACTTGAGAGCCCCTTCCCGTGTCTTTCCCTGTATCCACCAAAAAATCCACCCCTTCATTCCCCAGCTGCTTGCTTCCTCCCTCTTTTCCTGTATCCAACAGAATTTTAACAGGTCAATAGTCCCCTCTGCAAGAGCACCTTTCATTCCAAACCTAAGAACAAACGAATCACTTCCCTTCCACCGTCCTTATTAGGATTCCACTGAGAGCAGTGGATGGAAAATGATCCTCTCCTGGTCCCTGCTGGATTCCCGGAGCAGGGATCCTTTCCCTCTTTCCCCCCACCACGGTGCCCTCCTCCCCCTCCCGCCCCACCCCACACCCTTTTCAGGCTTTGTTCCACAGCTTTTGCCTCCAGGCCTCAGATCCTTTCGTTCTCCACGAGCTCCCAGCAGCTCCACAGCCTTTCCTCTCCCATCCCGACCATTTCTCCGGGAATGGAGCTCCGCATTTCAATTGCCTTCTCTTTTCTCTGACTACTCCCACCAATCCAGAAGACCTAAAGCTGACACAAGGAACACTCGGTGCCCACAAATCCAAACCCAGACCCGGCCATCCCCAAACCAGCAACTCCCGGACAATTTGCGTTCATTCCAACCTAACACTGAGGACTCACCCAACCCTTCAAAATTCCCAAGAAATATCCTGTTGCCTTCACAGCTCCCAGGGGATTCTGCTTCGTGCTCACACGAAGGATTTGGGACTTCCCTGAAAAAACCCGTGCAGGGCACGCCGGAATCCCCGATCCCGAGAATCCGGGGAGCGTTAAAAGCTCGGTCCAGCCTGGGCCCCCGGAAATTTTTGCCAAATATCCCCCAAGTCCTCGGGATAACAGAACTCTCTGGTACTGCATTTTTGGCGTTGTAAAGCCTGGAATTACTCTATTCCTAGTGCTGGGCTCTGCATATGGCCGAGAAAATCCCGGCCTCCACACAGACCCAGGTTCCAAACTTTTTGATACATTTTAGCAAGCCGAGAAATTCACCTTCCCTGCTTGTTCTTAAGGGCATCCTTCTCTTCCCTTACCCGGCGTGCTCTCTCCCACTGGGGGTGGGTTTTCCCCTTCCCATGCCAATTAGTCCCTACTTCTAGGAGGTTTAGGTACCTTTCTTCCCTGGCAGGGATTTCTTAACACAGCTACCGAGGCTTTGGGAGTCTCCTTTATCTTCTACTTTCTGGATCCAGAAATGCCACAATCCAGACGCCCAACTTCAACAAGACATCCTTTCTACCTAAAAACACACACTCTCAACTCTTAGATCTTTTAAAGTTTTACCCCCGCAAAATTCCCCTATTTTTCCACCACTGAATTCCTCAGTCCTGCTTCCAAGGATTTCTTGAATACCACGGGGCTTTTCTCAAGATTTACCCCCACGACCTTCCCTACGTGCCCACTGCTCATCACCTCATTTTTCCCTCAATGTGGTCGTTCTCCACCCCAGAGAGTTTGTCAAGTGTTGCCTCCAAAATGTTCCCCATCTCTCCACTACTCAGTTCCCCATTTTGCCTCCAAAATATTCAATCTGTCCCCTCCACATTGCATCCACTTTTACCCCCAGCGTTTTACTTCCTCTACAATATTGATTCAACCTTTTCCACCCCAAAAATCTGCATTCTCTCCCTTAAACAGCACCTCAGCTTTTCCCTCAAAAATGCCCCAGAGGGAAACTCAGATTCAGCCCCCAAACTCCCATTTGCCTACACAAACAGTTCTTGTGGCCCCTCTCAATTCCCCCAGGCTTTCAGCTCAAGGAAGAACTGGAAGCCTATTCCCTCATCTCCACCCTTGTTTTGCTTTCCTGGAAAACCTTGCGATCCCACACTTTCTCCAAGAGATCTGCTGGGACTACTGGAAGGTTTGCTCTCTCAGAGCGCCAGGGGGCTTTACAGCACTTGTTCCTCTGCATCTTTACCCTTTTATCAGCTTTCCCCTGGAACGGTGTTGTGGGAGAAGCTTGGAACTACCAGAAATGGATCACGTTCACATTTTTTCCCCACCAGTTTTTATCTGGTTTCAGATTCCTGGAATTACCCTCAAATGTGCCCTAGAACACTGCTGTGAAAGGATCAATGAGAAGAACAGCCGGAAAGCAGAAAACCACCTCCAGCAGCAGCCACAATGATCCCATTTCTCTTCTTACCTGGTCCTGCCAGAGCTCCCAGCAGCCATTCCCATTCCAAAACAAGAGCTATGGAAGACATTCCTGCTGTCCGTGAGGGTGAGGCGGCAGTTCTGGATGTTCTTCGCTGTGCAATCAGACAACAAACAGAGTGTAAATGATCCTGGTGGTCCCTTCCAAGCCAAACCAGCCCGTGATTCCATGCGTGGATCAGCACCTGTTCCAGCTCCATTCCAGAAACCTCCTCCCACTAACCCAGAACTTTCCTTTTTCTGCTCAACATCAGGGGTTTGCTGCCGAGTGCCCCGGGCAGGGGACGCCTCAGCCTTCCCTGGGACCGCAGCATTCCCTGGGCTGCCTCAGCATCCCCTGCGCTGCTGTTCCACGCCCATCCCGTGGTCCAGCGCCTGCGCGGGCTGCAGTGCCGGGCTCTCCCCACGAGGCGGCAGCACCGGGAGCGAGCAGCCCCGGCCGGTCCCGCTGTCTCGGGGCAGCTGCGCCTTTAACCCGCCCTGAGCCGGCGGGGCCGTGAACACAGCGGGCACAAACCCCACCGCTCCCCTTTATTTCACCCTCAGAGGCACAGGATCGCAGCATTTCCTGGGCTGCAAGGGACCCACAGGGAGCATCGAGTCCAAATCCTGGCCCTGCACCCCAAGAATCCCACCCTGTGCCCGAGAGCCTTGTTCAGACCCAAACTCTTCCCCCAAGATCCTGAAAACACAGCGGGGCTGGGAGAAGGATGACCACGGAGGATTTTTTTATACAGATCTCCTTGCACGATCGTTAAATAATATTATTAGACAGTCCATGAACGCATCCCTGTGCCGGGACAGCCACCCCTGTGCCGGAACACTCATCCCTGGGCCGGAATACCGATCCCCCGCGGCCCCCACCGTCCGCTCGGGGCTGTCCCCGTTCCCCGCTCACCTCCGAGCCCGGAGCACCCGCCCCGGTGCCCCCGGCCCGGCAGCGCTGCTCCCCGGGCTCCCCGCCATCGCCGCTCCTGGCGAAGAAGGGCGGAAGTCACCGGTACCGCACCGATGCGGCTATTCGACCTTCTCAAGATGGCGGCCGGAAGGACCCCCCCCCCCCCGCCCCGGTCCGTCTATTCGACTGCCTGAATGCTCCCGCCTGCCCCAGGCGCCGCTGACCCCACAGTCGCTGTCCGCGTAGCGGGAAACGCCTCAGAAAATTGCGCGCAAGCGCTGGGCTGGCGTCGGCGTCGGCGTCGCGTTCAGGCAGCCGAATAGACGCAGCTTGGGGGGGGCCTTCCCTGCCGCCATATTGAGAAGGTCAGGAAACAGCGCACACGACCGCCATCTTTAGTGTGGCAGTGACGACACTTCCGCCCTTCGCCGCCATCTTGGGTGCTGGCAGAAGCCACTTCCGGTCGAGCCGCCATCTTTAGTGTGGTACACTTAGGGCCCCCGCCGCCCCTCACAAGGGCTTCTGTCTAGTCGGCTGCCTGAATCCGGCCCGGACTCCGACGCCGGCCCCGCGCTTTCCGCGCGATTTTCCGCCGTGCTTCCCGGTGCGAGGACACGGCTGGCGGGGTCAGCCGCGCCGGAGGCGGCCGACGGCTCCGCGACCGGCGGCAGGCATCGGCAGGGACACCTCTCGCAGGGGGCCTACTGCGTCCGCCATCTTGAGTGTGGCGGAAGTGTAAACCACCTTCTGCAAGGTCCTGGCAGATAATAAAATAATAAAATAAAATAAATACTGTCATATTCTAATAAAAACGTCACTTAACGCCGTCCCGAGAGCGCGGAACTGCGCCTTCCTTTCCGAGCCGCCTCCTTGAGAGCGACACGCGGGCGGGTCGATTCCGACCGTGCCCGCCCGGTGCCTCCCGCCCGGGTCGCGCTGCGACCGCGCCTCTGCTGCCCGGCAAAACCGGCCCCGCCGGGCCGCCCCCCGCGCTGTCATTCCCCGCGGTCACCGCCCCGCACGGCGCCCGTTCCTTTCCATAGCTGTGGCCCCGCTCATGCACGGCCGTGTCCCTTGGCGCTGCCAACCGCCCTTCGCCCCTCCCCTCCGCTGACACACCCGGCCCCGCTCGCTCCCGCTCCTTGCCACGCTCGGCAGCCACCGAGGCCGCCGCCCTCTCGGCTCAGCCGCCACCGGGCGGCAGCAGCGCCGGGGCGCCGTGTCGGGGGCGGCAGTGCCGCGCTCTCGCCACCAGGCGGCAGCAGCGCCGCCCAGCTCAGCCCGGGGGCAGGCACAGAGCACAGGGAAAAGCCGGCTCCGGGCGCTCTGCAGCTCCTGCAGCCCGAGCGTCTCGGCTCCTGCGGCCAGGCGCTTGCTGCTTTCCTTCCTACAGAAAAACGCCGGCTCCTTATTCTCAAAACCTGCGGATCTCTATTCCCAGCTTCTTATATTGCTGTATGCGACAGAGTAGACAGAGAGGGCTGGCTTATTTCCAAATGAATTTACATCTAAATCACTAGCATTTGCCTATAGACGTAAAAGTGAAGAACTTAACAGGTTTTAGTATTCTGCACACAGCCCTCGCTGGGAGGAAGGGTAAAAAGTTAAAAACAAATGAAATTTTAAAAGTAGAAAGTTAGAAACAAAGTTACAACGGCAGAAATTTAGAAACAAACAAAGAGGTAAAATACAAGAAACAAACAAATTTCTAAAGGGAGAAAGTTGAAAACAAACAAAGTTAGAAAAAAACAAACAAAAAAATTAGAAACAAACAAAATTAGAAAGGTAGAAATTTAGAAACAAAGTCAGAAAGGCAAGTGTTGAGCCTTTGACAGGGTACCCCTCCTTCTCGGACCAGGGTGAAAGAGCAGAGGAGGCTGCTGTTCTGCTAAGTTCTTTATTTCACGGTCTCACAGCTGTCTTGAAGGCAGAGTTCGAATGGGGTTACATGATACAGCCAAGCAGCAGCAGCAGGCAAAAACAGCTTCTTCTATATGCTCCATACACTCTATTTTTTCTTATAGAAGTGTGGATTCCATTTGTTCATTGACCAGTAAGATTAACACACGATTCTAGTTTTCCTTAAACCCATCCCGGTCTAATTCTAACAGTCGTAAGCCTCACACAAGTGTCATCTGCCCTTGTTCCATAAGGAATCCCTCTACAGACAGGGAGTTGTCACCGGCCCCGTGCTCATGGGCTGCAGGGGACACCCGCACTGAGGAGGAAATGGAAATGGGAAAGAGGGAACTGCAACCTGATGGGACGCACCTCTGGCACCACATTTCCTCTTCTTCCTGCTGTCCTGGAAAACCCCAAGTAAATCCGGTCCCTCAGACCTTGCACCCCTGAACACCAGGAGAGCCGGTGTTTTACCCAGATCCCAGTGCCCTGCACGGCTGCGCTGACACGAGCACAGGCCGATCGCTCCGCCCAGCACCATCCCTCATTTTCTTCCCATTGCTCCCCAAGCGTCCCCAAACCACCCCAGCGTGTCTGTGCCGGGGCCAGGGCCTGCCCCGAGCCCAACCAGAGGCTGTCACCCAGCCCTGCACCAGCTCCCACCCCCGGGTGAGCTGGGAATGCACTGAGAGCTCGGCTCCCCGGGCTCCCCAGCACCCAAACCGGTCCTCAGACACACAGAAATGCCCAACCTGCCCCTCTGGGCACAGCCAAACACCACAATTCCATCATCCCCAAGCAACTCTGGCACTTGCCTCTTCACCTCCGCCCATTTCCAGTAGCCGGGGCTAGGACCGGGCTGTCAAAAATAGCATTCCCTAGGCAGTTCATCCCAGCGCAGAGGAGAAGAGGAGCCTGTCCCTGACCCACACCATGGGCAGGACAAGGGGGGCCCTAGCTGGCTTTGCCTACTCCAACACCAAAGCTCTTGGTCCCAAAGATGGGGCGAGTTCAGTGGTTTTTCCTGTCCTGAAAGAGAGCAGAAAAGGGAAGTTAATCCCACTGTGGAATCCAAGACTCCTGCATTTCCTATTTCTGCTCTGATTGCTCACCGTGGAGTTTTATCCATGGAAAAAAAAGGAGAATGACACCATATCAAATAAAAAGTTGATTAATCCACGTAGGGGCTGTGGAGAGGATACAAAGGAGCTTTTCCATGATTTTGGGGCTTGAAGAGGGACTGAATTTCCCTCAAAGCTGGGAAGGGCCTGAGGATAATAAAGCAAAGGAGCAGCTTCATCTCTCCCTGGCAGAGAGCTCGGGGCTCCATTATGGATACAAATCAATCCCAGCAGGATTTCAAAGGGTTTCTTTAGGATGTCAGGTCCCTCTTTATCAGATCCCTGCTGGGATTCAGGGCCTGCCTGGTCACGGGGTGCTTTGATAAGGGCTGGATTTAAATCCCAGATCTGAGAACAGACATGAAAGGTCCCTGGGTTTCTAGGGGGTTGAAAAACTCAAGCTGGATTCGCTGCAGAGCTGAAAAATCAGGGTAAGAGAGAGCAAGGAGTGGCCAGCAGGCCCAGGCTCCTGATCACGCCCCTGGGATCCATGGGATCCATAGGATCCACGGCCTCTGGCACGCTGCTCCAGCACCCTGCAGGGTGACTGACAGCCGGGCAGGGGAAGGAGCCACCAGCAGCTCTGCCATGTGCACCATCATTCACCTTGCACGTGGCCTAAACAGCCACCAAGCACTGATGGACTGACTGAGCCGAAAATATCGGAGAGATCTCAGTTTGCACTCCAAATTCCCTGCAGCCTGTTCCCTTCCTGATCCATCCCTTCAAGCAGCAAGAGTGGAATTCCTTCCATCGTTGCTCTTTCCCTCCTGTTTTCCACTCAACAAGAAAAAGAGCAGCCACGTGAACAGGAGTAAAAGCCCCAAACCCACAAAAAAGCACATTCTCAGCATCACTAATCCCTGCCAAACTGCCAGGAACCTTCCAAAACTACATCCAAGCTTGGAAACAGGGATCCAGTTGTTTGTTTAAGCAGCTATTGATCCAGTCTCTTCCAGCTAATTAAACTATTCACTATTTAAACTCATTAAACTGCTCATCCTGCTCCTGGCAGCCAGAGGCAAAGAAGAAATCGTGTCTAGATTAAATGGTGTTGGTGAATGTGCCCATCCCAGTCCTTGGAGAGGTTGGAATTGCATCCCTGTTCCTCTGCTCTCTTTTCCTTCCTTTTTCCTGCAGTGATTCCCACCCGGATTCCTCAGCTCCAGCTCTCTGAGCAGCCTCAGGGGGAGCATTTCATCCCCTTGGAGCCAACTCCATTTGTTGCATCCTTCATGCCTCAACCACCCCTAAAAGCAGGCAAGTGCTGATGGGCAGTGCAGCTGCTTCCACTTGGGAATGTTTCCAGTGGAACAGGGAGGGAATTCTGAGAAGCTTCCACCCACTGCACGTTATTGCTGGATAAAAGGTGAGGCAGCAAAGGATCAACAAAGGGAGATTTCAGCAAGACAAAGTCCAGACAGAGAGGCTGCAAGTGTGGCTGGGGCTGCTAAACTGGGAAAACTGCAAGGTCAGGCTGTGGGAACATGGATTATACTGATGTCTGGAACTGGTGTTGGGAAGAGAGGGAGAAGGAGAAGGAGAAGGAGAAGGAGAAGGAGAAGGAGAAGGAGAAGGAGAAGGAGAAGGAGAAGGAGAAGGAGAAGGAGAAGGAGAAGGAGAAGGAGAAGGAGAAGGAGAAGGAGAAGGAGAAGGAGAAGGAGAAGGAGAAGGAGAAGGAGAAGGAGGAGAGAAAGGGCCCAAAGTAACTGCACAGTGAATTTCCTTACCATGAGCCAGGCTCATTCCCTGAGCTGACCAATATCTCCGAGCTCCCCTTCATGGCACAGCCCTGCCAGTAAAGAACAGAAGTTCCTGCTGCTCCCACTGGAATTCTGTAGCGTGCCTGGCATTCCATACGTTCTGCTGCCTGAGAATTCCTGCAGCCGTCCTCGGGAAGAGCAGTTCACTGCCACAGGAGGAACAAGAGGAAAGCAGTTGCCACTCTCGGGTTCTGTGCTCTGTAAAAAGTAAAACCAGATAAAGATCAAAGCTCCATAAAGCTGGAACCATCTCCAACCTCGGGACAGCACTTCTGTGGGAAAAGCGTGGATGGGCAATTAGGAAGGAGATGATCATGCAAATGGGTAAGGGGGGGAATTAAATTCTGCTGCTTTCTGATTGAGGCCTGCTTCAATTTGCAGCCTTTATAATATCAGTTTAATGGGACTTTTTGTGCTTTAAAAAGGTTTTTATTAGCTGGGGGTTGTCCCTGCCTGGACTGAGGCACAGCACAATGAGTCTCCTGCCTCCTGAAGCCGTGTCGTTATCCCAGCATCTGAAATTAAAAACCAGCACTCTGGGAAACCTCTCTACTCTGAGGAGAAGTGTGAGGAGTGTTTGGGTCTGTGGAGAGCCTGGAACAGCTCTGAGAGACACCAAACATCCTGTGGATCCCAATAAACAGCAAAACATGCCAGCAGCTCCTTCCAACACCGCCCTTGTAGGGAACTCTGTCACCCCAGTGGGTATTTGTGGGAGTAAGGAAGAAATCCCACTAATGACCTCAGTGTGATCACCTCTGGTTCGTCTGGGGATAAATCTCCTTTATCCTTCTGGGAGAATAAAGGAATCCAATGCTGCCTTAATCCCCTGCTCCTCGGAGTCTGCATTTCCAGAATCCATCTCCTGGCCCAGCATGGGAAGGGTTGTCCAGCGCTGGAACAGCTGCCCAGAGCAGTGGTGGAGTCACCAACCCTGGAAGTGCTCATAAAATACATGGATATGGCACTTGAGTGTTCATAAAATACCTGGGTAAATACATGGGTAAATATAGGAATAAATTCATGGGTAAATACATGGATAAACATATGGATAAATATAGGGATAAATATGTAGGGATAAATATGTATGGATAAATACAGACCTTGCTTCCCTGAACACCAGGAGAGCCGGTGTTTTACCCAGATCCCAGTGCCCTGCACGGCTGCGCTGACACGAGCGCAGGCTGACCGTTCCGCCCAGCACCATCCCTCATTTTCCTCCCACGGCTCCCCAAGCGGCCCCAAACCACCCCAGCGTGTCTGTGCCGGGGCCAGGGCCTGCCCCGAGCCCGACCAGAGCCCTGCACCAGCTCCCACCCCCGGGTGAGCTGGGAATGCACTGAGAGCTCGGCTCCCCGGGCTCCCCAGCACCCAAACCGGTCCTCAGACACACCGAAATGCCCAACCTGCCCCTCTGGGCACAGCCAAACACCACAATTCCATCATCCCCAAGCAACTCTGGCACTTGCCTCTTCACCTCCGCCCATTTCCAGTAGCCGGGGCTAGGACCGGGCTGTCAAAAATAGCATTCCCTAGGCAGTTCATCCCAGCGCAGAGGAGAAGAGGAGCCTGTCCCTGACCCACACCATGGGCAGGACAAGGGGGGCCCTAGCTGGCTTTGCCTACTCCAACACCACAGCTCTTGGTCCCAAAGATGGGGCGAGTTCAGTGGTTTTTCCTGTCCTGAAAGAGAGCAGAAAAGGGAAGTTAATCCCACTGTGGAATCCAAGACTCCTGCATTTCCTATTTCTGCTCTGATTGCTCACCGTGGAGTTTTAGCTATGGAAAAAAAAAGGAGAATGACACCATAGCAAATAAAAAGTGCCCTTTTCCAGCATTTTTATTCCAGGCATTAAAAGGATGCTCATTTCTCTTCTAGCATTGTTTCCCTCATTTTAGGAGAACCGTTTTCATCCCAGGCCCCACTCGTCAGTTGTTCGATCCTCTGGCACTGGATTTGGACAAAAGAAGGGACGCACCTGGACTGCAGGAAATCACTGAGAGAAACCCTTCCAAAACGTGACAGAGAAAAACAACAGGAGATGCAGGAAGACACATCCCTCATTTGCACGTCTGGAACGCTTTTCTAAAGACTTCTCTGCATCTGGATGCTCTTTGCTCTTGGCTTTCTTCACAGGAATGCATTTGCTGCTAAACACGTCTCAGACCCTTACCTGATCGGGATAAGGTGGGATGGAGATGAAGACTCCCACAGGGAATAGCCAGGGAGATGCAGGGCCTGGGAACATCAAGGACGGAGAAGAGAAGGAACAGGGATTGTTTTTCTTGTTTAGAGCCAGCAGTGCTGTGAGCTTGGAGAACACACGGCACCGCAGGGATCCAGGGCAGGAGCGGGATAACTGCGGGATAAGGGGAATCTGCTCCCACTCCAGGGCTGTGCCAGTGAAGGAGGGGAATTTTTTAGTGCCTTCATTACACACAAAAACCAAACCCAGCACCACCGAGCTGGACTTTCGTGAGCCGCAAAACAAAGCGGCCCCTGGCCTTTGGGGGAACACAACCTCACCGAGTCACGGAGCCAGGGGATGACACTTGGGAATGATCCTTGCTGCTGCCTGCAGGCAAATCAGATGAGGGAGCCACAGGAGCTGCGGGGTTTCCTGCTCTTCCTGCAACGCCATCGGTCCAGACCAGGAGACCTTTCCTGGAACAGATCTTCCCTGTAAAGGGAGCTACACCAAAGCTCAAGCCCTCATTTAGAGACCCTTGGAAAAGCAAAGGTGAGAGGGGATTACCTGGAGCCCCAGGGGACCGAGGCGAAGGCGATGAAGAAGCAGACAGCAAAGTGCTTCCACTGCTTCTCACTCCAGCAAAGGGAACATCCCTGGAATTTCATGTCCGGCGTCGCTCCCAAACCCCACAGGTGAACCCACACGTACTCCAGGACTGATCTCCTTCAAACTTCCAGCAGCACAGACTCACCGGGAGGAACTGCGATCCAAGGACACACATCAGCAACCGTCTTCCCGCTTGCCCCTCTCTCCACATTTTCCCTTTCCAGCGGGATGCAGGTGCCACCCCCCAGAGGCAGGAAAACTGCCTTGCAATCCGCTACAAAACCTGCCTGGAAAGCCCAGGATGCCCGGAGCCAGCAGCCGTTTCTCCTGGAGCTCCTGCTGACAGGCATTTGAAGCCTGCTGTGCCTCACAGCTGCTTTTCTGCCAAGGGCATTCCCATCTTTTCTTTTTTAGCCCAAAGAAAGGTTTGCAAAGCTGAGTTTTGTGAGAAGCGCTTCATATTTGGATCATTCTTAACTTGGAGTTTCCCTTGGCACCAAAATCAGGGGCTCACCTTTTGCTTGGAGCTTGGCTGAAGTCCTCAGCAGTGCCAGGGAATGTGGCCATTGGAGGCTTTGGGCAGATTTGGCTCATCTGCCTTTTTAGGCCTTGTTTCTTTCTCTCAGCCTTCCCACTGGATTGTGGCCTCCGAGGAATACGTAAAATCCCATTCCATTCCTATTCTTTCGGACAATTTTTTGTACCGTCCCTGTACAAAACGAGGCCCCCTGTTCGGATGCTTTTCCCCACCGTTCCCCGGCACTTTCATCTGCCGGTGCATTCCCTGCGTTGCTTGGGCTCTTCCCAGCTCTCTGAGCTCCTTCACAAGGCAGCAGATCGATTTGGCCCAGGAACTAAACCCTCCCGAGGAATTGTCTGATGCCATCTCCGCATTTGACACCTGATCCTTGTGCTCAAAGGATCCCTCTTTCTTCCCTTCAGCCAATTCCAAGGCTCGCTGCCCCCAGCTGCGATCAGGCCCCAGCCTGATCCCTGCAGTCTTCCCTGCCGGGATCCTGCTCAGGAATCCCCGGGCTACAAATGTAAGAATTCATTCTTCCCACCCCTGCCCAGTTCCAAAGGATTTGGTGTCTGCCTTACCCGGCTGGAGCCTGCTTCCAACTCTGTTCTTGCTGCTTCTGCTGCTTTCCAGTTCCCAGGAATTCCACCGACGGAGCGACAGCGTTTTCCAGCTCCGCCAGGATTCCCTCTGCTGCGTTTGGGTGCTGGAAGGATATCAAAACCAGGCTCTCTGGGGCTTTACTATCAGGAAATTACATCCCCGGATTTGTTCATTTCCAAATATTATCTCTTCCCAACAAAGCACTGGGCATCCAAGGAATACAGAAAGTGATGGGCTGACCACTGCTTACTCCTCTGGAATGTCAGAGCTTGGAAAAAAAGGGCACTTGAGGCTTCTCCTGGTGCTGCCCGTGAGGTGTATTTTACTTGAGAGCCCCTTCCCGTGTCTTTCCCTGTATCCACCAAAAAATCCACCCCTTCATTCCCCAGCTGCTTGCTTCCTCCCTCTTTTCCTGTATCCAACAGAATTTTAACAGGTCAATAGTCCCCTCTGCAAGAGCACCTTTCATTCCAAACCTAAGAACAAACGAATCACTTCCCTTCCACCGTCCTTATTAGGATTCCACTGAGAGCAGTGGATGGAAAATGATCCTCTCCTGGTCCCTGCTGGATTCCCGGAGCAGGGATCCTTTCCCTCTTTCCCCCCACCACGGTGCCCTCCTCCCCCTCCCGCCCCACCCCACACCCTTTTCAGGCTTTGTTCCACAGCTTTTGCCTCCAGGCCTCAGATCCTTTCGTTCTCCACGAGCTCCCAGCAGCTCCACAGCCTTTCCTCTCCCATCCCGACCATTTCTCCGGGAATGGAGCTCCGCATTTCAATTGCCTTCTCTTTTCTCTGACTACTCCCACCAATCCAGAAGACCTAAAGCTGACACAAGGAACACTCGGTGCCCACAAATCCAAACCCAGACCCGGCCATCCCCAAACCAGCAACTCCCGGACAATTTGCGTTCATTCCAACCTAACACTGAGGACTCACCCAACCCTTCAAAATTCCCAAGAAATATCCTGTTGCCTTCACAGCTCCCAGGGGATTCTGCTTCGTGCTCACACGAAGGATTTGGGACTTCCCTGAAAAAACCCGTGCAGGGCACGCCGGAATCCCCGATCCCGAGAATCCGGGGAGCGTTAAAAGCTCGGTCCAGCCTGGGCCCCCGGAAATTTTTGCCAAATATCCCCCAAGTCCTCGGGATAACAGAACTCTCTGGTACTGCATTTTTGGCGTTGTAAAGCCTGGAATTCCTTTATTCCTAGTGCTGGGCTCTGCATATGGCCGAGAAAATCCCGGCCTCCACACAGACCCAGGTTCCAAACTTTTGGATACATTTTAGCAAGCCGAGAAATTCACCTTCCCTGCTTGTTCTTAAGGGCATCCTTCTCTTCCCTTACCCGGCGTGCTCTCTCCCACTGGGGGTGGGTTTTCCCCTTCCCATGCCAATTAGTCCCTACTTCTAGGAGGTTTAGGTACCTTTCTTCCCTGGCAGGGATTTCTTAACACAGCTACCGAGGCTTTGGGAGTCTCCTTTATCTTCTACTTTCTGGATCCAGAAATGCCACAATCCAGACGCCCAACTTCAACAAGACATCCTTTCTACCTAAAAACACACACTCTCAACTCTTAGATCTTTTAAAGTTTTACCCCCGCAAAATTCCCCTATTTTTCCACCACTGAATTCCTCACTCCTGCTTCCAAGGATTTCTTGAATACCACGGGGCTTTTCTCAAGATTTACCCCCACGACCTTCCCTACGTGCCCACTGCTCATCACCTCATTTTTCCCTCAATGTGGTCGTTCTCCACCCCAGAGAGTTTGTCAAGTGTTGCCTCCAAAATGTTCCCCATCTCTCCACTACTCAGTTCCCCATTTTGCCTCCAAAATATTCAATCTGTCCCCTCCACATTGCATCCACTTTTACCCCCAGCGTTTTACTTCCTCTACAATATTGATTCAACCTTTTCCACCCCAAAAATCTGCATTCTCTCCCTTAAACAGCACCTCAGCTTTTCCCTCAAAAATGCCCCAGAGGGAAACTCAGATTCAGCCCCCAAACTCCCATTTGCCTACACAAACAGTTCTTGTGGCCCCTCTCAATTCCCCCAGGCTTTCAGCTCAAGGAAGAACTGGAAGCCTATTCCCTCATCTCCACCCTTGTTTTGCTTTCCTGGAAAACCTTGCGATCCCACACTTTCTCCAAGAGATCTGCTGGGACTACTGGAAGGTTTGCTCTCTCAGAGCGCCAGGGGGCTTTACAGCACTTGTTCCTCTGCATCTTTACCCTTTTATCAGCTTTCCCCTGGAACGGTGTTGTGGGAGAAGCTTGGAACTACCAGAAATGGATCACGTTCACATTTTTTCCCCACCAGTTTTTATCTGGTTTCAGATTCCTGGAATTACCCTCAAATGTGCCCTAGAACACTGCTGTGAAAGGATCAATGAGAAGAACAGCCGGAAAGCAGAAAACCACCTCCAGCAGCAGCCACAATGATCCCATTTCTCTTCTTACCTGGTCCTGCCAGAGCTCCCAGCAGCCATTCCCATTCCAAAACAAGAGCTATGGAAGACATTCCTGCTGTCCGTGAGGGTGAGGCGGCAGTTCTGGATGTTCTTCGCTGTGCAATCAGACAACAAACAGAGTGTAAATGATCCTGGTGGTCCCTTCCAAGCCAAACCAGCCCGTGATTCCATGCGTGGATCAGCACCTGTTCCAGCTCCATTCCAGAAACCTCCTCCCACTAACCCAGAACTTTCCTTTTTCTGCTCAACATCAGGGGTTTGCTGCCGAGTGCCCCGGGCAGGGGACGCCTCAGCCTTCCCTGGGACCGCAGCATTCCCTGGGCTGCCTCAGCATCCCCTGCGCTGCTGTTCCACGCCCATCCCGTGGTCCAGCGCCTGCGCGGGCTGCAGTGCCGGGCTCTCCCCACGAGGCGGCAGCACCGGGAGCGAGCAGCCCCGGCCGGTCCCGCTGTCTCGGGGCAGCTGCGCCTTTAACCCGCCCTGAGCCGGCGGGGCCGTGAACACAGCGGGCACAAACCCCACCGCTCCCCTTTATTTCACCCTCAGAGGCACAGGATCGCAGCATTTCCTGGGCTGCAAGGGACCCACAGGGAGCATCGAGTCCAAATCCTGGCCCTGCACCCCAAGAATCCCACCCTGTGCCCGAGAGCCTTGTTCAGACCCAAACTCTTCCCCCAAGATCCTGAAAACACAGCGGGGCTGGGAGAAGGATGACCACGGAGGATTTTTTTATACAGATCTCCTTGCACGATCGTTAAATAATATTATTAGACAGTCCATGAACGCATCCCTGTGCCGGGACAGCCACCCCTGTGCCGGAACACTCATCCCTGGGCCGGAATACCGATCCCCCGCGGCCCCCACCGTCCGCTCGGGGCTGTCCCCGTTCCCCGCTCACCTCCGAGCCCGGAGCACCCGCCCCGGTGCCCCCGGCCCGGCAGCGCTGCTCCCCGGGCTCCCCGCCATCGCCGCTCCTGGCGAAGAAGGGCGGAAGTCACCGGTACCGCACCGATGCGGCTATTCGACCTTCTCAAGATGGCGGCCGCGAAGGACCCCCCCCCCCCCCCCCCCCGCCCCGGTCCGTCTATTCGACTGCCTGAATGCTCCCGCCTGCCCCAGGCGCCGCTGACCCCACAGTCGGTGTCCGCGTAGCGGGAAACGCCTCAGAAAATTGCGCGCAAGCGCTGGGCTGGCGTCGGCGTCGGCGTCGCGTTCAGGCAGCCGAATAGACGCAGCTTGGGGGGGGGGGGCCTTCCCTGCCGCCATATTGAGAAGGTCAGGAAACAGCGCACACGACCGCCATCTTTAGTGTGGCAGTGACGACACTTCCGCCCTTCGCCGCCATCTTGGGTGCTGGCAGAAGCCACTTCCGGTCGAGCCGCCATCTTTAGTGTGGTACACTTAGGGCCCCCGCCGCCCCTCACAAGGGCTTCTGTCTAGTCGGCTGCCTGAATCCGGCCCGGACTCCGACGCCGGCCCCGCGCTTTCCGCGCGATTTTCCGCCGTGCTTCCCGGTGCGAGGACACGGCTGGCGGGGTCAGCCGCGCCGGAGGCGGCCGACGGCTCCGCGACCGGCGGCAGGCATCGGCAGGGACACCTCTCGCAGGGGGCCTACTGCGTCCGCCATCTTGAGTGTGGCGGAAGTGTAAACCACCTTCTGCAAGGTCCTGGCAGATAATAAAATAATAAAATAAAATAAATACTGTCATATTCTAATAAAAACGTCACTTAACGCCGTCCCGAGAGCGCGGAACTGCGCCTTCCTTTCCGAGCCGCCTCCTTGAGAGCGACACGCGGGCGGCTCGATTCCGACCGTGCCCGCCCGGTGCCTCCCGCCCGGGTCGCGCTGCGACCGCGCCTCTGCTGCCCGGCAAAACCGGCCCCGCCGGGCCGCCCCCCGCGCTGTCATTCCCCGCGGTCACCGCCCCGCACGGCGCCCGTTCCTTTCCATAGCTGTGGCCCCGCTCATGCACGGCCGTGTCCCTTGGCGCTGCCAACCGCCCTTCGCCCCTCCCCTCCGCTGACACACCCGGCCCCGCTCGCTCCCGCTCCTTGCCACGCTCGGCAGCCACCGAGGCCGCCGCCCTCTCGGCTCAGCCGCCACCGGGCGGCAGCAGCGCCGGGGCGCCGTGTCGGGGGCGGCAGTGCCGCGCTCTCGCCACCAGGCGGCAGCAGCGCCGCCCAGCTCAGCCCGGGGGCAGGCACAGAGCACAGGGAAAAGCCGGCTCCGGGCGCTCTGCAGCTCCTGCAGCCCGAGCGTCTCGGCTCCTGCGGCCAGGCGCTTGCTGCTTTCCTTCCTACAGAAAAACGCCGGCTCCTTATTCTCAAAACCTGCGGATCTCTATTCCCAGCTTCTTATATTGCTGTATGCGACAGAGTAGACAGAGAGGGCTGGCTTATTTCCAAATGAATTTACATCTAAATCACTAGCATTTGCCTATAGACGTAAAAGTGAAGAACTTAACAGGTTTTAGTATTCTGCACACAGCCCTCGCTGGGAGGAAGGGTAAAAAGTTAAAAACAAATGAAATTTTAAAAGTAGAAAGTTAGAAACAAAGTTACAACGGCAGAAATTTAGAAACAAACAAAGAGGTAAAATACAAGAAACAAACAAATTTCTAAAGGGAGAAAGTTGAAAACAAACAAAGTTAGAAAAAAACAAACAAAAAAATTAGAAACAAACAAAATTAGAAAGGTAGAAATTTAGAAACAAAGTCAGAAAGGCAAGTGTTGAGCCTTTGACAGGGTACCCCTCCTTCTCGGACCAGGGTGAAAGAGCAGAGGAGGCTGCTGTTCTGCTAAGTTCTTTATTTCACGGTCTCACAGCTGTCTTGAAGGCAGAGTTCGAATGGGGTTACATGATACAGCCAAGCAGCAGCAGCAGGCAAAAACAGCTTCTTCTATATGCTCCATACACTCTATTTTTTCTTATAGAAGTGTGGATTCCATTTGTTCATTGACCAGTAAGATTAACACACGATTCTAGTTTTCCTTAAACCCATCCCGGTCTAATTCTAACAGTCGTAAGCCTCACACAAGTGTCATCTGCCCTTGTTCCATAAGGAATCCCTCTACAGACAGGGAGTTGTCACCGGCCCCGTGCTCATGGGCTGCAGGGGACACCCGCACTGAGGAGGAAATGGAAATGGGAAAGAGGGAACTGCAACCTGATGGGACGCACCTCTGGCACCACATTTCCTCTTCTTCCTGCTGTCCTGGAAAACCCCAAGTAAATCCGGTCCCTCAGACCTTGCACCCCTGAACACCAGGAGAGCCGGTGTTTTACCCAGATCCCAGTGCCCTGCACGGCTGCGCTGACACGAGCACAGGCCGATCGCTCCGCCCAGCACCATCCCTCATTTTCTTCCCATTGCTCCCCAAGCGTCCCCAAACCACCCCAGCGTGTCTGTGCCGGGGCCAGGGCCTGCCCCGAGCCCAACCAGAGGCTGTCACCCAGCCCTGCACCAGCTCCCACCCCCGGGTGAGCTGGGAATGCACTGAGAGCTCGGCTCCCCGGGCTCCCCAGCACCCAAACCGGTCCTCAGACACACAGAAATGCCCAACCTGCCCCTCTGGGCACAGCCAAACACCACAATTCCATCATCCCCAAGCAACTCTGGCACTTGCCTCTTCACCTCCGCCCATTTCCAGTAGCCGGGGCTAGGACCGGGCTGTCAAAAATAGCATTCCCTAGGCAGTTCATCCCAGCGCAGAGGAGAAGAGGAGCCTGTCCCTGACCCACACCATGGGCAGGACAAGGGGGGCCCTAGCTGGCTTTGCCTACTCCAACACCAAAGCTCTTGGTCCCAAAGATGGGGCGAGTTCAGTGGTTTTTCCTGTCCTGAAAGAGAGCAGAAAAGGGAAGTTAATCCCACTGTGGAATCCAAGACTCCTGCATTTCCTATTTCTGCTCTGATTGCTCACCGTGGAGTTTTATCCATGGAAAAAAAAGGAGAATGACACCATATCAAATAAAAAGTTGATTAATCCACGTAGGGGCTGTGGAGAGGATACAAAGGAGCTTTTCCATGATTTTGGGGCTTGAAGAGGGACTGAATTTCCCTCAAAGCTGGGAAGGGCCTGAGGATAATAAAGCAAAGGAGCAGCTTCATCTCTCCCTGGCAGAGAGCTCGGGGCTCCATTATGGATACAAATCAATCCCAGCAGGATTTCAAAGGGTTTCTTTAGGATGTCAGGTCCCTCTTTATCAGATCCCTGCTGGGATTCAGGGCCTGCCTGGTCACGGGGTGCTTTGATAAGGGCTGGATTTAAATCCCAGATCTGAGAACAGACATGAAAGGTCCCTGGGTTTCTAGGGGGTTGAAAAACTCAAGCTGGATTCGCTGCAGAGCTGAAAAATCAGGGTAAGAGAGAGCAAGGAGTGGCCAGCAGGCCCAGGCTCCTGATCACGCCCCTGGGATCCATGGGATCCATAGGATCCACGGCCTCTGGCACGCTGCTCCAGCACCCTGCAGGGTGACTGACAGCCGGGCAGGGGAAGGAGCCACCAGCAGCTCTGCCATGTGCACCATCATTCACCTTGCACGTGGCCTAAACAGCCACCAAGCACTGATGGACTGACTGAGCCGAAAATATCGGAGAGATCTCAGTTTGCACTCCAAATTCCCTGCAGCCTGTTCCCTTCCTGATCCATCCCTTCAAGCAGCAAGAGTGGAATTCCTTCCATCGTTGCTCTTTCCCTCCTGTTTTCCACTCAACAAGAAAAAGAGCAGCCACGTGAACAGGAGTAAAAGCCCCAAACCTACAAAAAAGCACATTCTCAGCATCACTAATCCCTGCCAAACTGCCAGGAACCTTCCAAAACTACATCCAAGCTTGGAAACAGGGATCCAGTTGTTTGTTTAAGCAGCTATTGATCCAGTCTCTTCCAGCTAATTAAACTATTCACTATTTAAACTCATTAAACTGCTCATCCTGCTCCTGGCAGCCAGAGGCAAAGAAGAAATCGTGTCTAGATTAAATGGTGTTGGTGAATGTGCCCATCCCAGTCCTTGGAGAGGTTGGAATTGCATCCCTGTTCCTCTGCTCTCTTTTCCTTCCTTTTTCCTGCAGTGATTCCCACCCGGATTCCTCAGCTCCAGCTCTCTGAGCAGCCTCAGGGGGAGCATTTCATCCCCTTGGAGCCAACTCCATTTGTTGCATCCTTCATGCCTCAACCACCCCTAAAAGCAGGCAAGTGCTGATGGGCAGTGCAGCTGCTTCCACTTGGGAATGTTTCCAGTGGAACAGGGAGGGAATTCTGAGAAGCTTCCACCCACTGCACGTTATTGCTGGATAAAAGGTGAGGCAGCAAAGGATCAACAAAGGGAGATTTCAGCAAGACAAAGTCCAGACAGAGAGGCTGCAAGTGTGGCTGGGGCTGCTAAACTGGGAAAACTGCAAGGTCAGGCTGTGGGAACATGGATTATACTGATGTCTGGAACTGGTGTTGGGAAGAGAGGGAGAAGGAGAAGGAGAAGGAGAAGGAGAAGGAGAAGGAGAAGGAGAAGGAGAAGGAGAAGGAGAAGGAGAAGGAGAAGGAGAAGGAGAAGGAGAAGGAGAAGGAGAAGGAGAAGGAGAAGGAGAAGGAGAAGGAGAAGGAGAAGGAGAAGGAGAAGGAGAAGGAGAAGGAGGAGAGAAAGGGCCCAAAGTAACTGCACAGTGAATTTCCTTACCATGAGCCAGGCTCATTCCCTGAGCTGACCAATATCTCCGAGCTCCCCTTCATGGCACAGCCCTGCCAGTAAAGAACAGAAGTTCCTGCTGCTCCCACTGGAATTCTGTAGCGTGCCTGGCATTCCATACGTTCTGCTGCCTGAGAATTCCTGCAGCCGTCCTCGGGAAGAGCAGTTCACTGCCACAGGAGGAACAAGAGGAAAGCAGTTGCCACTCTCGGGTTCTGTGCTCTGTAAAAAGTAAAACCAGATAAAGATCAAAGCTCCATAAAGCTGGAACCATCTCCAACCTCGGGACAGCACTTCTGTGGGAAAAGCGTGGATGGGCAATTAGGAAGGAGATGATCATGCAAATGGGTAAGGGGGGGAATTAAATTCTGCTGCTTTCTGATTGAGGCCTGCTTCAATTTGCAGCCTTTATAATATCAGTTTAATGGGACTTTTTGTGCTTTAAAAAGGTTTTTATTAGCTGGGGGTTGTCCCTGCCTGGACTGAGGCACAGCACAATGAGTCTCCTGCCTCCTGAAGCCGTGTCGTTATCCCAGCATCTGAAATTAAAAACCAGCACTCTGGGAAACCTCTCTACTCTGAGGAGAAGTGTGAGGAGTGTTTGGGTCTGTGGAGAGCCTGGAACAGCTCTGAGAGACACCAAACATCCTGTGGATCCCAATAAACAGCAAAACATGCCAGCAGCTCCTTCCAACACCGCCCTTGTAGGGAACTCTGTCACCCCAGTGGGTATTTGTGGGAGTAAGGAAGAAATCCCACTAATGACCTCAGTGTGATCACCTCTGGTTCGTCTGGGGATAAATCTCCTTTATCCTTCTGGGAGAATAAAGGAATCCAATGCTGCCTTAATCCCCTGCTCCTCGGAGTCTGCATTTCCAGAATCCATCTCCTGGCCCAGCATGGGAAGGGTTGTCCAGCGCTGGAACAGCTGCCCAGAGCAGTGGTGGAGTCACCAACCCTGGAAGTGCTCATAAAATACATGGATATGGCACTTGAGTGTTCATAAAATACCTGGGTAAATACATGGGTAAATATAGGAATAAATTCATGGGTAAATACATGGATAAACATATGGATAAATATAGGGATAAATATGTAGGGATAAATATGTATGGATAAATACAGACCTTGCTTCCCTGAACACCAGGAGAGCCGGTGTTTTACCCAGATCCCAGTGCCCTGCACGGCTGCGCTGACACGAGCGCAGGCTGACCGTTCCGCCCAGCACCATCCCTCATTTTCCTCCCACGGCTCCCCAAGCGGCCCCAAACCACCCCAGCGTGTCTGTGCCGGGGCCAGGGCCTGCCCCGAGCCCGACCAGAGCCCTGCACCAGCTCCCACCCCCGGGAGAGCTGGGAATGCACTGAGAGCTCGGCTCCCCGGGCTCCCCAGCACCCAAACCGGTCCTCAGACACACAGAAATGCCCAACCTGCCCCTCTGGGCACAGCCAAACACCACAATTCCATCATCCCCAAGCAACTCTGGCACTTGCCTCTTCACCTCCGCCCATTTCCAGTAGCCGGGGCTAGGACCGGGCTGTCAGAAATAGCATTCCCTAGGCAGTTCATCCCAGCGCAGAGGAGAAGAGGAGCCTGTCCCTGACCCACACCATGGGCAGGACAAGGGGGGCCCTAGCTGGCTTTGCCTACTCCAACACCAAAGCTCTTGGTCCCAAAGATGGGGCGAGTTCAGTGGTTTTTCCTGTCCTGAAAGAGAGCAGAAAAGGGAAGTTAATCCCACTGTGGAATCCAAGACTCCTGCATTTCCTATTTCTGCTCTGATTGCTCACCGTGGAGTTTTAGCTATGGAAAAAAAAAGGAGAATGACACCATAGCAAATAAAAAGTGCCCTTTTCCAGCATTTTTATTCCAGGCATTAAAAGGATGCTCATTTCTCTTCTAGCATTGTTTCCCTCATTTTAGGAGAACCGTTTTCATCCCAGGCCCCACTCGTCAGTTGTTCGATCCTCTGGCACTGGATTTGGACAAAAGAAGGGACGCACCTGGACTGCAGGAAATCACTGAGAGAAACCCTTCCAAAACGTGACAGAGAAAAACAACAGGAGATTCAGGAAGACACATCCCTCATTTGCACGTCTGGAACGCTTTTCTAAAGACTTCTCTGCATCTGGATGCTCTTTGCTCTTGGCTTTCTTCACAGGAATGCATTTGCTGCTAAACACGTCTCAGACCCTTACCTGATCGGGATAAGGTGGGATGGAGATGAAGACTCCCACAGGGAATAGCCAGGGAGATGCAGGGCCTGGGAACATCAAGGACGGAGAAGAGAAGGAACAGGGATTGTTTTTCTTGTTTAGAGCCAGCAGTGCTGTGAGCTTGGAGAACACACGGCACCGCAGGGATCCAGGGCAGGAGCGGGATAACTGCGGGATAAGGGGAATCTGCTCCCACTCCAGGGCTGTGCCAGTGAAGGAGGGGAATTTTTTAGTGCCTTCATTACACACAAAAACCAAACCCAGCACCACCGAGCTGGACTTTCGTGAGCTGCAAAACAAAGCGGCCCCTGGCCTTTGGCGGAACACAACCTCACCGAGTCACGGAGCCAGGGGATGACACTTGGGAATGATCCTTGCTGCTGCCTGCAGGCAAATCGGATGAGGGAGCCACAGGAGCTGTGGGGTTTCCTGCTCTTCCTGCAACGCCATCGGTCCAGACCAGGAGACCTTTCCTGGAACAGATCTTCCCTGTAAAGGGAGCTACACCAAAGCTCAAGCCCTCATTTAGAGACCCTTGGAAAAGGAAAGGTGAGAGGGGATTACCTGGAGCCCCAGGGGACCGAGGCGAAGGCGATGAAGAAGCAGACAGCAAAGTGCTTCCACTGCTTCTCACTCCAGCAAAGGGAACATCCCTGGAATTTCATGTCCGGCGTCGCTCCCAAACCCCACAGGTGAACCCACACGTACTCCAGGACTGATCTCCTTCAAACTTCCAGCAGCACAGACTCACCGGGAGGAACTGCGATCCAAGGACACACATCAGCAACCGTCTTCCCGCTTGCCCCTCTCTCCACATTTTCCCTTTCCAGCGGGATGCAGGTGCCACCCCCCAGAGGCAGGAAAACTGCCTTGCAATCCGCTACAAAACCTGCCTGGAAAGCCCAGGATGCCCGGAGCCAGCAGCCGTTTCTCCTGGAGCTCCTGCTGACAGGCATTTGAAGCCTGCTGTGCCTCACAGCTGCTTTTCTGCCAAGGGCATTCCCATCTTTTCTTTTTTAGCCCAAAGAAAGGTTTGCAAAGCTGAGTTTTGTGAGAAGCGCTTCATATTTGGATCGTTCTTAACTTGGAGTTTCCCTTGGCACCAAAATCAGGGGCTCACCTTTTGCTTGGAGCTTGGCTGAAGTCCTCAGCAATGCCAGGGAATGTGGCCATTGGAGGCTTTGGGCAGATTTGGCTCATCTGCCTTTTTAGGCCTTGTTTCTTTCTCTCAGCCTTCCCACTGGATTGTGGCCTCCGAGGAATACGTAAAATCCCATTCCATTCCTATTCTTTCGGACAATTTTTTGTACCGTCCCTGTACAAAACGAGGCCCCCTGTTCGGATGCTTTTCCCCACCGTTCCCCGGCACTTTCATCTGCCGGTGCATTCCCTGCGTTGCTTGGGCTCTTCCCAGCTCTCTGAGCTCCTTCACAAGGCAGGAGATCGATTTGGCCCAGGAACTAAACCCTCCCGAGGAATTGTCTGATGCCATCTCCGCATTTGACACCTGATCCTTGTGCTCAAAGGATCCCTCTTTCTTCCCTTCAGCCAATTCCAAGGCTCGCTGCCCCCAGCTGCGATCAGGCCCCAGCCTGATCCCTGCAGTCTTCCCTGCCGGGATCCTGCTCAGGAATCCCTGGGCTACAAATGTAAGAATTCATTCTTCCCACCCCTGCCCAGTTCCAAAGGATTTGGTGTCTGCCTTACCCGGCTGGAGCCTGCTTCCAACTCTGTTCTTGCTGCTTCTGCTGCTTTCCAGTTCCCAGGAATTCCACCGACGGAGCGACAGCGTTTTCCAGCTCCGCCAGGATTCCCTCTGCTGCGTTTGGGTGCTGGAAGGATATCAAAACCAGGCTCTCTGGGGCTTTACTATCAGGAAATTACATCCCCGGATTTGTTCATTTCCAAATATTATCTCTTCCCAACAAAGCACTGGGCATCCAAGGAATACAGAAAGTGATGGGCTGACCACTGCTTACTCCTCTGGAATGTCAGAGCTTGGAAAAAAAGGGCACTTGAGGCTTCTCCTGGTGCTGCCCGTGAGGTGTATTTTACTTGAGAGCCCCTTCCCGTGTCTTTCCCTGTATCCACCAAAAAATCCACCCCTTCATTCCCCAGCTGCTTGCTTCCTCCCTCTTTTCCTGTATCCAACAGAATTTTAACAGGTCAATAGTCCCCTCTGCAAGAGCACCTTTCATTCCAAACCTAAGAACAAACGAATCACTTCCCTTCCACCGTCCTTATTAGGATTCCACTGAGAGCAGTGGATGGAAAATGATCCTCTCCTGGTCCCTGCTGGATTCCCGGAGCAGGGATCCTTTCCCTCTTTCCCCCCACCACGGTGCCCTCCTCCCCCTCCCGCCCCACCCCACACCCTTTTCAGGCTTTGTTCCACAGCTTTTGCCTCCAGGCCTCAGATCCTTTCGTTCTCCACGAGCTCCCAGCAGCTCCACAGCCTTTCCTCTCCCATCCCGACCATTTCTCCGGGAATGGAGCTCCGCATTTCAATTGCCTTCTCTTTTCTCTGACTACTCCCACCAATCCAGAAGACCTAAAGCTGACACAAGGAACACTCGGTGCCCACAAATCCAAACCCAGACCCGGCCATCCCCAAACCAGCAACTCCCAGACAATTTGCGTTCATTCCAACCTAACACTGAGGACTCACCCAACCCTTCAAAATTCCCAAGAAATATCCTGTTGCCTTCACAGCTCCCAGGGGATTCTGCTTCGTGCTCACACGAAGGATTTGGGACTTCCCTGAAAAAACCCGTGCAGGGCACACTGGAATCCCCGATCCCGTGAATCCGGGGAGCGTTAAAAGCTCGGTCCAGCCTGGGCCCCCGGAAATTTTTGCCAAATATCCCCCAAGTCCTCGGGATAACAGAACTCTCTGGTACTGCATTTTTGGCGTTGTAAAGCCTGGAATTACTCTATTCCTAGTGCTGGGCTCTGCATATGGCCGAGAAAATCCCGGCCTCCACACAGACCCAGATTCCAAACTTTTTGATACATTTCAGCAAGCCGAGAAATTCACCTTCCCTACTTCTTCTTAAGGGCATCCTTCTCTTCCCTTACCCGGCGTGCTCTCTCCCACTGGGGGTGGGTTTTCCCCTTCCCATGCTAATTAGTCCCTACTTCTAGGAGGTTTAGGTACCTTTCTTCCCTGGCAGGGATTTCTTAACACAGCTACCGAGGCTTTGGGAGTCTCCTTTATCTTCTACTTTCTGGATCCAGAAATGCCACAATCCAGACGCCCAACTTCAACAAGACATCCTTTCTACCTAAAAACACACACTCTCAACTCTTAGATCTTTTGAAGTTTTACCCCCGCAAAATTCCCCTATTTTTCCACCACTGAATCCCTCAGTCCTGCTTCCAAGGATTTCTTGAATACCACGGGGCTTTTCTCAAGATTTACCCCCACGACCTTCCCTACGTGCCCACTGCTCATCACCTCATTTTTCCCTCAATGTGGTCGTTCTCCACCCCAGAGAGTTTGTCAAGTGTTGCCTCCAAAATGTTCCCCATCTCTCCACTACTCAGTTCCCCATTTTGCCTCCAAAATATTCAATCTGTCCCCTCCACATTGCATCCACTTTTACCCCCAGCGTTTTACTTCCTCTACAATATTGATTCAACCTTTTCCACCCCAAAAATGTGCATTCTCTCCCTTAAACAGCACCTCAGCTTTTCCCTCAAAAATGCCCCAGAGGGAAACTCAGATTCAGCCCCCAAACTCCCATTTGCCTACACAAACAGTTCTTGTGGCCCCTCTCAATTCCCCCAGGCTTTCAGCTCAAGGAAGAACTGGAAGCCTATTCCCTCATCTCCACCCTTGTTTTGCTTTCCTGGAAAACCTTGCGATCCCACACTTTCTCCAAGAGATCTGCTGGGACTACTGGAAGGTTTGCTCTCTCAGAGCGCCAGGGGGCTTTACAGCACTTGTTCCTCTGCATCTTTACCCTTTTATCAGCTTTCCCCTGGAACGGTGTTGTGGGAGAAGCTTGGAACTACCAGAAATGGATCACGTTCACATTTTTTCCCCACCAGTTTTTATCTGGTTTCAGATTCCTGGAATTACCCTCAAATGTGCCCTAGAACACTGCTGTGAAAGGATCAATGAGAAGAACAGCCGGAAAGCAGAAAACCACCTCCAGCAGCAGCCACAATGATCCCATTTCTCTTCTTACCTGGTCCTGCCAGAGCTCCCAACAGCCATTCCCATTCCAAAACAAGAGCTATGGAAGACATTCCTGCTGTCCGTGAGGGTGAGGCGGCAGTTCTGGATGTTCTTCGCTGTGCAATCAGACAACAAACAGAGTGTAAATGATCCTGGTGGTCCCTTCCAAGCCAAACCAGCCCGTGATTCCATGCGTGGATCAGCACCTGTCCCAGCTCCATTCCAGAAACCTCCTCCCACTAACCCAGAACTTTCCTTTTTCTGCTCAACATCAGGGCTTTGCTGCCGAGTGCCCCGGGCAGGGGACGCCTCAGCCTTCCCTGGGACCGCAGCATTCCCTGCGCTGCCTCAGCATCCCCTGCGCTGCTGTTCCACGCCCATCCCGTGGTCCAGCGCCTGCGCGGGCTGCAGTGCCGGGCTCTCCCCACGAGGCGGCAGCACCGGGAGCGAGCAGCCCCGGCCGGTCCCGCTGTCTCGGGGCAGCTGCGCCTTTAACCCGCCCTGAGCCGGCGGGGCCGTGAACACAGCGGGCACAAACCCCACCGCTCCCCTTTATTTCACCCTCAGAGGCACAGGATCGCAGCATTTCCTGGGCTGCAAGGGACCCACAGGGAGCATCGAGTCCAAATCCTGGCCCTGCACCCCAAGAATCCCACCCTGTGCCCGAGAGCCTTGTTCAGACCCAAACTCTTCCCCCAAGATCCTGAAAACACAGCGGGGCTGGGAGAAGGATGACCACGGAGGATTTTTTTATACAGATCTCCTTGCACGATCGTTAAATAATATTATTAGACAGTCCATGAACGCATCCCTGTGCCGGGACAGCCACCCCTGTGCCGGAACACTCATCCCTGGGCCGGAATACCGATCCCCCGCGGCCCCCACCGTCCGCTCGGGGCTGTCCCCGTTCCCCGCTCACCTCCGAGCCCGGTGCCCCCGGCCCGGCAGCGCTGCTCCCCGGGCTCCCCGCCATCGCCGCTCCTGGCGAAGAAGGGCGGAAGTCACCGGTACCGCACCGATGTGGCTATTCGACCTTCTCAAGATGGCGGCCGGAAATACCCCCCCTCCCCCCCGCTCCGTCTATCCGGCTGCCTGAATGCTCCCGCCTGCCCCAGGCGCCGCTGACCCCACAGTCGGTGTCCGCGTAGCGGGAAACGCCTCAGAAAATTGCGTGCAAGCGCTGGGCTGGCGTCGGCGTCGCGTTCAGGCAGCCGAATAGACGCAGCTTGGGGGGGGGGGGGGGGGGGGGGGGGGGGGCTTCCCTGCCGCCATATTGAGAAGGTCAGAAAACAGCGCACACGACCGCCATCTTTAGTGTGGCAGTGACGACACTTCCGCCCTTCGCCGCCATCTTGGGTGCTGGCAGAAGCCACTTCCGGTCGAGCCGCCATCTTTAGTGTGGTACACTTAGGGCCCCCGCCGCCCCTCACAAGGGCTTCTGTCTAGTCGGCTGCCTGAATCCGGCCCGGACTCCGACGCCGGCCCCGCGCTTTCCGCGCGATTTTCCGCCGTGCTTCCCGGTGCGAGGACACGGCTGGCGGGGTCAGCCGCGCCGGAGGCGGGCGACGGCTCCGCGACCGGCGGCAGGCATCGGCAGGGACACCTCTCGCAGGGGGCCTAGTGCGTCCGCCATCTTGAGTGTGACGGAAGTGTAAACCACCCTCTGCAAGGTCCTGGCAGATAATAAAATAATAAAATCAAATAAATACTGTCATATTCTAATAAAAACGTCACTTAACGCCGTCCCGAGAGCGCGGAACTGCGCCTTCCTTTCCGAGCCGCCTCCTTGAGAGCGACACGCGGGCGACTCGATTCCGACCGTGCCCGCCCGGTGCCTCCCGCCCGGGTCGCGCTGCGACCGCGCCTCTGCTGCCCGGCAAAACCGGCCCCGCCGGGCCGCCCCCCGCGCTCATTCCCCGCGGTCACCGCCCCGCACGGCGCCCGTTCCTTTCCATAGCTGTGGCCCCGCTCATGCACGGCCGTGTCCCTTGGCGCTCCGAACCGCCCTTCGCCCCTCCCCTCCGCTGACACACCCGGCCCCGCTCGCTCCCGCTCCTTGCCACGCTCGGCAGCCACCGAGGCCGCCGCCCTCTCGGCTCAGCCGCCACCGGGCGGCAGCAGCGCCGGGGCGCCGTGTCGGGGGCGGCAGTGCCGCGCTCTCGCCACCAGGCGGCAGCAGCGCCGCCCAGCTCAGCCCGGGGGCAGGCACAGAGCACAGGGAAAAGCCGGCTCCGGGCGCTCTGCAGCTCCTGCAGCCCGAGCGTCTCGGCTCCTGCGGCCAGGCGCTTGCTGCTTTCCTTCCTACAGAAAAACGCCGGCTCGTTATTCTCAAAACCTGCGGATCTCTATTCCCAGCTTCTTATATTGCTGTGTATGTTAGGGTAGATAGAGAGGCTGTATTTGAAAATTAATCTAGACATAAATTAGTATGAGGCATTTCCCTTAAGTGTCCAAGGACATAGGCAGCAGCAAGGAAGGTGATGAAGCGAGTCAAGTTGAACCCCAGAGAGCTCTCAGCTCCTTGTGAAAGCTCAGACAAGCAGCAGAGAAAGAATTAATGCTCCCATATCTGGCATCTAACAGCCACAGGGCAAGTGAAAAGTTGGTTTCAGAGAATGAAGGAAATACAGAAAAAGCACTAAGTAATAAAAGGTGAGAAAAATCCATCACTCCAACAGGTAAAGGAAGGTAAACCACTTGAAGAAGCAGAGGTAGATGGAGGGAAAAAACCTCACAATTTAGAGTGTCCATGACACCCAGAGCTAAAACAAGGCCAGGGGATCTGGGAAGAGCTAAGCACATGTGCTCCAAAAAACAGCAGAAATGAAGTGAGATCTCTGAAGGGAACAAAAGAAAGAGGCAGGCTGAAGAAAACAAAAAAGTGCCTCCCCACTTTTCATTCCCTGCCCACAAAGCACTTTGGGATTTTTAATCTTGTCTCTTGTACTATGCGGTAGAAATCCAAAAATAAAGGTCAGGAGAAGCATGGTTTATTGGGAACTATCCTGCACAGCAGACAAGATATATCCTCATGCAAATGATTCCATGCAGCACTCGCATCTTCAATCGCTTCTTTTCCTCTTGCCGGGGAAGCAGAGCTGCTTTATTTACTCTAAGCAATATTTTCTCCCTTCTCCTTGGCAAAAAACAAGCTCCCATCTTGGCAATGCTCCCCAAACTACCTAATGCTCATCACCCCCCATGCTAAGGAGAGTGGAGCAGGCTAATTTATCACTTCTTATCATGATTAACTTGCCCAGCTGCCGGCTTCAAGAGCCCCAGAGTGCCTCGGGTGATACAGGATCACAGAAGGAAAAGCTCTGTTGAATGAAGCTGCTGCCACACTGGCCCTCTTTGCCTGTCAAACACATTCAGCTGCTCTTGCACTGCCCTGTGAAAACCCCCCATAAAATACAAGTGAAAATCCCTCAGCACCTGTGATAAAGCACAGCTGGGCTCTGCTCAGGGCATTTCAAACTACCGGAGGTATTTGTGACCTCCCCTTGCCAAGGCAACACCTCAGGAAAACCAAAAGTTTCTTTTCATGGACTCACAGGATGGGTTGGGTTGGAAGGGACCTTAAAGCTCATCTTGTTCCAACTCTCACCACACTCAGGACACATTCCACTAGACCACTTTGCTCCAAGCCCCATCCAAGCTGGCCTTGAACACTTCCAAGGCGGCGACAATCACAGCTTCTCTAGAACCTGTTTTGTTCCTCCCAGATCTAAAATCATACCAAACTTACCAGCCTCAGAGGTAGATTTCTATTAAATGTCTACATTTTTCTAGGACAGGAATCCAGCAAACATTGTTTGCATCTGACTTTGCAAAATGAACATCAGCTGCTGCCCACTTTTCTTATTTTTCCCCATTTGGTGGAACATTTTCATTCTGTTGTTGTTTGGAGCAGTATTTTAATATACCTGGCTGAGGCTGCTTAAAATAGCACAGCAAGATACCGGGGTGTGAGGGGTGGAAAACTGAGCTCTTGCACATCTGGTGTTTCTATTGTTGGAAGTCTTAAATCCCACCTCTCTGGTGGGACGAAATAGGTGGCACTAATCCAATTTCTAAAGTACCATGCATCACGCTGATGCGATTTTAAGACTAAAAAACAAAACAAAACAAAAAAGCCAATTTAAACAAAACCCTCTGCTCCTTTCCATTTTCTCTGTTCCACAATTTATGACAGAAGACAGGAGAGAAAGATTGTTTTGGGAACAATGTTTTCAGGACTCTAAAAAGAACATAAAAACTGCTCTGCCACACTCTCAGCTGTTACAGCCCCAAAAAGCACTGGCTGGCTCTCTTTGCTCACAGAGCCACAACTGTGGTGGGATTTCTACCCCAGGTACCAACCTAGTGACCACACCATGGGACAGTCATTTCTTGGTTTTCTCCTGGGAATAGCTACAGCACTTCCGTGTTGCAAGGCAAACTTGAGCCTCTTTTAATGAAACTGGACATGTGAAATGAGGTACACAAAGCCAAAGGCCAGCTGAACCTGTGATCTCTGAATGGGTCTTCACATTCTTCCCAGGAAGATGAATGGGAATCACTCTTTTGCCAGGGAAGCTGCATCAGCTGGGAATTTGCTTTAGAAAATGTGCTTTCTGCTCCTCTCAGAGCCAAAATTCCTACACATTTCTTCTAAGTCCTTCTTAGAGAAGGACCATGTTAAACTAAGTGACAGTGAAGCAAAATGACAATCCAGGAATAAATTCATTCCACGTGGGTGGTTTCTCACTGGCACACAGGGGTGAGGAAGGAACCCAAATGCATCACTGTACATAAAGTCACACGTGCTGAGGGGTGAACAAATCTCAGAGATACTGGAAACCTCCTCTGAAGACCCAATTCAGGGAAAGCCTGAGCTGCTTTGTGTTTCTGGGGGTGAAGAAGTTCAGGATCTTCCACAGATGCTCCGAGGCAGTAGGATTGTGCCTGAATCTCGCTCTGGAAATGCCAGTGGCTCAGCTGAGAGCTGTGGCAATGATTGACATTGCATTGAGAAGGGCCACAGTCCTGCAAGGCTCTTTCATCAGGAGCAAAGAGCGGCCTGGAGGGTGGGGAATGCTGGATCTGTAGCACCGAGTGCTCATCCTTCACCTTCATGTGGAGCTACCCCCAAAGCCGCCATGTAGCACTTTTTCTATTGCCCCTCTTGTGTATATTCTGGAGCAGCTGTTCCATGTGGCTTTTTATGGTGATCCTGTGGGAAGCAGCCATTCGCCTGCTGTGATATCCTCACAACTAAGACGAACTCCTCATTCCTTTTGGTTTTATTTGGGTTTTTTTATCTGTTTGTTTGATTGGTTTGTGTGGGTTTGTTTGTTTGGGTTTTTGTCTTTTTTGGTTGGAGTTTTTTGTTTGCTTTTTTATAAATGTCTGGTGAAGCTGGCACAGCCAAAGTCAAGAAAATGTAAACCAGGTTCGACTTTCCAGAAATTACTTTGGACTGGGTTTAGCTGCATCCCCCAGGCTCAGGATTATCAAGATATTTGCAGGTTTTGCTCTGCGCCATCAGCCTGCTCAGATTCTGCTCGGTGTTTCACCAATGGAGAAGACAATGGATGCTGTGCCAAGCTTCCTTTCAAACAGCAAAACCTGGGTCAGCATGAGAGAAAAGAAGAAGAAAAAAAGAAAATATTCATCAGTTAGAACAGAGCCAGTGTCCCACCATCTGCCCCTCCACTCTTCCTAATATTGTCTATTTTGAGACAAGCCTGGGTCTAAAGCTTCCCTCTCTCAGCTCCTGGTGCTATTTGCTACCTTGCAGCTTTGATTTCTGCTGATCTAAGTCCCTGCTGTCCATGTGGGGTTGAGAATGTTCAGCCTGGAGAACAGAAGGCCCTGGAGAGGCTTTGCTGTGGCCATGCAGGACTCGAAGGGTCCCATAGGAAAGATGGGGACAGTGTTCAATAGGGCCAGTGGCAAGAGGAGAAGCGGGGATGGCTTTTAACTGCAGGAGGTTGATTTAGGTTGGCTCTAAGGAAGCTGCTTTTTCACACTGAGAGTGCTGAGGCACTGGCCCAGGCTGTGCACAGAGGATGTGGATGCCCCATCCCTGCCAACACCCAAGGCCAGGTGGGAACAGGACTCTGAGCAAGGTGCTCTGGTAGAAGATTGCTCAAGTTGGAACAAGACGATCTTTAGCGTCCCTTCCAAGCCAGACCACTCAGGGATTCCATCATTCTGTGATGCCCGTTGTCCACTGCACGGTGACCCTGGACTCCTGTGAATTGTGACGTCACGGTCTGCATTCACACTGGAGCTCCCAGCATCCAGCAAAGAGGACAACACAACCATTGGCCCTTGTGCCTACACACCCGTCACCCTGCTTGGCCCCTGCTCCGATACTCCCGAGTGTTCCCAAAGGTCTCTTGTGCCTGGATTTTGCCGTTCATCCCTGCCAGATGCTCACATTTGTCCTGAGGAAGGTAAGGTGCCATTCCATGGAAATGGACACCACCTAAGTGCCTCTGTGGGGATGCTGTGGGACAGGGATCCCACTCCGAGGTTTTGCTACATCTGCAGGTTTCCAGAGACGAAGAGAAAGAGATGGAGGTGGATCTAAAGATTGATACAGAGGAGGAGATGGAAGTGGAGGGAGGAGAGACCGGAGAGGAAGAGATGGAGGTGGACGTGAAGGAAGAGATGGAGGAAGAGATGGAGGTGGATGCGAAGGAGGAGATGGAGGAAGAGATGGAGGTGGACGTGAAGGAAGAGATGGAGGAAGAGATGGAGGTGGAAATGGAAGAATACAGTGAGGACATGGATGTGGACGGAAAAGACGAGGAGGAGGACATGGTCCTGGGATGAGGACGGACTCCAGCAGTAGGACAGGTATGTGCTCCCCACAGGCAGAGTGGGTGCCCTGCTGCCAGGCTGGGGCTGGGCTGGGTGCCCCGCTGAGGGACACGGTGCCCCGTGGGCTGGATTCTGGCAGCACAAGCAGCATCCCCAGCCTGTCCTGCCCTTGCTTTGGCTCACACAAGCCCCATGCCAGTGCCTGGGGCCTGACCCCCAGCCCCAGCCAGGCTCAGTGCTGGCAGCAGAGTCCCGCTCTGCCAGTGTGTCCCAGGCTGGGGGCACATGGAACAGCCCTCTGTGCCTGACTGCAATGACTCTGTCACTTGCTTTTCCTTCCAGGACTGATGGAGATCCAGGCCAGAGACGGCACCCTGCTGTATATACGTTTTAGCGTTTCTTATTGTCTTCTGTAAATACGTTTAATATAGTATCGATAGCTATGTTCTTGTAAATACGTTCTATAGATCGTTGTTGTTACAAAGGTTCTTACAATGTAAATATGTTCTGTAGTTCGTTTTTGTTGCTGCTCTTAGATAAATAAAGGACCTTTGTTTTTCATACCTCAGTTCTCTTGGCATTTTCTTTGGGCACAAGCCTCCATGGACCAAGACTTCCTTTGGAAACCCCCTCTGTCACCAGACTCTGGTACAAGCATAACACGAATTGATCCTCGTAGTTAAAGGCGTGACATTAATTGGCACAAATTTGTCCCTTAAGACTTTCTAGCACAGTAAATGTCAGTGCTCATAATCCCCAATTCCTAATGAAAGCTTTCAGTCTCCTCACCTGCCACGGCACCGCAGGGATCCACGGCAGGAGCGGGATAACTCCGGGATAAGGGGAATCTGCTCCCACTCCAGGGCTGTGCCAGGGAAGGAGGGGAATTTTTTAGTGCCTTCATTGCACACAAAAACCAAACCCAGCACCACCGAGCTGGACTTTCGTGAGCCGCAAAACAAAGCGGCCCCTGGCCTTTGGCGGAACACAACCTCACCGAGTCACGGAGCCAGAGGATGACACTTGGGAATGATCCTGGCTGCCTGCAGGCAAATCAGATGAGGGAGCCACAGGAGCTGTGGGGTTTCCTGCTCTTCCTGCAACGCCATCGGTCCAGACCAGGAGACCTTTCCTGGAACAGATCTTCCCTGTAAAGGGAGCTACACCAAAGCTCAAGCCCTCATTTAGAGACCCTTGGAAAAGCAAAGGTGAGAGGGGATTACCTGGAGCCCCAGGGGACCGAGGCAAAGGCGATGAAGAAGCAGACAGCAAAGTGCTTCCACTGCTTCTCACTCCAGCAAAGGGAACATCCCTGGAATTTCATGGCTGGCGTCGCTCCCAAACCCCACAGGTGAACCCACACGTACTCCAGGACTGATCTCCTTCAAACTTCCAGCAGCACAGACTCACCGGGAGGAACTGCGATCCAAGGACACACATCAGCAACCGTCTTCCCGCTTGCCCCTCTCTCCACATTTTCCCTTTCCAGTGGGATGCAGGTGCCACCCCCCAGAGGCAGGAAAACTGCCTTGCAATCCGCTACAAAACCTGCCTGGAAAGCCCAGGATGCCCGGAGCCAGCAGCCGTTTCTCCTGGAGCTCCTGCTGACAGGCATTTGAAGCCTGCTGTGCCTCACAGCTGCTTTTCTGCCAAGGGCATTCCCACCTTTTCTTTTTTAGCCCAAAGAAAGGTTTGCAAAGCTGAGTTTTGTGAGAAGCGCTTCATATTTGGATCATTCTTAACTTGGAGTTTCCCTTGGCACCAAAATCAGGGGCTCACCTTTTGCTTGGAGCTTGGCTGAAGTCCTCAGCAATGCCAGGGAATGTGGCCATTGGAGGCTTTGGGCAGATTTGGCTCATCTGCCTTTTTAGGCCTTGTTTCTTTCTCTCAGCCTTCCCACTGGATTGTGGCCTCCGAGGAATACGTAAAATCCCATTCCATTCCTATTCTTTCGGACAATTTTTTGTACCGTCCCTGTACAAAACGAGGCCCCCTGTTCGGATGCTTTTCCCCACCGTTCCCCGGCACTTTCATCTGCCGGTGCATTCCCTGCGTTGCTTGGGCTCTTCCCAGCTCTCTGAGCTCCTTCACAAGGCAGGAGATCGATTTGGCCCAGGAACTAAACCCTCCCGAGGAATTGTCTGATGCCATCTCCGCATTTGACACCTGATCCTTGTGCTCAAAGGATCCCTCTTTCTTCCCTTCAGCCAATTCCAAGGCTCGCTGCCCCCAGCTGCAATCAGGCCCCAGCCTGATCCCTGCAGTCTTCCCTGCCGGGATCCTGCTCAGGAATCCCTGGGCTACAAATGTAAGAATTCATTTTTCCCACCCCTGCCCAGTTCCAAAGGATTTGGTGTCTGCCTTACCCGGCTGGAGCCTGCTTCCAACTCTGTTCTTGCTGCTTCTGCTGCTTTCCAGTTCCCAGGAATTCCACCGACGGAGCGACAGCGTTTTCCAGCTCCGCCAGGATTCCCTCTGCTGCGTTTGGGTGCTGGAAGGATATCAAAACCAGGCTCTCTGGGGCTTTACTATCAGGAAATTACATCCCCGGATTTGTTCATTTCCAAATATTATCTCTTCCCAACAAAGCACTGGGCATCCAAGGAATACAGAAAGTGATGGGCTGACCACTGCTTACTCCTCTGGAATGTCAGAGCTTGGAAAAAAAGGGCACTTGAGGCTTCTCCTGGTGCTGCCCGTGAGGTGTATTTTACTTGAGAGCCCCTTCCCGTGTCTTTCCCTGTATCCACCAAAAAATCCACCCCTTCATTCCCCAGCTGCTTGCTTCCTCCCTCTTTTCCTGTATCCAACAGAATTTTAACAGGTCAATAGTCCCCTCTGGAAGAGCACCTTTCATTCCAAACCTAAGAACAAACGAATCACTTCCCGCGGTGCAGCTCTTTTAGTGACGCGGGGCAGCGGCCACACCTCCTGCAGTATCTTTATTGTACCTGTTTTACCATGCTCAGCATTTCATTCCCTTTACACCTCTCAGCCTTTCCCGTGCCGCTCTTTTTAACCAGCAGCGCTGCCCCGACGCTCCCGCGGTGCAGCTCTTTTAGTGACACGGGGCAGCGGCCACTCCTGCTGCAGTACTTTTAAAGGATTTTCGACCATTTTATTTTATACCCTTCACAGATGCGACCTTTGCCGTGACACCTTTGAAGCAGCGCCCCTGCCCCACGTGCGCCGCGGTGCAGCTCATTTTATCCTGAGGAAGTGGCTACTCCTGCTGCGGTGTTGTTGTTATTTCTCAGACCTTTCTCTATATTTTATTTCCCTCACACCTCCAGTCCTTTTACGTGCCGCACGTTTACCATCAACACCACCCCAAAGGTGCCGCGGTGCAGCTGTTTTAGTGAACCCACGCAGCGGCCACTCCTGCTGCTGTACCTTTTGAGTATTTCTTAGACCATTCTCAATATTTTATTGCGCTCACACTTCCCAGCCTTTCCGTGCTGCTCTTTTTAACCAGCAGCGCTGCCCCGACGCTCCCGCGGTGCAGCTCTTTTAGTGATGTGGGGCAGCGGCCACTCCTGCTGCAGTACCTTTACAATATTTCTGAGACCATTGTCAATATTTTATTGCGCTCACACTTCCCAGCCTTTCCGTGCTGCTCTGTTTAACCAGCAGCGCTGCCCCGACGCTCCCGCGGTGCAGCTCTTTTAGTGATGTGGGCAGCGGCCACACCTGCTGCAGTACCTTTATTGTACCTTGTTTACCATGCTCAGCATTTTATTCCCTTTACACCTCTCACGCTTTCCGGACCCCTTTTTAACCAGCAGCGCTGCCCCGACGCTCCCGCGGTGCAGCTCTTTTAGTGATGCGGGGCAGCGGCCACTCCTGCTGCTGTACCTTTATTGTACCTCTTTTACCATGCTCAGCATTTTATTCCATTTACACCCCTCAGCCTTTCCCGTGCCGCTCTTTTTAACCAGCAGCGCTGCCCCGACGCTCCCGCGGTGCAGCTCCCTTAGTGACACGGGGCAGGGGCCGAGAGCCCTCTAGGTGCGGCTCCTCTATAGCACTTTACCGTTTTCTATTTTATTTCATTGGCACCTCGCGCGTTGCGCCGGGCGCCTCATTCGGGGACATGCGCCGGCTCCCACAGCGCCCCGCCCGCCGCCGCTCCCCGGGGGCCTCCCCGCTGCTCTCGGGAGATCGCACACCGCACGCGGCCCAAGCCCCGTCTCGCCGACGGCACTCACCACCCGCCGCCCGCCGCCGCGTTCTCCCGCTCCCTACCGGCACGAAGCGGCGCTGCCGATGACGGAGCCGATGCGCGGCTGCCACGCCGCTCTCTCCGCGCCTCAGGGCCGGCGCCTTCGGCCGCACAGGGCGGCGTCCCCGCATCCGGGCCAGCCCGCGGAGCTCCTGCCGCCGCCGCCGCCGCCCCCCGACTGAGGGGCCGCGACGCCGGCGCCCCCTTTTATACTCCGCACCCCCTTTTCCCGCCACTGCCGCGGTGGGCTCCCCCCGCCTCAAAATCGCCCAGAAGCGCCCGAGGCGGGAACGGCGCAGCCCCACCGGCGCCTCGGAGAAGCTATTCTAGTGACAAGGAGCAGCGGCCACTCCTGCTGCAGTACCTTTATTGTACCTCGTTTACCATGCTCAGCATTTTATTCCCTTTACACCTCTCACGCTTTCCGGACCCCTTTTTAACCAGCAGCGCTGCCCCGACGCTCCCGCGGTGCAGCGCTTTTAGTGATGCGGGGCAGCGGCCACTCCTGCAGCAGTATCTTTATTGTACCTCTTTTACCATGCTCAGCATTTCATTCCCTTTACACCTCTCACGCTTTCCGGACCCCTTTTAAGCCGGCAGCACTGCCCCGACGCTCCCGCGGTGCAGCTCTTTTAGTGATGCGGGGCAGCGGCCACTCCTGCTGCAGTACCTTTTCAATATTTCTTAGACCATTTTCAATATTTTATTGCGCTCACACTTCCCAGCCTTTCCCATACTGCTCTGTTTAACCAGCAGCGCTGCCCCGACGCTCCCGCGGTGCAGCTCTTTTAGTGATGCGGGGCAGCGGCCACTCCTGCTGCAGTACCTTTACAATATTTCTTAGACCATTGTCAATATTTTATTCCGCTCACACTTCCCAGCCTTTCCGTGCGGCTCTTTTTAACCAGCAGCGCTGCCCCGACGCTCCCGCGGTGCAGCTCTTTTAGTGATGCGGGGCAGCGGCCACTCCTGCAGCAGTATCTTTATTGTACCTCTTTTACCATGCTCAGCATTTCATTCCCTTTACACCTCTCACGCTTTCCAGTGTCGCTCTTTTTAACCAGCAGCGCTGCCCCGACGGTCCCGCGGTGCACCTCTTTTAGTGATGCGGAGCAGCGGCCACACCTGCTGCTGTACCTTTATTGTACCTCGTTTACCATGCTCAGCATTTTATTCCCTTTACACCTCTCAAGCTTTCCGGACCCCTTTTTAACCAGCAGCGCTGCCCCGACGCTCCCGAGATGCAGCTCTTTTAGTGATGCGGGGCAGCGGCCACTCCTGCTGCAGTACCTTTTCAATATTTCTTAGACCATTGTCAATATTTTATTGCGCTCACACTTCCCAGCCTTTCCCATGCTGCTCTGTTTAACCAGCAGCGCTGCCCCGACGCTCCCGCGGTGCAGCTCTTTTAGTGATGCGGGGCAGCGGCCACACCTGCTGCAGTACCTTTATTGTACCTCGTTTACCATGCTCAGCATTTCATTCCCTTTACACCTCTCACGCTTTCCGGACCCCTTTTTAACCAGCAGCGCTGCCCCGACGGTCCCGCGGTGCAGCTCTTTTAGTGATGCGGGGCAGCGGCCACTCCTGCAGCAGTATCTTTATTGTAGTTCTTTTACCATGCTCAGCATTTCATTCCCTTTACACCTCTCACGCTTTCCGGACCCCTTTTTAGCCAGCAGCGCTGCCCCGACCGTCCCGCGGTGCAGCTCTTTTAGTGACGCGGGGCAGCGGTCACACCTGCTGCAGTACCTTTATTGTACCTCGTTTACAATGCTCAGCATTTTATTCCCTTTACACCTCTCAGCCTTTCCCGTGCCGCTCTTTTTAACCAGCAGCGCTGCCCCGACGCTCCCGAGGTGCAGCTCTTTTAGTCACACGGGGCAGCGGCCACTCCTGCTGCTGTACCTTTACAGTATTTCTTAAACCATTGTCAATATTTTATTGCGCTCACACTTCCCAGCCTTTCCCATGCTGCTCTTTTTAACCAGCAGCGCTGCCCCGACGCTCCCGCGGTGCAGCTCTTTTAGTGACGCGGAGCAGCGGCCACTCCTGCTGCTGTACCTTTATTGTACCTCGTTTACCATGCTCAGCATTTCATTCCCTTTACACCTCTCACGCTTTCCGGACCCCTTTTAAGTCGGCAGCACTGCCCCGACGCTCCCGAGGTGCAGCTCTTTTAGTGATGCGGGGCAGCGGCCACTCCTGCTGCTGTACCTTTATTGTACCTCGTTTACCATGCTCAGCATTTCATTCCCTTTACACCTCTCACGCTTTCCGGACCCCTTTTTAACCAGCAGCGCTTCCCCGACGGTCCCGCGGTGCAGCTCTTTTAGTGATGCGGGGCAGCGGCCACTCCTGCTGCAGTATCTTTATTGTACCTCGTTTACCATGCTCAGCATTTCATTCCCTTTACACCTCTCAGCCTTTCCCGTGCCGCTCTTTTTAACCAGCAGCGCTGCCCCGACGCTCCCGCGGTGCAGCTCTTTTAGTGATGCGGGGCAGCGGCCACTCCTGCAGCAGTATCTTTATTGTACCTCTTTTACCATGCTCAGCATTTCATTCCCTTTACACCTCTCACGCTTTCCAGTGCCGCTCTTTTTAACCAGCAGAGCTGCCCCGACGGTCCCGCGGTGCAGCTCTTTTAGTGATGCGGAGCAGCGGCCACACCTGCTGCTGTACCTTTATTGTACCTCGTTTACCATGCTCAGCATTTTATTCCCTTTACACCTCTCACGCTTTCCGGACCCCTTTTTAACCAGCAGCGCTGCCCCGACGCTCCCGCGGTGCAGCTCTTTTAGTGATGCGGGGCAGCGGCCACTCCTGCTGCAGTACCTTTACAATATTTCTTAGACCATTGTCAATATTTTATTGCGCTCACACTTCCCAGCCTTTCCCATGCTGCTCTGTTTAACCAGCAGCGCTGCCCCGACGCTCCCGAGGTGCAGCTCTTTTAGTGATGCGGGGCAGCGGCCACACCTGCTGCAGTACCTTTATTGTACCTCTTTTACCATGCTCAGCATTTCATTCCCTTTACACCTCTCACGCTTTCCCGTGCCGCTCTTTTTAACCAGCAGCGCTGCGCCGACGCTCCCGCGGTGCAGCTCTTTTAGTGACGCGGGGCAGTGGCCACTCCTGCTGCTGTACCTTTATTGTACCTCGTTTACCATGCTCAGCATTTCATTCCCTTTACACCTCTCAGCCTTTCCCGTGCCGCTCTTTTTAACCAGCAGCGCTGCCCCGACGCTCCCGCGGTGCAGCTCTTTTAGTCACACGGGGCAGCGGCCACACCTGCTGCTGTACCTTTATTGTACCTCGTTTACCATGCTCAGCATTTTATTCCCTTTACACCTCTCAAGCTTTCCGGACTCCTTTTTAACCAGCAGCGCTGCCCCGACGCTCCCGCGGTGCAGCTCTTTTAGTGATGCGGGGCAGCGGCCACTCCTGCTGCAGTATCTTTATTGTACCTCTTTTACCATGCTCAGCATTTCATTCCCTTTACACCTCTCACGCTTTCCGGACCCCTTTTTAGCCAGCAGCGCTGCCCCGACCGTCCCGCGGTGCAGCTCTTTTAGTGACGCGGGGCAGCGGCCACACCTGCTGCAGTACCTTTATTGTACCTCGTTTACAATGCTCAGCATTTTATTCCCTTTACACCTCTCAGCCTTTCCCGTGCCGCTCTTTTTAACCAGCAGCGCTGCCCCGACGCTCCCGAGGTGCAGCTCTTTTAGTGACACGGGGCAGCGGCCACTCCTGCTGCTGTACCTTTATTGTACCTCGTTTACCATGCTCAGCATTTTATTCCCTTTACACCTCTCACGCTTTCCGGACCCCTTTTTAACCAGCAGAGCTGCCCCGACGGTCCCGCGGTGCAGCTCTTTTAGTGATGCGGGGCAGCGGCCACTCCTGCTGCAGTACCTTTACAATATTTCTTAGACCATTGTCAATATTTTATTGCGCTCACACTTCCCAGCCTTTCCCATACTGCTCTGTTTAACCAGCAGCGCTGCCCCGACGCTCCCGCGGTGCAGCTCTTTTAGTCACACGGGGCAGCGGCCACACCTGCTGCTGTACCTTTATTGTACCTCGTTTACCATGCTCAGCATTTTATTCCCTTTACACCTCTCACGCTTTCCGGACCCCTTTTTAACCAGCAGAGCTGCCCCGACGGTCCCGCGGTGCAGCTCTTTTAGTGATGCGGGGCAGCGGCCACTCCTGCTGCAGTACCTTTACAATATTTCTTAGACCGTTGTCAATATTTTATTGCGCTCACACTTCCCAGCCTTTCCCATGCTGCTCTGTTTAACCAGCAGCGCTGCCCCGACGCTCCCGCGGTGCAGCTCTTTTAGTGACACGGGGCAGCGGCCACTCCTGCTGCAGTACTTTTAAAGGATTTTCGACCATTTTATTTTATACCCTTCACAGATGCGACCTTTGCCGTGACACCTTTGAAGCAGCACCCCTGCCCCAGGTGCGCCGCGGTGCAGCTCATTTTATCCTGAGGAAGTGGCTACTCCTGCTGCGGTGTTGTTGTTATTTCTCAGACCTTTCTCTATATTTTATTTCCCTCACACCTCCAGTCCTTTTACGTGCCGCACGTTTACCGTCAGCACCACCCCAAAGGTGCCGCGGTGCAGCTGTTTTAGTGCACCCACGCAGCGGCCACAACTGCTGCTGTACCTTTTGAGTATTTCTTAGACCATTCTCAATATTTTATTGCGCTCACACTTCCCAGCCTTTCCGTGCTGCTCTTTTTAACCAGCAGCGCTGCCCCGACGCTCCCGCGGTGCAGCTCTTTTAGTGATGCGGGGCAGCGGCCACTCCTGCTGCTGTACCTTTATTGTACCTCGTTTACCATGCTCAGCATTTTATTCCCTTTACACCTCTCAGCCTTTCCCGTGCCGCTCTTTTTAACCAGCAGCGCTGCCCCGACGCTCCCGCGGTGCAGCTCTTTTAGTCACACGGGGCAGCGGCCACACCTGCTGCAGTACCTTTATTGTACCTCGTTTACCATGCTCAGCATTTTATTCCCTTTACACCTCTCACGCTTTCCGGACCCCTTTTTAGCCAGCAGCGCTGCCCCGACGCTCCCGCGGTGCAGCTCTTTTAGTGATGCGGGGCAGCGGCCACTCCTGCTGCAGTACCTTTACAATATTTCTTAGACCATTGTCAATACTTTATTGCGCTGACGTTTCCCAGCCTTTCCCGTGCTGCTCTGTTTAACCAGCAGCGCTGCCCCGACGCTCCCGCGGTGCAGCTCCCTTAGTGACACGGGGCAGGGGCCGAGAGCCCTCTAGGTGCGGCTCCTCTATAGCACTTTACCGTTTTCTATTTTATTTCATTGGCACCTCGCGCGTTGCGCCGGGCGCCTCATTCGGGGACATGCGCCGGCTCCCACAGCGCCCCGCCCGCCGCCGCTCCCCGGGGGCCTCCCCGCTGCTCTCGGGAGATCGCACACCGCACGCGGCCCAAGCCCCGTCTCGCCGACGGCACTCACCACCCGCCGCCCGCCGCCGCGTTCTCCCGCTCCCTACCGGCACGAAGCGGCGCTGCCGATGACGGAGCCGATGCGCGGCTGCCACGCCGCTCTCTCCGCGCCTCAGGGCCGGCGCCTTCGGCCGCACAGGGCGGCGTCCCCGCATCCGGGCCAGCCCGCGGAGCTCCTGCCGCCGCCGCCGCCGCCCCCCGACTGAGGGGCCGCGACGCCGGCGCCCCCTTTTATACTCCGCACCCCCTTTTCCCGCCACTGCCGCGGTGGGCTCCCCCCGCCTCAAAATCGCCCAGAAGCGCCCGAGGCGGGAACGGCGCAGCCCCACCGGCGCCTCGGAGAAGCTCTTCTAGTGACAAGGAGCAGCGGCCACTCCTGCTGCAGTACCTTTTCAATATTTCTTAGACCATTGTCAATATTTTATTGCGCTCACACTTCCCAGCCTTTCCCATACTGCTCTGTTTAACCAGCAGCGCTGCCCCGACGCTCCCGCGGTGCAGCTCTTTTAGTGATGCGGGGCAGCGGCCACTCCTGCTGCAGTACCTTTACAATATTTCTTAGACCATTGTCAATATTTTATTCCGCTCACACTTCCCAGCCTTTCCGTGCTGCTCTTTTTAACCAGCAGCGCTGCCCCGACGCTCCCGCGGTGCAGCTCTTTTAGTGATGCGGGGCAGCGGCCACTCCTGCAGCAGTATCTTTATTGTACCTCTTTTACCATGCTCAGCATTTCATTCCCTTTACACCTCTCACGCTTTCCAGTGTCGCTCTTTTTAACCAGCAGCGCTGCCCCGACGGTCCCGCGGTGCAGCTCTTTTAGTGATGCGGAGCAGCGGCCACACCTGCTGCTGTACCTTTATTGTACCTCGTTTACCATGCTCAGCATTTTATTCCCTTTACACCTCTCAAGCTTTCCGGACCCCTTTTTAACCAGCAGCGCTGCCCCGACGCTACCGAGATGCAGCTCTTTTAGTGATGCGGGGCAGCGGCCACTCCTGCTGCAGTACCTTTTCAATATTTCTTAGACCATTGTCAATATTTTATTGCGCTCACACTTCCCAGCCTTTCCCATGCTGCTCTGTTTAACCAGCAGCGCTGCCCCGACGCTCCCGCGGTGCAGCTCTTTTAGTGATGCGGGGCAGCGGCCACACCTGCTGCAGTACCTTTATTGTACCTCGTTTACCATGCTCAGCATTTCATTCCCTTTACACCTCTCACGCTTTCCGGACCCCTTTTTAACCAGCAGCGCTGCCCCGACGGTCCCGCGGTGCAGCTCTTTTAGTGATGCGGGGCAGCGGCCACTCCTGCAGCAGTATCTTTATTGTAGTTCTTTTACCATGCTCAGCATTTCATTCCCTTTACACCTCTCACGCTTTCCGGACCCCTTTTTAGCCAGCACCGCTGCCCCGACCGTCCCGCGGTGCAGCTCTTTTAGTGATGCGGGGCAGCGGCCACACCTGCTGCAGTACCTTTATTGTACCTCTTTTACCATGCTCAGCATTTCATTCCCTTTACACCTCTCACGCTTTCCCGTGCCGCTCTTTTTAACCAGCAGCGCTGCCCCGACGCTCCCGCGGTGCAGCTCTTTTAGTGATGCGGGGCAGCGGCCACACCTGCTGCAGTACCTTTATTGTACCTCTTTTACCATGCTCAGCATTTCATTCCCTTTACACCTCTCACGCTTTCCGGACCCCTTTTTAACCAGCAGCGCTGCCCCGACGGTCCCGCGGTGCAGCTCTTTTAGTGATGCGGGGCAGCGGCCACTCCTGCAGCAGTATCTTTATTGTAGTTCTTTTACCATGCTCAGCATTTCATTCCCTTTACACCTCTCACGCTTTCCGGACCCCTTTTTAACCAGCAGCGCTGCCCCGACCGTCCCGCGGTGCAGCTCTTTTAGTGATGCGGGGCAGCGGCCACTCCTGCTGCAGTACCTTTACAATATTTCTTAGACCGTTGTCAATATTTTATTGCGCTCACACTTCCCAGCCTTTCCCATGCTGCTCTGTTTAACCAGCAGCGCTGCCCCGACGCTCCCGAGGTGCAGCTCTTTTAGTCACACGGGGCAGCGGCCACTCCTGCTGCTGTACCTTTATTGTACCTCGTTTACCATGCTCAGCATTTCATTCCCTTTACACCTCTCAGCCTTTCCCGTGCCGCTCTTTTTAACCAGCAGCGCTGCCCCGACGCTCCCGCGGTGCAGCTCTTTTAGTGACACGGGGCAGCGGCCACACCTGCTGCAGTACGTTTATTGTACCTCGTTTACCATGCTCAGCATTTTATTCCCTTTACACCTCTCAGCCTTTCCCGTGCCGCTCTTTTTAACCAGCAGCGCTGCCCCGACGCTCCCGCGGTGCAGCTCTTTTAGTCACACGGGGCAGCGGCCACACCTGCTGCTGTACCTTTATTGTACCTCGTTTACCATGCTCAGCATTTTATTCCCTTTACACCTCTCACGCTTTCCGGACCCCTTTTTAACCAGCAGAGCTGCCCCGACGGTCCCGCGGTGCAGCTCTTTTAGTGATGCGGGGCAGCGGCCACTCCTGCTGCAGTACCTTTACAATATTTCTTAGACCATTGTCAATATTTTATTGCGCTCACACTTCCCAGCCTTTCCCATACTGCTCTGTTTAACCAGCAGCGCTGCCCCGACGCTCCCGCGGTGCAGCTCTTTTAGTGACACGGGGCAGCAGCCACTCCTGCTGCAGTACTTTTAAAGGATTTTCGACCATTTTATTTTATACCCTTCACAGATGCGACCTTTGCCGTGACACCTTTGAAGCAGCACCCCTGCCCCACGTGCGCCGCGGTGCAGCTCATTTTATCCTGAGGAAGTGGCTACTCCTGCTGCGGTGTTGTTGTTATTTCTCAGACCTTTCTCTATATTTTATTTCCCTCACACCTCCAGTCCTTTTACGTGCCGCACGTTTACCGTCAGCACCACCCCAAAGGTGCCGCGGTGCAGCTGTTTTAGTGAACCCACGCAGCGGCCACAACTGCTGCTGTACCTTTTGAGTATTTCTTAGACCATTCTCAATATTTTATTGCGCTCACACTTCCCAGCCTTTCCGTGCTGCTCTTTTTAACCAGCAGCGCTGCCCCGACGCTCCCGCGGTTCAGCTCTTTTAGTGATGCGGGGCAGCGGCCACTCCTGCTGCTGTACCTTTATTGTACCTCGTTTACCATGCTCAGCATTTTATTCCCTTTACACCTCTCAGCCTTTCCCGTGCCGCTCTTTTTAACCAGCAGCGCTGCCCCGACGCTCCCGCGGTGCAGCTCTTTTAGTCACACGGGGCAGCGGCCACACCTGCTGCAGTACCTTTATTGTACCTCGTTTACCATGCTCAGCATTTTATTCCCTTTACACCTCTCACGCTTTCCGGACCCCTTTTTAGCCAGCAGCGCTGCCCCGACGCTCCCGCGGTGCAGCTCTTTTAGTGATGCGGGGCAGCGGCCACTCCTGCTGCAGTACCTTTACAATATTTCTTAGACCATTGTCAATACTTTATTGCGCTGACGTTTCCCAGCCTTTCCCGTGCTGCTCTGTTTAACCAGCAGCGCTGCCCCGACGCTCCCGCGGTGCAGCTCCCTTAGTGACACGGGGCAGGGGCCGAGAGCCCTCTAGGTGCGGCTCCTCTATAGCACTTTACCGTTTTCTATTTTATTTCATTGGCACCTCGCGCGTTGCGCCGGGCGCCTCATTCGGGGACATGCGCCGGCTCCCACAGCGCCCCGCCCGCCGCCGCTCCCCGGGGGCCTCCCCGCTGCTCTCGGGAGATCGCACACCGCACGCGGCCCAAGCCCCGTCTCGCCGACGGCACTCACCACCCGCCGCCCGCCGCCGCGTTCTCCCGCTCCCTACCGGCACGAAGCGGCGCTGCCGATGACGGAGCCGATGCGCGGCTGCCACGCCGCTCTCTCCGCGCCTCAGGGCCGGCGCCTTCGGCCGCACAGGGCGGCGTCCCCGCATCCGGGCCAGCCCGCGGAGCTCCTGCCGCCGCCGCCGCCGCCCCCCGACTGAGGGGCCGCGACGCCGGCGCCCCCTTTTATACTCCGCACCCCCTTTTCCCGCCACTGCCGCGGTGGGCTCCCCCCGCCTCAAAATCGCCCAGAAGCGCCCGAGGCGGGAACGGCGCAGCCCCACCGGCGCCTCGGAGAAGCTCTTCTAGTGACAAGGAGCAGCGGCCACTCCTGCTGCAGTACCTTTATTGTACCTCGTTTACCATGCTCAGCATTTCATTCCCTTTACACCTCTCAGCCTTTCCCGTGCCGCTCTTTTTAACCAGCAGCGCTGCCCCGACGCTCCCGCGGTGCAGCGCTTTTAGTGATGCGGGGCAGCGGCCACTCCTGCAGCAGTATCTTTATTGTACCTCTTTTACCATGCTCAGCATTTCATTCCCTTTACACCTCTCACGCTTTCCGGACCCCTTTTAAGCCGGCAGCACTGCCCCGACGCTCCCGCGGTGCAGCTCTTTTAGTGATGCGGGGCAGCGGCCACACCTGCTGCTGTACCTTTATTGTACCTCGTTTACCATGCTCAGCATTTCATTCCCTTTACACCTCTCACGCTTTCCGGACCCCTTTTTAACCAGCAGCGCTTCCCCGACCGTCCCGCGGTGCAGCTCTTTTAGTGATGCGGGGCAGCGGCCACTCCTGCTGCAGTACCTTTTCAATATTTCTTAGACCATTGTCAATATTTTATTGCGCTCACACTTCCCAGCCTTTCCCATACTGCTCTGTTTAACCAGCAGCGCTGCCCCGACGCTCCCGCGGTGCAGCTCTTTTAGTGATGCGGGGCAGCGGCCACTCCTGCTGCAGTACCTTTACAATATTTCTTAGACCATTTTCAATATTTTATTCCGCTCACACTTCCCAGCCTTTCCGTGCTGCTCTTTTTAACCAGCAGCGCTGCCCCGACGCTCCCGCGGTGCAGCTCTTTTAGTGATGCGGGGCAGCGGCCACTCCTGCAGCAGTATCTTTATTGTACCTCTTTTACCATGCTCAGCATTTCATTCCCTTTACACCTCTCACGCTTTCCAGTGTCGCTCTTTTTAGCCAGCAGCGCTGCCCCGACGGTCCCGCGGTGCAGCTCTTTTAGTGATGCGGAGCAGCGGCTACACCTGCTGCTGTACCTTTATTGTACCTCGTTTACCATGCTCAGCATTTTATTCCCTTTACACCTCTCAAGCTTTCCGGACCCCTTTTTAACCAGCAGCGCTGCCCCGACGCTCCCGAGATGCAGCTCTTTTAGTGATGCGGGGCAGCGGCCACTCCTGCTGCAGTACCTTTTCAATATTTCTTAGACCATTGTCAATATTTTATTGCGCTCACACTTCCCAGCCTTTCCCATGCTGCTCTGTTTAACCAGCAGCGCTGCCCCGACGCTCCCGCGGTGCAGCTCTTTTAGTGATGCGGGGCAGCGGCCACACCTGCTGCAGTACCTTTATTGTACCTCTTTTACCATGCTCAGCATTTCATTCCCTTTACACCTCTCACGCTTTCCGGACCCCTTTTTAACCAGCAGCGCTTCCCCGACGCTCCCGCGGTGCAGCTCTTTTAGTGATGCGGGGCAGCGGCCACTCCTGCTGCTGTACCTTTATTGTACCTCGTTTACCATGCTCAGCATTTCATTCCCTTTACACCTCTCACGCTTTCCGGACCCCTGTTTAACCAGCAGCGCTGCCCCGACGCTCCCGCGGTGCAGCTCTTTTAGTCACACGGGGCAGCGGCCACACCTGCTGCAGTACCTTTATTGTACCTCGTTTACCATGCTCAGCATTTTATTCCCTTTACACCTCTCAGCCTTTCCCGTGCCGCTCTTTTTAACCAGCAGCACTGCGCCGACGCTCCCGAGGTGCAGCTCTTTTAGTGATGCGGGGCAGCGGCCACTCCTGCAGCAGTATCTTTATTGTACCTCTTTTACCATGCTCAGCATTTCATTCCCTTTACACCTCTCACGCTTTCCGGACCCCTTTTTAGCCAGCAGCGCTGCCCCGACCGTCCCGCGGTGCAGCTCTTTTAGTGACGCGGGGCAGCGGCCACACCTGCTGCAGTACCTTTATTGTACCTCGTTTACAATGCTCAGCATTTTATTCCCTTTACACCTCTCAGCCTTTCCCGTGCCGCACTTTTTAACCAGCAGCGCTGCCCCGACGCTCCCGAGGTGCAGCTCTTTTAGTCACACGGGGCAGCGGCCACTCCTGCTGCTGTACCTTTACAGTATTTCTTAAACCATTGTCAATATTTTATTGCGCTCACACTTCCCAGCCTTTCCCATGCTGCTCTTTTTAACCAGCAGCGCTGCCCCGACGCTCCCGCGGTGCAGCTCTTTTAGTGACGCGGAGCAGCGGCCACTCCTGCTGCTGTACCTTTATTGTACCTCGTTTACCATGCTCAGCATTTTATTCCCTTTACACCTCTCACGCTTTCCGGACCCCTTTTTAACCAGCAGCGCTGCCCCGACGCTCCCGCGGTGCAGCTCTTTTAGTGATGCGGGGCAGCGGCCACACCTGCTGCTGTACCTTTATTGTACCTCTTTTACCATGCTCAGCATTTCATTCCCTTTACACCTCTCACACTTTCCCGTGCCGCTCTTTTTAACCAGCAGCGCTGCCCCGACGCTCCCGCGGTGCAGCTCTTTTAGTCACACGGGGCAGCGGCCACTCCTGCTGCAGTACCTTTATTGTACCTCGTTTACCATGCTCAGCATTTTATTCCCTTTACACCTCTCACGCTTTCCGGACCCCTTTTTAACCAGCAGCGCTGCGCCGACGCTCCCGCGGTGCAGCGCTTTTAGTGATGCGGGGCAGCGGCCACTCCTGCAGCAGTATCTTTATTGTACCTCTTTTACCATGCTCAGCATTTCATTCCCTTTACACCTCTCACGCTTTCCGGACCCCATTTTTAACCAGCAGCGCTTCCCCGACGGTCCCGCGGTGCAGCTCTTTTAGTGATGCGGGGCAGCGGCCACTCCTGCTGCAGTACCTTTTCAATATTTCTTAGACCATTGTCAATATTTTATTGCGCTCACACTTCCCAGCCTTTCCCATACTGCTCTGTTTAACCAGCAGCGCTGCCCCGACGCTCCCGCGGTGCAGCTCTTTTAGTGATGCGGGGCAGCGGCCACTCCTGCTGCAGTACCTTTACAATATTTCTTAGACCATTGTCAATATTTTATTCCGCTCACACTTCCCAGCCTTTCCCGTGCTGCTCTTTTTAACCAGCAGCGCTGCCCCGACGCTCCCGCGGTGCAGCTCTTTTAGTGATGCGGGGCAGCGGCCACTCCTGCTGCAGTACCTTTATTGTACCTCGTTTACCATGCTCAGCATTTTATTCCCTTTACACCTCTCACGCTTTCCGGACCCCTTTTTAACCAGCAGCGCTGCCCCGACCGTCCCGCGGTGCAGCTCTTTTAGTGATGCGGGGCAGCGGCCACTCCTGCTGCAGTATCTTTATTGTAGTTCTTTTACCATGCTCAGCATTTCATTCCCTTTACACCTCTCACGCTTTCCGGACCCCTTTTTTAACCAGCAGCGCTGCCCCGACGCTCCCGCGGTGCAGCTCTTTTAGTCACACGGGGCAGCGGCCACACCTGCTGCAGTACCTTTATTGTACCTCGTTTACCATGCTCAGCATTTTATTCCCTTTACACCTCTCACGCTTTCCGGACCCCTTTTTAACCAGCAGCGCTGCCCCGACCGTCCCGCGGTGCAGCTCTTTTAGTGATGCGGGGCAGCGGCCACTCCTGCTGCTGTACCTTTATTGTACCTCGTTTACCATGCTCAGCATTTCATTCCCTTTACACCTCTCACGCTTTCCGGACCCCTGTTTAACCAGCAGCGCTGCCCCGACGCTCCCGCGGTGCAGCTCTTTTAGTGACACGGGGCAGCGGCCACACCTGCTGCAGTACGTTTATTGTACCTCGTTTACCATGCTCAGCATTTTATTCCCTTTACACCTCTCAGCCTTTCCCGTGCCGCTCTTTTTAACCAGCAGCGCTGCGCCGACGCTCCCGCGGTGCAGCTCTTTTAGTGATGCGGGGCAGCGGCCACTCCTGCAGCAGTATCTTTATTGTACCTCTTTTACCATGCTCAGCATTTCATTCCCTTTACACCTCTCACGCTTTCCAGTGCCGCTCTTTTTAACCAGCAGCGCTGCCCCGACGGTCCCGCGGTGCAGCTCTTTTAGTGATGCGGGGCAGCGGCCACACCTGCAGCAGTATCTTTATTGTACCTCGTTTACCATGCTCAGCATTTTATTCCCTTTACACCTCTCACGCTTTCCGGACCCCTTTTTAACCAGCAGCGCTGCCCCGACGCTCCCGCGGTGCAGCTCTTTTAGTGATGCGGGGCAGCGGCCACTCTTGCAGCAGTATCTTTATTGTACCTCGTTTACCATGCTCAGCATTTCATTCCCTTTACACCTCTCACGCTTTCCGGACCCCTTTTTAACCAGCAGCGCTGCCCCGACGCTCCCGCGGTGCAGCTCTTTTAGTGATGCGGGGCAGCGGCCACTCCTGCTGCAGTACCTTTACAATATTTCTTAGACCATTTTCAATATTTTATTCCGCTCACACTTCCCAGCCTTTCCGTGCTGCTCTTTTTAACCAGCAGCGCTGCCCCGACGCTCCCGCGGTGCAGCTCTTTTAGTGATGCGGGGCAGCGGCCACTCCTGCAGCAGTATCTTTATTGTACCTCTTTTACCATGCTCAGCATTTCATTCCCTTTACACCTCTCACGCTTTCCAGTGTCGCTCTTTTTAGCCAGCAGCGCTGCCCCGACGGTCCCGCGGTGCAGCTCTTTTAGTGATGCGGAGCAGCGGCTACACCTGCTGCTGTACCTTTATTGTACCTCGTTTACCATGCTCAGCATTTTATTCCCTTTACACCTCTCAAGCTTTCCGGACCCCTTTTTAACCAGCAGCGCTGCCCCGACGCTCCCGAGATGCAGCTCTTTTAGTGATGCGGGGCAGCGGCCACTCCTGCTGCAGTACCTTTTCAATATTTCTTAGACCATTGTCAATATTTTATTGCGCTCACACTTCCCAGCCTTTCCCATGCTGCTCTGTTTAACCAGCAGCGCTGCCCCGACGCTCCCGCGGTGCAGCTCTTTTAGTGATGCGGGGCAGCGGCCACACCTGCTGCAGTACCTTTATTGTACCTCTTTTACCATGCTCAGCATTTCATTCCCTTTACACCTCTCACGCTTTCCGGACCCCTTTTTAACCAGCAGCGCTTCCCCGACGCTCCCGCGGTGCAGCTCTTTTAGTGATGCGGGGCAGCGGCCACACCTGCTGCTGTACCTTTATTGTACCTCGTTTACCATGCTCAGCATTTCATTCCCTTTACACCTCTCACGCTTTCCGGACCCCTGTTTAACCAGCAGCGCTGCCCCGACGCTCCCGCGGTGCAGCTCTTTTAGTCACACGGGGCAGCGGCCACACCTGCTGCAGTACCTTTATTGTACCTCGTTTACCATGCTCAGCATTTTATTCCCTTTACACCTCTCAGCCTTTCCCGTGCCGCTCTTTTTAACCAGCAGCACTGCGCCGACGCTCCCGAGGTGCAGCTCTTTTAGTGATGCGGGGCAGCGGCCACTCCTGCAGCAGTATCTTTATTGTACCTCTTTTACCATGCTCAGCATTTCATTCCCTTTACACCTCTCACGCTTTCCGGACCCCTTTTTAGCCAGCAGCGCTGCCCCGACCGTCCCGCGGTGCAGCTCTTTTAGTGACGCGGGGCAGCGGCCACACCTGCTGCAGTACCTTTATTGTACCTCGTTTACAATGCTCAGCATTTTATTCCCTTTACACCTCTCAGCCTTTCCCGTGCCGCACTTTTTAACCAGCAGCGCTGCCCCGACGCTCCCGAGGTGCAGCTCTTTTAGTCACACGGGGCAGCGGCCACTCCTGCTGCTGTACCTTTACAGTATTTCTTAAACCATTGTCAATATTTTATTGCGCTCACACTTCCCAGCCTTTCCCATGCTGCTCTTTTTAACCAGCAGCGCTGCCCCGACGCTCCCGCGGTGCAGCTCTTTTAGTGACGCGGAGCAGCGGCCACTCCTGCTGCTGTACCTTTATTGTACCTCGTTTACCATGCTCAGCATTTTATTCCCTTTACACCTCTCACGCTTTCCGGACCCCTTTTTAACCAGCAGCGCTGCCCCGACGCTCCCGCGGTGCAGCTCTTTTAGTGATGCGGGGCAGCGGCCACACCTGCTGCTGTACCTTTATTGTACCTCTTTTACCATGCTCAGCATTTCATTCCCTTTACACCTCTCACACTTTCCCGTGCCGCTCTTTTTAACCAGCAGCGCTGCCCCGACGCTCCCGCGGTGCAGCTCTTTTAGTCACACGGGGCAGCGGCCACTCCTGCTGCAGTACCTTTATTGTACCTCGTTTACCATGCTCAGCATTTTATTCCCTTTACACCTCTCACGCTTTCCGGACCCCTTTTTAACCAGCAGCGCTGCGCCGACGCTCCCGCGGTGCAGCGCTTTTAGAGATGCGGGGCAGCGGCCACTCCTGCAGCAGTATCTTTATTGTACCTCTTTTACCATGCTCAGCATTTCATTCCCTTTACACCTCTCACGCTTTCCGGACCCCATTTTTAACCAGCAGCGCTTCCCCGACGGTCCCGCGGTGCAGCTCTTTTAGTGATGCGGGGCAGCGGCCACTCCTGCTGCAGTACCTTTACAATATTTCTTAGACCATTGTCAATATTTTATTCCGCTCACACTTCCCAGCCTTTCCCGTGCTGCTCTTTTTAACCAGCAGCGCTGCCCCGACGCTCCCGCGGTGCAGCTCTTTTAGTGATGCGGGGCAGCGGCCACTCCTGCTGCAGTACCTTTATTGTACCTCGTTTACCATGCTCAGCATTTTATTCCCTTTACACCTCTCACGCTTTCCGGACCCCTTTTTAACCAGCAGCGCTGCCCCGACCGTCCCGCGGTGCAGCTCTTTTAGTGATGCGGGGCAGCGGCCACACCTGCTGCAGTATCTTTATTGTAGTTCTTTTACCATGCTCAGCATTTCATTCCCTTTACACCTCTCACGCTTTCCGGACCCCTTTTTTAACCAGCAGCGCTGCCCCGACGCTCCCGCGGTGCAGCTCTTTTAGTCACACGGGGCAGCGGCCACACCTGCTGCAGTACCTTTATTGTACCTCGTTTACCATGCTCAGCATTTTATTCCCTTTACACCTCTCACGCTTTCCGGACCCCTTTTTAACCAGCAGCGCTGCCCCGACCGTCCCGCGGTGCAGCTCTTTTAGTGATGCGGGGCAGCGGCCACTCCTGCTGCTGTACCTTTATTGTACCTCGTTTACCATGCTCAGCATTTCATTCCCTTTACACCTCTCACGCTTTCCGGACCCCTGTTTAACCAGCAGCGCTGCCCCGACGCTCCCGCGGTGCAGCTCTTTTAGTGACACGGGGCAGCGGCCACACCTGCTGCAGTACGTTTATTGTACCTCGTTTACCATGCTCAGCATTTTATTCCCTTTACACCTCTCAGCCTTTCCCGTGCCGCTCTTTTTAACCAGCAGCGCTGCGCCGACGCTCCCGCGGTGCAGCTCTTTTAGTGATGCGGGGCAGCGGCCACTCCTGCAGCAGTATCTTTATTGTACCTCTTTTACCATGCTCAGCATTTCATTCCCTTTACACCTCTCACGCTTTCCAGTGCCGCTCTTTTTAACCAGCAGCGCTGCCCCGACGGTCCCGCGGTGCAGCTCTTTTAGTGATGCGGGGCAGCGGCCACACCTGCAGCAGTATCTTTATTGTACCTCGTTTACCATGCTCAGCATTTCATTCCCTTTACACCTCTCACGCTTTCCGGACCCCTTTTTAACCAGCAGCGCTGCCCCGACGCTCCCGAGATGCAGCTCTTTTAGTGATGCGGGGCAGCGGCCACACCTGCTGCAGTACCTTTATTGTACCTCGTTTACCATGCTCAGCATTTCATTCCCTTTACACCTCTCACGCTTTCCGGACCCCTTTTTAACCAGCAGCGCTGCCCCGACGCTCCCGCGGTGCAGCTCTTTTAGTGATGCGGGGCAGCGGCCACTCTTGCAGCAGTATCTTTATTGTACCTCGTTTACCATGCTCAGCATTTCATTCCCTTTACACCTCTCACGCTTTCCGGACCCCTTTTTAACCAGCAGCACTGCCCCGACGCTCCCGCGGTGCAGTTCTTTTAGTGATGCGGGGCAGCGGCCACTCCTGCAGCAGTATCTTTATTGTACCTCTTTTACCATGCTCAGCATTTCATTCCCTTTACACCTCTCACGCTTTCCGGACCCCTTTTTAGCCAGCAGCGCTGCCCCGACGGTCCCGCGGTGCAGCTCTTTTAGTGATGCGGAGCAGCGGCCACTCCTGCTGCTGTACCTTTATTGTACCTCGTTTACCATGCTCAGCATTTCATTCCCTTTACACCTCTCACGCTTTCCGGACCCCTGTTTAACCAGCAGCGCTGCCCCGACGCTCCCGCGGTGCAGCTCTTTTAGTCACACGGGGCAGCGGCCACACCTGCTGCAGTACCTTTATTGTACCTCGTTTACCATGCTCAGCATTTTATTCCCTTTACAACTCTCAGCCTTTCCCGTGCCGCTCTTTTTAACCAGCAGCGCTGCGCCGACGCTCCCGCGGTGCAGCTCTTTTAGTGATGCGGGGCAGCGGCCACTCCTGCAGCAGTATCTTTATTGTACCTCTTTTACCATGCTCAGCATTTCATTCCCTTTACACCTCTCACGCTTTCCGGACCCCTTTTTAGCCAGCAGCGCTGCCCCGACGGTCCCGCGGTGCAGCTCTTTTAGTGACGCGGGGCAGCGGCCACACCTGCTGCAGTACCTTTATTGTACCTCGTTTACAATGCTCAGCATTTTATTCCCTTTACACCTCTCAGCCTTTCCCGTGCCGCTCTTTTTAACCAGCAGCGCTGCCCCGACGCTCCCGAGGTGCAGCTCTTTTAGTGACGCGGAGCAGCGGCCACTCCTGCTGCTGTACCTTTATTGTACCTCGTTTACCATGCTCAGCATTTTATTCCCTTTACACCTCTCACGCTTTCCGGACCCCTTTTTAACCAGCAGCGCTGCCCCGACCGTCCCGCGGTGCAGCTCTTTTAGTGATGCGGGGCAGCGGCCACTCCTGCTGCTGTACCTTTACAGTATTTCTTAAACCATTGTCAATATTTTATTGCGCTCACACTTCCCAGCCTTTCCCATGCTGCTCTTTTTAACCAGCAGCGCTGCCCCGACGCTCCCGCGGTGCAGCTCTTTTAGTGACGCGGAGCAGCGGCCACTCCTGCTGCTGTACCTTTATTGTACCTCGTTTACCATGCTCAGCATTTTATTCCCTTTACACCTCTCACGCTTTCCGGACCCCTTTTTAACCAGCAGCGCTGCCCCGACCGTCCCGCGGTGCAGCTCTTTTAGTGATGCGGGGCAGCGGCCACTCCTGCTGCAGTACCTTTACAATATTTCTTAGACCATTGTCAATACTTTATTGCGCTGACGTTTCCCAGCCTTTCCCGTGCTGCTCTGTTTAACCAGCAGCGCTGCCCCGACGCTCCCGCGGTGCAGCTCCCTTAGTGACACGGGGCAGGGGCCGAGAGCCCTCTAGGTGCGGCTCCTCTATAGCACTTTACCGTTTTCTATTTTATTTCATTGGCACGTCGCGCGTTGCGCCGGGCGCCTCATTCGGGGACATGCGCCGGCTCCCACAGCGCCCCGCCCGCCGCCGCTCCCCGGGGGCCTCCCCGCTGCTCTCGGGAGATCGCACACCGCACGCGGCCCAAGCCCCGTCTCGCCGACGGCACTCACCACCCGCCGCCCGCCGCCGCGTTCTCCCGCTCCCTACCGGCACGAAGCGGCGCTGCCGATGACGGAGCCGATGCGCGGCTGCCACGCCGCTCTCTCCGCGCCTCAGGGCCGGCGCCTTCGGCCGCTCAGGGCGGCGTCCCCGCATCCGGGCCAGCCCGCGGAGCTCCTGCCGCCGCCGCCGCCGCCCCCCGACTGAGGGGCCGCGACGCCGGCGCCCCCTTTTATACTCCGCACCCCCTTTTCCCGCCACTGCCGCGGTGGGCTCCCCCCGCCTCAAAATCGCCCAGAAGCGCCCGAGGCGGGAACGGCGCAGCCCCACCGGCGCCTCGGAGAAGCTCTTCTAGTGACAAGGAGCAGCGGCCACTCCTGCTGCAGTACCTTTATTGTACCTCGTTTACCATGCTCAGCATTTTATTCCCTTTACACCTCTCACGCTTTCCGGACCCCTTTTTAACCAGCAGCGCTGCCCCGACGCTCCCGCGGTGCAGCTCTTTTAGTGATGCGGGGCAGCGGCCACTCCTGCAGCAGTATCTTTATTGTACCTCTTTTACCATGCTCAGCATTTCATTCCCTTTACACCTCTCACGCTTTCCGGACCCCTTTTAAGCCGGCAGCACTGCCCCGACGCTCCCGAGGTGCAGCTCTTTTAGTGATGCGGGGCAGCGGCCACTCCTGCTGCAGTACCTTTTCAATATTTCTTAGACCATTGTCAATATTTTATTGCGCTCACACTTCCCAGCCTTTCCGTGCTGCTCTTTTTAACCAGCAGCGCTGCCCCGACGGTCCCGCGGTGCAGCTCTTTTAGTGATGCGGGGCAGCGGCCACTCCTGCAGCAGTATCTTTATTGTACCTCGTTTACCATGCTCAGCATTTCATTCCCTTTACACCTCTCAGCCTTTCCCGTGCCGCTCTTTTTAACCAGCAGCGCTGCCCCGACGCTCCCGCGGTGCAGCTCTTTTAGTCACACGGGGCAGCGGCCACACCTGCTGCAGTACCTTTATTGTACCTCGTTTACCATGCTCAGCATTTTATTCCCTTTACACCTCTCACGCTTTCCGGACCCCTTTTTAACCAGCAGCGCTGCCCCGACGGTCCCGCGGTGCAGCTCTTTTAGTGATGCGGGGCAGCGGCCACTCCTGCTGCTGTACCTTTATTGTACCTCGTTTACCATGCTCAGCATTTCATTCCCTTTACACCTCTCACGCTTTCCGGACCCCTTTTTAACCAGCAGCGCTGCCCCGACGCTCCCGCGGTGCAGCTCTTTTAGTGACACGGGGCAGCGGCCACACCTGCTGCAGTACCTTTATTGTACCTCGTTTACCATGCTCAGCATTTTATTCCCTTTACACCTCTCAGCCTTTCCCGTGCCGCTCTTTTTAACCAGCAGCGCCGCCCCGACGCTCCCGCGGTGCAGCTCTTTTAGTGATGCGGGGCAGCGGCCACTCCTGCTGCAGTATCTTTATTGTACCTCTTTTACCATGCTCAGCATTTCATTCCCTTTACACCTCTCACGCTTTCCGGACCCCTTTTTAACCAGCAGCACTGCCCCGACGCTCCCGCGGTGCAGCTCTTTTAGTGACGCGGGGCAGCGGCCACACCTGCTGCAGTACCTTTATTGTACCTCGTTTACCATGCTCAGCATTTTATTCCCTTTACACCTCTCACGCTTTCCGGACCCCTTTTTAACCAGCAGCGCTGCCCCGACCGTCCCGCGGTGCAGCTCTTTTAGTGATGCGGGGCAGCGGCCACACCTGCTGCAGTATCTTTATTGTACCTCTTTTACCATGCTCAGCATTTCATTCCCTTTACACCTCTCAGCCTTTCCCGTGCCGCTCTTTTTAACCAGCAGCGCTGCCCCGACGCTCCCGCGGTGCAGCTCTTTTAGTGACACGGGGCAGCGGCTACACCTGCTGCTGTACCTTTATTGTACCTCGTTTACCATGCTCAGCATTTTATTCCCTTTACACCTCTCACGCTTTCCGGACCCCTTTTTAACCAGCAGCACTGCCCCGACGCTCCCGCGGTGCAGCTCTTTTAGTGACACGGGGCAGCGGCCACACCTGCTGCTGTACCTTTATTGTACCTCGTTTACCATGCTCAGCATTTCATTCCCTTTACACCTCTCAGCCTTTCCCGTGCCGCTCTTTTTAACCAGCAGCGCTGCCCCGACGCTCCCGCGGTGCAGCTCTTTTAGTCACACGGGGCAGCGGCCACACCTGCTGCTGTACCTTTATTGTACCTCGTTTACCATGCTCAGCATTTCATTCCCTTTACACCTCTCACGCTTTCCGGACCCCTTTTTAACCAGCAGCGCTGCCCCGACCGTCCCGCGGTGCAGCTCTTTTAGTGATGCGGGGCAGCGGCCACACCTGCTGCAGTACCTTTATTGTACCTCGTTTACCATGCTCAGCATTTCATTCCCTTTACACCTCTCACGCTTTCCGGACCCCTTTTTAACCAGCAGCGCTGCCCCGACGCTCCCGAGGTGCAGCTCTTTTAGTGATGCGGGGCAGCGGCCACACCTGCTGCAGTACCTTTACAGTATTTCTTAAACCATTGTCAATATTTTATTGCGCTCACACTTCCAGGCCTTTCCAATGCTGCTCTGTTTAACCAGCAGCGCTGCCCCGACGCTCCCGCGGTGCAGCTCTTTTAGTGGTGCGGGGCAGCGGCCACACCTGCTGCTGTACCTTTATTGTACCTCGTTTACCATGCTCAGCATTTCATTCCCTTTAGACCTCTCACGCTTTCCGGACCCCTTTTTAACCAGCAGCGCTGCCCCGACCGTCCCGCGGTGCAGCTCTTTTAGTCACACGGGGCAGCGGCCACACCTGCTGCAGTACCTTTATTGTACCTCGTTTACCATGCTCAGCATTTCATTCCCTTTACACCTCTCACGCTTTCCGGACCCCTTTTTAACCAGCAGCGCTGCCCCGACCGTCCCGCGGTGCAGCTCTTTTAGTGATGCGGGGCAGCGGCCACTCCTGCTGCAGTACCTTTTCAATATTTCTTAGACCATTTTCAATATTTTATTGCGCTCACACTTCCCAGCCTTTCCCATGCTGCTCTGTTTAACCAGCAGCGCTGCCCCGATGCTCCCGCGGTGCAGCTCTTTTAGTGATGCGGGGCAGCGGCCACACCTGCTGCAGTACCTTTATTGTACCTCGTTTACCATGCTCAGCATTTCATTCCCTTTACACCTCTCACGCTTTCCGGACCCCTTTTTAACCAGCAGCACTGCCCCGACGCTCCCGCGGTGCAGCTCTTTTAGTGACCCGGGGCAGCTACACCTGCTGCTGTACCTTTATTGTACCTCGTTTACCATGCTCAGCATTTCATTCCCTTTACACCTCTCAGCCTTTCCCGTGCTGCTCTTTTTAACCAGCAGCGCTGCCCCGACGCTCCCGCGGTGCAGCTCTTTTAGTGATGCGGGGCAGCGGCCACTCCTGCTGCTGTACCTTTTCAATATTTCTTAGACCATTGTCAATACTTTATTGCGCTGACGTTTCCCAGCCTTTCCCGTGCTGCTCTGTTTAACCAGCAGCGCTGCCCCGACGCTCCCGCGGTGCAGCTCCCTTAGTGACACGGGGCAGGGGCCGAGAGCCCTCTAGGTGCGGCTCCTCTATAGCACTTTACCGTTTTCTATTTTATTTCATTGGCACCTCGCGCGTTGCGCCGGGCGCCTCATTCGGGGACATGCGCCGGCTCCCACAGCGCCCCGCCCGCCGCCGCTCCCCGGGGGCCTCCCCGCTGCTCTCGGTAGATCGCACACCGCACGCGGCCCAAGCCCCGTCTCGCCGACGGCACTCACCACCCGCCGCCCGCCGCCGCGTTCTCCCGCTCCCTACCGGCACGAAGCGGCGCTGCCGATGACGGAGCCGATGCGCGGCTGCCACGCCGCTCTCTCCGCGCCTCAGGGCCGGCGCCTTCGGCCGCACACGGCGGCGTCCCCGCATCCGGGCCAGCCCGCGGAGCTCCTGCCGCCGCCGCCGCCGCCCCCCGACTGAGGGGCCGCGACGCCGGCGCCCCCTTTTATACTCCGCACCCCCTTTTCCCGCCACTGCCGCGGTGGGCTCCCCCCGCCTCAAAATCGCCCAGAAGCGCCCGAGGCGGGAACGGCGCAGCCCCACCGGCGCCTCGGAGAAGCTCTTCTAGTGACAAGGAGCAGCGGCCACCCCTCCTGCAGTACCTTTATTGTACCTCGTTTACCATGCTCAGCATTTCATTCCCTTTACACCTCTCAGCCTTTCCCGTGCCGCTCTTTTTAACCAGCAGCGCTGCCCCGACGGTCCCGCGGTGCAGCTCTTTTAGTCACACGGGGCAGCGGCCACACCTGCTGCAGTACCTTTATTGTACCTCGTTTACCATGCTCAGCATTTTATTCCCTTTACACCTCTCACGCTTTCCGGACCCCTTTTTAACCAGCAGCGCTGCCCCGACCGTCCCGCGGTGCAGCTCTTTTAGTGATGCGGGGCAGCGGCCACTCCTGCTGCTGTACCTTTATTGTACCTCGTTTACCATGCTCAGCATTTCATTCCCTTTACACCTCTCACGCTTTCCGGACCCCTTTTTAACCAGCAGCGCTGCCCCGACCGTCCCGCGGTGCAGCTCTTTTAGTGATGCGGGGCAGCGGCCACTCCTGCTGCAGTACCTTTTCAATATTTCTTAGACCATTTTCAATATTTTATTGCGCTCACACTTCCCAGCCTTTCCCATGCTGCTCTGTTTAACCAGCAGCGCTGCCCCGACGCTCCCGCGGTGCAGCTCTTTTAGTGACGCGGAGCAGCGGCCACTCCTGCTGCTGTACCTTTATTGTACCTCGTTTACCACGCTCAGCATTTTATTCCCTTTACACCTCTCACGCTTTCCGGACCCCTTTTTAACCAGCAGCGCTGCCCCGACGCTCCCGCGGTGCAGCTCTTTTAGTGATGCGGGGCAGCGGCCACTCCTGCTGCTGTACCTTTACAATATTTCTTAGACCATTGTCAATATTTTATTCCGCTCACACTTCCCAGCCTTTCCGTGCTGCTCTTTTTAACCAGCAGCGCTGCCCCGACGCTCCCGCGGTGCAGCTCTTTTAGTGATGCGGGGCAGCGGCCACTCCTGCTGCAGTAACCTTTATTGTACCTCGTTTACCATGCTCAGCATTTTATTCCCTTTACACCTCTCAGCCTTTCCCGTGCCGCTCTTTTTAACCAGCAGCGCTGCCCCGACGCTCCCGCGGTGCAGCTCTTTTAGTGACACGGGGCAGCGGCCACACCTGCTGCAGTACCTTTATTGTACCTCGTTTACCATGCTCAGCATTTCATTCCCTTTACACCTCTCAGCCTTTCCCGTGCCGCTCTTTTTAACCAGCAGCGCTACGCCGACGCTCCCGCGGTGCAGCTCTTTTAGTGATGCGGGGCAGCGGCCACTCCTGCTGCTGTACCTTTTCAATATTTCTTAGACCATTGTCAATATTTTATTCCGCTCACACTTCCCAGCCTTTCCCATGCTGCTCTGTTTAACCAGCAGCGCTGCCCCGACGCTCCCGAGGGGCAGCTCTTTTAGTGATGCGGGGCAGCGGCCACACCTGCTGCACTACCTTTATTGTACCTCGTTTACCATGCTCAGCATTTCATTCCCTTTACACCTCTCACGCTTTCCGGACCCCTTTTTAACCAGCAGAGCTGCCCCGACGCTCCCGCGGTGCAGCCCTTTTAGTGATGCGGGGCAGCGGCCACACCTGCTGCAGTATCTTTATTGTACCTCTTTTACCATGCTCAGCATTTTATTCCCTTTACACCTCTCACGCTTTCCGGACCCCTTTTTAACCAGCAGCACTGCCCCGACGCTCCCGCGGTGCAGCTCTTTTAGTGATGCGGGGCAGCGGCCACACCTGCTGCACTACCTTTATTGTACCTCGTTTACCATGCTCAGCATTTCATTCCCTTTACACCTCTCACGCTTTCCGGACCCCTTTTTAGCCAGCAGCGCTGCCCCGACGCTCCCGCGGTGCAGCTCTTTTAGTGATGCGGGGCAGCGGCCACACCTGCTGCAGTACCTTTATTGTACCTCGTTTACCATGCTCAGCATTTCATTCCCTTTACACCTCTCAGCCTTTCCCGTGCCGCTCTTTTTCAACAGCAGCGCTGCCCCGACGGTCCCGCGGTGCAGCTCTTTTAGTCACACGGGGCAGCGGCCACACCTGCTGCAGTACCTTTATTGTACCTCGTTTACCATGCTCTGCATTTCATTCCCTTTACACCTCTCACGCTTTCCGGACCCCTTTTTAACCAGCAGCGCTGCCCCGACGCTCCCGAGGTGCAGCTCTTTTAGTGATGCGGGGCAGCGGCCACTCCTGCTGCAGTACCTTTATTGTACCTCTTTTACCATGCTCAGCATTTCATTCCCTTTACACCTCTCACGCTTTCCGGACCCCTTTTTAGCCAGCAGCGCTGCCCCGACGGTCCCGCGGTGCAGCTCTTTTAGTGATGCGGGGCAGCGGCCACACCTGCTGCAGTACCTTTATTGTACCTCGTTTACCATGCTCAGCATTTTATTCCCTTTACACCTCTCACGCTTTCCCGTGCCGCTCCTTTTAACCAGCAGCGCTGCCCCGACGCTCCCGCGGTGCAGCTCTTTTAGTGACACGGGGCAGCGGCCACACCTGGTGCAGTACCTTTACAGTATTTCTTAGACCATTGTCAATATTTTATTGCGCTCACACTTCCAGGCCTTTCCCATGCTGCTCTGTTTAACCAGCAGCGCTGCCCCGACGCTCCCGCGGTGCAGCTCTTTTAGTCACACGGGGCAGCGGCCACACCTGCTGCTGTACCTTTATTGTACCTCGTTTACCATGCTCAGCATTTCATTCCCTTTACACCTCTCAGCCTTTCCCGTGCTGCTCTTTTTAACCAGCAGCGCTGCCCCGACGCTCCCGCGGTGCAGCTCTTTTAGTGACACGGGGCAGCGGCTACACCTGCTGCTGTACCTTTATTGTACCTCGTTTACCATGCTCAGCATTTCATTCCCTTTACACCTCTCACGCTTTCCGGACCCCTTTTTAACCAGCAGCGCTGCCCCGACCGTCCCGCGGTGCAGCTCTTTTAGTGATGCGGGGCAGCGGCCACACCTGCTGCAGTACCTTTTCAATATTTCTTAGACCATTTTCAATATTTTATTGCGCTCACACTTCCCAGCCTTTCCCATACTGCTCTGTTTAACCAGCAGCGCTGCCCCGACGGTCCCGCGGTGCAGCTCTTTTAGTGATGCGGGGCAGCGGCCACACCTGCTGCTGTACCTTTATTGTACCTCGTTTACCATGCTCAGCATTTCATTCCCTTTACACCTCTCACGCTTTCCGGACCCCTTTTTAGCCAGCAGCGCTGCCCCGACGGTCCCGCGGTGCAGCTCTTTTAGTGATGCGGGGCAGCGGCCACACCTGCTGCTGTACCTTTATTGTACCTCGTTTACCATGCTCAGCATTTCATTCCCTTTACACCTCTCAGCCTTTCCCGTGCCGCTCTTTTTCAACAGCAGCGCTGCCCCGACGGTCCCGCGGTGCAGCTCTTTTAGTCACACGGGGCAGCGGCCACACCTGCTGCAGTACCTTTATTGTACCTCGTTTACCATGCTCTGCATTTCATTCCCTTTACACCTCTCACGCTTTCCGGACCCCTTTTTAACCAGCAGCGCTGCCCCGACGCTCCCGAGGTGCAGCTCTTTTAGTGATGCGGGGCAGCGGCCACTCCTGCTGCAGTACCTTTATTGTACCTCTTTTACCATGCTCAGCATTTCATTCCCTTTACACCTCTCACGCTTTCCGGACCCCTTTTTAGCCAGCAGCGCTGCCCCGACGGTCCCGCGGTGCAGCTCTTTTAGTGATGCGGAGCAGCGGCCACACCTGCTGCAGTACCTTTATTGTACCTCGTTTACCATGCTCAGCATTTTATTCCCTTTACACCTCTCACGCTTTCCCGTGCCGCTCCTTTTAACCAGCAGCGCTGCCCCGACGCTCCCGCGGTGCAGCTCTTTTAGTGACACGGGGCAGCGGCCACACCTGGTGCAGTACCTTTACAGTATTTCTTAGACCATTGTCAATATTTTATTGCGCTCACACTTCCAGGCCTTTCCCATGCTGCTCTGTTTAACCAGCAGCGCTGCCCCGACGCTCCCGCGGTGCAGCTCTTTTAGTCACACGGGGCAGCGGCCACACCTGCTGCTGTACCTTTATTGTACCTCGTTTACCATGCTCAGCATTTCATTCCCTTTACACCTCTCAGCCTTTCCCGTGCCGCTCTTTTTAACCAGCAGCGCTGCGCCGACGGTCCCGCGGTGCAGCTCTTTTAGTCACACGGGGCAGCGGCCACACCTGCTGCTGTACCTTTATTGTACCTCGTTTACCATGCTCAGCATTTCATTCCCTTTACACCTCTCACGCTTTCCGGACCCCTTTTTAACCAGCAGCGCTGCCCCGACGGTCCCGCGGTGCAGCTCTTTTAGTGATGCGGGGCAGCGGCCACACCTGCTGCAGTACCTTTATTGTACCTCGTTTACCATGCTCAGCATTTCATTCCCTTTACACCTCTCACGCTTTCCGGACCCCTTTTTAACCAGCAGCGCTGCCCCGACGCTCCCGAGGTGCAGCTCTTTTAGTGATGCGGGGCAGCGGCCACACCTGCTGCAGTATCTTTATTGTACCTCTTTTACCATGCTCAGCATTTCATTCCCTTTACACCTCTCACGCTTTCCGGACCCCTTTTTAGCCAGCAGCGCTGCCCCGACGGTCCCGCGGTGCAGCTCTTTTAGTGATGCGGGGCAGCGGCCACACCTGCTGCAGTATCTTTATTGTACCTCGTTTACCATGCTCAGCATTTTATTCCCTTTACACCTCTCACGCTTTCCCGTGCCGCTCTTTTTAACCAGCAGCGCTGCCCCGACGCTCCCGCGGTGCAGCTCTTTTAGTGACACGGGGCAGCGGCCACACCTGGTGCAGTACCTTTACAGTATTTCTTAGACCATTGTCAATATTTTATTGCGCTCACACTTCCAGGCCTTTCCCATGCTGCTCTGTTTAACCAGCAGCGCTGCCCCGACGCTCCCGCGGTGCAGCTCTTTTAGTCACACGGGGCAGCGGCCACACCTGCTGCTGTACCTTTATTGTACCTCGTTTACCATGCTCAGCATTTCATTCCCTTTACACCTCTCAGCCTTTCCCGTGCCGCTCTTTTTAACCAGCAGCGCTGCGCCGACGGTCCCGCGGTGCAGCTCTTTTAGTCACACGGGGCAGCGGCCACACCTGCTGCTGTACCTTTATTGTACCTCGTTTACCATGCTCAGCATTTCATTCCCTTTACACCTCTCACGCTTTCCGGACCCCTTTTTAACCAGCAGCACTGCCCCGACGCTCCCGCGGTGCAGCTCTTTTAGTGATGCGGAGCAGCGGCCACTCCTGCTGCAGTACCTTTATTGTACCTCGTTTACCATGCTCAGCATTTCATTCCCTTTACACCTCTCAGCCTTTCCCATGCTGCTCTGTTTAACCAGCAGCGCTGCCCCGACGCTCCCGCGGTGCAGCTCTTTTAGTGATGCGGGGCAGCGGCCACTCCTGCTGCAGTATCTTTATTGAACCTCTTTTACCATGATCAGCATTTTATTCCCTTTACACCTTTCACGCATTCCGGACCCCTTTTTAACCTGCAGCGCTGCCCCGACGCTCCCGCGGTGCAGCTCTTTTAGTGACGCGGGGCAGCGGCCACACCTGCTGCTGTACCTTTATTGTACCTCGTTTACCATGCTCAGCATTTCATTCCCTTTACACCTCTCACGCTTTCCGGACCCCTTTTTAACCAGCAGCGCTGCCCCGACGCTCCCGCGGTGCAGCTCTTTTAGTGACGCGGGGCAGCGGCCACACCTGCTGCAGTATCTTTATTGTACCTCTTTTACCATGCTCAGCATTTCATTCCCTTTACACCTCTCAGCCTTTCCCGTGCCGCTCTTTTTAACCAGCAGCGCTGCCCCGACGCTCCCGCGGTGCAGCTCTTTTAGTGACACGGGGCAGCGGCTACACCTGCTGCTGTACCTTTATTGTACCTCGTTTACCATGCTCAGCATTTCATTCCCTTTACACCTCTCACGCTTTCCGGACCCCTTTTTAACCAGCAGCGCTGCCCCGACCGTCCCGCGGTGCAGCTCTTTTAGTGATGCGGGGCAGCGGCCACACCTGCTGCAGTACCTTTATTGTACCTCGTTTACCATGCTCAGCATTTCATTCCCTTTACACCTCTCAGCCTTTCCCGTGCCGCTCTTTTTCAACAGCAGCGCTGCCCCGACGGTCCCGCGGTGCAGCTCTTTTAGTCACACGGGGCAGCGGCCACACCTGCTGCAGTACCTTTATTGTACCTCGTTTACCATGCTCTGCATTTCATTCCCTTTACACCTCTCACGCTTTCCGGACCCCTTTTTAACCAGCAGCGCTGCCCCGACGCTCCCGAGGTGCAGCTCTTTTAGTGATGCGGGGCAGCGGCCACTCCTGCTGCAGTACCTTTATTGTACCTCTTTTACCATGCTCAGCATTTCATTCCCTTTACACCTCTCACGCTTTCCGGACCCCTTTTTAGCCAGCAGCGCTGCCCCGACGGTCCCGCGGTGCAGCTCTTTTAGTGATGCGGAGCAGCGGCCACACCTGCTGCAGTACCTTTATTGTACCTCGTTTACCATGCTCAGCATTTTATTCCCTTTACACCTCTCACGCTTTCCCGTGCCGCTCTTTTTAACCAGCAGCGCTGCCCCGACGCTCCCGCGGTGCAGCTCTTTTAGTGACACGGGGCAGCGGCCACACCTGGTGCAGTACCTTTACAGTATTTCTTAGACCATTGTCAATATTTTATTGCGCTCACACTTCCAGGCCTTTCCCATGCTGCTCTGTTTAACCAGCAGCGCTGCCCCGACGCTCCCGCGGTGCAGCTCTTTTAGTCACACGGGGCAGCGGCCACACCTGCTGCTGTACCTTTATTGTACCTCGTTTACCATGCTCAGCATTTCATTCCCTTTACACCTCTCACGCTTTCCGGACCCCTTTTTAACCAGCAGCGCTGCGCCGACGGTCCCGCGGTGCAGCTCTTTTAGTCACACGGGGCAGCGGCCACACCTGCTGCTGTACCTTTATTGTACCTCGTTTACCATGCTCAGCATTTCATTCCCTTTACACCTCTCACGCTTTCCGGACCCCTTTTTAACCAGCAGCACTGCCCCGACGGTCCCGCGGTGCAGCTCTTTTAGTGATGCGGGGCAGCGGCCACTCCTGCTGCTGTACCTTTATTGTACCTCTTTTACCATGCTCAGCATTTCATTCCCTTTACACCTCTCAGCCTTTCCCGTGCTGCTCTTTTTAACCAGCAGCGCTGCCCCGACGCTCCCGCGGTGCAGCTCTTTTAGTGATGCGGAGCAGCGGCCACTCCTGCTGCTGTACCTTTATTGTACCTCGTTTACCATGCTCAGCATTTCATTCCCTTTACACCTCTCAGCCTTTCCCATGCTGCTCTGTTTAACCAGCAGCGCTGCCCCGACGCTCCCGCGGTGCAGCTCTTTTAGTGATGCGGGGCAGCGGCCACTCCTGCTGCAGTATCTTTATTGAACCTCTTTTACCATGCTCAGCATTTTATTCCCTTTACACCTTTCCCGCATTCCGGACCCCTTTTTAACCTGCAGCGCTGCCCCGACCGTCCCGCGGTGCAGCTCTTTTAGTGACGCGGGGCAGCGGCCACACCTGCTGCAGTACCTTTATTGTACCTCGTTTACCATGCTCAGCATTTTATTCCCTTTACACCTCTCAGCCTTTCCCGTGCCGCTCTTTTTAACCAGCAGCGCTGCCCCGACGCTCCCGCGGTGCAGCTCTTTTAGTGACGCGGGGCAGCGGCCACACCTGCTGCTGTACCTTTATTGTACCTCGTTTACCATGCTCAGCATTTCATTCCCTTTACACCTCTCACGCTTTCCGGACCCCTTTTTAACCAGCAGCACTGCCCCGACGCTCCCGCGGTGCAGCTCTTTTAGTGATGCGGGGCAGCTACACCTGCTGCTGTACCTTTATTGTACCTCGTTTACCATGCTCAGCATTTTATTCCCTTTACACCTCTCAGCCTTTCCCGTGCCGCTCTTTTTAACCAGCAGCGCTGCCCCGACGCTCCCGCGGTGCAGCTCTTTTAGTGACACGGGGCAGCGGCTACACCTGCTGCTGTACCTTTATTGTACCTCGTTTACCATGCTCAGCATTTTATTCCCTTTACACCTCTCACGCTTTCCGGACCCCTTTTTAACCAGCAGCGCTGCCCCGACGGTCCCGCGGTGCAGCTCTTTTAGTGACGCGGGGCAGCGGCCACTCCTGCTGCAGTATCTTTATTGTACCTCTTTTACCATGCTCAGCATTTCATTCCCTTTACACCTCTCAGCCTTTCCCGTGCCGCTCTTTTTAACCAGCAGCGCTGCCCCGACGCTCCCGCGGTGCAGCTCTTTTAGTGATGCGGGGCAGCGGCCACACCTGCTGCTGTACCTTTATTGTACCTCGTTTACCATGCTCAGCATTTCATTCCCTTTACACCTCTCAGCCTTTCCCGTGCCGCTCTTTTTAACCAGCAGCGCTGCCCCGACGCTCCCGCGGTGCAGCTCTTTTAGTCACACGGGGCAGCGGCCACACCTGCTGCAGTACCTTTACAGTATTTCTTAGACCATTGTCAATATTTTATTGCGCTCACACTTCCCAGCCTTTCCCGTGCCGCTCTTTTTAACCAGCAGCGCTGCCCCGACCGTCCCGCGGTGCAGCTCTTTTAGTGATGCGGGGCAGCGGCCACACCTGCTGCAGTACCTTTATTGTACCTCGTTTACCATGCTCAGCATTTTATTCCCTTTACACCTCTCACGCTTTCCGGACCCCTTTTTAACCAGCAGCGCTGCCCCGACCGTCCCGCGGTGCAGCTCTTTTAGTGATGCGGGGCAGCGGCCACACCTGCTGCTGTACCTTTATTGTACCTCGTTTACCATGCTCAGCATTTCATTCCCTTTACACCTCTCAGCCTTTCCCGTGCCGCTCATTTTAACCAGCAGCGCTGCCCCGACGCTCCCGCGGTGCAGCTCTTTTAGTGACACGGGGCAGCGCCCTCACCTGCTGCTGTACCTTTATTGTACCTCGCTTACCATGCTCAGCATTTTATTCCCTTTACACCTCTCACGCTTTCCGGACCCCTTTTTAACCAGCAGCACTGCCCCGACGCTCCCGCGGTGCAGCTCTTTTAGTGACACGGGGCAGCGGCCACACCTGCTGCTGTACCTTTATTGTACCTCGTTTACCATGCTCAGCATTTCATTCCCTTTACACCTCTCAGCCTTTCCCGTGCCGCTCTTTTTAACCAGCAGCGCTGCCCCGACGCTCCCGCGGTGCAGCTCTTTTAGTCACACGGGGCAGCGGCCACACCTGCTGCTGTACCTTTATTGTACCTCGTTTACCATGCTCAGCATTTCATTCCCTTTACACCTCTCACGCTTTCCGGACCCCTTTTTAACCAGCAGCGCTGCCCCGACCGTCCCGCGGTGCAGCTCTTTTAGTGATGCGGGGCAGCGGCCACACCTGCTGCTGTACCTTTATTGTACCTCGTTTACCATGCTCAGCATTTCATTCCCTTTACACCTCTCACGCTTTCCGGACCCCTTTTTAACCAGCAGCGCTGCCCCGACGCTCCCGAGGTGCAGCTCTTTTAGTGATGCGGGGCAGCGGCCACACCTGCTGCAGTATCTTTATTGTACCTCTTTTACCATGCTCAGCATTTCATTCCCTTTACACCTCTCACGCTTTCCGGACCCCTTTTTAGCCAGCAGCGCTGCCCCGACGGTCCCGCGGTGCAGCTCTTTTAGTGATGCGGGGCAGCGGCCACACCTGCTGCAGTATCTTTATTGTACCTCGTTTACCATGCTCAGCATTTTATTCCCTTTACACCTCTCAGCCTTTCCCGTGCCGCTCTTTTTAACCAGCAGCGCTGCCCCGACGCTCCCGCGGTGCAGCTCTTTTAGTGATGCGGGGCAGCGGCCACACCTGGTGCAGTACCTTTACAGTATTTCTTAAACCATTGTCAATATTTTATTGCGCTCACACTTCCAGGCCTTTCCAATGCTGCTCTGTTTAACCAGCAGCGCTGCCCCGACGCTCCCGCGGTGCAGCTCTTTTAGTGGTGCGGGGCAGCGGCCACACCTGCTGCTGTACCTTTATTGTACCTCGTTTACCATGCTCAGCATTTCATTCCCTTTACACCTCTCACGCTTTCCGGACCCCTTTTTAACCAGCAGCACTGCCCCGACGCTCCCGCGGTGCAGCTCTTTTAGTGACACGGGGCAGCTACACCTGCTGCAGTACCTTTATTGTACCTCGTTTACCATGCTCAGCATTTTATTCCCTTTACACCTCTCAGCCTTTCCCGTGCTGCTCTTTTTAACCAGCAGCGCTGCCCCGACGCTCCCGCGGTGCAGCTCTTTTAGTCACACGGGGCAGCGGCCACACCTGCTGCTGTACCTTTATTGTACCTCGTTTACCATGCTCAGCATTTCATTCCCTTTACACCTCTCACGCTTTCCGGACCCCTTTTTAACCAGCAGCGCTGCCCCGACCGTCCCGCGGTGCAGCTCTTTTAGTGATGCGGGGCAGCGGCCACACCTGCTGCAGTACCTTTATTGTACCTCGTTTACCATGCTCTGCATTTCATTCCCTTTACACCTCTCAGCCTTTCCCGTGCCGCACTTTTTAACCAGCAGCGCTGCCCCGACGCTCCCGCGGTGCAGCTCTTTTAGTGATGCGGGGCAGCGGCCACACCTGGTGCAGTACCTTTACAGTATTTCTTAAACCATTGTCAATATTTTATTGCGCTCACACTTCCAGGCCTTTCCAATGCTGCTCTGTTTAACCAGCAGCGCTGCCCCGACGCTCCCGCGGTGCAGCTCTTTTAGTGGTGCGGGGCAGCGGCCACACCTGCTGCTGTACCTTTATTGTACCTCGCTTACCATGCTCAGCATTTTATTCCCTTTACACCTCTCACGCTTTCCGGACCCCTTTTTAACCAGCAGCGCTGCCCCGACGGTCCCGCGGTGCAGCTCTTTTAGTCACACGGGGCAGCGGCCACACCTGCTGCAGTACCTTTATTGTACCTCGTTTACCATGCTCAGCATTTCATTCCCTTTACACCTCTCACGCTTTCCGGACCCCTTTTTAACCAGCAGCGCTGCCCCGACGGTCCCGCGGTGCAGCTCTTTTAGTGATGCGGGGCAGCGGCCACTCCTGCTGCAGTACCTTTTCAATATTTCTTAGACCATTTTCAATATTTTATTGCGCTCACACTTCCCAGCCTTTCCCATGCTGCTCTGTTTAACCAGCAGCGCTGCCCCGATGCTCCCGCGGTGCAGCTCTTTTAGTGATGCGGGGCAGCGGCCACACCTGCTGCAGTACCTTTATTGTACCTCGTTTACCATGCTCAGCATTTCATTCCCTTTACACCTCTCACGCTTTCCGGACCCCTTTTTAACCAGCAGCGCTGCCCCGACGCTCCCGCGGTGCAGCTCTTTTAGTGACACGGGGCAGCTACACCTGCTGCTGTACCTTTATTGTACCTCGTTTACCATGCTCAGCATTTCATTCCCTTTACACCTCTCAGCCTTTCCCGTGCTGCTCTTTTTAACCAGCAGCGCTGCCCCGACGCTCCCGCGGTGCAGCTCTTTTAGTGACACGGGGCAGCGGCTACACCTGCTGCTGTACCTTTATTGTACCTCGTTTACCATGCTCAGCATTTCATTCCCTTTACACCTCTCACGCTTTCCGGACCCCTTTTTAACCAGCAGCGCTGCCCCGACGCTCCCGCGGTGCAGCTCCCTTAGTGACACGGGGCAGGGGCCGAGAGCCCTCTAGGTGCGGCTCCTCTATAGCACTTTACCGTTTTCTATTTTATTTCATTGGCACCTCGCGCGTTGCGCCGGGCGCCTCATTCGGGGACATGCGCCGGCTCCCACAGCGCCCCGCCCGCCGCCGCTCCCCGGGGGCCTCCCCGCTGCTCTCGGGAGATCGCACACCGCACGCGGCCCAAGCCCCGTCTCGCCGACGGCACTCACCACCAGCCGCCCGCCGCCGCGTTCTCCCGCTCCCTACCGGCACGAAGCGGCGCTGCCGATGACGGAGCCGATGCGCGGCTGCCACGCCGCTCTCTCCGCGCCTCAGGGCCGGCGCCTTCGGCCGCACAGGGCGGCGTCCCCGCATCCGGGCCAGCCCGCGGAGCTCCTGCCGCCGCCGCCGCCGCCCCCCGACTGAGGGGCCGCGACGCCGGCGCCCCCTTTTATACTCCGCACCCCCTTTTCCCGCCACTGCCGCGGTGGGCTCCCCCCGCCTCAAAATCGCCCAGAAGCGCCCGAGGCGGGAACGGCGCAGCCCCACCGGCGCCTCGGAGAAGCTCTTCTAGTGACAAGGAGCAGCGGCCACCCCTCCTGCAGTACCTTTATTGTACCTCGTTTACCATGCTCAGCATTTCATTCCCTTTACACCTCTCAGCCTTTCCCGTGCCGCTCTTTTTAACCAGCAGCGCTGCCCCGACGCTCCCGCGGTGCAGCTCTTTTAGTCACACGGGGCAGCGGCCACACCTGCTGCTGTACCTTTATTGTACCTCGTTTACCATGCTCAGCATTTCATTCCCTTTACACCTCTCACGCTTTCCGGACCCCTTTTTAACCAGCAGCGCTGCGCCGACGGTCCCGCGGTGCAGCTCTTTTAGTCACACGGGGCAGCGGCCACACCTGCTGCTGTACCTTTATTGTACCTCGTTTACCATGCTCAGCATTTCATTCCCTTTACACCTCTCACGCTTTCCGGACCCCTTTTTAACCAGCAGCACTGCCCCGACGGTCCCGCGGTGCAGCTCTTTTAGTGATGCGGGGCAGCGGCCACTCCTGCTGCTGTACCTTTATTGTACCTCTTTTACCATGCTCAGCATTTCATTCCCTTTACACCTCTCAGCCTTTCCCGTGCTGCTCTTTTTAACCAGCAGCGCTGCCCCGACGCTCCCGCGGTGCAGCTCTTTTAGTGATGCGGAGCAGCGGCCACTCCTGCTGCTGTACCTTTATTGTACCTCGTTTACCATGCTCAGCATTTCATTCCCTTTACACCTCTCAGCCTTTCCCATGCTGCTCTGTTTAACCAGCAGCGCTGCCCCGACGCTCCCGCGGTGCAGCTCTTTTAGTGATGCGGGGCAGCGGCCACTCCTGCTGCAGTATCTTTATTGAACCTCTTTTACCATGCTCAGCATTTTATTCCCTTTACACCTTTCACGCATTCCGGACCCCTTTTTAACCTGCAGCGCTGCCCCGACCGTCCCGCGGTGCAGCTCTTTTAGTGACGCGGGGCAGCGGCCACACCTGCTGCAGTACCTTTATTGTACCTCGTTTACCATGCTCAGCATTTTATTCCCTTTACACCTCTCAGCCTTTCCCGTGCCGCTCTTTTTAACCAGCAGCGCTGCCCCGACGCTCCCGCGGTGCAGCTCTTTTAGTGACACGGGGCAGCGGCTACACCTGCTGCTGTACCTTTATTGTACCTCGTTTACCATGCTCAGCATTTTATTCCCTTTACACCTCTCACGCTTTCCGGACCCCTTTTTAACCAGCAGCGCTGCCCCGACGGTCCCGCGGTGCAGCTCTTTTAGTGACGCGGGGCAGCGGCCACTCCTGCTGCAGTATCTTTATTGTACCTCTTTTACCATGCTCAGCATTTCATTCCCTTTACACCTCTCAGCCTTTCCCGTGCCGCTCTTTTTAACCAGCAGCGCTGCCCCGACGCTCCCGCGGTGCAGCTCTTTTAGTGATGCGGGGCAGCGGCCACACCTGCTGCTGTACCTTTATTGTACCTCGTTTACCATGCTCAGCATTTCATTCCCTTTACACCTCTCAGCCTTTCCCGTGCCGCTCTTTTTAACCAGCAGCGCTGCCCCGACGCTCCCGCGGTGCAGCTCTTTTAGTCACACGGGGCAGCGGCCACACCTGCTGCAGTACCTTTACAGTATTTCTTAGACCATTGTCAATATTTTATTGCGCTCACACTTCCCAGCCTTTCCCGTGCCGCTCTTTTTAACCAGCAGCGCTGCCCCGACCGTCCCGCGGTGCAGCTCTTTTAGTGATGCGGGGCAGCGGCCACACCTGCTGCAGTACCTTTATTGTACCTCGTTTACCATGCTCAGCATTTTATTCCCTTTACACCTCTCACGCTTTCCGGACCCCTTTTTAACCAGCAGCGCTGCCCCGACCGTCCCGCGGTGCAGCTCTTTTAGTGATGCGGGGCAGCGGCCACACCTGCTGCTGTACCTTTATTGTACCTCGTTTACCATGCTCAGCATTTCATTCCCTTTACACCTCTCAGCCTTTCCCGTGCCGCTCATTTTAACCAGCAGCGCTGCCCCGACGCTCCCGCGGTGCAGCTCTTTTAGTGACACGGGGCAGCGCCCTCACCTGCTGCTGTACCTTTATTGTACCTCGCTTACCATGCTCAGCATTTTATTCCCTTTACACCTCTCACGCTTTCCGGACCCCTTTTTAACCAGCAGCACTGCCCCGACGCTCCCGCGGTGCAGCTCTTTTAGTGACACGGGGCAGCGGCCACACCTGCTGCTGTACCTTTATTGTACCTCGTTTACCATGCTCAGCATTTCATTCCCTTTACACCTCTCAGCCTTTCCCGTGCCGCTCATTTTAACCAGCAGCGCTGCCCCGACGCTCCCGCGGTGCAGCTCTTTTAGTCACACGGGGCAGCGGCCACACCTGCTGCTGTACCTTTATTGTACCTCGTTTACCATGCTCAGCATTTCATTCCCTTTACACCTCTCACGCTTTCCGGACCCCTTTTTAACCAGCAGCGCTGCCCCGACCGTCCCGCGGTGCAGCTCTTTTAGTGATGCGGGGCAGCGGCCACACCTGCTGCAGTACCTTTATTGTACCTCGTTTACCATGCTCTGCATTTCATTCCCTTTACACCTCTCAGCCTTTCCCGTGCCGCACTTTTTAACCAGCAGCGCTGCCCCGACGCTCCCGCGGTGCAGCTCTTTTAGTGATGCGGGGCAGCGGCCACACCTGGTGCAGTACCTTTACAGTATTTCTTAAACCATTGTCAATATTTTATTGCGCTCACACTTCCAGGCCTTTCCAATGCTGCTCTGTTTAACCAGCAGCGCTGCCCCGACGCTCCCGCGGTGCAGCTCTTTTAGTGGTGCGGGGCAGCGGCCACACCTGCTGCTGTACCTTTATTGTACCTCGCTTACCATGCTCAGCATTTTATTCCCTTTACACCTCTCACGCTTTCCGGACCCCTTTTTAACCAGCAGCGCTGCCCCGACGGTCCCGCGGTGCAGCTCTTTTAGTCACACGGGGCAGCGGCCACACCTGCTGCAGTACCTTTATTGTACCTCGTTTACCATGCTCAGCATTTCATTCCCTTTACACCTCTCACGCTTTCCGGACCCCTTTTTAACCAGCAGCGCTGCCCCGACGGTCCCGCGGTGCAGCTCTTTTAGTGATGCGGGGCAGCGGCCACTCCTGCTGCAGTACCTTTTCAATATTTCTTAGACCATTTTCAATATTTTATTGCGCTCACACTTCCCAGCCTTTCCCATGCTGCTCTGTTTAACCAGCAGCGCTGCCCCGATGCTCCCGCGGTGCAGCTCTTTTAGTGATGCGGGGCAGCGTCCACACCTGCTGCAGTACCTTTATTGTACCTCGTTTACCATGCTCAGCATTTCATTCCCTTTACACCTCTCACGCTTTCCGGACCCCTTTTTAACCAGCAGCACTGCCCCGACGCTCCCGCGGTGCAGCTCTTTTAGTGACACGGGGCAGCTACACCTGCTGCTGTACCTTTATTGTACCTCGTTTACCATGCTCAGCATTTCATTCCCTTTACACCTCTCAGCCTTTCCCGTGCTGCTCTTTTTAACCAGCAGCGCTGCCCCGACGCTCCCGCGGTGCAGCTCTTTTAGTGACACGGGGCAGCGGCTACACCTGCTGCTGTACCTTTATTGTACCTCGTTTACCATGCTCAGCATTTCATTCCCTTTACACCTCTCACGCTTTCCGGACCCCTTTTTAACCAGCAGCGCTGCCCCGACGCTCCCGCGGTGCAGCTCCCTTAGTGACACGGGGCAGGGGCCGAGAGCCCTCTAGGTGCGGCTCCTCTATAGCACTTTACCGTTTTCTATTTTATTTCATTGGCACCTCGCGCGTTGCGCCGGGCGCCTCATTCGGGGACATGCGCCGGCTCCCACAGCGCCCCGCCCGCCGCCGCTCCCCGGGGGCCTCCCCGCTGCTCTCGGGAGATCGCACACCGCACGCGGCCCAAGCCCCGTCTCGCCGACGGCACTCACCACCAGCCGCCCGCCGCCGCGTTCTCCCGCTCCCTACCGGCACGAAGCGGCGCTGCCGATGACGGAGCCGATGCGCGGCTGCCACGCCGCTCTCTCCGCGCCTCAGGGCCGGCGCCTTCGGCCGCACAGGGCGGCGTCCCCGCATCCGGGCCAGCCCGCGGAGCTCCTGCCGCCGCCGCCGCCGCCCCCCGACTGAGGGGCCGCGACGCCGGCGCCCCCTTTTATACTCCGCACCCCCTTTTCCCGCCACTGCCGCGGTGGGCTCCCCCCGCCTCAAAATCGCCCAGAAGCGCCCGAGGCGGGAACGGCGCAGCCCCACCGGCGCCTCGGAGAAGCTCTTCTAGTGACAAGGAGCAGCGGCCACCCCTCCTGCAGTACCTTTATTGTACCTCGTTTACCATGCTCAGCATTTCATTCCCTTTACACCTCTCAGCCTTTCCCGTGCCGCTCTTTTTAACCAGCAGCGCTGCCCCGACGCTCCCGCGGTGCAGCTCTTTTAGTCACACGGGGCAGCGGCCACACCTGCTGCAGTACCTTTATTGTACCTCGTTTACCATGCTCAGCATTTTATTCCCTTTACACCTCTCACGCTTTCCGGACCCCTTTTTAACCAGCAGCGCTGCCCCGACCGTCCCGAGATGCAGCTCTTTTAGTGATGCGGGGCAGCGGCCACACCTGCTGCTGTACCTTTATTGTACCTCGTTTACCATGCTCAGCATTTCATTCCCTTTACACCTCTCACGCTTTCCGGACCCCTTTTTAACCAGCAGCGCTGCCCCGACGGTCCCGCGGTGCAGCTCTTTTAGTGATGCGGGGCAGCGGCCACTCCTGCTGCAGTACCTTTTCAATATTTCTTAGACCATTTTCAATATTTTATTGCGCTCACACTTCCCAGCCTTTCCCATGCTGCTCTGTTTAACCAGCAGCGCTGCCCCGACGCTCCCGAGGTGCAGCTCTTTTAGTGATGCGGAGCAGCGGCCACACCTGCTGCAGTACCTTTATTGTACCTCGTTTACCATGCTCAGCATTTTATTCCCTTTACACCTCTCACGCTTTCCCGTGCCGCTCCTTTTAACCAGCAGCGCTGCCCCGACGCTCCCGCGGTGCAGCTCTTTTAGTGACACGGGGCAGCGGCCACACCTGGTGCAGTACCTTTACAGTATTTCTTAGACCATTGTCAATATTTTATTGCGCTCACACTTCCAGGCCTTTCCCATGCTGCTCTGTTTAACCAGCAGCGCTGCCCCGACGCTCCCGAGGTGCAGCTCTTTTAGTGATGCGGGGCAGCGGCCACTCCTGCTGCAGTACCTTTATTGTACCTCGTTTACCATGCTCAGCATTTCATTCCCTTTACACCTCTCACGCTTTCCGGACCCCTTTTTAACCAGCAGCACTGCCCCGACGGTCCCGCGGTGCAGCTCTTTTAGTGATGCGGGGCAGCGGCCACTCCTGCTGCTGTACCTTTATTGTACCTCTTTTACCATGCTCAGCATTTCATTCCCTTTACACCTCTCAGCCTTTCCCGTGCTGCTCTTTTTAACCAGCAGCGCTGCCCCGACCGTCCCGCGGTGCAGCTCTTTTAGTGATGCGGAGCAGCGGCCACTCCTGCTGCTGTACCTTTATTGTACCTCGTTTACCATGCTCAGCATTTCATTCCCTTTACACCTCTCAGCCTTTCCCATGCTGCTCTGTTTAACCAGCAGCGCTGCCCCGACGCTCCCGCGGTGCAGCTCTTTTAGTGATGCGGGGCAGCGGCCACTCCTGCTGCAGTATCTTTATTGAACCTCTTTTACCATGCTCAGCATTTTATTCCCTTTACACCTTTCACGCATTCCGGACCCCTTTTTAACCTGCAGCGCTGCCCCGACCGTCCCGCGGTGCAGCTCTTTTAGTGACGCGGGGCAGCGGCCACACCTGCTGCAGTACCTTTATTGTACCTCGTTTACCATGCTCAGCATTTTATTCCCTTTACACCTCTCAGCCTTTCCCGTGCCGCTCTTTTTAACCAGCAGCGCTGCCCCGACGCTCCCGCGGTGCAGCTCTTTTAGTGACACGGGGCAGCGGCCACACCTGCTGCTGTACCTTTATTGTACCTCGTTTACCATGCTCAGCATTTTATTCCCTTTACACCTCTCACGCTTTCCGGACCCCTTTTTAACCAGCAGCGCTGCCCCGACGGTCCCGCGGTGCAGCTCTTTTAGTGACGCGGGGCAGCGGCCACTCCTGCTGCAGTATCTTTATTGTACCTCTTTTACCATGCTCAGCATTTCATTCCCTTTACACCTCTCAGCCTTTCCCGTGCCGCTCTTTTTAACCAGCAGCGCTGCCCCGACGGTCCCGCGGTGCAGCTCTTTTAGTGATGCGGGGCAGCGGCCACACCTGCTGCTGTACCTTTATTGTACCTCTTTTACAATGCTCAGCATTTCATTCCCTTTACACCTCTCAGCCTTTCCCGTGCCGCTCTTTTTAACCAGCAGCGCTGCCCCGACGCTCCCGAGGTGCAGCTCTTTTAGTCACACGGGGCAGCGGCCACACCTGCTGCAGTACCTTTACAGTATTTCTTAGACCATTGTCAATATTTTATTGCGCTCACACCTCTCAGCCTTTCCCGTGCCGCTCTTTTTAACCAGCAGCGCTGCCCCGACGCTCCCGCGGTGCAGCTCTTTTAGTCACACGGGGCAGCGGCCACACCTGCTGCAGTACCTTTATTGTACCTCGTTTACCATGCTCAGCATTTTATTCCCTTTACACCTCTCACGCTTTCCGGACCCCTTTTTAACCAGCAGCGCTGCCCCGACCGTCCCGCGGTGCAGCTCTTTTAGTGATGCGGGGCAGCGGCCACACCTGCTGCTGTATCTTTATTGTACCTCGTTTACAATGCTCAGCATTTCATTCCCTTTACACCTCTCAGCCTTTCCCGTGCCGCTCATTTTAACCAGCAGCGCTGCCCCGACGCTCCCGCGGTGCAGCTCTTTTAGTGACACGGGGCAGCGCCCTCACCTGCTGCTGTACCTTTATTGTACCTCGCTTACCATGCTCAGCATTTTATTCCCTTTACACCTCTCACGCTTTCCGGACCCCTTTTTAACCAGCAGCACTGCCCCGACGCTCCCGCGGTGCAGCTCTTTTAGTGACACGGGGCAGCGGCCACACCTGCTGCAGTACCTTTATTGTACCTCGTTTACCATGCTCAGCATTTCATTCCCTTTACACCTCTCAGCCTTTCCCGTGCCGCTCTTTTTAACCAGCAGCGCTGCCCCGACGGTCCCGCGGTGCAGCTCTTTTAGTCACACGGGGCAGCGGCCACACCTGCTGCAGTACCTTTATTGTACCTCGTTTACCATGCTCAGCATTTCATTCCCTTTACACCTCTCACGCTTTCCGGACCCCTTTTTAACCAGCAGCGCTGCCCCGACGGTCCCGCGGTGCAGCTCTTTTAGTGATGCGGGGCAGCGGCCACACCTGCTGCAGTACCTTTATTGTACCTCGTTTACCATGCTCAGCATTTCATTCCCTTTACACCTCTCACGCTTTCCGGACCCCTTTTTAGCCAGCAGCGCTGCCCCGACGGTCCCGCGGTGCAGCTCTTTTAGTGACGCGGGGCAGCGGCCACACCTGCTGCAGTACCTTTATTGTACCTCGTTTACCATGCTCAGCATTTCATTCCCTTTACACCTCTCAGCCTTTCCCGTGCCGCTCTTTTTCAACAGCAGCGCTGCCCCGACGGTCCCGCGGTGCAGCTCTTTTAGTCACACGGGGCAGCGGCCACACCTGCTGCAGTACCTTTATTGTACCTCGTTTACCATGCTCTGCATTTCATTCCCTTTACACCTCTCACGCTTTCCGGACCCCTTTTTAACCAGCAGCGCTGCCCCGACGGTCCCGCGGTGCAGCTCTTTTAGTGATGCGGAGCAGCGGCCACACCTGCTGCAGTACCTTTATTGTACCTCGTTTACCATGCTCAGCATTTTATTCCCTTTACACCTCTCACGCTTTCCCGTGCCGCTCCTTTTAACCAGCAGCGCTGCCCCGACGCTCCCGCGGTGCAGCTCTTTTAGTGACACGGGGCAGCGGCCACACCTGGTGCAGTACCTTTACAGTATTTATTAGACCATTGTCAATATTTTATTGCGCTCACACTTCCAGGCCTTTCCCATGCTGCTCTGTTTAACCAGCAGCGCTGCCCCGACGCTCCCGCGGTGCAGCTCTTTTAGTCACACGGGGCAGCGGCCACACCTGCTGCTGTACCTTTATTGTACCTCGTTTACCATGCTCAGCATTTCATTCCCTTTACACCTCTCAGCCTTTCCCGTGCCGCTCTTTTTAACCAGCAGCGCTGCGCCGACGGTCCCGCGGTGCAGCTCTTTTAGTGATGCGGGGCAGCGGCCACTCCTGCTGCAGTAACCTTTATTGTACCTCTTTTACCATGCTCAGCATTTCATTCCCTTTACACCTCTCACGCTTTCCGGACCCCTTTTTAACCAGCAGCACTGCCCCGACGGTCCCGCGGTGCAGCTCTTTTAGTGATGCGGGGCAGCGGCCACTCCTGCTGCAGTAACCTTTATTGTACCTCTTTTACCATGCTCAGCATTTCATTCCCTTTACACCTCTCAGCCTTTCCCGTGCTGCTCTTTTTAACCAGCAGCGCTGCCCCGACGCTCCCGCGGTGCAGCTCTTTTAGTGATGCGGAGCAGCGGCCACTCCTGCTGCTGTACCTTTATTGTACCTCGTTTACCATGCTCAGCATTTCATTCCCTTTACACCTCTCAGCCTTTCCCATGCTGCTCTGTTTAACCAGCAGCGCTGCCCCGACGCTCCCGCGGTGCAGCTCTTTTAGTGATGCGGGGCAGCGGCCACTCCTGCTGCAGTATCTTTATTGAACCTCTTTTACCATGCTCAGCATTTTATTCCCTTTACACCTTTCACGCATTCCGGACCCCTTTTTAACCTGCAGCGCTGCCCCGACCGTCCCGCGGTGCAGCTCTTTTAGTGACGCGGGGCAGCGGCCACACCTGCTGCTGTACCTTTATTGTACCTCGTTTACCATGCTCAGCATTTTATTCCCTTTACACCTCTCAGCCTTTCCCGTGCCGCTCTTTTTAACCAGCAGCGCTGCCCCGACGCTCCCGCGGTGCAGCTCTTTTAGTGACGCGGGGCAGCGGCCACACCTGCTGCTGTACCTTTATTGTACCTCGTTTACCATGCTCAGCATTTCATTCCCTTTACACCTCTCACGCTTTCCGGACCCCTTTTTAACCAGCAGCACTGCCCCGACGCTCCCGCGGTGCAGCTCTTTTAGTGACACGGGGCAGCTACACCTGCTGCTGTACCTTTATTGTACCTCGTTTACCATGCTCAGCATTTTATTCCCTTTACACCTCTCAGCCTTTCCCGTGCCGCTCTTTTTAACCAGCAGCGCTGCCCCGACGCTCCCGCGGTGCAGCTCTTTTAGTGACACGGGGCAGCGGCCACACCTGCTGCAGTACCTTTATTGTACCTCGTTTACCATGCTCAGCATTTTATTCCCTTTACACCTCTCACGCTTTCCGGACCCCTTTTTAACCAGCAGCGCTGCCCCGACGGTCCCGCGGTGCAGCTCTTTTAGTGACGCGGGGCAGCGGCCACTCCTGCTGCAGTATCTTTATTGTACCTCTTTTACCATGCTCAGCATTTCATTCCCTTTACACCTCTCAGCCTTTCCCGTGCCGCTCTTTTTAACCAGCAGCGCTGCCCCGACGGTCCCGCGGTGCAGCTCTTTTAGTGATGCGGGGCAGCGGCCACACCTGCTGCTGTACCTTTATTGTACCTCTTTTACCATGCTCAGCATTTCATTCCCTTTACACCTCTCAGCCTTTCCCGTGCCGCTCTTTTTAACCAGCAGCGCTGCCCCGACGCTCCCGCGGTGCAGCTCTTTTAGTGACACGGGGCAACGCCCTCACCTGCTGCTGTACCTTTATTGTACCTCGCTTACCATGCTCAGCATTTTATTCCCTTTACACCTCTCACGCTTTCCGGACCCCTTTTTAACCAGCAGCACTGCCCCGACGCTCCCGCGGTGCAGCTCTTTTAGTGACACGGGGCAGCGGCCACACCTGCTGCTGTACCTTTATTGTACCTCGTTTACCATGCTCAGCATTTCATTCCCTTTACACCTCTCAGCCTTTCCCGTGCCGCTCTTTTTAACCAGCAGCGCTGCCCCGACGCTCCCGCGGTGCAGCTCTTTTAGTCACACGGGGCAGCGGCCACACCTGCTGCTGTACCTTTATTGTACCTCGTTTACCATGCTCAGCATTTCATTCCCTTTACACCTCTCACGCTTTCCGGACCCCTTTTTAACCAGCAGCGCTGCCCCGACGGTCCCGCGGTGCAGCTCTTTTAGTGATGCGGGGCAGCGGCCACACCTGCTGCTGTACCTTTATTGTACCTCTTTTACCATGCTCAGCATTTCATTCCCTTTACACCTCTCAGCCTTTCCCGTGCCGCTCTTTTTAACCAGCAGCGCTGCCCCGACGCTCCCGCGGTGCAGCTCTTTTAGTGACACGGGGCAACGCCCTCACCTGCTGCTGTACCTTTATTGTACCTCGCTTACCATGCTCAGCATTTTATTCCCTTTACACCTCTCACGCTTTCCGGACCCCTTTTTAACCAGCAGCACTGCCCCGACGCTCCCGCGGTGCAGCTCTTTTAGTGACACGGGGCAGCGGCCACACCTGCTGCTGTACCTTTATTGTACCTCGTTTACCATGCTCAGCATTTCATTCCCTTTACACCTCTCAGCCTTTCCCGTGCCGCTCTTTTTAACCAGCAGCGCTGCCCCGACGCTCCCGCGGTGCAGCTCTTTTAGTCACACGGGGCAGCGGCCACACCTGCTGCTGTACCTTTATTGTACCTCGTTTACCATGCTCAGCATTTCATTCCCTTTACACCTCTCACGCTTTCCGGACCCCTTTTTAACCAGCAGCGCTGCCCCGACCGTCCCGCGGTGCAGCTCTTTTAGTGATGCGGGGCAGCGGCCACACCTGCTGCAGTACCTTTATTGTACCTCGTTTACCATGCTCAGCATTTCATTCCCTTTACACCTCTCACGCTTTCCGGACCCCTTTTTAACCAGCAGCGCTGCCCCGACGCTCCCGAGGTGCAGCTCTTTTAGTGATGCGGGGCAGCGGCCACACCTGCTGCAGTACCTTTACAGTATTTCTTAAACCATTGTCAATATTTTATTGCGCTCACACTTCCAGGCCTTTCCAATGCTGCTCTGTTTAACCAGCAGCGCTGCCCCGACGCTCCCGCGGTGCAGCTCTTTTAGTGGTGCGGGGCAGCGGCCACACCTGCTGCTGTACCTTTATTGTACCTCGTTTACCATGCTCAGCATTTCATTCCCTTTAGACCTCTCACGCTTTCCGGACCCCTTTTTAACCAGCAGCGCTGCCCCGACCGTCCCGCGGTGCAGCTCTTTTAGTCACACGGGGCAGCGGCCACACCTGCTGCAGTACCTTTATTGTACCTCGTTTACCATGCTCAGCATTTCATTCCCTTTACACCTCTCACGCTTTCCGGACCCCTTTTTAACCAGCAGCGCTGCCCCGACCGTCCCGCGGTGCAGCTCTTTTAGTGATGCGGGGCAGCGGCCACTCCTGCTGCAGTACCTTTTCAATATTTCTTAGACCATTTTCAATATTTTATTGCGCTCACACTTCCCAGCCTTTCCCATGCTGCTCTGTTTAACCAGCAGCGCTGCCCCGATGCTCCCGCGGTGCAGCTCTTTTAGTGATGCGGGGCAGCGGCCACACCTGCTGCAGTACCTTTATTGTACCTCGTTTACCATGCTCAGCATTTCATTCCCTTTACACCTCTCACGCTTTCCGGACCCCTTTTTAACCAGCAGCACTGCCCCGACGCTCCCGCGGTGCAGCTCTTTTAGTGACCCGGGGCAGCTACACCTGCTGCTGTACCTTTATTGTACCTCGTTTACCATGCTCAGCATTTCATTCCCTTTACACCTCTCAGCCTTTCCCGTGCTGCTCTTTTTAACCAGCAGCGCTGCCCCGACGCTCCCGCGGTGCAGCTCTTTTAGTGATGCGGGGCAGCGGCCACTCCTGCTGCTGTACCTTTTCAATATTTCTTAGACCATTGTCAATACTTTATTGCGCTGACGTTTCCCAGCCTTTCCCGTGCTGCTCTGTTTAACCAGCAGCGCTGCCCCGACGCTCCCGCGGTGCAGCTCCCTTAGTGACACGGGGCAGGGGCCGAGAGCCCTCTAGGTGCGGCTCCTCTATAGCACTTTACCGTTTTCTATTTTATTTCATTGGCACCTCGCGCGTTGCGCCGGGCGCCTCATTCGGGGACATGCGCCGGCTCCCACAGCGCCCCGCCCGCCGCCGCTCCCCGGGGGCCTCCCCGCTGCTCTCGGTAGATCGCACACCGCACGCGGCCCAAGCCCCGTCTCGCCGACGGCACTCACCACCCGCCGCCCGCCGCCGCGTTCTCCCGCTCCCTACCGGCACGAAGCGGCGCTGCCGATGACGGAGCCGATGCGCGGCTGCCACGCCGCTCTCTCCGCGCCTCAGGGCCGGCGCCTTCGGCCGCACACGGCGGCGTCCCCGCATCCGGGCCAGCCCGCGGAGCTCCTGCCGCCGCCGCCGCCGCCCCCCGACTGAGGGGCCGCGACGCCGGCGCCCCCTTTTATACTCCGCACCCCCTTTTCCCGCCACTGCCGCGGTGGGCTCCCCCCGCCTCAAAATCGCCCAGAAGCGCCCGAGGCGGGAACGGCGCAGCCCCACCGGCGCCTCGGAGAAGCTCTTCTAGTGACAAGGAGCAGCGGCCACCCCTCCTGCAGTACCTTTATTGTACCTCGTTTACCATGCTCAGCATTTCATTCCCTTTACACCTCTCAGCCTTTCCCGTGCCGCTCTTTTTAACCAGCAGCGCTGCCCCGACGCTCCCGCGGTGCAGCTCTTTTAGTCACACGGGGCAGCGGCCACACCTGCTGCAGTACCTTTATTGTACCTCGTTTACCATGCTCAGCATTTTATTCCCTTTACACCTCTCACGCTTTCCGGACCCCTTTTTAACCAGCAGCGCTGCCCCGACCGTCCCGCGGTGCAGCTCTTTTAGTGATGCGGGGCAGCGGCCACTCCTGCTGCTGTACCTTTATTGTACCTCGTTTACCATGCTCAGCATTTCATTCCCTTTACACCTCTCACGCTTTCCGGACCCCTTTTTAACCAGCAGCGCTGCCCCGACCGTCCCGCGGTGCAGCTCTTTTAGTGATGCGGGGCAGCGGCCACTCCTGCTGCAGTACCTTTTCAATATTTCTTAGACCATTTTCAATATTTTATTGCGCTCACACTTCCCAGCCTTTCCCATGCTGCTCTGTTTAACCAGCAGCGCTGCCCCGACGCTCCCGCGGTGCAGCTCTTTTAGTGACGCGGAGCAGCGGCCACTCCTGCTGCTGTACCTTTATTGTACCTCGTTTACCATGCTCAGCATTTTATTCCCTTTACACCTCTCACGCTTTCCGGACCCCTTTTTAACCAGCAGCGCTGCCCCGACGCTCCCGCGGTGCAGCTCTTTTAGTGATGCGGGGCAGCGGCCACTCCTGCTGCTGTACCTTTACAATATTTCTTAGACCATTGTCAATATTTTATTCCGCTCACACTTCCCAGCCTTTCCGTGCTGCTCTTTTTAACCAGCAGCGCTGCCCCGACGGTCCCGCGGTGCAGCTCTTTTAGTGATGCGGGGCAGCGGCCACTCCTGCTGCAGTAACCTTTATTGTACCTCGTTTACCATGCTCAGCATTTTATTCCCTTTACACCTCTCAGCCTTTCCCGTGCCGCTCTTTTTAACCAGCAGCGCTGCCCCGACGCTCCCGCGGTGCAGCTCTTTTAGTGACACGGGGCAGCGGCCACACCTGCTGCAGTACCTTTATTGTACCTCGTTTACCATGCTCAGCATTTCATTCCCTTTACACCTCTCAGCCTTTCCCGTGCCGCTCTTTTTAACCAGCAGCGCTACGCCGACGCTCCCGCGGTGCAGCTCTTTTAGTGATGCGGGGCAGCGGCCACTCCTGCTGCTGTACCTTTTCAATATTTCTTAGACCATTGTCAATATTTTATTCCGCTCACACTTCCCAGCCTTTCCCATGCTGCTCTGTTTAACCAGCAGCGCTGCCCCGACGCTCCCGAGGGGCAGCTCTTTTAGTGATGCGGGGCAGCGGCCACACCTGCTGCACTACCTTTATTGTACCTCGTTTACCATGCTCAGCATTTCATTCCCTTTACACCTCTCACGCTTTCCGGACCCCTTTTTAACCAGCAGAGCTGCCCCGACGCTCCCGCGGTGCAGCCCTTTTAGTGATGCGGGGCAGCGGCCACACCTGCTGCAGTATCTTTATTGTACCTCTTTTACCATGCTCAGCATTTTATTCCCTTTACACCTCTCACGCTTTCCGGACCCCTTTTTAACCAGCAGCACTGCCCCGACGCTCCCGCGGTGCAGCTCTTTTAGTGATGCGGGGCAGCGGCCACACCTGCTGCACTACCTTTATTGTACCTCGTTTACCATGCTCAGCATTTCATTCCCTTTACACCTCTCACGCTTTCCGGACCCCTTTTTAGCCAGCAGCGCTGCCCCGACGCTCCCGCGGTGCAGCTCTTTTAGTGATGCGGGGCAGCGGCCACACCTGCTGCAGTACCTTTATTGTACCTCGTTTACCATGCTCAGCATTTCATTCCCTTTACACCTCTCAGCCTTTCCCGTGCCGCTCTTTTTCAACAGCAGCGCTGCCCCGACGGTCCCGCGGTGCAGCTCTTTTAGTGATGCGGGGCAGCGGCCACACCTGCTGCAGTACCTTTATTGTACCTCGTTTACCATGCTCTGCATTTCATTCCCTTTACACCTCTCACGCTTTCCGGACCCCTTTTTAACCAGCAGCGCTGCCCCGACGCTCCCGAGGTGCAGCTCTTTTAGTGATGCGGGGCAGCGGCCACTCCTGCTGCAGTACCTTTATTGTACCTCTTTTACCATGCTCAGCATTTCATTCCCTTTACACCTCTCACGCTTTCCGGACCCCTTTTTAGCCAGCAGCGCTGCCCCGACGGTCCCGCGGTGCAGCTCTTTTAGTGATGCGGGGCAGCGGCCACACCTGCTGCAGTACCTTTATTGTACCTCGTTTACCATGCTCAGCATTTTATTCCCTTTACACCTCTCACGCTTTCCCGTGCCGCTCCTTTTAACCAGCAGCGCTGCCCCGACGCTCCCGCGGTGCAGCTCTTTTAGTGACACGGGGCAGCGGCCACACCTGGTGCAGTACCTTTACAGTATTTCTTAGACCATTGTCAATATTTTATTGCGCTCACACTTCCAGGCCTTTCCCATGCTGCTCTGTTTAACCAGCAGCGCTGCCCCGACGCTCCCGCGGTGCAGCTCTTTTAGTCACACGGGGCAGCGGCCACACCTGCTGCTGTACCTTTATTGTACCTCGTTTACCATGCTCAGCATTTCATTCCCTTTACACCTCTCAGCCTTTCCCGTGCTGCTCTTTTTAACCAGCAGCGCTGCCCCGACGCTCCCGCGGTGCAGCTCTTTTAGTGACACGGGGCAGCGGCTACACCTGCTGCTGTACCTTTATTGTACCTCGTTTACCATGCTCAGCATTTCATTCCCTTTACACCTCTCACGCTTTCCGGACCCCTTTTTAACCAGCAGCGCTGCCCCGACGCTCCCGCGGTGCAGCTCTTTTAGTGATGCGGGGCAGCGGCCACACCTGCTGCAGTACCTTTTCAATATTTCTTAGACCATTTTCAATATTTTATTGCGCTCACACTTCCCAGCCTTTCCCATACTGCTCTGTTTAACCAGCAGCGCTGCCCCGACGGTCCCGCGGTGCAGCTCTTTTAGTGATGCGGGGCAGCGGCCACACCTGCTGCTGTACCTTTATTGTACCTCGTTTACCATGCTCAGCATTTCATTCCCTTTACACCTCTCACGCTTTCCGGACCCCTTTTTAGCCAGCAGCGCTGCCCCGACGGTCCCGCGGTGCAGCTCTTTTAGTGATGCGGGGCAGCGGCCACACCTGCTGCTGTACCTTTATTGTACCTCGTTTACCATGCTCAGCATTTCATTCCCTTTACACCTCTCAGCCTTTCCCGTGCCGCTCTTTTTCAACAGCAGCGCTGCCCCGACGGTCCCGCGGTGCAGCTCTTTTAGTCACACGGGGCAGCGGCCACACCTGCTGCAGTACCTTTATTGTACCTCGTTTACCATGCTCAGCATTTCATTCCCTTTACACCTCTCACGCTTTCCGGACCCCTTTTTAACCAGCAGCGCTGCCCCGACGCTCCCGAGGTGCAGCTCTTTTAGTGATGCGGGGCAGCGGCCACTCCTGCTGCAGTACCTTTATTGTACCTCTTTTACCATGCTCAGCATTTCATTCCCTTTACACCTCTCACGCTTTCCGGACCCCTTTTTAGCCAGCAGCGCTGCCCCGACGGTCCCGCGGTGCAGCTCTTTTAGTGATGCGGAGCAGCGGCCACACCTGCTGCAGTACCTTTATTGTACCTCGTTTACCATGCTCAGCATTTTATTCCCTTTACACCTCTCACGCTTTCCCGTGCCGCTCCTTTTAACCAGCAGCGCTGCCCCGACGCTCCCGCGGTGCAGCTCTTTTAGTGACACGGGGCAGCGGCCACACCTGGTGCAGTACCTTTACAGTATTTCTTAGACCATTGTCAATATTTTATTGCGCTCACACTTCCAGGCCTTTCCCATGCTGCTCTGTTTAACCAGCAGCGCTGCCCCGACGCTCCCGCGGTGCAGCTCTTTTAGTCACACGGGGCAGCGGCCACACCTGCTGCTGTACCTTTATTGTACCTCGTTTACCATGCTCAGCATTTCATTCCCTTTACACCTCTCAGCCTTTCCCGTGCCGCTCTTTTTAACCAGCAGCGCTGCGCCGACGGTCCCGCGGTGCAGCTCTTTTAGTCACACGGGGCAGCGGCCACACCTGCTGCTGTACCTTTATTGTACCTCGTTTACCATGCTCAGCATTTCATTCCCTTTACACCTCTCACGCTTTCCGGACCCCTTTTTAACCAGCAGCGCTGCCCCGACGGTCCCGCGGTGCAGCTCTTTTAGTGATGCGGGGCAGCGGCCACACCTGCTGCAGTACCTTTATTGTACCTCGTTTACCATGCTCAGCATTTCATTCCCTTTACACCTCTCACGCTTTCCGGACCCCTTTTTAACCAGCAGCGCTGCCCCGACGCTCCCGAGGTGCAGCTCTTTTAGTGATGCGGGGCAGCGGCCACACCTGCTGCAGTATCTTTATTGTACCTCTTTTACCATGCTCAGCATTTCATTCCCTTTACACCTCTCACGCTTTCCGGACCCCTTTTTAGCCAGCAGCGCTGCCCCGACGGTCCCGCGGTGCAGCTCTTTTAGTGATGCGGGGCAGCGGCCACACCTGCTGCAGTATCTTTATTGTACCTCGTTTACCATGCTCAGCATTTTATTCCCTTTACACCTCTCACGCTTTCCCGTGCCGCTCTTTTTAACCAGCAGCGCTGCCCCGACGCTCCCGCGGTGCAGCTCTTTTAGTGACACGGGGCAGCGGCCACACCTGGTGCAGTACCTTTACAGTATTTCTTAGACCATTGTCAATATTTTATTGCGCTCACACTTCCAGGCCTTTCCCATGCTGCTCTGTTTAACCAGCAGCGCTGCCCCGACGCTCCCGCGGTGCAGCTCTTTTAGTCACACGGGGCAGCGGCCACACCTGCTGCTGTACCTTTATTGTACCTCGTTTACCATGCTCAGCATTTCATTCCCTTTACACCTCTCAGCCTTTCCCGTGCCGCTCTTTTTAACCAGCAGCGCTGCGCCGACGGTCCCGCGGTGCAGCTCTTTTAGTCACACGGGGCAGCGGCCACACCTGCTGCTGTACCTTTATTGTACCTCGTTTACCATGCTCAGCATTTCATTCCCTTTACACCTCTCACGCTTTCCGGACCCCTTTTTAACCAGCAGCACTGCCCCGACGCTCCCGCGGTGCAGCTCTTTTAGTGATGCGGAGCAGCGGCCACTCCTGCTGCAGTACCTTTATTGTACCTCGTTTACCATGCTCAGCATTTCATTCCCTTTACACCTCTCAGCCTTTCCCATGCTGCTCTGTTTAACCAGCAGCGCTGCCCCGACGCTCCCGCGGTGCAGCTCTTTTAGTGATGCGGGGCAGCGGCCACTCCTGCTGCAGTATCTTTATTGAACCTCTTTTACCATGATCAGCATTTTATTCCCTTTACACCTTTCACGCATTCCGGACCCCTTTTTAACCTGCAGCGCTGCCCCGACGCTCCCGCGGTGCAGCTCTTTTAGTGACGCGGGGCAGCGGCCACACCTGCTGCTGTACCTTTATTGTACCTCGTTTACCATGCTCAGCATTTCATTCCCTTTACACCTCTCACGCTTTCCGGACCCCTTTTTAACCAGCAGCGCTGCCCCGACGGTCCCGCGGTGCAGCTCTTTTAGTGACGCGGGGCAGCGGCCACACCTGCTGCAGTATCTTTATTGTACCTCTTTTACCATGCTCAGCATTTCATTCCCTTTACACCTCTCAGCCTTTCCCGTGCCGCTCTTTTTAACCAGCAGCGCTGCCCCGACCGTCCCGCGGTGCAGCTCTTTTAGTGATGCGGGGCAGCGGCCACACCTGCTGCAGTACCTTTATTGTACCTCGTTTACCATGCTCAGCATTTCATTCCCTTTACACCTCTCAGCCTTTCCCGTGCCGCTCTTTTTCAACAGCAGCGCTGCCCCGACGGTCCCGCGGTGCAGCTCTTTTAGTCACACGGGGCAGCGGCCACACCTGCTGCAGTACCTTTATTGTACCTCGTTTACCATGCTCTGCATTTCATTCCCTTTACACCTCTCACGCTTTCCGGACCCCTTTTTAACCAGCAGCGCTGCCCCGACGCTCCCGAGGTGCAGCTCTTTTAGTGATGCGGGGCAGCGGCCACTCCTGCTGCAGTACCTTTATTGTACCTCTTTTACCATGCTCAGCATTTCATTCCCTTTACACCTCTCACGCTTTCCGGACCCCTTTTTAGCCAGCAGCGCTGCCCCGACGGTCCCGCGGTGCAGCTCTTTTAGTGATGCGGAGCAGCGGCCACACCTGCTGCAGTACCTTTATTGTACCTCGTTTACCATGCTCAGCATTTTATTCCCTTTACACCTCTCACGCTTTCCCGTGCCGCTCTTTTTAACCAGCAGCGCTGCCCCGACGCTCCCGCGGTGCAGCTCTTTTAGTGACACGGGGCAGCGGCCACACCTGGTGCAGTACCTTTACAGTATTTCTTAGACCATTGTCAATATTTTATTGCGCTCACACTTCCAGGCCTTTCCCATGCTGCTCTGTTTAACCAGCAGCGCTGCCCCGACGCTCCCGCGGTGCAGCTCTTTTAGTCACACGGGGCAGCGGCCACACCTGCTGCTGTACCTTTATTGTACCTCGTTTACCATGCTCAGCATTTCATTCCCTTTACACCTCTCACGCTTTCCGGACCCCTTTTTAACCAGCAGCGCTGCGCCGACGGTCCCGCGGTGCAGCTCTTTTAGTCACACGGGGCAGCGGCCACACCTGCTGCTGTACCTTTATTGTACCTCGTTTACCATGCTCAGCATTTTATTCCCTTTACACCTCTCACGCTTTCCGGACCCCTTTTTAACCAGCAGCGCTGCCCCGACGCTCCCGCGGTGCAGCTCTTTTAGTGATGCGGGGCAGCGGCCACTCCTGCTGCTGTACCTTTACAATATTTCTTAGACCATTGTCAATATTTTATTCCGCTCACACTTCCCAGCCTTTCCGTGCTGCTCTTTTTAACCAGCAGCGCTGCCCCGACGGTCCCGCGGTGCAGCTCTTTTAGTGATGCGGGGCAGCGGCCACTCCTGCTGCAGTAACCTTTATTGTACCTCGTTTACCATGCTCAGCATTTTATTCCCTTTACACCTCTCAGCCTTTCCCGTGCCGCTCTTTTTAACCAGCAGCGCTGCCCCGACGCTCCCGCGGTGCAGCTCTTTTAGTGACACGGGGCAGCGGCCACACCTGCTGCAGTACCTTTATTGTACCTCGTTTACCATGCTCAGCATTTCATTCCCTTTACACCTCTCAGCCTTTCCCGTGCCGCTCTTTTTAACCAGCAGCGCTACGCCGACGCTCCCGCGGTGCAGCTCTTTTAGTGATGCGGGGCAGCGGCCACTCCTGCTGCTGTACCTTTTCAATATTTCTTAGACCATTGTCAATATTTTATTCCGCTCACACTTCCCAGCCTTTCCCATGCTGCTCTGTTTAACCAGCAGCGCTGCCCCGACGCTCCCGAGGGGCAGCTCTTTTAGTGATGCGGGGCAGCGGCCACACCTGCTGCACTACCTTTATTGTACCTCGTTTACCATGCTCAGCATTTCATTCCCTTTACACCTCTCACGCTTTCCGGACCCCTTTTTAACCAGCAGAGCTGCCCCGACGCTCCCGCGGTGCAGCCCTTTTAGTGATGCGGGGCAGCGGCCACACCTGCTGCAGTATCTTTATTGTACCTCTTTTACCATGCTCAGCATTTTATTCCCTTTACACCTCTCACGCTTTCCGGACCCCTTTTTAACCAGCAGCACTGCCCCGACGCTCCCGCGGTGCAGCTCTTTTAGTGATGCGGGGCAGCGGCCACACCTGCTGCACTACCTTTATTGTACCTCGTTTACCATGCTCAGCATTTCATTCCCTTTACACCTCTCACGCTTTCCGGACCCCTTTTTAGCCAGCAGCGCTGCCCCGACGCTCCCGCGGTGCAGCTCTTTTAGTGATGCGGGGCAGCGGCCACACCTGCTGCAGTACCTTTATTGTACCTCGTTTACCATGCTCAGCATTTCATTCCCTTTACACCTCTCAGCCTTTCCCGTGCCGCTCTTTTTCAACAGCAGCGCTGCCCCGACGGTCCCGCGGTGCAGCTCTTTTAGTGATGCGGGGCAGCGGCCACACCTGCTGCAGTACCTTTATTGTACCTCGTTTACCATGCTCTGCATTTCATTCCCTTTACACCTCTCACGCTTTCCGGACCCCTTTTTAACCAGCAGCGCTGCCCCGACGCTCCCGAGGTGCAGCTCTTTTAGTGATGCGGGGCAGCGGCCACTCCTGCTGCAGTACCTTTATTGTACCTCTTTTACCATGCTCAGCATTTCATTCCCTTTACACCTCTCACGCTTTCCGGACCCCTTTTTAGCCAGCAGCGCTGCCCCGACGGTCCCGCGGTGCAGCTCTTTTAGTGATGCGGGGCAGCGGCCACACCTGCTGCAGTACCTTTATTGTACCTCGTTTACCATGCTCAGCATTTTATTCCCTTTACACCTCTCACGCTTTCCCGTGCCGCTCCTTTTAACCAGCAGCGCTGCCCCGACGCTCCCGCGGTGCAGCTCTTTTAGTGACACGGGGCAGCGGCCACACCTGGTGCAGTACCTTTACAGTATTTCTTAGACCATTGTCAATATTTTATTGCGCTCACACTTCCAGGCCTTTCCCATGCTGCTCTGTTTAACCAGCAGCGCTGCCCCGACGCTCCCGCGGTGCAGCTCTTTTAGTCACACGGGGCAGCGGCCACACCTGCTGCTGTACCTTTATTGTACCTCGTTTACCATGCTCAGCATTTCATTCCCTTTACACCTCTCAGCCTTTCCCGTGCTGCTCTTTTTAACCAGCAGCGCTGCCCCGACGCTCCCGCGGTGCAGCTCTTTTAGTGACACGGGGCAGCGGCTACACCTGCTGCTGTACCTTTATTGTACCTCGTTTACCATGCTCAGCATTTCATTCCCTTTACACCTCTCACGCTTTCCGGACCCCTTTTTAACCAGCAGCGCTGCCCCGACCGTCCCGCGGTGCAGCTCTTTTAGTGATGCGGGGCAGCGGCCACACCTGCTGCAGTACCTTTTCAATATTTCTTAGACCATTTTCAATATTTTATTGCGCTCACACTTCCCAGCCTTTCCCATACTGCTCTGTTTAACCAGCAGCGCTGCCCCGACGGTCCCGCGGTGCAGCTCTTTTAGTGATGCGGGGCAGCGGCCACACCTGCTGCTGTACCTTTATTGTACCTCGTTTACCATGCTCAGCATTTCATTCCCTTTACACCTCTCACGCTTTCCGGACCCCTTTTTAGCCAGCAGCGCTGCCCCGACGGTCCCGCGGTGCAGCTCTTTTAGTGATGCGGGGCAGCGGCCACACCTGCTGCTGTACCTTTATTGTACCTCGTTTACCATGCTCAGCATTTCATTCCCTTTACACCTCTCAGCCTTTCCCGTGCCGCTCTTTTTCAACAGCAGCGCTGCCCCGACGGTCCCGCGGTGCAGCTCTTTTAGTCACACGGGGCAGCGGCCACACCTGCTGCAGTACCTTTATTGTACCTCGTTTACCATGCTCTGCATTTCATTCCCTTTACACCTCTCACGCTTTCCGGACCCCTTTTTAACCAGCAGCGCTGCCCCGACGCTCCCGAGGTGCAGCTCTTTTAGTGACGCGGGGCAGCGGCCACTCCTGCTGCAGTACCTTTATTGTACCTCTTTTACCATGCTCAGCATTTCATTCCCTTTACACCTCTCACGCTTTCCGGACCCCTTTTTAGCCAGCAGCGCTGCCCCGACGGTCCCGCGGTGCAGCTCTTTTAGTGATGCGGAGCAGCGGCCACACCTGCTGCAGTACCTTTATTGTACCTCGTTTACCATGCTCAGCATTTTATTCCCTTTACACCTCTCACGCTTTCCCGTGCCGCTCCTTTTAACCAGCAGCGCTGCCCCGACGCTCCCGCGGTGCAGCTCTTTTAGTGACACGGGGCAGCGGCCACACCTGGTGCAGTACCTTTACAGTATTTCTTAGACCATTGTCAATATTTTATTGCGCTCACACTTCCAGGCCTTTCCCATGCTGCTCTGTTTAACCAGCAGCGCTGCCCCGACGCTCCCGCGGTGCAGCTCTTTTAGTCACACGGGGCAGCGGCCACACCTGCTGCTGTACCTTTATTGTACCTCGTTTACCATGCTCAGCATTTCATTCCCTTTACACCTCTCAGCCTTTCCCGTGCCGCTCTTTTTAACCAGCAGCGCTGCGCCGACGGTCCCGCGGTGCAGCTCTTTTAGTCACACGGGGCAGCGGCCACACCTGCTGCTGTACCTTTATTGTACCTCGTTTACCATGCTCAGCATTTCATTCCCTTTACACCTCTCACGCTTTCCGGACCCCTTTTTAACCAGCAGCGCTGCCCCGACGGTCCCGCGGTGCAGCTCTTTTAGTGATGCGGGGCAGCGGCCACACCTGCTGCAGTACCTTTATTGTACCTCGTTTACCATGCTCAGCATTTCATTCCCTTTACACCTCTCACGCTTTCCGGACCCCTTTTTAACCAGCAGCGCTGCCCCGACGCTCCCGAGGTGCAGCTCTTTTAGTGATGCGGGGCAGCGGCCACACCTGCTGCAGTATCTTTATTGTACCTCTTTTACCATGCTCAGCATTTCATTCCCTTTACACCTCTCACGCTTTCCGGACCCCTTTTTAGCCAGCAGCGCTGCCCCGACGGTCCCGCGGTGCAGCTCTTTTAGTGATGCGGGGCAGCGGCCACACCTGCTGCAGTATCTTTATTGTACCTCGTTTACCATGCTCAGCATTTTATTCCCTTTACACCTCTCACGCTTTCCCGTGCCGCTCTTTTTAACCAGCAGCGCTGCCCCGACGCTCCCGCGGTGCAGCTCTTTTAGTGACACGGGGCAGCGGCCACACCTGGTGCAGTACCTTTACAGTATTTCTTAGACCATTGTCAATATTTTATTGCGCTCACACTTCCAGGCCTTTCCCATGCTGCTCTGTTTAACCAGCAGCGCTGCCCCGACGCTCCCGCGGTGCAGCTCTTTTAGTCACACGGGGCAGCGGCCACACCTGCTGCTGTACCTTTATTGTACCTCGTTTACCATGCTCAGCATTTCATTCCCTTTACACCTCTCAGCCTTTCCCGTGCCGCTCTTTTTAACCAGCAGCGCTGCGCCGACGGTCCCGCGGTGCAGCTCTTTTAGTCACACGGGGCAGCGGCCACACCTGCTGCTGTACCTTTATTGTACCTCGTTTACCATGCTCAGCATTTCATTCCCTTTACACCTCTCACGCTTTCCGGACCCCTTTTTAACCAGCAGCACTGCCCCGACGCTCCCGCGGTGCAGCTCTTTTAGTGATGCGGAGCAGCGGCCACTCCTGCTGCAGTACCTTTATTGTACCTCGTTTACCATGCTCAGCATTTCATTCCCTTTACACCTCTCAGCCTTTCCCATGCTGCTCTGTTTAACCAGCAGCGCTGCCCCGACGCTCCCGCGGTGCAGCTCTTTTAGTGATGCGGGGCAGCGGCCACTCCTGCTGCAGTATCTTTATTGAACCTCTTTTACCATGATCAGCATTTTATTCCCTTTACACCTTTCACGCATTCCGGACCCCTTTTTAACCTGCAGCGCTGCCCCGACGCTCCCGCGGTGCAGCTCTTTTAGTGACGCGGGGCAGCGGCCACACCTGCTGCTGTACCTTTATTGTACCTCGTTTACCATGCTCAGCATTTCATTCCCTTTACACCTCTCACGCTTTCCGGACCCCTTTTTAACCAGCAGCGCTGCCCCGACGGTCCCGCGGTGCAGCTCTTTTAGTGACGCGGGGCAGCGGCCACACCTGCTGCAGTATCTTTATTGTACCTCTTTTACCATGCTCAGCATTTCATTCCCTTTACACCTCTCAGCCTTTCCCGTGCCGCTCTTTTTAACCAGCAGCGCTGCCCCGACCGTCCCGCGGTGCAGCTCTTTTAGTGATGCGGGGCAGCGGCCACACCTGCTGCAGTACCTTTATTGTACCTCGTTTACCATGCTCAGCATTTCATTCCCTTTACACCTCTCAGCCTTTCCCGTGCCGCTCTTTTTCAACAGCAGCGCTGCCCCGACGGTCCCGCGGTGCAGCTCTTTTAGTCACACGGGGCAGCGGCCACACCTGCTGCAGTACCTTTATTGTACCTCGTTTACCATGCTCTGCATTTCATTCCCTTTACACCTCTCACGCTTTCCGGACCCCTTTTTAACCAGCAGCGCTGCCCCGACGCTCCCGAGGTGCAGCTCTTTTTGTCACACGGGGCAGCGGCCACTCCTGCTGCAGTACCTTTATTGTACCTCTTTTACCATGCTCAGCATTTCATTCCCTTTACACCTCTCACGCTTTCCGGACCCCTTTTTAGCCAGCAGCGCTGCCCCGACGGTCCCGCGGTGCAGCTCTTTTAGTGATGCGGAGCAGCGGCCACACCTGCTGCAGTACCTTTATTGTACCTCGTTTACCATGCTCAGCATTTTATTCCCTTTACACCTCTCACGCTTTCCCGTGCCGCTCTTTTTAACCAGCAGCGCTGCCCCGACGCTCCCGCGGTGCAGCTCTTTTAGTGACACGGGGCAGCGGCCACACCTGGTGCAGTACCTTTACAGTATTTCTTAGACCATTGTCAATATTTTATTGCGCTCACAGTTCCAGGCCTTTCCCATGCTGCTCTGTTTAACCAGCAGCGCTGCCCCGACGCTCCCGCGGTGCAGCTCTTTTAGTCACACGGGGCAGCGGCCACACCTGCTGCTGTACCTTTATTGTACCTCGTTTACCATGCTCAGCATTTCATTCCCTTTACACCTCTCACGCTTTCCGGACCCCTTTTTAACCAGCAGCGCTGCGCCGACGGTCCCGCGGTGCAGCTCTTTTAGTCACACGGGGCAGCGGCCACACCTGCTGCTGTACCTTTATTGTACCTCGTTTACCATGCTCAGCATTTCATTCCCTTTACACCTCTCACGCTTTCCGGACCCCTTTTTAACCAGCAGCACTGCCCCGACGGTCCCGCGGTGCAGCTCTTTTAGTGATGCGGGGCAGCGGCCACTCCTGCTGCTGTACCTTTATTGTACCTCTTTTACCATGCTCAGCATTTCATTCCCTTTACACCTCTCAGCCTTTCCCGTGCTGCTCTTTTTAACCAGCAGCGCTGCCCCGACGCTCCCGCGGTGCAGCTCTTTTAGTGATGCGGAGCAGCGGCCACTCCTGCTGCTGTACCTTTATTGTACCTCGTTTACCATGCTCAGCATTTCATTCCCTTTACACCTCTCAGCCTTTCCCATGCTGCTCTGTTTAACCAGCAGCGCTGCCCCGACGCTCCCGCGGTGCAGCTCTTTTAGTGATGCGGGGCAGCGGCCACTCCTGCTGCAGTATCTTTATTGAACCTCTTTTACCATGCTCAGCATTTTATTCCCTTTACACCTTTCACGCATTCCGGACCCCTTTTTAACCTGCAGCGCTGCCCCGACCGTCCCGCGGTGCAGCTCTTTTAGTGACGCGGGGCAGCGGCCACACCTGCTGCAGTACCTTTATTGTACCTCGTTTACCATGCTCAGCATTTTATTCCCTTTACACCTCTCAGCCTTTCCCGTGCCGCTCTTTTTAACCAGCAGCGCTGCCCCGACGCTCCCGCGGTGCAGCTCTTTTAGTGACGCGGGGCAGCGGCCACACCTGCTGCTGTACCTTTATTGTACCTCGTTTACCATGCTCAGCATTTCATTCCCTTTACACCTCTCACGCTTTCCGGACCCCTTTTTAACCAGCAGCACTGCCCCGACGCTCCCGCGGTGCAGCTCTTTTAGTGATGCGGGGCAGCTACACCTGCTGCTGTACCTTTATTGTACCTCGTTTACCATGCTCAGCATTTTATTCCCTTTACACCTCTCAGCCTTTCCCGTGCCGCTCTTTTTAACCAGCAGCGCTGCCCCGACGCTCCCGCGGTGCAGCTCTTTTAGTGACACGGGGCAGCGGCTACACCTGCTGCTGTACCTTTATTGTACCTCGTTTACCATGCTCAGCATTTCATTCCCTTTACACCTCTCAGCCTTTCCCGTGCCGCTCTTTTTAACCAGCAGCGCTGCCCCGACGCTCCCGCGGTGCAGCTCTTTTAGTCACACGGGGCAGCGGCCACACCTGCTGCAGTACCTTTACAGTATTTCTTAGACCATTGTCAATATTTTATTGCGCTCACACTTCCCAGCCTTTCCCGTGCCGCTCTTTTTAACCAGCAGCGCTGCCCCGACCGTCCCGCGGTGCAGCTCTTTTAGTGATGCGGGGCAGCGGCCACACCTGCTGCAGTACCTTTATTGTACCTCGTTTACCATGCTCAGCATTTTATTCCCTTTACACCTCTCACGCTTTCCGGACCCCTTTTTAACCAGCAGCGCTGCCCCGACCGTCCCGCGGTGCAGCTCTTTTAGTGATGCGGGGCAGCGGCCACACCTGCTGCTGTACCTTTATTGTACCTCGTTTACCATGCTCAGCATTTCATTCCCTTTACACCTCTCAGCCTTTCCCGTGCCGCTCATTTTAACCAGCAGCGCTGCCCCGACGCTCCCGCGGTGCAGCTCTTTTAGTGACACGGGGCAGCGCCCTCACCTGCTGCTGTACCTTTATTGTACCTCGCTTACCATGCTCAGCATTTTATTCCCTTTACACCTCTCACGCTTTCCGGACCCCTTTTTAACCAGCAGCACTGCCCCGACGCTCCCGCGGTGCAGCTCTTTTAGTGACACGGGGCAGCGGCCACACCTGCTGCTGTACCTTTATTGTACCTCGTTTACCATGCTCAGCATTTCATTCCCTTTACACCTCTCAGCCTTTCCCGTGCCGCTCTTTTTAACCAGCAGCGCTGCCCCGACGCTCCCGCGGTGCAGCTCTTTTAGTCACACGGGGCAGCGGCCACACCTGCTGCTGTACCTTTATTGTACCTCGTTTACCATGCTCAGCATTTCATTCCCTTTACACCTCTCACGCTTTCCGGACCCCTTTTTAACCAGCAGCGCTGCCCCGACCGTCCCGCGGTGCAGCTCTTTTAGTGATGCGGGGCAGCGGCCACACCTGCTGCTGTACCTTTATTGTACCTCGTTTACCATGCTCAGCATTTCATTCCCTTTACACCTCTCACGCTTTCCGGACCCCTTTTTAACCAGCAGCGCTGCCCCGACGCTCCCGAGGTGCAGCTCTTTTAGTGATGCGGGGCAGCGGCCACACCTGCTGCAGTATCTTTATTGTACCTCTTTTACCATGCTCAGCATTTCATTCCCTTTACACCTCTCACGCTTTCCGGACCCCTTTTTAGCCAGCAGCGCTGCCCCGACGGTCCCGCGGTGCAGCTCTTTTAGTGATGCGGGGCAGCGGCCACACCTGCTGCAGTATCTTTATTGTACCTCGTTTACCATGCTCAGCATTTTATTCCCTTTACACCTCTCAGCCTTTCCCGTGCCGCTCTTTTTAACCAGCAGCGCTGCCCCGACGCTCCCGCGGTGCAGCTCTTTTAGTGATGCGGGGCAGCGGCCACACCTGGTGCAGTACCTTTACAGTATTTCTTAAACCATTGTCAATATTTTATTGCGCTCACACTTCCAGGCCTTTCCAATGCTGCTCTGTTTAACCAGCAGCGCTGCCCCGACGCTCCCGCGGTGCAGCTCTTTTAGTGGTGCGGGGCAGCGGCCACACCTGCTGCTGTACCTTTATTGTACCTCGTTTACCATGCTCAGCATTTCATTCCCTTTACACCTCTCACGCTTTCCGGACCCCTTTTTAACCAGCAGCACTGCCCCGACGCTCCCGCGGTGCAGCTCTTTTAGTGACACGGGGCAGCTACACCTGCTGCAGTACCTTTATTGTACCTCGTTTACCATGCTCAGCATTTTATTCCCTTTACACCTCTCACGCTTTCCGGACCCCTTTTTAACCAGCAGCGCTGCCCCGACGGTCCCGCGGTGCAGCTCTTTTAGTCACACGGGGCAGCGGCCACACCTGCTGCAGTACCTTTATTGTACCTCGTTTACCATGCTCAGCATTTCATTCCCTTTACACCTCTCACGCTTTCCGGACCCCTTTTTAACCAGCAGCGCTGCCCCGACGGTCCCGCGGTGCAGCTCTTTTAGTGATGCGGGGCAGCGGCCACTCCTGCTGCAGTACCTTTTCAATATTTCTTAGACCATTTTCAATATTTTATTGCGCTCACACTTCCCAGCCTTTCCCATGCTGCTCTGTTTAACCAGCAGCGCTGCCCCGATGCTCCCGCGGTGCAGCTCTTTTAGTGATGCGGGGCAGCGGCCACACCTGCTGCAGTACCTTTATTGTACCTCGTTTACCATGCTCAGCATTTCATTCCCTTTACACCTCTCACGCTTTCCGGACCCCTTTTTAACCAGCAGCACTGCCCCGACGCTCCCGCGGTGCAGCTCTTTTAGTGACACGGGGCAGCTACACCTGCTGCTGTACCTTTATTGTACCTCGTTTACCATGCTCAGCATTTCATTCCCTTTACACCTCTCAGCCTTTCCCGTGCTGCTCTTTTTAACCAGCAGCGCTGCCCCGACGCTCCCGCGGTGCAGCTCTTTTAGTGACACGGGGCAGCGGCTACACCTGCTGCTGTACCTTTATTGTACCTCGTTTACCATGCTCAGCATTTCATTCCCTTTACACCTCTCACGCTTTCCGGACCCCTTTTTAACCAGCAGCGCTGCCCCGACGCTCCCGCGGTGCAGCTCCCTTAGTGACACGGGGCAGGGGCCGAGAGCCCTCTAGGTGCGGCTCCTCTATAGCACTTTACCGTTTTCTATTTTATTTCATTGGCACCTCGCGCGTTGCGCCGGGCGCCTCATTCGGGGACATGCGCCGGCTCCCACAGCGCCCCGCCCGCCGCCGCTCCCCGGGGGCCTCCCCGCTGCTCTCGGGAGATCGCACACCGCACGCGGCCCAAGCCCCGTCTCGCCGACGGCACTCACCACCAGCCGCCCGCCGCCGCGTTCTCCCGCTCCCTACCGGCACGAAGCGGCGCTGCCGATGACGGAGCCGATGCGCGGCTGCCACGCCGCTCTCTCCGCGCCTCAGGGCCGGCGCCTTCGGCCGCACAGGGCGGCGTCCCCGCATCCGGGCCAGCCCGCGGAGCTCCTGCCGCCGCCGCCGCCGCCCCCCGACTGAGGGGCCGCGACGCCGGCGCCCCCTTTTATACTCCGCACCCCCTTTTCCCGCCACTGCCGCGGTGGGCTCCCCCCGCCTCAAAATCGCCCAGAAGCGCCCGAGGCGGGAACGGCGCAGCCCCACCGGCGCCTCGGAGAAGCTCTTCTAGTGACAAGGAGCAGCGGCCACCCCTCCTGCAGTACCTTTATTGTACCTCGTTTACCATGCTCAGCATTTCATTCCCTTTACACCTCTCAGCCTTTCCCGTGCCGCTCTTTTTAACCAGCAGCGCTGCCCCGACGCTCCCGCGGTGCAGCTCTTTTAGTCACACGGGGCAGCGGCCACACCTGCTGCTGTACCTTTATTGTACCTCGTTTACCATGCTCAGCATTTCATTCCCTTTACACCTCTCACGCTTTCCGGACCCCTTTTTAACCAGCAGCGCTGCGCCGACGGTCCCGCGGTGCAGCTCTTTTAGTCACACGGGGCAGCGGCCACACCTGCTGCTGTACCTTTATTGTACCTCGTTTACCATGCTCAGCATTTCATTCCCTTTACACCTCTCACGCTTTCCGGACCCCTTTTTAACCAGCAGCACTGCCCCGACGGTCCCGCGGTGCAGCTCTTTTAGTGATGCGGGGCAGCGGCCACTCCTGCTGCTGTACCTTTATTGTACCTCTTTTACCATGCTCAGCATTTCATTCCCTTTACACCTCTCAGCCTTTCCCGTGCTGCTCTTTTTAACCAGCAGCGCTGCCCCGACGCTCCCGCGGTGCAGCTCTTTTAGTGATGCGGAGCAGCGGCCACTCCTGCTGCTGTACCTTTATTGTACCTCGTTTACCATGCTCAGCATTTCATTCCCTTTACACCTCTCAGCCTTTCCCATGCTGCTCTGTTTAACCAGCAGCGCTGCCCCGACGCTCCCGCGGTGCAGCTCTTTTAGTGATGCGGGGCAGCGGCCACTCCTGCTGCAGTATCTTTATTGAACCTCTTTTACCATGCTCAGCATTTTATTCCCTTTACACCTTTCACGCATTCCGGACCCCTTTTTAACCTGCAGCGCTGCCCCGACCGTCCCGCGGTGCAGCTCTTTTAGTGACGCGGGGCAGCGGCCACACCTGCTGCAGTACCTTTATTGTACCTCGTTTACCATGCTCAGCATTTTATTCCCTTTACACCTCTCAGCCTTTCCCGTGCCGCTCTTTTTAACCAGCAGCGCTGCCCCGACGCTCCCGCGGTGCAGCTCTTTTAGTGACACGGGGCAGCGGCTACACCTGCTGCTGTACCTTTATTGTACCTCGTTTACCATGCTCAGCATTTTATTCCCTTTACACCTCTCACGCTTTCCGGACCCCTTTTTAACCAGCAGCGCTGCCCCGACGGTCCCGCGGTGCAGCTCTTTTAGTGACGCGGGGCAGCGGCCACTCCTGCTGCAGTATCTTTATTGTACCTCTTTTACCATGCTCAGCATTTCATTCCCTTTACACCTCTCAGCCTTTCCCGTGCCGCTCTTTTTAACCAGCAGCGCTGCCCCGACGCTCCCGCGGTGCAGCTCTTTTAGTGATGCGGGGCAGCGGCCACACCTGCTGCTGTACCTTTATTGTACCTCGTTTACCATGCTCAGCATTTCATTCCCTTTACACCTCTCAGCCTTTCCCGTGCCGCTCTTTTTAACCAGCAGCGCTGCCCCGACGCTCCCGCGGTGCAGCTCTTTTAGTCACACGGGGCAGCGGCCACACCTGCTGCAGTACCTTTACAGTATTTCTTAGACCATTGTCAATATTTTATTGCGCTCACACTTCCCAGCCTTTCCCGTGCCGCTCTTTTTAACCAGCAGCGCTGCCCCGACCGTCCCGCGGTGCAGCTCTTTTAGTGATGCGGGGCAGCGGCCACACCTGCTGCAGTACCTTTATTGTACCTCGTTTACCATGCTCAGCATTTTATTCCCTTTACACCTCTCACGCTTTCCGGACCCCTTTTTAACCAGCAGCGCTGCCCCGACCGTCCCGCGGTGCAGCTCTTTTAGTGATGCGGGGCAGCGGCCACACCTGCTGCTGTACCTTTATTGTACCTCGTTTACCATGCTCAGCATTTCATTCCCTTTACACCTCTCAGCCTTTCCCGTGCCGCTCATTTTAACCAGCAGCGCTGCCCCGACGCTCCCGCGGTGCAGCTCTTTTAGTGACACGGGGCAGCGCCCTCACCTGCTGCTGTACCTTTATTGTACCTCGCTTACCATGCTCAGCATTTTATTCCCTTTACACCTCTCACGCTTTCCGGACCCCTTTTTAACCAGCAGCACTGCCCCGACGCTCCCGCGGTGCAGCTCTTTTAGTGACACGGGGCAGCGGCCACACCTGCTGCTGTACCTTTATTGTACCTCGTTTACCATGCTCAGCATTTCATTCCCTTTACACCTCTCAGCCTTTCCCGTGCCGCTCTTTTTAACCAGCAGCGCTGCCCCGACGCTCCCGCGGTGCAGCTCTTTTAGTCACACGGGGCAGCGGCCACACCTGCTGCTGTACCTTTATTGTACCTCGTTTACCATGCTCAGCATTTCATTCCCTTTACACCTCTCACGCTTTCCGGACCCCTTTTTAACCAGCAGCGCTGCCCCGACCGTCCCGCGGTGCAGCTCTTTTAGTGATGCGGGGCAGCGGCCACACCTGCTGCAGTACCTTTATTGTACCTCGTTTACCATGCTCTGCATTTCATTCCCTTTACACCTCTCACGCTTTCCGGACCCCTTTTTAACCAGCAGCGCTGCCCCGACGCTCCCGAGGTGCAGCTCTTTTAGTGATGCGGGGCAGCGGCCACACCTGCTGCAGTATCTTTATTGTACCTCTTTTACCATGCTCAGCATTTCATTCCCTTTACACCTCTCACGCTTTCCGGACCCCTTTTTAGCCAGCAGCGCTGCCCCGACGGTCCCGCGGTGCAGCTCTTTTAGTGATGCGGGGCAGCGGCCACACCTGCTGCAGTATCTTTATTGTACCTCGTTTACCATGCTCAGCATTTTATTCCCTTTACACCTCTCAGCCTTTCCCGTGCCGCACTTTTTAACCAGCAGCGCTGCCCCGACGCTCCCGCGGTGCAGCTCTTTTAGTGATGCGGGGCAGCGGCCACACCTGGTGCAGTACCTTTACAGTATTTCTTAAACCATTGTCAATATTTTATTGCGCTCACACTTCCAGGCCTTTCCAATGCTGCTCTGTTTAACCAGCAGCGCTGCCCCGACGCTCCCGCGGTGCAGCTCTTTTAGTGGTGCGGGGCAGCGGCCACACCTGCTGCTGTACCTTTATTGTACCTCGCTTACCATGCTCAGCATTTTATTCCCTTTACACCTCTCACGCTTTCCGGACCCCTTTTTAACCAGCAGCGCTGCCCCGACGGTCCCGCGGTGCAGCTCTTTTAGTCACACGGGGCAGCGGCCACACCTGCTGCAGTACCTTTATTGTACCTCGTTTACCATGCTCAGCATTTCATTCCCTTTACACCTCTCACGCTTTCCGGACCCCTTTTTAACCAGCAGCGCTGCCCCGACGGTCCCGCGGTGCAGCTCTTTTAGTGATGCGGGGCAGCGGCCACTCCTGCTGCAGTACCTTTTCAATATTTCTTAGACCATTTTCAATATTTTATTGCGCTCACACTTCCCAGCCTTTCCCATGCTGCTCTGTTTAACCAGCAGCGCTGCCCCGATGCTCCCGCGGTGCAGCTCTTTTAGTGATGCGGGGCAGCGGCCACACCTGCTGCAGTACCTTTATTGTACCTCGTTTACCATGCTCAGCATTTCATTCCCTTTACACCTCTCACGCTTTCCGGACCCCTTTTTAACCAGCAGCACTGCCCCGACGCTCCCGCGGTGCAGCTCTTTTAGTGACACGGGGCAGCTACACCTGCTGCTGTACCTTTATTGTACCTCGTTTACCATGCTCAGCATTTCATTCCCTTTACACCTCTCAGCCTTTCCCGTGCTGCTCTTTTTAACCAGCAGCGCTGCCCCGACGCTCCCGCGGTGCAGCTCTTTTAGTGACACGGGGCAGCGGCTACACCTGCTGCTGTACCTTTATTGTACCTCGTTTACCATGCTCAGCATTTCATTCCCTTTACACCTCTCACGCTTTCCGGACCCCTTTTTAACCAGCAGCGCTGCCCCGACGCTCCCGCGGTGCAGCTCCCTTAGTGACACGGGGCAGGGGCCGAGAGCCCTCTAGGTGCGGCTCCTCTATAGCACTTTACCGTTTTCTATTTTATTTCATTGGCACCTCGCGCGTTGCGCCGGGCGCCTCATTCGGGGACATGCGCCGGCTCCCACAGCGCCCCGCCCGCCGCCGCTCCCCGGGGGCCTCCCCGCTGCTCTCGGGAGATCGCACACCGCACGCGGCCCAAGCCCCGTCTCGCCGACGGCACTCACCACCAGCCGCCCGCCGCCGCGTTCTCCCGCTCCCTACCGGCACGAAGCGGCGCTGCCGATGACGGAGCCGATGCGCGGCTGCCACGCCGCTCTCTCCGCGCCTCAGGGCCGGCGCCTTCGGCCGCACAGGGCGGCGTCCCCGCATCCGGGCCAGCCCGCGGAGCTCCTGCCGCCGCCGCCGCCGCCCCCCGACTGAGGGGCCGCGACGCCGGCGCCCCCTTTTATACTCCGCACCCCCTTTTCCCGCCACTGCCGCGGTGGGCTCCCCCCGCCTCAAAATCGCCCAGAAGCGCCCGAGGCGGGAACGGCGCAGCCCCACCGGCGCCTCGGAGAAGCTCTTCTAGTGACAAGGAGCAGCGGCCACCCCTCCTGCAGTACCTTTATTGTACCTCGTTTACCATGCTCAGCATTTCATTCCCTTTACACCTCTCAGCCTTTCCCGTGCCGCTCTTTTTAACCAGCAGCGCTGCCCCGACGCTCCCGCGGTGCAGCTCTTTTAGTCACACGGGGCAGCGGCCACACCTGCTGCAGTACCTTTATTGTACCTCGTTTACCATGCTCAGCATTTTATTCCCTTTACACCTCTCACGCTTTCCGGACCCCTTTTTAACCAGCAGCGCTGCCCCGACCGTCCCGAGATGCAGCTCTTTTAGTGATGCGGGGCAGCGGCCACACCTGCTGCTGTACCTTTATTGTACCTCGTTTACCATGCTCAGCATTTCATTCCCTTTACACCTCTCACGCTTTCCGGACCCCTTTTTAACCAGCAGCGCTGCCCCGACGGTCCCGCGGTGCAGCTCTTTTAGTGATGCGGGGCAGCGGCCACTCCTGCTGCAGTACCTTTTCAATATTTCTTAGACCATTTTCAATATTTTATTGCGCTCACACTTCCCAGCCTTTCCCATGCTGCTCTGTTTAACCAGCAGCGCTGCCCCGACGCTCCCGAGGTGCAGCTCTTTTAGTGATGCGGAGCAGCGGCCACACCTGCTGCAGTACCTTTATTGAACCTCTTTTACCATGCTCAGCATTTTATTCCCTTTACACCTCTCACGCTTTCCCGTGCCGCTCCTTTTAACCAGCAGCGCTGCCCCGACGCTCCCGCGGTGCAGCTCTTTTAGTGACACGGGGCAGCGGCCACACCTGGTGCAGTACCTTTACAGTATTTCTTAGACCATTGTCAATATTTTATTGCGCTCACACTTCCAGGCCTTTCCCATGCTGCTCTGTTTAACCAGCAGCGCTGCCCCGACGCTCCCGAGGTGCAGCTCTTTTAGTGATGCGGGGCAGCGGCCACTCCTGCTGCAGTACCTTTATTGTACCTCGTTTACCATGCTCAGCATTTCATTCCCTTTACACCTCTCACGCTTTCCGGACCCCTTTTTAACCAGCAGCACTGCCCCGACGGTCCCGCGGTGCAGCTCTTTTAGTGATGCGGGGCAGCGGCCACTCCTGCTGCTGTACCTTTATTGTACCTCTTTTACCATGCTCAGCATTTCATTCCCTTTACACCTCTCAGCCTTTCCCGTGCTGCTCTTTTTAACCAGCAGCGCTGCCCCGACCGTCCCGCGGTGCAGCTCTTTTAGTGATGCGGAGCAGCGGCCACTCCTGCTGCTGTACCTTTATTGTACCTCGTTTACCATGCTCAGCATTTCATTCCCTTTACACCTCTCAGCCTTTCCCATGCTGCTCTGTTTAACCAGCAGCGCTGCCCCGACGCTCCCGCGGTGCAGCTCTTTTAGTGATGCGGGGCAGCGGCCACTCCTGCTGCAGTATCTTTATTGAACCTCTTTTACCATGCTCAGCATTTTATTCCCTTTACACCTTTCACGCATTCCGGACCCCTTTTTAACCTGCAGCGCTGCCCCGACCGTCCCGCGGTGCAGCTCTTTTAGTGACGCGGGGCAGCGGCCACACCTGCTGCAGTACCTTTATTGTACCTCGTTTACCATGCTCAGCATTTTATTCCCTTTACACCTCTCAGCCTTTCCCGTGCCGCTCTTTTTAACCAGCAGCGCTGCCCCGACGCTCCCGCGGTGCAGCTCTTTTAGTGACACGGGGCAGCGGCCACACCTGCTGCTGTACCTTTATTGTACCTCGTTTACCATGCTCAGCATTTTATTCCCTTTACACCTCTCACGCTTTCCGGACCCCTTTTTAACCAGCAGCGCTGCCCCGACGGTCCCGCGGTGCAGCTCTTTTAGTGACGCGGGGCAGCGGCCACTCCTGCTGCAGTATCTTTATTGTACCTCTTTTACCATGCTCAGCATTTCATTCCCTTTACACCTCTCAGCCTTTCCCGTGCCGCTCTTTTTAACCAGCAGCGCTGCCCCGACGGTCCCGCGGTGCAGCTCTTTTAGTGATGCGGGGCAGCGGCCACACCTGCTGCTGTACCTTTATTGTACCTCTTTTACAATGCTCAGCATTTCATTCCCTTTACACCTCTCAGCCTTTCCCGTGCCGCTCTTTTTAACCAGCAGCGCTGCCCCGACGCTCCCGAGGTGCAGCTCTTTTAGTCACACGGGGCAGCGGCCACACCTGCTGCAGTACCTTTACAGTATTTCTTAGACCATTGTCAATATTTTATTGCGCTCACACCTCTCAGCCTTTCCCGTGCCGCTCTTTTTAACCAGCAGCGCTGCCCCGACGCTCCCGCGGTGCAGCTCTTTTAGTCACACGGGGCAGCGGCCACACCTGCTGCAGTACCTTTATTGTACCTCGTTTACCATGCTCAGCATTTTATTCCCTTTACACCTCTCACGCTTTCCGGACCCCTTTTTAACCAGCAGCGCTGCCCCGACCGTCCCGCGGTGCAGCTCTTTTAGTGATGCGGGGCAGCGGCCACACCTGCTGCTGTACCTTTATTGTACCTCGTTTACAATGCTCAGCATTTCATTCCCTTTACACCTCTCAGCCTTTCCCGTGCCGCTCATTTTAACCAGCAGCGCTGCCCCGACGCTCCCGCGGTGCAGCTCTTTTAGTGACACGGGGCAGCGCCCTCACCTGCTGCTGTACCTTTATTGTACCTCGCTTACCATGCTCAGCATTTTATTCCCTTTACACCTCTCACGCTTTCCGGACCCCTTTTTAACCAGCAGCACTGCCCCGACGCTCCCGCGGTGCAGCTCTTTTAGTGACACGGGGCAGCGGCCACACCTGCTGCAGTACCTTTATTGTACCTCGTTTACCATGCTCAGCATTTCATTCCCTTTACACCTCTCAGCCTTTCCCGTGCCGCTCTTTTTAACCAGCAGCGCTGCCCCGACGCTCCCGCGGTGCAGCTCTTTTAGTCACACGGGGCAGCGGCCACACCTGCTGCTGTACCTTTATTGTACCTCGTTTACCATGCTCAGCATTTCATTCCCTTTACACCTCTCACGCTTTCCGGACCCCTTTTTAACCAGCAGCGCTGCCCCGACCGTCCCGCGGTGCAGCTCTTTTAGTGATGCGGGGCAGCGGCCACACCTGCTGCTGTACCTTTATTGTACCTCGTTTACCATGCTCAGCATTTCATTCCCTTTACACCTCTCACGCTTTCCGGACCCCTTTTTAACCAGCAGCGCTGCCCCGACGCTCCCGAGGTGCAGCTCTTTTAGTGATGCGGGGCAGCGGCCACACCTGCTGCAGTATCTTTATTGTACCTCTTTTACCATGCTCAGCATTTCATTCCCTTTACACCTCTCACGCTTTCCGGACCCCTTTTTAGCCAGCAGCGCTGCCCCGACGGTCCCGCGGTGCAGCTCTTTTAGTGATGCGGGGCAGCGGCCACACCTGCTGCAGTATCTTTATTGTACCTCGTTTACCATGCTCAGCATTTTATTCCCTTTACACCTCTCAGCCTTTCCCGTGCCGCTCTTTTTAACCAGCAGCGCTGCCCCGACGCTCCCGCGGTGCAGCTCTTTTAGTGATGCGGGGCAGCGGCCACACCTGGTGCAGTACCTTTACAGTATTTCTTAAACCATTGTCAATATTTTATTGCGCTCACACTTCCAGGCCTTTCCAATGCTGCTCTGTTTAACCAGCAGCGCTGCCCCGACGCTCCCGCGGTGCAGCTCTTTTAGTGGTGCGGGGCAGCGGCCACACCTGCTGCTGTACCTTTATTGTACCTCGTTTACCATGCTCAGCATTTCATTCCCTTTACACCTCTCACGCTTTCCGGACCCCTTTTTAACCAGCAGCACTGCCCCGACGCTCCCGCGGTGCAGCTCTTTTAGTGACACGGGGCAGCTACACCTGCTGCAGTACCTTTATTGTACCTCGTTTACCATGCTCAGCATTTTATTCCCTTTACACCTCTCACGCTTTCCGGACCCCTTTTTAACCAGCAGCGCTGCCCCGACGGTCCCGCGGTGCAGCTCTTTTAGTCACACGGGGCAGCGGCCACACCTGCTGCAGTACCTTTATTGTACCTCGTTTACCATGCTCAGCATTTCATTCCCTTTACACCTCTCACGCTTTCCGGACCCCTTTTTAACCAGCAGCGCTGCCCCGACGGTCCCGCGGTGCAGCTCTTTTAGTGATGCGGGGCAGCGGCCACTCCTGCTGCAGTACCTTTTCAATATTTCTTAGACCATTTTCAATATTTTATTGCGCTCACACTTCCCAGCCTTTCCCATGCTGCTCTGTTTAACCAGCAGCGCTGCCCCGATGCTCCCGCGGTGCAGCTCTTTTAGTGATGCGGGGCAGCGGCCACACCTGCTGCTGTACCTTTATTGTACCTCGTTTACCATGCTCAGCATTTCATTCCCTTTACACCTCTCAGCCTTTCCCGTGCCGCTCTTTTTAACCAGCAGCGCTGCCCCGACGCTCCCGCGGTGCAGCTCTTTTAGTCACACGGGGCAGCGGCCACACCTGCTGCTGTACCTTTATTGTACCTCGTTTACCATGCTCAGCATTTTATTCCCTTTACACCTCTCACGCTTTCCGGACCCCTTTTTAACCAGCAGCGCTGCCCCGACGGTCCCGCGGTGCAGCTCTTTTAGTCACACGGGGCAGCGGCCACACCTGCTGCAGTACCTTTATTGTACCTCGTTTACCATGCTCAGCATTTCATTCCCTTTACACCTCTCACGCTTTCCGGACCCCTTTTTAACCAGCAGCACTGCCCCGACGCTCCCGCGGTGCAGCTCTTTTAGTGACACGGGGCAGCTACACCTGCTGCTGTACCTTTATTGTACCTCGTTTACCATGCTCAGCATTTCATTCCCTTTACACCTCTCACGCTTTCCGGACCCCTTTTTAACCAGCAGCGCTGCCCCGACGCTCCCGCGGTGCAGCTCCCTTAGTGACACGGGGCAGGGGCCGAGAGCCCTCTAGGTGCGGCTCCTCTATAGCACTTTACCGTTTTCTATTTTATTTCATTGGCACCTCGCGCGTTGCGCCGGGCGCCTCATTCGGGGACATGCGCCGGCTCCCACAGCGCCCCGCCCGCCGCCGCTCCCCGGGGGCCTCCCCGCTGCTCTCGGGAGATCGCACACCGCACGCGGCCCAAGCCCCGTCTCGCCGACGGCACTCACCACCAGCCGCCCGCCGCCGCGTTCTCCCGCTCCCTACCGGCACGAAGCGGCGCTGCCGATGACGGAGCCGATGCGCGGCTGCCACGCCGCTCTCTCCGCGCCTCAGGGCCGGCGCCTTCGGCCGCACAGGGCGGCGTCCCCGCATCCGGGCCAGCCCGCGGAGCTCCTGCCGCCGCCGCCGCCGCCCCCCGACTGAGGGGCCGCGACGCCGGCGCCCCCTTTTATACTCCGCACCCCCTTTTCCCGCCACTGCCGCGGTGGGCTCCCCCCGCCTCAAAATCGCCCAGAAGCGCCCGAGGCGGGAACGGCGCAGCCCCACCGGCGCCTCGGAGAAGCTCTTCTAGTGACAAGGAGCAGCGGCCACCCCTCCTGCAGTACCTTTATTGTACCTCGTTTACCATGCTCAGCATTTCATTCCCTTTACACCTCTCAGCCTTTCCCGTGCCGCTCTTTTTAACCAGCAGCGCTGCCCCGACGGTCCCGCGGTGCAGCTCTTTTAGTCACACGGGGCAGCGGCCACACCTGCTGCAGTACCTTTATTGTACCTCGTTTACCATGCTCAGCATTTTATTCCCTTTACACCTCTCACGCTTTCCGGACCCCTTTTTAACCAGCAGCGCTGCCCCGACCGTCCCGAGATGCAGCTCTTTTAGTGATGCGGGGCAGCGGCCACTCCTGCTGCTGTACCTTTATTGTACCTCGTTTACCATGCTCAGCATTTCATTCCCTTTACACCTCTCACGCTTTCCGGACCCCTTTTTAACCAGCAGCGCTGCCCCGACGGTCCCGCGGTGCAGCTCTTTTAGTGATGCGGGGCAGCGGCCACTCCTGCTGCAGTACCTTTTCAATATTTCTTAGACCATTTTCAATATTTTATTGCGCTCACACTTCCCAGCCTTTCCCATGCTGCTCTGTTTAACCAGCAGCGCTGCCCCGACGCTCCCGCGGTGCAGCTCTTTTAGTGACGCGGAGCAGCGGCCACTCCTGCTGCTGTACCTTTATTGTACCTCGTTTACCATGCTCAGCATTTTATTCCCTTTACACCTCTCACGCTTTCCGGACCCCTTTTTAACCAGCAGCGCTGCCCCGACCGTCCCGCGGTGCAGCTCTTTTAGTGATGCGGGGCAGCGGCCACTCCTGCTGCAGTACCTTTACAATATTTCTTAGACCATTGTCAATATTTTATTCCGCTCACACTTCCCAGCCTTTCCGTGCTGCTCTTTTTAACCAGCAGCGCTGCCCCGACGGTCCCGCGGTGCAGCTCTTTTAGTGATGCGGGGCAGCGGCCACTCCTGCTGCAGTAACCTTTATTGTACCTCGTTTACCATGCTCAGCATTTTATTCCCTTTACACCTCTCAGCCTTTCCCGTGCCGCTCTTTTTAACCAGCAGCGCTGCCCCGACGCTCCCGCGGTGCAGCTCTTTTAGTGACACGGGGCAGCGGCCACACCTGCTGCAGTACCTTTATTGTACCTCGTTTACCATGCTCAGCATTTCATTCCCTTTACACCTCTCAGCCTTTCCCGTGCCGCTCTTTTTAACCAGCAGCGCTACGCCGACGCTCCCGCGGTGCAGCTCTTTTAGTGATGCGGGGCAGCGGCCACTCCTGCTGCTGTACCTTTTCAATATTTCTTAGACCATTGTCAATATTTTATTGCGCTCACACTTCCCAGCCTTTCCCATGCTGCTCTGTTTAACCAGCAGCGCTGCCCCGACGCTCCCGAGGTGCAGCTCTTTTAGTGATGCGGGGCAGCGGCCACACCTGCTGCACTACCTTTATTGTACCTCGTTTACCATGCTCAGCATTTCATTCCCTTTACACCTCTCAGCCTTTCCGGACCCCTTTTTAACCAGCAGAGCTGCCCCGACGCTCCCGCGGTGCAGCTCTTTTAGTGATGCGGGGCAGCGGCCACACCTGCTGCAGTATCTTTATTGTACCTCGTTTACCATGCTCAGCATTTTATTCCCTTTACACCTCTCACGCTTTCCGGACCCCTTTTTAACCAGCAGCACTGCCCCGACGCTCCCGCGGTGCAGCTCTTTTAGTGATGCGGGGCAGCGGCCACACCTGCTGCACTACCTTTATTGTACCTCGTTTACCATGCTCAGCATTTCATTCCCTTTACACCTCTCACGCTTTCCGGACCCCTTTTTAGCCAGCAGCGCTGCCCCGACGGTCCCGCGGTGCAGCTCTTTTAGTGATGCGGAGCAGCGGCCACACCTGGTGCAGTACCTTTACAGTATTTCTTAGACCATTGTCAATATTTTATTGCGCTCACACTTCCAGGCCTTTCCCATGCTGCTCTGTTTAACCAGCAGCGCTGCCCCGACGCTCCCGAGGTGCAGCTCTTTTAGTGATGCGGGGCAGCGGCCACTCCTGCTGCAGTACCTTTATTGTACCTCGTTTACCATGCTCAGCATTTTATTCCCTTTACACCTCTCACGCTTTCCCGTGCCGCTCCTTTTAACCAGCAGCGCTGCCCCGACGCTCCCGCGGTGCAGCTCTTTTAGTGACACGGGGCAGCGGCCACACCTGGTGCAGTACCTTTACAGTATTTCTTAGACCATTGTCAATATTTTATTGCGCTCACACTTCCAGGCCTTTCCCATGCTGCTCTGTTTAACCAGCAGCGCTGCCCCGACGCTCCCGAGGTGCAGCTCTTTTAGTGATGCGGGGCAGCGGCCACTCCTGCTGCAGTACCTTTATTGTACCTCGTTTACCATGCTCAGCATTTCATTCCCTTTACACCTCTCACGCTTTCCGGACCCCTTTTTAACCAGCAGCACTGCCCCGACGGTCCCGCGGTGCAGCTCTTTTAGTGATGCGGGGCAGCGGCCACTCCTGCTGCTGTACCTTTATTGTACCTCTTTTACCATGCTCAGCATTTCATTCCCTTTACACCTCTCAGCCTTTCCCGTGCTGCTCTTTTTAACCAGCAGCGCTGCCCCGACCGTCCCGCGGTGCAGCTCTTTTAGTGATGCGGAGCAGCGGCCACTCCTGCTGCTGTACCTTTATTGTACCTCGTTTACCATGCTCAGCATTTCATTCCCTTTACACCTCTCAGCCTTTCCCATGCTGCTCTGTTTAACCAGCAGCGCTGCCCCGACGCTCCCGCGGTGCAGCTCTTTTAGTGATGCGGGGCAGCGGCCACTCCTGCTGCAGTATCTTTATTGAACCTCTTTTACCATGCTCAGCATTTTATTCCCTTTACACCTTTCACGCATTCCGGACCCCTTTTTAACCTGCAGCGCTGCCCCGACCGTCCCGCGGTGCAGCTCTTTTAGTGACGCGGGGCAGCGGCCACACCTGCTGCAGTACCTTTATTGTACCTCGTTTACCATGCTCAGCATTTTATTCCCTTTACACCTCTCAGCCTTTCCCGTGCCGCTCTTTTTAACCAGCAGCGCTGCCCCGACGCTCCCGCGGTGCAGCTCTTTTAGTGACACGGGGCAGCGGCCACACCTGCTGCTGTACCTTTATTGTACCTCGTTTACCATGCTCAGCATTTTATTCCCTTTACACCTCTCACGCTTTCCGGACCCCTTTTTAACCAGCAGCGCTGCCCCGACGGTCCCGCGGTGCAGCTCTTTTAGTGACGCGGGGCAGCGGCCACTCCTGCTGCAGTATCTTTATTGTACCTCTTTTACCATGCTCAGCATTTCATTCCCTTTACACCTCTCAGCCTTTCCCGTGCCGCTCTTTTTAACCAGCAGCGCTGCCCCGACGGTCCCGCGGTGCAGCTCTTTTAGTGATGCGGGGCAGCGGCCACACCTGCTGCTGTACCTTTATTGTACCTCTTTTACAATGCTCAGCATTTCATTCCCTTTACACCTCTCAGCCTTTCCCGTGCCGCTCTTTTTAACCAGCAGCGCTGCCCCGACGCTCCCGAGGTGCAGCTCTTTTAGTCACACGGGGCAGCGGCCACACCTGCTGCAGTACCTTTACAGTATTTCTTAGACCATTGTCAATATTTTATTGCGCTCACACCTCTCAGCCTTTCCCGTGCCGCTCTTTTTAACCAGCAGCGCTGCCCCGACGCTCCCGCGGTGCAGCTCTTTTAGTCACACGGGGCAGCGGCCACACCTGCTGCAGTACCTTTATTGTACCTCGTTTACCATGCTCAGCATTTCATTCCCTTTACACCTCTCAGCCTTTCCCGTGCCGCTCTTTTTAACCAGCAGCGCTGCCCCGACGCTCCCGCGGTGCAGCTCTTTTAGTCACACGGGGCAGCGGCCACACCTGCTGCTGTACCTTTATTGTACCTCGTTTACCATGCTCAGCATTTCATTCCCTTTACACCTCTCACGCTTTCCGGACCCCTTTTTAACCAGCAGCGCTGCCCCGACCGTCCCGCGGTGCAGCTCTTTTAGTGATGCGGGGCAGCGGCCACACCTGCTGCTGTACCTTTATTGTACCTCGTTTACCATGCTCAGCATTTCATTCCCTTTACACCTCTCACGCTTTCCGGACCCCTTTTTAACCAGCAGCGCTGCCCCGACGCTCCCGAGGTGCAGCTCTTTTAGTGATGCGGGGCAGCGGCCACACCTGCTGCAGTATCTTTATTGTACCTCTTTTACCATGCTCAGCATTTCATTCCCTTTACACCTCTCACGCTTTCCGGACCCCTTTTTAGCCAGCAGCGCTGCCCCGACGGTCCCGCGGTGCAGCTCTTTTAGTGATGCGGGGCAGCGGCCACACCTGCTGCAGTATCTTTATTGTACCTCGTTTACCATGCTCAGCATTTTATTCCCTTTACACCTCTCACGCTTTCCCGTGCCGCTCTTTTTAACCAGCAGCGCTGCCCCGACGCTCCCGCGGTGCAGCTCTTTTAGTGATGCGGGGCAGCGGCCACACCTGGTGCAGTACCTTTACAGTATTTCTTAAACCATTGTCAATATTTTATTGCGCTCACACTTCCAGGCCTTTCCAATGCTGCTCTGTTTAACCAGCAGCGCTGCCCCGACGCTCCCGCGGTGCAGCTCTTTTAGTGGTGCGGGGCAGCGGCCACACCTGCTGCTGTACCTTTATTGTACCTCGTTTACCATGCTCAGCATTTCATTCCCTTTACACCTCTCACGCTTTCCGGACCCCTTTTTAACCAGCAGCACTGCCCCGACCGTCCCGCGGTGCAGCTCTTTTAGTGACACGGGGCAGCTACACCTGCTGCAGTACCTTTATTGTACCTCGTTTACCATGCTCAGCATTTTATTCCCTTTACACCTCTCACGCTTTCCGGACCCCTTTTTAACCAGCAGCGCTGCCCCGACGGTCCCGCGGTGCAGCTCTTTTAGTCACACGGGGCAGCGGCCACACCTGCTGCAGTACCTTTATTGTACCTCGTTTACCATGCTCAGCATTTCATTCCCTTTACACCTCTCACGCTTTCCGGACCCCTTTTTAACCAGCAGCGCTGCCCCGACGGTCCCGCGGTGCAGCTCTTTTAGTGATGCGGGGCAGCGGCCACTCCTGCTGCAGTACCTTTTCAATATTTCTTAGACCATTTTCAATATTTTATTGCGCTCACACTTCCCAGCCTTTCCCATGCTGCTCTGTTTAACCAGCAGCGCTGCCCCGATGCTCCCGCGGTGCAGCTCTTTTAGTGATGCGGGGCAGCGGCCACACCTGCTGCAGTACCTTTATTGTACCTCGTTTACCATGCTCAGCATTTCATTCCCTTTACACCTCTCACGCTTTCCGGACCCCTTTTTAACCAGCAGCACTGCCCCGACGCTCCCGCGGTGCAGCTCTTTTAGTGACACGGGGCAGCTACACCTGCTGCTGTACCTTTATTGTACCTCGTTTACCATGCTCAGCATTTCATTCCCTTTACACCTCTCAGCCTTTCCCGTGCTGCTCTTTTTAACCAGCAGCACTGCCCCGACGCTCCCGCGGTGCAGCTCTTTTAGTGACACGGGGCAGCGGCTACACCTGCTGCTGTACCTTTATTGTACCTCGTTTACCATGCTCAGCATTTCATTCCCTTTACACCTCTCACGCTTTCCGGACCCCTTTTTAACCAGCAGCGCTGCCCCGACGCTCCCGCGGTGCAGCTCTTTTAGTGATGCGGGGCAGCGGCCACTCCTGCTGCTGTACCTTTACAATATTTCTTAGACCATTGTCAATACTTTATTGCGCTGACGTTTCCCAGCCTTTCCCGTGCTGCTCTGTTTAACCAGCAGCGCTGCCCCGACGCTCCCGCGGTGCAGCTCCCTTAGTGACACGGGGCAGGGGCCGAGAGCCCTCTAGGTGCGGCTCCTCTATAGCACTTTACCGTTTTCTATTTTATTTCATTGGCACCTCGCGCGTTGCGCCGGGCGCCTCATTCGGGGACATGCGCCGGCTCCCACAGCGCCCCGCCCGCCGCCGCTCCCCGGGGGCCTCCCCGCTGCTCTCGGGAGATCGCACACCGCACGCGGCCCAAGCCCCGTCTCGCCGACGGCACTCACCACCCGCCGCCCGCCGCCGCGTTCTCCCGCTCCCTACCGGCACGAAGCGGCGCTGCCGATGACGGAGCCGATGCGCGGCTGCCACGCCGCTCTCTCCGCGCCTCAGGGCCGGCGCCTTCGGCCGCACAGGGCGGCGTCCCCGCATCCGGGCCAGCCCGCGGAGCTCCTGCCGCCGCCGCCGCCGCCCCCCGACTGAGGGGCCGCGACGCCGGCGCCCCCTTTTATACTCCGCACCCCCTTTTCCCGCCACTGCCGCGGTGGGCTCCCCCCGCCTCAAAATCGCCCAGAAGCGCCCGAGGCGGGAACGGCGCAGCCCCACCGGCGCCTCGGAGAAGCTCTTCTAGTGACAAGGAGCAGCGGCCACCCCTCCTGCAGTACCTTTATTGTACCTCGTTTACCATGCTCAGCATTTCATTCCCTTTACACCTCTCAGCCTTTCCCGTGCCGCTCTTTTTAACCAGCAGCGCTGCCCCGACGGTCCCGCGGTGCAGCTCTTTTAGTGATGCGGGGCAGCGGCCACACCTGCTGCAGTACCTTTATTGTACCTCGTTTACCATGCTCAGCATTTTATTCCCTTTACACCTCTCACGCTTTCCGGACCCCTTTTTAACCAGCAGCGCTGCCCCGACCGTCCCGCGGTGCAGCTCTTTTAGTCACACGGGGCAGCGCCCTCACCGGCTGCTGTACCTTTATTGTACCTCGTTTACCATGCTCAGCATTTTATTCCCTTTACACCTCTCACGCTTTCCGGACCCCTTTTTAACCAGCAGCGCTGCCCCGACGCTCCCGCGGTGCAGCTCTTTTAGTGACACGGGGCAGCGCCCTCACCTGCTGCAGTACCTTTATTGTACCTCGCTTACCATGCTCAGCATTTTATTCCCTTTACACCTCTCACGCTTTCCGGACCCCTTTTTAACCAGCAGCACTGCCCCGACGCTCCCGCGGTGCAGCTCTTTTAGTGACACGGGGCAGCGGCCACACCTGCTGCTGTACCTTTATTGTACCTCGTTTACCATGCTCAGCATTTCATTCCCTTTACACCTCTCAGCCTTTCCCGTGCCGCTCTTTTTAACCAGCAGCGCTGCCCCGACGCTCCCGCGGTGCAGCTCTTTTAGTCACACGGGGCAGCGGCCACACCTGCTGCTGTACCTTTATTGTACCTCGTTTACCATGCTCAGCATTTCATTCCCTTTACACCTCTCACGCTTTCCGGACCCCTTTTTAACCAGCAGCGCTGCCCCGACCGTCCCGCGGTGCAGCTCTTTTAGTGATGCGGGGCAGCGGCCACACCTGCTGCAGTACCTTTATTGTACCTCGTTTACCATGCTCAGCATTTCATTCCCTTTACACCTCTCACGCTTTCCGGACCCCTTTTTAACCAGCAGCGCTGCCCCGACGCTCCCGCGGTGCAGCTCTTTTAGTGATGCGGGGCAGCGGCCACACCTGCTGCAGTATCTTTATTGTACCTCGTTTACCATGCTCAGCATTTTATTCCCTTTACACCTCTCACGCTTTCCCGTGCCGCTCTTTTTAACCAGCAGCGCTGCCCCGACGCTCCCGCGGTGCAGCTCTTTTAGTGATGCGGGGCAGCGGCCACACCTGGTGCAGTACCTTTACAGTATTTCTTAAACCATTGTCAATATTTTATTGCGCTCACACTTCCAGGCCTTTCCAATGCTGCTCTGTTTAACCAGCAGCGCTGCCCCGACGCTCCCGCGGTGCAGCTCTTTTAGTGGTGCGGGGCAGCGGCCACTCCTGCTGCAGTACCTTTATTGTACCTCGTTTACCATGCTCAGCATTTTATTCCCTTTACACCTCTCACGCTTTCCGGACCCCTTTTTAACCAGCAGCGCTGCCCCGACGCTCCCGCGGTGCAGCTCTTTTAGTGATGCGGGGCAGCGGCCACACCTGCTGCTGTACCTTTATTGTACCTCGTTTACCATGCTCAGCATTTTATTCCCTTTACACCTCTCAGCCTTTCCCGTGCCGCTCTTTTTAACCAGCAGCGCTGCCCCGACGCTCCCGCGGTGCAGCTCTTTTAGTCACACGGGGCAGCGGCCACACCTGCTGCAGTACCTTTATTGTACCTCGTTTACCATGCTCAGCATTTTATTCCCTTTACACCTCTCACGCTTTCCGGACCCCTTTTTAACCAGCAGCGCTGCCCCGACCGTCCCGCGGTGCAGCTCTTTTAGTGACACGGGGCAGCTACACCTGCTGCTGTACCTTTATTGTACCTCGTTTACCATGCTCAGCATTTCATTCCCTTTACACCTCTCAGCCTTTCCCGTGCTGCTCTTTTTAACCAGCAGCGCTGCCCCGACGCTCCCGCGGTGCAGCTCTTTTAGTGACACGGGGCAGCGGCTACACCTGCTGCTGTACCTTTATTGTACCTCGTTTACCATGCTCAGCATTTCATTCCCTTTACACCTCTCACGCTTTCCGGACCCCTTTTTAACCAGCAGCGCTGCCCCGACGCTCCCGCGGTGCAGCTCCCTTAGTGACACGGGGCAGGGGCCGAGAGCCCTCTAGGTGCGGCTCCTCTATAGCACTTTACCGTTTTCTATTTTATTTCATTGGCACCTCGCGCGTTGCGCCGGGCGCCTCATTCGGGGACATGCGCCGGCTCCCACAGCGCCCCGCCCGCCGCCGCTCCCCGGGGGCCTCCCCGCTGCTCTCGGGAGATCGCACACCGCACGCGGCCCAAGCCCCGTCTCGCCGACGGCACTCACCACCCGCCGCCCGCCGCCGCGTTCTCCCGCTCCCTACCGGCACGAAGCGGCGCTGCCGATGACGGAGCCGATGCGCGGCTGCCACGCCGCTCTCTCCGCGCCTCAGGGCCGGCGCCTTCGGCCGCACAGGGCGGCGTCCCCGCATCCGGGCCAGCCCGCGGAGCTCCTGCCGCCGCCGCCGCCGCCCCCCGACTGAGGGGCCGCGACGCCGGCGCCCCCTTTTATACTCCGCACCCCCTTTTCCCGCCACCGCCGCGGTGGGCTCCCCCCGCCTCAAAATCGCCCAGAAGCGCCCGAGGCGGGAACGGCGCAGCCCCACCGGCGCCTCGGAGAAGCTCTTCTAGTGACAAGGAGCAGCGGCCACCCCTCCTGCAGTACCTTTATTGTACCTCGTTTACCATGCTCAGCATTTCATTCCCTTTACACCTCTCAGCCTTTCCCGTGCCGCTCTTTTTAACCAGCAGCGCTGCCCCGACGCTCCCGCGGTGCAGCTCTTTTAGTCACACGGGGCAGCGGCCACACCTGCTGCAGTACCTTTATTGTACCTCGTTTACCATGCTCAGCATTTTATTCCCTTTACACCTCTCACGCTTTCCGGACCCCTTTTTAACCAGCAGCGCTGCCCCGACCGTCCCGAGATGCAGCTCTTTTAGTGATGCGGGGCAGCGGCCACTCCTGCTGCTGTACCTTTATTGTACCTCGTTTACCATGCTCAGCATTTCATTCCCTTTACACCTCTCACGCTTTCCGGACCCCTTTTTAACCAGCAGCGCTGCCCCGACGGTCCCGCGGTGCAGCTCTTTTAGTGATGCGGGGCAGCGGCCACTCCTGCTGCAGTACCTTTTCAATATTTCTTAGACCATTTTCAATATTTTATTGCGCTCACACTTCCCAGCCTTTCCCATGCTGCTCTGTTTAACCAGCAGCGCTGCCCCGACGCTCCCGAGGTGCAGCTCTTTTAGTGATGCGGAGCAGCGGCCACACCTGCTGCAGTACCTTTATTGTACCTCGTTTACCATGCTCAGCATTTTATTCCCTTTACACCTCTCACGCTTTCCCGTGCCGCTCCTTTTAACCAGCAGCGCTGCCCCGACGCTCCCGCGGTGCAGCTCTTTTAGTGACACGGGGCAGCGGCCACACCTGGTGCAGTACCTTTACAGTATTTCTTAGACCATTGTCAATATTTTATTGCGCTCACACTTCCAGGCCTTTCCCATGCTGCTCTGTTTAACCAGCAGCGCTGCCCCGACGCTCCCGAGGTGCAGCTCTTTAAGTGATGCGGGGCAGCGGCCACTCCTGCTGCAGTACCTTTATTGTACCTCGTTTACCATGCTCAGCATTTCATTCCCTTTACACCTCTCACGCTTTCCGGACCCCTTTTTAACCAGCAGCACTGCCCCGACGGTCCCGCGGTGCAGCTCTTTTAGTGATGCGGGGCAGCGGCCACTCCTGCTGCTGTACCTTTATTGTACCTCTTTTACCATGCTCAGCATTTCATTCCCTTTACACCTCTCAGCCTTTCCCGTGCTGCTCTTTTTAACCAGCAGCGCTGCCCCGACCGTCCCGCGGTGCAGCTCTTTTAGTGATGCGGAGCAGCGGCCACTCCTGCTGCTGTACCTTTATTGTACCTCGTTTACCATGCTCAGCATTTCATTCCCTTTACACCTCTCAGCCTTTCCCATGCTGCTCTGTTTAACCAGCAGCGCTGCCCCGACGCTCCCGCGGTGCAGCTCTTTTAGTGATGCGGGGCAGCGGCCACTCCTGCTGCAGTATCTTTATTGAACCTCTTTTACCATGCTCAGCATTTTATTCCCTTTACACCTTTCACGCATTCCGGACCCCTTTTTAACCTGCAGCGCTGCCCCGACCGTCCCGCGGTGCAGCTCTTTTAGTGACGCGGGGCAGCGGCCACACCTGCTGCAGTACCTTTATTGTACCTCGTTTACCATGCTCAGCATTTTATTCCCTTTACACCTCTCAGCCTTTCCCGTGCCGCTCTTTTTAACCAGCAGCGCTGCCCCGACGCTCCCGCGGTGCAGCTCTTTTAGTGACACGGGGCAGCGGCCACACCTGCTGCTGTACCTTTATTGTACCTCGTTTACCATGCTCAGCATTTTATTCCCTTTACACCTCTCACGCTTTCCGGACCCCTTTTTAACCAGCAGCGCTGCCCCGACGGTCCCGCGGTGCAGCTCTTTTAGTGACGCGGGGCAGCGGCCACTCCTGCTGCAGTATCTTTATTGTACCTCTTTTACCATGCTCAGCATTTCATTCCCTTTACACCTCTCAGCCTTTCCCGTGCCGCTCTTTTTAACCAGCAGCGCTGCCCCGACGGTCCCGCGGTGCAGCTCTTTTAGTGATGCGGGGCAGCGGCCACACCTGCTGCTGTACCTTTATTGTACCTCTTTTACAATGCTCAGCATTTCATTCCCTTTACACCTCTCAGCCTTTCCCGTGCCGCTCTTTTTAACCAGCAGCGCTGCCCCGACGCTCCCGAGGTGCAGCTCTTTTAGTCACACGGGGCAGCGGCCACACCTGCTGCAGTACCTTTACAGTATTTCTTAGACCATTGTCAATATTTTATTGCGCTCACACCTCTCAGCCTTTCCCGTGCCGCTCTTTTTAACCAGCAGCGCTGCCCCGACGCTCCCGCGGTGCAGCTCTTTTAGTCACACGGGGCAGCGGCCACACCTGCTGCAGTACCTTTATTGTACCTCGTTTACCATGCTCAGCATTTTATTCCCTTTACACCTCTCACGCTTTCCGGACCCCTTTTTAACCAGCAGCGCTGCCCCGACCGTCCCGCGGTGCAGCTCTTTTAGTGATGCGGGGCAGCGGCCACACCTGCTGCTGTACCTTTATTGTACCTCGTTTACAATGCTCAGCATTTCATTCCCTTTACACCTCTCAGCCTTTCCCGTGCCGCTCATTTTAACCAGCAGCGCTGCCCCGACGCTCCCGCGGTGCAGCTCTTTTAGTGACACGGGGCAGCGCCCTCACCTGCTGCTGTACCTTTATTGTACCTCGCTTACCATGCTCAGCATTTTATTCCCTTTACACCTCTCACGCTTTCCGGACCCCTTTTTAACCAGCAGCACTGCCCCGACGCTCCCGCGGTGCAGCTCTTTTAGTGACACGGGGCAGCGGCCACACCTGCTGCAGTACCTTTATTGTACCTCGTTTACCATGCTCAGCATTTCATTCCCTTTACACCTCTCAGCCTTTCCCGTGCCGCTCTTTTTAACCAGCAGCGCTGCCCCGACGCTCCCGCGGTGCAGCTCTTTTAGTCACACGGGGCAGCGGCCACACCTGCTGCTGTACCTTTATTGTACCTCGTTTACCATGCTCAGCATTTCATTCCCTTTACACCTCTCACGCTTTCCGGACCCCTTTTTAACCAGCAGCGCTGCCCCGACCGTCCCGCGGTGCAGCTCTTTTAGTGATGCGGGGCAGCGGCCACACCTGCTGCTGTACCTTTATTGTACCTCGTTTACCATGCTCAGCATTTCATTCCCTTTACACCTCTCACGCTTTCCGGACCCCTTTTTAACCAGCAGCGCTGCCCCGACGCTCCCGAGGTGCAGCTCTTTTAGTGATGCGGGGCAGCGGCCACACCTGCTGCAGTATCTTTATTGTACCTCTTTTACCATGCTCAGCATTTCATTCCCTTTACACCTCTCACGCTTTCCGGACCCCTTTTTAGCCAGCAGCGCTGCCCCGACGGTCCCGCGGTGCAGCTCTTTTAGTGATGCGGGGCAGCGGCCACTCCTGCTGCAGTATCTTTATTGTACCTCGTTTACCATGCTCAGCATTTTATTCCCTTTACACCTCTCAGCCTTTCCCGTGCCGCTCTTTTTAACCAGCAGCGCTGCCCCGACGCTCCCGCGGTGCAGCTCTTTTAGTGATGCGGGGCAGCGGCCACACCTGGTGCAGTACCTTTACAGTATTTCTTAAACCATTGTCAATATTTTATTGCGCTCACACTTCCAGGCCTTTCCAATGCTGCTCTGTTTAACCAGCAGCGCTGCCCCGACGCTCCCGCGGTGCAGCTCTTTTAGTGGTGCGGGGCAGCGGCCACACCTGCTGCTGTACCTTTATTGTACCTCGTTTACCATGCTCAGCATTTCATTCCCTTTACACCTCTCACGCTTTCCGGACCCCTTTTTAACCAGCAGCGCTGCCCCGACGCTCCCGCGGTGCAGCTCTTTTAGTGACACGGGGCAGCTACACCTGCTGCAGTACCTTTATTGTACCTCGTTTACCATGCTCAGCATTTTATTCCCTTTACACCTCTCACGCTTTCCGGACCCCTTTTTAACCAGCAGCGCTGCCCCGACGGTCCCGCGGTGCAGCTCTTTTAGTCACACGGGGCAGCGGCCACACCTGCTGCAGTACCTTTATTGTACCTCGTTTACCATGCTCAGCATTTCATTCCCTTTACACCTCTCACGCTTTCCGGACCCCTTTTTAACCAGCAGCGCTGCCCCGACCGTCCCGCGGTGCAGCTCTTTTAGTGATGCGGGGCAGCGGCCACTCCTGCTGCAGTACCTTTTCAATATTTCTTAGACCATTTTCAATATTTTATTGCGCTCACACTTCCCAGCCTTTCCCATGCTGCTCTGTTTAACCAGCAGCGCTGCCCCGATGCTCCCGCGGTGCAGCTCTTTTAGTGATGCGGGGCAGCGGCCACACCTGCTGCAGTACCTTTATTGTACCTCGTTTACCATGCTCAGCATTTCATTCCCTTTACACCTCTCACGCTTTCCGGACCCCTTTTTAACCAGCAGCACTGCCCCGACGCTCCCGCGGTGCAGCTCTTTTAGTGACACGGGGCAGCTACACCTGCTGCTGTACCTTTATTGTACCTCGTTTACCATGCTCAGCATTTCATTCCCTTTACACCTCTCAGCCTTTCCCGTGCTGCTCTTTTTAACCAGCAGCGCTGCCCCGACGCTCCCGCGGTGCAGCTCTTTTAGTGACACGGGGCAGCGGCTACACCTGCTGCTGTACCTTTATTGTACCTCGTTTACCATGCTCAGCATTTCATTCCCTTTACACCTCTCACGCTTTCCGGACCCCTTTTTAACCAGCAGCGCTGCCCCGACGCTCCCGCGGTGCAGCTCCCTTAGTGACACGGGGCAGGGGCCGAGAGCCCTCTAGGTGCGGCTCCTCTATAGCACTTTACCGTTTTCTATTTTATTTCATTGGCACCTCGCGCGTTGCGCCGGGCGCCTCATTCGGGGACATGCGCCGGCTCCCACAGCGCCCCGCCCGCCGCCGCTCCCCGGGGGCCTCCCCGCTGCTCTCGGGAGATCGCACACCGCACGCGGCCCAAGCCCCGTCTCGCCGACGGCACTCACCACCCGCCGCCCGCCGCCGCGTTCTCCCGCTCCCTACCGGCACGAAGCGGCGCTGCCGATGACGGAGCCGATGCGCGGCTGCCACGCCGCTCTCTCCGCGCCTCAGGGCCGGCGCCTTCGGCCGCACAGGGCGGCGTCCCCGCATCCGGGCCAGCCCGCGGAGCTCCTGCCGCCGCCGCCGCCGCCCCCCGACTGAGGGGCCGCGACGCCGGCGCCCCCTTTTATACTCCGCACCCCCTTTTCCCGCCACCGCCGCGGTGGGCTCCCCCCGCCTCAAAATCGCCCAGAAGCGCCCGAGGCGGGAACGGCGCAGCCCCACCGGCGCCTCGGAGAAGCTCTTCTAGTGACAAGGAGCAGCGGCCACCCCTCCTGCAGTACCTTTATTGTACCTCGTTTACCATGCTCAGCATTTCATTCCCTTTACACCTCTCAGCCTTTCCCGTGCCGCTCTTTTTAACCAGCAGCGCTGCCCCGACGCTCCCGCGGTGCAGCTCTTTTAGTCACACGGGGCAGCGGCCACACCTGCTGCAGTACCTTTATTGTACCTCGTTTACCATGCTCAGCATTTTATTCCCTTTACACCTCTCACGCTTTCCGGACCCCTTTTTAACCAGCAGCGCTGCCCCGACCGTCCCGAGATGCAGCTCTTTTAGTGATGCGGGGCAGCGGCCACTCCTGCTGCTGTACCTTTATTGTACCTCGTTTACCATGCTCAGCATTTCATTCCCTTTACACCTCTCACGCTTTCCGGACCCCTTTTTAACCAGCAGCGCTGCCCCGACGGTCCCGCGGTGCAGCTCTTTTAGTGACACGGGGCAGCTACACCTGCTGCTGTACCTTTATTGTACCTCGTTTACCATGCTCAGCATTTCATTCCCTTTACACCTCTCAGCCTTTCCCGTGCTGCTCTTTTTAACCAGCAGCGCTGCCCCGACGCTCCCGCGGTGCAGCTCTTTTAGTGACACGGGGCAGCGGCTACACCTGCTGCTGTACCTTTATTGTACCTCGTTTACCATGCTCAGCATTTCATTCCCTTTACACCTCTCACGCTTTCCGGACCCCTTTTTAACCAGCAGCGCTGCCCCGACCGTCCCGCGGTGCAGCTCTTTTAGTGATGCGGGGCAGCGGCCACACCTGCTGCAGTACCTTTTCAATATTTCTTAGACCATTTTCAATATTTTATTGCGCTCACACTTCCCAGCCTTTCCCATACTGCTCTGTTTAACCAGCAGCGCTGCCCCGACGGTCCCGCGGTGCAGCTCTTTTAGTGATGCGGGGCAGCGGCCACACCTGCTGCTGTACCTTTATTGTACCTCTTTTACCATGCTCAGCATTTCATTCCCTTTACACCTCTCACGCTTTCCGGACCCCTTTTTAGCCAGCAGCGCTGCCCCGACGGTCCCGCGGTGCAGCTCTTTTAGTGATGCGGGGCAGCGGCCACTCCTGCTGCAGTACCTTTATTGTACCTCGTTTACCATGCTCAGCATTTCATTCCCTTTACACCTCTCAGCCTTTCCCGTGCCGCTCTTTTTAACCAGCAGCGCTGCCCCGACGCTCCCGCGGTGCAGCTCTTTTAGTCACACGGGGCAGCGGCCACTCCTGCTGCAGTACCTTTATTGTACCTCGTTTACCATGCTCTGCATTTCATTCCCTTTACACCTCTCACGCTTTCCGGACCCCTTTTTAACCAGCAGCACTGCCCCGACGCTCCCGCGGTGCAGCTCTTTTAGTGACACGGGGCAGCGGCCACTCCTGCTGCTGTACCTTTATTGTACCTCGTTTACCATGCTCAGCATTTCATTCCCTTTACACCTCTCAGCCTTTCCCGTGCCGCTCTTTTTAACCAGCAGCGCTGCCCCGACGCTCCCGCGGTGCAGCTCTTTTAGTCACACGGGGCAGCGGCCACACCTGCTGCAGTACCTTTATTGTACCTCGTTTACCATGCTCAGCATTTTATTCCCTTTACACCTCTCACGCTTTCCGGACCCCTTTTTAACCAGCAGCGCTGCCCCGACCGTCCCGCGGTGCAGCTCTTTTAGTGATGCGGGGCAGCGGCCACACCTGCTGCTGTACCTTTATTGTACCTCGTTTACCATGCTCAGCATTTTATTCCCTTTACACCTCTCACGCTTTCCGGACCCCTTTTTAACCAGCAGCGCTGCCCCGACGCTCCCGCGGTGCAGCTCTTTTAGTGATGCGGGGCAGCGGCCACACCTGCTGCTGTACCTTTATTGTACCTCGTTTACCATGCTCAGCATTTCATTCCCTTTACACCTCTCAGCCTTTCCCGTGCCGCACTTTTTAACCAGCAGCGCTGCCCCGACGCTCCCGCGGTGCAGCTCTTTTAGTCACACGGGGCAGCGGCCACACCTGCTGCAGTACCTTTATTGTACCTCGTTTACCATGCTCAGCATTTCATTCCCTTTACACCTCTCAGCCTTTCCCGTGCCGCACTTTTTAACCAGCAGCGCTGCCCCGACGCTCCCGCGGTGCAGCTCTTTTAGTCACACGGGGCAGCGGCCACACCTGCTGCAGTACCTTTATTGTACCTCGTTTACCATGCTCAGCATTTCATTCCCTTTACACCTCTCAGCCTTTCCCGTGCCGCTCTTTTTAACCAGCAGCACTGCCCCGACGCTCCCGCGGTGCAGCTCTTTTAGTCACACGGGGCAGCTACACCTGCTGCAGTACCTTTATTGTACCTCGTTTACCATGCTCAGCATTTTATTCCCTTTACACCTCTCACGCTTTCCGGACCCCTTTTTAACCAGCAGCGCTGCCCCGACGGTCCCGCGGTGCAGCTCTTTTAGTCACACGGGGCAGCGGCCACACCTGCTGCAGTACCTTTATTGTACCTCGTTTACCATGCTCAGCATTTCATTCCCTTTACACCTCTCAGCCTTTCCCGTGCCGCACTTTTTAACCAGCAGCGCTGCCCCGACGCTCCCGCGGTGCAGCTCTTTTAGTCACACGGGGCAGCGGCCACACCTGCTGCAGTACCTTTATTGTACCTCGTTTACCATGCTCAGCATTTCATTCCCTTTACACCTCTCAGCCTTTCCCGTGCCGCTCTTTTTAACCAGCAGCGCTGCCCCGACGCTCCCGCGGTGCAGCTCTTTTAGTGACGCGGGGCAGCGGCCACACCTGCTGCAGTACCTTTATTGTACCTCGTTTACCATGCTCAGCATTTCATTCCCTTTACACCTCTCACGCTTTCCGGACCCCTTTTTAACCAGCAGCACTGCCCCGACGCTCCCGCGGTGCAGCTCTTTTAGTGACACGGGGCAGCGGCCACTCCTGCTGCTGTACCTTTATTGTACCTCGTTTACCATGCTCAGCATTTCATTCCCTTTACACCTCTCAGCCTTTCCCGTGCCGCTCTTTTTAACCAGCAGCGCTGCCCCGACGCTCCCGCGGTGCAGCTCTTTTAGTCACACGGGGCAGCGGCCACACCTGCTGCAGTACCTTTATTGTACCTCGTTTACCATGCTCAGCATTTTATTCCCTTTACACCTCTCACGCTTTCCGGACCCCTTTTTAACCAGCAGCGCTGCCCCGACCGTCCCGCGGTGCAGCTCTTTTAGTGATGCGGGGCAGCGGCCACACCTGCTGCTGTACCTTTATTGTACCTCGTTTACCATGCTCAGCATTTTATTCCCTTTACACCTCTCACGCTTTCCGGATCCCTTTTTAACCAGCAGCGCTGCCCCGACGCTCCCGCGGTGCAGCTCTTTTAGTGATGCGGGGCAGCGGCCACACCTGCTGCTGTACCTTTATTGTACCTCGTTTACCATGCTCAGCATTTCATTCCCTTTACACCTCTCAGCCTTTCCCGTGCCGCACTTTTTAACCAGCAGCGCTGCCCCGACGCTCCCGAGGTGCAGCTCTTTTAGTCACACGGGGCAGCGGCCACTCCTGCTGCTGTACCTTTACAGTATTTCTTAAACCATTGTCAATATTTTATTGCGCTCACACTTCCCAGCCTTTCCCATGCTGCTCTTTTTAACCAGCAGCGCTGCCCCGACGCTCCCGCGGTGCAGCTCTTTTAGTGATGCGGGGCAGCGGCCACACCTGCTGCTGTACCTTTATTGTACCTCGTTTACCATGCTCAGCATTTCATTCCCTTTACACCTCTCAGCCTTTCCCGTGCCGCACTTTTTAACCAGCAGCGCTGCCCCGACGCTCCCGCGGTGCAGCTCTTTTAGTCACACGGGGCAGCGGCCACACCTGCTGCAGTACCTTTATTGTACCTCGTTTACCATGCTCAGCATTTCATTCCCTTTACACCTCTCAGCCTTTCCCGTGCCGCACTTTTTAACCAGCAGCGCTGCCCCGACGCTCCCGCGGTGCAGCTCTTTTAGTGACGCGGGGCAGCGGCCACACCTGCTGCAGTACCTTTATTGTACCTCGTTTACCATGCTCAGCATTTCATTCCCTTTACACCTCTCACGCTTTCCGGACCCCTTTTTAACCAGCAGCACTGCCCCGACGCTCCCGCGGTGCAGCTCTTTTAGTCACACGGGGCAGCGGCCACTCCTGCTGCTGTACCTTTATTGTACCTCGTTTACCATGCTCAGCATTTCATTCCCTTTACACCTCTCAGCCTTTCCCGTGCCGCTCTTTTTAACCAGCAGCGCTGCCCCGACGCTCCCGCGGTGCAGCTCTTTTAGTCACACGGGGCAGCGGCCACACCTGCTGCAGTACCTTTATTGTACCTCGTTTACCATGCTCAGCATTTTATTCCCTTTACACCTCTCACGCTTTCCGGACCCCTTTTTAACCAGCAGCGCTGCCCCGACCGTCCCGCGGTGCAGCTCTTTTAGTGATGCGGGGCAGCGGCCACACCTGCTGCTGTACCTTTATTGTACCTCGTTTACCATGCTCAGCATTTTATTCCCTTTACACCTCTCAGCCTTTCCCGTGCCGCTCTTTTTAACCAGCAGCGCTGCCCCGACGCTCCCGCGGTGCAGCTCTTTTAGTCACACGGGGCAGCGGCCACACCTGCTGCAGTACCTTTATTGTACCTCGTTTACCATGCTCAGCATTTTATTCCCTTTACACCTCTCAGCCTTTCCCGTGCCGCTCTTTTTAACCAGCAGCGCTGCCCCGACGCTCCCGCGGTGCAGCTCTTTTAGTCACACGGGGCAGCGGCCACACCTGCTGCAGTACCTTTATTGTACCTCGTTTACCATGCTCAGCATTTTATTCCCTTTACACCTCTCACGCTTTCCGGACCCCTTTTTAACCAGCAGCGCTGCCCCGACCGTCCCGCGGTGCAGCTCTTTTAGTGATGCGGGGCAGCGGCCACACCTGCTGCTGTACCTTTATTGTACCTCGTTTACCATGCTCAGCATTTTATTCCCTTTACACCTCTCACGCTTTCCGGATCCCTTTTTAACCAGCAGCGCTGCCCCGACGCTCCCGCGGTGCAGCTCTTTTAGTGATGCGGGGCAGCGGCCACACCTGCTGCTGTACCTTTATTGTACCTCGTTTACCATGCTCAGCATTTCATTCCCTTTACACCTCTCAGCCTTTCCCGTGCCGCACTTTTTAACCAGCAGCGCTGCCCCGACGCTCCCGAGGTGCAGCTCTTTTAGTCACACGGGGCAGCGGCCACTCCTGCTGCTGTACCTTTACAGTATTTCTTAAACCATTGTCAATATTTTATTGCGCTCACACTTCCCAGCCTTTCCCATGCTGCTCTTTTTAACCAGCAGCGCTGCCCCGACGCTCCCGCGGTGCAGCTCTTTTAGTGATGCGGGGCAGCGGCCACACCTGCTGCTGTACCTTTATTGTACCTCGTTTACCATGCTCAGCATTTCATTCCCTTTACACCTCTCAGCCTTTCCCGTGCCGCACTTTTTAACCAGCAGCGCTGCCCCGACGCTCCCGCGGTGCAGCTCTTTTAGTCACACGGGGCAGCGGCCACACCTGCTGCAGTACCTTTATTGTACCTCGTTTACCATGCTCAGCATTTCATTCCCTTTACACCTCTCAGCCTTTCCCGTGCCGCACTTTTTAACCAGCAGCGCTGCCCCGACGCTCCCGCGGTGCAGCTCTTTTAGTGACGCGGGGCAGCGGCCACACCTGCTGCAGTACCTTTATTGTACCTCGTTTACCATGCTCAGCATTTCATTCCCTTTACACCTCTCACGCTTTCCGGACCCCTTTTTAACCAGCAGCACTGCCCCGACGCTCCCGCGGTGCAGCTCTTTTAGTCACACGGGGCAGCGGCCACTCCTGCTGCTGTACCTTTATTGTACCTCGTTTACCATGCTCAGCATTTCATTCCCTTTACACCTCTCAGCCTTTCCCGTGCCGCTCTTTTTAACCAGCAGCGCTGCCCCGACGCTCCCGCGGTGCAGCTCTTTTAGTCACACGGGGCAGCGGCCACACCTGCTGCAGTACCTTTATTGTACCTCGTTTACCATGCTCAGCATTTTATTCCCTTTACACCTCTCACGCTTTCCGGACCCCTTTTTAACCAGCAGCGCTGCCCCGACCGTCCCGCGGTGCAGCTCTTTTAGTGATGCGGGGCAGCGGCCACACCTGCTGCTGTACCTTTATTGTACCTCGTTTACCATGCTCAGCATTTTATTCCCTTTACACCTCTCAGCCTTTCCCGTGCCGCTCTTTTTAACCAGCAGCGCTGCCCCGACGCTCCCGCGGTGCAGCTCTTTTAGTCACACGGGGCAGCGGCCACACCTGCTGCAGTACCTTTATTGTACCTCGTTTACCATGCTCAGCATTTTATTCCCTTTACACCTCTCAGCCTTTCCCGTGCCGCTCTTTTTAACCAGCAGCGCTGCCCCGACGCTCCCGCGGTGCAGCTCTTTTAGTCACACGGGGCAGCGGCCACACCTGCTGCAGTACCTTTATTGTACCTCGTTTACCATGCTCAGCATTTTATTCCCTTTACACCTCTCACGCTTTCCGGACCCCTTTTTAACCAGCAGCGCTGCCCCGACGCTCCCGCGGTGCAGCTCTTTTAGTGATGCGGGGCAGCGGCCACACCTGCTGCTGTACCTTTATTGTACCTCGTTTACCATGCTCAGCATTTCATTCCCTTTACACCTCTCAGCCTTTCCCGTGCCGCACTTTTTAACCAGCAGCGCTGCCCCGACGCTCCCGCGGTGCAGCTCTTTTAGTCACACGGGGCAGCGGCCACACCTGCTGCAGTACCTTTATTGTACCTCGTTTACCATGCTCAGCATTTTATTCCCTTTACACCTCTCACGCTTTCCGGACCCCTTTTTAACCAGCAGCGCTGCCCCGACGCTCCCGCGGTGCAGCTCTTTTAGTGATGCGGGGCAGCGGCCACACCTGCTGCTGTACCTTTATTGTACCTCGTTTACCATGCTCAGCATTTCATTCCCTTTACACCTCTCAGCCTTTCCCGTGCCGCTCTTTTTAACCAGCAGCGCTGCCCCGACGCTCCCGCGGTGCAGCTCTTTTAGTCACACGGGGCAGCGGCCACACCTGCTGCAGTACCTTTATTGTACCTCGTTTACCATGCTCAGCATTTTATTCCCTTTACACCTCTCAGCCTTTCCCGTGCCGCTCTTTTTAACCAGCAGCGCTGCCCCGACGCTCCCGCGGTGCAGCTCTTTTAGTCACACGGGGCAGCGGCCACACCTGCTGCAGTACCTTTATTGTACCTCGTTTACCATGCTCAGCATTTCATTCCCTTTACACCTCTCACGCTTTCCGGACCCCTTTTTAACCAGCAGCGCTGCCCCGACGCTCCCGCGGTGCAGCTCTTTTAGTGACGCGGGGCAGCGGCCACACCTGCTGCAGTACCTTTATTGTACCTCGTTTACCATGCTCAGCATTTCATTCCCTTTACACCTCTCACGCTTTCCGGACCCCTTTTTAACCAGCAGCACTGCCCCGACGCTCCCGCGGTGCAGCTCTTTTAGTCACACGGGGCAGCGGCCACTCCTGCTGCTGTACCTTTATTGTACCTCGTTTACCATGCTCAGCATTTCATTCCCTTTACACCTCTCAGCCTTTCCCGTGCCGCTCTTTTTAACCAGCAGCGCTGCCCCGACGCTCCCGCGGTGCAGCTCTTTTAGTCACACGGGGCAGCGGCCACACCTGCTGCAGTACCTTTATTGTACCTCGTTTACCATGCTCAGCATTTTATTCCCTTTACACCTCTCACGCTTTCCGGACCCCTTTTTAACCAGCAGCGCTGCCCCGACCGTCCCGCGGTGCAGCTCTTTTAGTGATGCGGGGCAGCGGCCACACCTGCTGCTGTACCTTTATTGTACCTCGTTTACCATGCTCAGCATTTTATTCCCTTTACACCTCTCAGCCTTTCCCGTGCCGCTCTTTTTAACCAGCAGCGCTGCCCCGACGCTCCCGCGGTGCAGCTCTTTTAGTGATGCGGGGCAGCGGCCACACCTGCTGCAGTACCTTTATTGTACCTCGTTTACCATGCTCAGCATTTTATTCCCTTTACACCTCTCAGCCTTTCCCGTGCCGCTCTTTTTAACCAGCAGCGCTGCCCCGACGCTCCCGCGGTGCAGCTCTTTTAGTCACACGGGGCAGCGGCCACACCTGCTGCAGTACCTTTATTGTACCTCGTTTACCATGCTCAGCATTTTATTCCCTTTACACCTCTCACGCTTTCCGGACCCCTTTTTAACCAGCAGCGCTGCCCCGACGCTCCCGCGGTGCAGCTCTTTTAGTGATGCGGGGCAGCGGCCACACCTGCTGCAGTACCTTTATTGTACCTCGTTTACCATGCTCAGCATTTTATTCCCTTTACACCTCTCAGCCTTTCCCGTGCCGCTCTTTTTAACCAGCAGCGCTGCCCCGACGCTCCCGCGGTGCAGCTCTTTTAGTCACACGGGGCAGCGGCCACACCTGCTGCAGTACCTTTATTGTACCTCGTTTACCATGCTCAGCATTTTATTCCCTTTACACCTCTCACGCTTTCCGGACCCCTTTTTAACCAGCAGCGCTGCCCCGACCGTCCCGCGGTGCAGCTCTTTTAGTGATGCGGGGCAGCGGCCACACCTGCTGCTGTACCTTTATTGTACCTCGTTTACCATGCTCAGCATTTTATTCCCTTTACACCTCTCAGCCTTTCCCGTGCCGCTCTTTTTAACCAGCAGCGCTGCCCCGACGCTCCCGCGGTGCAGCTCTTTTAGTCACACGGGGCAGCGGCCACACCTGCTGCAGTACCTTTATTGTACCTCGTTTACCATGCTCAGCATTTTATTCCCTTTACACCTCTCAGCCTTTCCCGTGCCGCTCTTTTTAACCAGCAGCGCTGCCCCGACGCTCCCGCGGTGCAGCTCTTTTAGTCACACGGGGCAGCGGCCACACCTGCTGCAGTACCTTTATTGTACCTCGTTTACCATGCTCAGCATTTTATTCCCTTTACACCTCTCACGCTTTCCGGACCCCTTTTTAACCAGCAGCGCTGCGCCGACGGTCCCGCGGTGCAGCTCTTTTAGTCACACGGGGCAGCGGCCACACCTGCTGCTGTACCTTTATTGTACCTCGTTTACCATGCTCAGCATTTTATTCCCTTTACACCTCTCAGCCTTTCCCGTGCCGCTCTTTTTAACCAGCAGCGCTGCCCCGACGCTCCCGCGGTGCAGCTCTTTTAGTCACACGGGGCAGCGGCCACACCTGCTGCAGTACCTTTATTGTACCTCGTTTACCATGCTCAGCATTTTATTCCCTTTACACCTCTCACGCTTTCCGGACCCCTTTTTAACCAGCAGCGCTGCCCCGACCGTCCCGCGGTGCAGCTCTTTTAGTGATGCGGGGCAGCGGCCACACCTGCTGCTGTACCTTTATTGTACCTCGTTTACCATGCTCAGCATTTCATTCCCTTTACACCTCTCAGCCTTTCCCGTGCCGCTCTTTTTAACCAGCAGCGCTGCCCCGACGCTCCCGCGGTGCAGCTCTTTTAGTCACACGGGGCAGCGGCCACACCTGCTGCAGTACCTTTATTGTACCTCGTTTACCATGCTCAGCATTTTATTCCCTTTACACCTCTCAGCCTTTCCCGTGCCGCTCTTTTTAACCAGCAGCGCTGCCCCGACGCTCCCGCGGTGCAGCTCTTTTAGTCACACGGGGCAGCGGCCACACCTGCTGCAGTACCTTTATTGTACCTCGTTTACCATGCTCAGCATTTCATTCCCTTTACACCTCTCACGCTTTCCGGACCCCTTTTTAACCAGCAGCGCTGCCCCGACGCTCCCGCGGTGCAGCTCTTTTAGTGACGCGGGGCAGCGGCCACACCTGCTGCAGTACCTTTATTGTACCTCGTTTACCATGCTCAGCATTTCATTCCCTTTACACCTCTCACGCTTTCCGGACCCCTTTTTAACCAGCAGCACTGCCCCGACGCTCCCGCGTTGCAGCTCTTTTAGTGACACGGGGCAGCGGCCACTCCTGCTGCTGTACCTTTATTGTACCTCGTTTACCATGCTCAGCATTTCATTCCCTTTACACCTCTCAGCCTTTCCCGTGCCGCTCTTTTTAACCAGCAGCGCTGCCCCGACGCTCCCGCGGTGCAGCTCTTTTAGTCACACGGGGCAGCGGCCACACCTGCTGCAGTACCTTTATTGTACCTCGTTTACCATGCTCAGCATTTTATTCCCTTTACACCTCTCACGCTTTCCGGACCCCTTTTTAACCAGCAGCGCTGCCCCGACCGTCCCGCGGTGCAGCTCTTTTAGTGATGCGGGGCAGCGGCCACTCCTGCTGCTGTACCTTTATTGTACCTCGTTTACCATGCTCAGCATTTCATTCCCTTTACACCTCTCACGCTTTCCGGACCCCTTTTTAACCAGCAGCGCTGCCCCGACGGTCCCGCGGTGCAGCTCTTTTAGTGATGCGGGGCAGCGGCCACTCCTGCTGCAGTACCTTTTCAATATTTCTTAGACCATTTTCAATATTTTATTGCGCTCACACTTCCCAGCCTTTCCCATGCTGCTCTGTTTAACCAGCAGCGCTGCCCCGACGCTCCCGCGGTGCAGCTCTTTTAGTGACGCGGAGCAGCGGCCACTCCTGCTGCTGTACCTTTATTGTACCTCGTTTACCATGCTCAGCATTTTATTCCCTTTACACCTCTCACGCTTTCCGGACCCCTTTTTAACCAGCAGCGCTGCCCCGACCGTCCCGCGGTGCAGCTCTTTTAGTGATGCGGGGCAGCGGCCACTCCTGCTGCTGTACCTTTACAATATTTCTTAGACCATTGTCAATATTTTATTCCGCTCACACTTCCCAGCCTTTCCGTGCTGCTCTTTTTAACCAGCAGCGCTGCCCCGACGGTCCCGCGGTGCAGCTCTTTTAGTGATGCGGGGCAGCGGCCACTCCTGCTGCAGTAACCTTTATTGTACCTCGTTTACCATGCTCAGCATTTTATTCCCTTTACACCTCTCAGCCTTTCCCGTGCCGCTCTTTTTAACCAGCAGCGCTGCCCCGACGCTCCCGCGGTGCAGCTCTTTTAGTCACACGGGGCAGCGGCCACACCTGCTGCAGTACCTTTATTGTACCTCGTTTACCATGCTCAGCATTTCATTCCCTTTACACCTCTCAGCCTTTCCCGTGCCGCTCTTTTTAACCAGCAGCGCTACGCCGACGCTCCCGCGGTGCAGCTCTTTTAGTGATGCGGGGCAGCGGCCACTCCTGCTGCTGTACCTTTTCAATATTTCTTAGACCATTTTCAATATTTTATTGCGCTCACACTTCCCAGCCTTTCCCATGCTGCTCTGTTTAACCAGCAGCGCTGCCCCGACGCTCCCGAGGTGCAGCTCTTTTAGTGATGCGGGGCAGCGGCCACACCTGCTGCAGTACCTTTATTGTACCTCGTTTACCATGCTCAGCATTTCATTCCCTTTACACCTCTCACGCTTTCCGGACCCCTTTTTAACCAGCAGCACTGCCCCGACGCTCCCGCGGTGCAGCTCTTTTAGTGATGCGGGGCAGCGGCCACACCTGCTGCAGTATCTTTATTGTAGTTCTTTTACCATGCTCAGCATTTCATTCCCTTTACACCTCTCACGCTTTCCGGACCCCTTTTTAACCAGCAGCGCTGCCCCGACCGTCCCGCGGTGCAGCTCTTTTAGTGACGCGGGGCAGCGGCCACACCTGCTGCAGTACCTTTATTGTACCTCGTTTACCATGCTCAGCATTTCATTCCCTTTACACCTCTCAGCCTTTCCCGTGCCGCTCTTTTTAACCAGCAGCGCTGCCCCGACGCTCCCGAGGTGCAGCTCTTTTAGTCACACGGGGCAGCGGCCACTCCTGCTGCTGTACCTTTACAGTATTTCTTAAACCATTGTCAATATTTTATTGCGCTCACACTTCCCAGCCTTTCCCATGCTGCTCTTTTTAACCAGCAGCGCTGCCCCGACGCTCCCGCGGTGCAGCTCTTTTAGTGACGCGGAGCAGCGGCCACTCCAGCTGCTGTACCTTTATTGTACCTCGTTTACCATGCTCAGCATTTTATTCCCTTTACACCTCTCACGCTTTCCGGACCCCTTTTTAACCAGCAGCGCTGCCCCGACGCTCCCGCGGTGCAGCTCTTTTAGTGATGCGGGGCAGCGGCCACACCTGCTGCTGTACCTTTATTGTACCTCGTTTACCATGCTCAGCATTTCATTCCCTTTACACCTCTCAGCCTTTCCCGTGCCGCACTTTTTAACCAGCAGCGCTGCCCCGACGCTCCCGCGGTGCAGCTCTTTTAGTCACACGGGGCAGCGGCCACACCTGCTGCAGTACCTTTATTGTACCTCGTTTACCATGCTCAGCATTTCATTCCCTTTACACCTCTCAGCCTTTCCCGTGCCGCTCTTTTTAACCAGCAGCACTGCCCCGACGCTCCCGCGGTGCAGCTCTTTTAGTCACACGGGGCAGCTACACCTGCTGCAGTACCTTTATTGTACCTCGTTTACCATGCTCAGCATTTTATTCCCTTTACACCTCTCACGCTTTCCGGACCCCTTTTTAACCAGCAGCGCTGCCCCGACGGTCCCGCGGTGCAGCTCTTTTAGTGATGCGGGGCAGCGGCCACACCTGCTGCAGTACCTTTATTGTACCTCGTTTACCATGCTCAGCATTTCATTCCCTTTACACCTCTCACGCTTTCCGGACCCCTTTTTAACCAGCAGCACTGCCCCGACGCTCCCGCGGTGCAGCTCTTTTAGTGACACGGGGCAGCTACACCTGCTGCTGTACCTTTATTGTACCTCGTTTACCATGCTCAGCATTTCATTCCCTTTACACCTCTCAGCCTTTCCCGTGCTGCTCTTTTTAACCAGCAGCGCTGCCCCGACGCTCCCGCGGTGCAGCTCTTTTAGTCACACGGGGCAGCGGCTACACCTGCTGCTGTACCTTTATTGTACCTCGTTTACCATGCTCAGCATTTCATTCCCTTTACACCTCTCACGCTTTCCGGACCCCTTTTTAACCAGCAGCGCTGCCCCGACCGTCCCGCGGTGCAGCTCTTTTAGTCACACGGGGCAGCGGCCACACCTGCTGCAGTACCTTTTCAATATTTCTTAGACCATTTTCAATATTTTATTGCGCTCACACTTCCCGGCCTTTCCCATACTGCTCTGTTTAACCAGCAGGGCTGCCCCGACGGTCCCGCGGTGCAGCTCTTTTAGTGATGCGGGGCAGCGGCCACACCTGCTGCTGTACCTTTATTGTACCTCGTTTACCATGCTCAGCATTTCATTCCCTTTACACCTCTCACGCTTTCCGGACCCCTTTTTAACCAGCAGCGCTGCCCCGACGGTCCCGCGGTGCAGCTCTTTTAGTGATGCGGGGCAGCGGCCACTCCTGCTGCAGTACCTTTATTGTACCTCGTTTACCATGCTCAGCATTTCATTCCCTTTACACCTCTCAGCCTTTCCCGTGCCGCTCTTTTTAACCAGCAGCGCTGCCCCGACGCTCCCGCGGTGCAGCTCTTTTAGTCACACGGGGCAGCGGCCACACCTGCTGCAGTACCTTTATTGTACCTCGTTTACCATGCTCAGCATTTCATTCCCTTTACACCTCTCACGCTTTCCGGACCCCTTTTTAACCAGCAGCGCTGCCCCGACGGTCCCGCGGTGCAGCTCTTTTAGTGATGCGGGGCAGCGGCCACACCTGCTGCAGTACCTTTATTGTACCTCGTTTACCATGCTCAGCATTTCATTCCCTTTACACCTCTCAGCCTTTCCCGTGCCGCTCTTTTTCAACAGCAGCGCTGCCCCGACGCTCCCGAGGTGCAGCTCTTTTAGTGATGCGGGGCAGCGGCCACTCCTGCTGCTGTACCTTTATTGTACCTCTTTTACCATGCTCAGCATTTCATTCCCTTTACACCTCTCACGCTTTCCGGACCCCTTTTTAGCCAGCAGCGCTGCCCCGACGGTCCCGCGGTGCAGCTCTTTTAGTGATGCGGAGCAGCGGCCACACCTGCTGCAGTACCTTTATTGTACCTCGTTTACCATGCTCAGCATTTTATTCCCTTTACACCTCTCACGCTTTCCCGTGCCGCTCCTTTTAACCAGCAGCGCTGCCCCGACGCTCCCGCGGTGCAGCTCTTTTAGTGACACGGGGCAGCGGCCACACCTGGTGCAGTACCTTTACAGTATTTCTTAGACCATTGTCAATATTTTATTGCGCTCACACTTCCAGGCCTTTCCCATGCTGCTCTGTTTAACCAGCAGCGCTGCCCCGACGCTCCCGCGGTGCAGCTCTTTTAGTCACACGGGGCAGCGGCCACACCTGCTGCTGTACCTTTATTGTACCTCGTTTACCATGCTCAGCATTTCATTCCCTTTACACCTCTCAGCCTTTCCCGTGCTGCTCTTTTTAACCAGCAGCGCTGCGCCGACGGTCCCGCGGTGCAGCTCTTTTAGTGATGCGGAGCAGCGGCCACACCTGCTGCAGTACCTTTATTGTACCTCGTTTACCATGCTCAGCATTTTATTCCCTTTACACCTCTCACGCTTTCCGGACCCCTTTTTAACCAGCAGCGCTGCCCCGACGCTCCCGCGGTGCAGCTCTTTTAGTCACACGGGGCAGCGGCCACACCTGCTGCTGTACCTTTATTGTACCTCGTTTACCATGCTCAGCATTTCATTCCCTTTACACCTCTCAGCCTTTCCCGTGCTGCTCTTTTTAACCAGCAGCGCTGCGCCGACGGTCCCGCGGTGCAGCTCTTTTAGTGATGCGGAGCAGCGGCCACACCTGCTGCTGTACCTTTATTGTACCTCGTTTACCATGCTCAGCATTTCATTCCCTTTACACCTCTCACGCTTTCCGGACCCCTTTTTAACCAGCAGCACTGCCCCGACGGTCCCGCGGTGCAGCTCTTTTAGTGATGCGGGGCAGCGGCCACTCCTGCTGCTGTACCTTTATTGTACCTCTTTTACCATGCTCAGCATTTCATTCCCTTTACACCTCTCAGCCTTTCCCGTGCTGCTCTTTTTAACCAGCAGCGCTGCCCCGACGCTCCCGCGGTGCAGCTCTTTTAGTGATGCGGAGCAGCGGCCACTCCTGCTGCTGTACCTTTATTGTACCTCGTTTACCATGCTCAGCATTTCATTCCCTTTACACCTCTCAGCCTTTCCCATGCTGCTCTGTTTAACCAGCAGCGCTGCCCCGACGCTCCCGCGGTGCAGCTCTTTTAGTGATGCGGGGCAGCGGCCACTCCTGCTGCAGTATCTTTATTGAACCTCTTTTACCATGCTCAGCATTTTATTCCCTTTACACCTTTCACGCATTCCGGACCCCTTTTTAACCAGCAGCGCTGCCCCGACGCTCCCGCGGTGCAGCTCTTTTAGTCACACGGGGCAGCGGCCACACCTGCTGCAGTACCTTTATTGTACCTCGTTTACCATGCTCAGCATTTCATTCCCTTTACACCTCTCACGCTTTCCGGACCCCTTTTTAACCAGCAGCACTGCCCCGACGCTCCCGCGGTGCAGCTCTTTTAGTGACACGGGGCAGCTACACCTGCTGCTGTACCTTTATTGTACCTCGTTTACCATGCTCAGCATTTTATTCCCTTTACACCTCTCACGCTTTCCCGTGCCGCTCTTTTTAACCAGCAGCGCTGCCCCGACGCTCCCGCGGTGCAGCTCTTTTAGTGATGCGGGGCAGCGGCCACACCTGGTGCAGTACCTTTACAGTATTTCTTAAACCATTGTCAATATTTTATTACGATCACACTTCCCAGCCTTTCCCATGCTGCTCTTTTTAACCAGCAGCGCTGCCCCGACGCTCCCGCGGTGCAGCTCCCTTAGTGACACGGGGCAGGGGCCGAGAGCCCTCTAGGTGCGGCTCCTCTATAGCACTTTACCGTTTTCTATTTTATTTCATTGGCACCTCGCGCGTTGCGCCGGGCGCCTCATTCGGGGACATGCGCCGGCTCCCACAGCGCCCCGCCCGCCGCCGCTCCCCGGGGGCCTCCCCGCTGCTCTCGGGAGATCGCACACCGCACGCGGCCCAAGCCCCGTCTCGCCGACGGCACTCACCACCCGCCGCCCGCCGCCGCGTTCTCCCGCTCCCTACCGGCACGAAGCGGCGCTGCCGATGACGGAGCCGATGCGCGGCTGCCACGCCGCTCTCTCCGCGCCTCAGGGCCGGCGCCTTCGGCCGCTCAGGGCGGCGTCCCCGCATCCGGGCCAGCCCGCGGAGCTCCTGCCGCCGCCGCCGCCGCCCCCCGACTGAGGGGCCGCGACGCCGGCGCCCCCTTTTATACTCCGCACCCCCTTTTCCCGCCACTGCCGCGGTGGGCTCCCCCCGCCTCAAAATCGCCCAGAAGCGCCCGAGGCGGGAACGGCGCAGCCCCACCGGCGCCTCGGAGAAGCTCTTCTAGTGACAAGGAGCAGCGGCCACACCTGCTGCAGTACCTTTATTGTACCTCGTTTACCATGCTCAGCATTTCATTCCCTTTACACCTCTCAGCCTTTCCCGTGCCGCTCTTTTTAACCAGCAGCGCTGCCCCGACGCTCCCGCGGTGCAGCTCTTTTAGTGACACGGGGCAGCAGCCACTCCTGCTGCAGTACTTTTAAAGGATTTTCGACCATTTTATTTTATACCCTTCACAGATGCGACCTTTGCCGTGACACCTTTGAAGCAGCGCCCCTGCCCCACGTGCGCCGCGGTGCAGCTCATTTTATCCTGAGGAAGTGGCTACTCCTGCTGCGGTGTTGTTATTATTTCTCAGACCTTTCTCTATATTTTATTTCCCTCACCCCTCCAGTCCTTTTACGTGCCGCACGTTTACCATCAGCACCACCCCAAAGGTGCCGCGGTGCAGCTGTTTTAGTGAACCCACGCAGCGGCCACTCCTGCTGCTGTACCTTTTGAGTATTTCTTAGACCATTCTCAATATTTTATTGCGCTCACACTTCCCAGCCTTTCCGTGCTGCTCTTTTTGACCAGCAGCGCTGCCCCGACGCTCCCGCGGTGCAGCTCTTTTAGTGACGCGGGGCAGCGGCCACACCTGCTGCTGTACCTTTATTGTACCTCTTTTACCACGCTCAGCATTTCATTCCCTTTACACCTCTCACGCTTTCCAGTGCCGCTCTTTTTAACCAGCAGCGCTGCCCCGACGCTCCCGCGGTGCAGCTCTTTTAGTGATGCGGAGCAGCGGCCACTCCTGCTGCTGTACCTTTATTGTACCTCGTTTACCATGCTCAGCATTTTATTCCCTTTACACCTCTCACGCTTTCCGGACCCCTTTTTAACCAGCAGCGCTGCCCCGACCGTCCCGAGATGCAGCTCTTTTAGTGATGCGGGGCAGCGGCCACTCCTGCTGCAGTACCTTTTCAATATTTCTTAGACCATTGTCAATATTTTATTGCGCTCACACTTCCCAGCCTTTCCCATGCTGCTCTGTTTAACCAGCAGCGCTGCCCCGACGCTCCCGAGGTGCAGCTCTTTTAGTGATGCGGGGCAGCGGCCACACCTGCTGCAGTACCTTTATTGTACCTCTTTTACCATGCTCAGCATTTCATTCCCTTTACACCTCTCACGCTTTCCGGACCCCTTTTTAACCAGCAGCGCTGCCCCGACGGTCCCGCGGTGCAGCTCTTTTAGTGACGCGGGGCAGCGGCCACTCCTGCTGCTGTACCTTTATTGTACCTCGTTTACCATGCTCAGCATTTCATTCCCTTTACACCTCTCAGCCTTTCCCGTGCCGCTCTTTTTAACCAGCAGCGCTGCCCCGACGCTCCCGCGGTGCAGCTCTTTTAGTCACACGGGGCAGCGGCCACACCTGCTGCTGTACCTTTATTGTACCTCGTTTACCATGCTCAGCATTTTATTCCCTTTACACCTCTCAAGCTTTCCGGACTCCTTTTTAACCAGCAGCGCTGCCCCGACGCTCCCGCGGTGCAGCTCTTTTAGTCACACGGGGCAGCGGCCACTCCTGCAGCAGTATCTTTATTGTACCTCTTTTACCATGCTCAGCATTTCATTCCCTTTACACCTCTCACGCTTTCCGGACCCCTTTTTAGCCAGCAGCGCTGCCCCGACGGTCCCGCGGTGCAGCTCTTTTAGTGACGCGGGGCAGCGGCCACACCTGCTGCAGTACCTTTATTGTACCTCGTTTACAATGCTCAGCATTTTATTCCCTTTACACCTCTCAGCCTTTCCCGTGCCGCTCTTTTTAACCAGCAGCGCTGCCCCGACGCTCCCGAGGTGCAGCTCTTTTAGTCACACGGGGCAGCGACCACTCCTGCTGCTGTACCTTTACAGTATTTCTTAAACCATTGCCAATATTTTATTGCGATCACACTTCCCAGCCTTTCCCATGCTGCTCTTTTTAACCAGCAGCGCTGCCCCGACGCTCCCGCGGTGCAGCTCTTTTAGTGACGCGGAGCAGCGGCCACTCCTGCTGCTGTACCTTTATTGTACCTCGTTTACCATGCTCAGCATTTTATTCCCTTTACACCTCTCACGCTTTCCGGACCCCTTTTTAACCAGCAGCGCTGACCCGACCGTCCCGCGGTGCAGCTCTTTTAGTGATGCGGGGCAGCGGCCACACCTGCTGCACTACCTTTATTGTACCTCGTTTACCATGCTCAGCATTTTATTCCCTTTACACCTCTCACGCTTTCCGGACCCCTTTTTAACCAGCAGCGCTGCCCCGACGGTCCCGCGGTGCAGCTCTTTTAGTGACGCGGGGCAGCGGCCACTCCTGCTGCTGTACCTTTATTGTACCTCGTTTACCATGCTCAGCATTTCATTCCCTTTACACCTCTCAGCCTTTCCCGTGCCGCTCTTTTTAACCAGCAGCGCTGCCCCGACGCTCCCGCGGTGCAGCTCTTTTAGTCACACGGGGCAGCGGCCACACCTGCTGCTGTACCTTTATTGTACCTCGTTTACCATGCTCAGCATTTTATTCCCTTTACACCTCTCAAGCTTTCCGGACTCCTTTTTAACCAGCAGCGCTGCCCCGACGCTCCCGCGGTGCAGCTCGTTTAGTGATGCGGAGCAGCGGCCACTCCTGCTGCCGTACCTTTATTGTACCTCGTTTACCATGCTCAGCATTTCATTCCCTTTACACCTCTCAGCCTTTCCCGTGCCGCTCTTTTTAACCAGCAGCGCTGCCCCGACGCTCCCGCGGTGCAGCTCTTTTAGTCACACGGGGCAGCGGCCACTCCTGCTGCTGTACCTTTATTGTACCTCGTTTACCATGCTCAGCATTTTATTCCCTTTACACCTCTCACGCTTTCCGGACCCCTTTTTAACCAGCAGCGCTGCCCCGACCGTCCCGCGGTGCAGCTCTTTTAGTGATGCGGGGCAGCGGCCACTCCTGCTGCAGTACCTTTACAATATTTCTTAGACCATTGTCAATACTTTATTGCGCTGACGTTTCCCAGCCTTTCCCGTGCTGCTCTGTTTAACCAGCAGCGCTGCCCCGACGCTCCCGCGGTGCAGCTCTTTTAGTGACACGGGGCAGCGGCCACACCTGCTGCAGTACCTTTATTGTACCTCGTTTACCATGCTCAGCATTTTATTCCCTTTACACCTCTCAGCCTTTCCCGTGCCGCTCTTTTTAACCAGCAGCGCTGCGCCGACGCTCCCGCGGTGCAGCTCTTTTAGTCACACGGGGCAGCGGCCACCCCTCCTGAAGTACCTTTATTGTACCTCGTTTACCATGCTCAGCATTTTATTCCCTTTACACCTCTCACGCTTTCCCGTGCCGCTCTTTTTAACCAGCAGCGCTGCCCCGACGCTCCCGCGGTGCAGCTCTTTTAGTGATGCGGGGCAGCGGCCACACCTGCTGCTGTACCTTTATTGTACCTCGTTTACCATGCTCATCATTTCATTCCCTTTACACCTCTCACGCTTTCCGGACCCCTTTTTAACCAGCAGCGCTGCCCCGACCGTCCCGAGATGCAGCTCTTTTAGTGATGCGGGGCAGCGGCAACTCCTGCTGCTGTACCTTTTCAATATTTCTTAGACCATTGTCAATATTTTATTGCGCTCACACTTCCCAGCCTTTCCGTGCTGCTCTTTTTAACCAGCAGCGCTGCCCCGACGCTCCCGAGGTGCAGCTCTTTTAGTGATGCGGGGCAGCGGCCACACCTGCTGCACTACCTTTATTGTACCTCGTTTACCATGCTCAGCATTTTATTCCCTTTACACCTCTCACGCTTTCCGGACCCCTTTTTAACCAGCAGCACTGCCCCGACGGTCCCGCGGTGCAGCTCTTTTAGTGATGCGGGGCAGCGGCCACACCTGCTGCAGTACCTTTATTGTACCTCTTTTACCATGCTCAGCATTTCATTCCCTTTACACCTCTCAGCCTTTCCCGTGCCGCTCTTTTTAACCAGCAGCGCTGCCCCGACGCTCCCGCGGTGCAGCTCTTTTAGTGACGCGGAGCAGCGGCCACTCCTGCTGCTGTACCTTTATTGTACCTCGTTTACCATGCTCAGCATTTTATTCCCTTTACACCTCTCACGCTTTCCGGACCCCTTTTTAACCAGCAGCGCTGCCCCGACGCTCCCGCGGTGCAGCTCTTTTAGTGATGCGGGGCAGCGGCCACTCCTGCTGCAGTACCTTTACAGTATTTCTTAAACCATTGTCAATATTTTATTGCGCTCACACTTCCCAGCCTTTCCGTGCTGCTCTGTTTAACCAGCAGCGCTGCCCCGACGCTCCCGCGGTGCAGCTCTTTTAGTGACGCGGGGCAGCGGCCACTCCTGCTGCTGTACCTTTATTGTACCTCGTTTACCATGCTCAGCATTTCATTCCCTTTACACCTCTCAGCCTTTCCCGTGCCGCTCTTTTTAACCAGCAGCGCTGCCCCGACGCTCCCGCGGTGCAGCTCTTTTAGTGATGCGGGGCAGCGGCCACTCCTGCTGCTGTACCTTTACAGTATTTCTTAAACCATTGTCAATATTTTATTGCGCTCACACTTCCCAGCCTTTCCGTGCTGCTCTGTTTAACCAGCAGCACTGCCCCGACGCTCCCGCGGTGCAGCTCTTTTAGTGACGCGGGGCAGCGGCCACTCCTGCTGCTGTACCTTTATTGTACCTCGTTTACCATGCTCAGCATTTCATTCCCTTTACACCTCTCAGCCTTTCCCGTGCCGCTCTTTTTAACCAGCAGCGCTGCCCCGACGCTCCCGCGGTGCAGCTCTTTTAGTGACACGGGGCAGCGGCCACACCTGCTGCAGTACCTTTATTGTACCTCGTTTACAATGCTCAGCATTTTATTCCCTTTACACCTCTCAGCCTTTCCCGTGCCGCTCTTTTTAACCAGCAGCGCTGCCCCGACGCTCCCGCGGTGCAGCTCTTTTAGTGATGCGGAGCAGCGGCCACACCTGCTGCTGTATCTTTATTGTACCTCGTTTACCATGCTCAGCATTTTATTCCCTTTACACCTCTCGGCCTTTCCCGTGCCGCTCTTTTTAACCAGCAGCGCTGCGCCGACGCTCCCGCGGTGCAGCTCTTTTAGTCACACGGGGCAGCGGCCACTCCTGCTGCAGTACCTTTATTGTACCTCGTTTACCATGCTCAGCATTTTATTCCCTTTACACCTCTCACGCTTTCCGGACCCCTTTTTAACCAGCAGCACTGCCCCGACGCTCCCGCGGTGCAGCTCTTTTAGTCACACGGGGCAGCGGCCACTCCTGCTGCAGTACCTTTATTGTACCTCGTTTACCATGCTCAGCATTTCATTCCCTTTACACCTCTCACGCTTTCCGGACCCCTTTTTAACCAGCAGCGCTGCCCCGACCGTCCCGCGGTGCAGCTCTTTTAGTGATGCGGGGCAGCGGCCACTCCTGCTGCTGTACCTTTATTGTACCTCGTTTACCATGCTCAGCATTTTATTCCCTTTACACCTCTCAGCCTTTCCCGTGCCGCTCTTTTTAACCAGCAGCGCTGCCCCGACGGTCCCGCGGTGCAGCTCTTTTAGTGATGCGGAGCAGCGGCCACTCCTGCTGCAGTACCTTTATTGTACCTCGTTTACCATGCTCAGCATTTTATTCCCTTTACACCTCTCACGCTTTCCGGACCCCTTTTTAACCAGCAGCACTGCCCCGACGCTCCCGCGGTGCAGCTCTTTTAGTCACACGGGGCAGCGGCCACACCTGCTGCAGTACCTTTATTGTACCTCGTTTACCATGCTCAGCATTTTATTCCCTTTACACCTCTCACGCTTTCCGGACCCCTTTTTAACCAGCAGCGCTGCCCCGACCGTCCCGCGGTGCAGCTCTTTTAGTGATGCGGGGCAGCGGCCACTCCTGCTGCTGTACCTTTACAATATTTCTTAGACCATTGTCAATACTTTATTGCGCTGACGTTTCCCAGCCTTTCCCGTGCCGCTCTTTTTAACCAGCAGCGCTGCCCCGACGCTCCCGAGGTGCAGCTCCCTTAGTGACACGGGGCAGGGGCCGAGAGCCCTCTAGGTGCGGCTCCTCTATAGCACTTTACCGTTTTCTATTTTATTTCATTGGCACCTCGCGCGTTGCGCCGGGCGCCTCATTCGGGGACATGCGCCGGCTCCCACAGCGCCCCGCCCGCCGCCGCTCCCCGGGGGCCTCCCCGCTGCTCTCGGGAGATCGCACACCGCACGCGGCCCAAGCCCCGTCTCGCCGACGGCACTCACCACCCGCCGCCCGCCGCCGCGTTCTCCCGCTCCCTACCGGCACGAAGCGGCGCTGCCGATGACGGAGCCGATGCGCGGCTGCCACGCCGCTCTCTCCGCGCCTCAGGGCCGGCGCCTTCGGCCGCACAGGGCGGCGTCCCCGCATCCGGGCCAGCCCGCGGAGCTCCTGCCGCCGCCGCCGCCGCCCCCCGACTGAGGGGCCGCGACGCCGGCGCCCCCTTTTATACTCCGCACCCCCTTTTCCCGCCACTGCCGCGGTGGGCTCCCCCCGCCTCAAAATCGCCCAGAAGCGCCCGAGGCGGGAACGGCGCAGCCCCACCGGCGCCTCGGAGAAGCTCTTCTAGTGACAAGGAGCAGCGGCCACTCCTGCTGCAGTACCTTTTCAATATTTCTTAGACCATTGTCAATATTTTATTGCGCTCACACTTCCCAGCCTTTCCCATACTGCTCTGTTTAACCAGCAGCGCTGCCCCGACGCTCCCGCGGTGCAGCTCTTTTAGTGACGCGGGGCAGCGGCCACACCTGCTGCTGTACCTTTATTGTACCTCGTTTACCATGCTCAGCATTTTATTCCCTTTACACCTTTCACGCATTCCGGACCCCTTTTTAACCTGCAGCGCTGCCCCGACCGTCCCGCGGTGCAGCTCTTTTAGTGACGCGGGGCAGCGGCCACACCTGCTGCAGTACCTTTATTGTACCTCGTTTACCATGCTCAGCATTTCATTCCCTTTACACCTCTCATCCTTTCCGGACCCCTTTTTAACCAGCAGCGCTGCCCCGACCGTCCCGCGGTGCAGCTCTTTTAGTGATGCGGGGCAGCGGCCACACCTGCTGCTGTACCTTTATTGTACCTCGTTTACCATGCTCAGCATTTCATTCCCTTTACACCTCTCAGCCTTTCCCGTGCCGCTCATTTTAACCAGCAGCGCTGCCCCGACGCTCCCGCGGTGCAGCTCTTTTAGTGACACGGGGCAGCGCCCTCACCTGCTGCTGTACCTTTATTGTACCTCGCTTACCATGCTCAGCATTTTATTCCCTTTACACCTCTCACGCTTTCCGGACCCCTTTTTAACCAGCAGCACTGCCCCGACGCTCCCGCGGTGCAGCTCTTTTAGTGACACGGGGCAGCGGCCACACCTGCTGCTGTACCTTTATTGTACCTCGTTTACCATGCTCAGCATTTCATTCCCTTTACACCTCTCAGCCTTTCCCGTGCCGCTCTTTTTAACCAGCAGCGCTGCCCCGACGCTCCCGCGGTGCAGCTCTTTTAGTCACACGGGGCAGCGGCCACACCTGCTGCAGTACCTTTATTGTACCTCGTTTACCATGCTCAGCATTTCATTCCCTTTACACCTCTCACGCTTTCCGGACCCCTTTTTAACCAGCAGCGCTGCCCCGACGCTCCCGAGGTGCAGCTCTTTTAGTGATGCGGGGCAGCGGCCACACCTGCTGCAGTATCTTTATTGTACCTCTTTTACCATGCTCAGCATTTCATTCCCTTTACACCTCTCACGCTTTCCGGACCCCTTTTTAGCCAGCAGCGCTGCCCCGACGGTCCCGCGGTGCAGCTCTTTTAGTGATGCGGGGCAGCGGCCACACCTGCTGCAGTATCTTTATTGTACCTCTTTTACCATGCTCAGCATTTTATTCCCTTTACACCTCTCACGCTTTCCCGTGCCGCTCTTTTTAACCAGCAGCGCTGCCCCGACGCTCCCGCGGTGCAGCTCTTTTAGTGATGCGGGGCAGCGGCCACACCTGGTGCAGTACCTTTACAGTATTTCTTAAACCATTGTCAATATTTTATTGCGATCACACTTCCCAGCCTTTCCCATGCTGCTCTTTTTAACCAGCAGCGCTGCCCCGACGCTCCCGCGGTGCAGCTCCCTTAGTGACACGGGGCAGGGGCCGAGAGCCCTCTAGGTGCGGCTCCTCTATAGCACTTTACCGTTTTCTATTTTATTTCATTGGCACCTCGCGCGTTGCGCCGGGCGCCTCATTCGGGGACATGCGCCGGCTCCCACAGCGCCCCGCCCGCCGCCGCTCCCCGGGGGCCTCCCCGCTGCTCTCGGGAGATCGCACACCGCACGCGGCCCAAGCCCCGTCTCGCCGACGGCACTCACCACCCGCCGCCCGCCGCCGCGTTCTCCCGCTCCCTACCGGCACGAAGCGGCGCTGCCGATGACGGAGCCGATGCGCGGCTGCCACGCCGCTCTCTCCGCGCCTCAGGGCCGGCGCCTTCGGCCGCACAGGGCGGCGTCCCCGCATCCGGGCCAGCCCGCGGAGCTCCTGCCGCCGCCGCCGCCGCCCCCCGACTGAGGGGCCGCGACGCCGGCGCCCCCTTTTATACTCCGCACCCCCTTTTCCCGCCACCGCCGCGGTGGGCTCCCCCCGCCTCAAAATCGCCCAGAAGCGCCCGAGGCGGGAACGGCGCAGCCCCACCGGCGCCTCGGAGAAGCTCTTCTAGTGACAAGGAGCAGCGGCCACCCCTCCTGCAGTACCTTTATTGTACCTCGTTTACCATGCTCAGCATTTCATTCCCTTTACACCTCTCAGCCTTTCCCGTGCCGCTCTTTTTAACCAGCAGCGCTGCCCCGACGCTCCCGCGGTGCAGCTCTTTTAGTCACACGGGGCAGCGGCCACACCTGCTGCAGTACCTTTATTGTACCTCGTTTACCATGCTCAGCATTTCATTCCCTTTACACCTCTCAGCCTTTCCCGTGCCGCTCTTTTTAACCAGCAGCGCTACGCCGACGCTCCCGCGGTGCAGCTCTTTTAGTGATGCGGGGCAGCGGCCACTCCTGCTGCTGTACCTTTTCAATATTTCTTAGACCATTTTCAATATTTTATTGCGCTCACACTTCCCAGCCTTTCCCATGCTGCTCTGTTTAACCAGCAGCGCTGCCCCGACGCTCCCGAGGTGCAGCTCTTTTAGTGATGCGGGGCAGCGGCCACACCTGCTGCAGTACCTTTATTGTACCTCGTTTACCATGCTCAGCATTTCATTCCCTTTACACCTCTCACGCTTTCCGGACCCCTTTTTAACCAGCAGCACTGCCCCGACGCTCCCGCGGTGCAGCTCTTTTAGTGATGCGGGGCAGCGGCCACACCTGCTGCAGTATCTTTATTGTAGTTCTTTTACCATGCTCAGCATTTCATTCCCTTTACACCTCTCACGCTTTCCGGACCCCTTTTTAACCAGCAGCGCTGCCCCGACCGTCCCGCGGTGCAGCTCTTTTAGTGACGCGGGGCAGCGGCCACACCTGCTGCAGTACCTTTATTGTACCTCGTTTACCATGCTCAGCATTTCATTCCCTTTACACCTCTCAGCCTTTCCCGTGCCGCTCTTTTTAACCAGCAGCGCTGCCCCGACGCTCCCGAGGTGCAGCTCTTTTAGTCACACGGGGCAGCGGCCACTCCTGCTGCTGTACCTTTACAGTATTTCTTAAACCATTGTCAATATTTTATTGCGCTCACACTTCCCAGCCTTTCCCATGCTGCTCTTTTTAACCAGCAGCGCTGCCCCGACGCTCCCGCGGTGCAGCTCTTTTAGTGACGCGGAGCAGCGGCCACTCCAGCTGCTGTACCTTTATTGTACCTCGTTTACCATGCTCAGCATTTTATTCCCTTTACACCTCTCACGCTTTCCGGACCCCTTTTTAACCAGCAGCGCTGCCCCGACGCTCCCGCGGTGCAGCTCTTTTAGTGATGCGGGGCAGCGGCCACACCTGCTGCTGTACCTTTATTGTACCTCGTTTACCATGCTCAGCATTTCATTCCCTTTACACCTCTCAGCCTTTCCCGTGCCGCACTTTTTAACCAGCAGCGCTGCCCCGACGCTCCCGCGGTGCAGCTCTTTTAGTCACACGGGGCAGCGGCCACACCTGCTGCAGTACCTTTATTGTACCTCGTTTACCATGCTCAGCATTTCATTCCCTTTACACCTCTCAGCCTTTCCCGTGCCGCTCTTTTTAACCAGCAGCACTGCCCCGACGCTCCCGCGGTGCAGCTCTTTTAGTCACACGGGGCAGCTACACCTGCTGCAGTACCTTTATTGTACCTCGTTTACCATGCTCAGCATTTTATTCCCTTTACACCTCTCACGCTTTCCGGACCCCTTTTTAACCAGCAGCGCTGCCCCGACGGTCCCGCGGTGCAGCTCTTTTAGTGATGCGGGGCAGCGGCCACACCTGCTGCAGTACCTTTATTGTACCTCGTTTACCATGCTCAGCATTTCATTCCCTTTACACCTCTCACGCTTTCCGGACCCCTTTTTAACCAGCAGCACTGCCCCGACGCTCCCGCGGTGCAGCTCTTTTAGTGACACGGGGCAGCTACACCTGCTGCTGTACCTTTATTGTACCTCGTTTACCATGCTCAGCATTTCATTCCCTTTACACCTCTCAGCCTTTCCCGTGCTGCTCTTTTTAACCAGCAGCGCTGCCCCGACGCTCCCGCGGTGCAGCTCTTTTAGTCACACGGGGCAGCGGCTACACCTGCTGCTGTACCTTTATTGTACCTCGTTTACCATGCTCAGCATTTCATTCCCTTTACACCTCTCACGCTTTCCGGACCCCTTTTTAACCAGCAGCGCTGCCCCGACCGTCCCGCGGTGCAGCTCTTTTAGTGATGCGGGGCAGCGGCCACACCTGCTGCAGTACCTTTTCAATATTTCTTAGACCATTTTCAATATTTTATTGCGCTCACACTTCCCGGCCTTTCCCATACTGCTCTGTTTAACCAGCAGGGCTGCCCCGACGGTCCCGCGGTGCAGCTCTTTTAGTGATGCGGGGCAGCGGCCACACCTGCTGCTGTACCTTTATTGTACCTCGTTTACCATGCTCAGCATTTCATTCCCTTTACACCTCTCACGCTTTCCGGACCCCTTTTTAACCAGCAGCGCTGCCCCGACGGTCCCGCGGTGCAGCTCTTTTAGTGATGCGGGGCAGCGGCCACTCCTGCTGCAGTACCTTTATTGTACCTCGTTTACCATGCTCAGCATTTCATTCCCTTTACACCTCTCAGCCTTTCCCGTGCCGCTCTTTTTAACCAGCAGCGCTGCCCCGACGCTCCCGCGGTGCAGCTCTTTTAGTCACACGGGGCAGCGGCCACACCTGCTGCAGTACCTTTATTGTACCTCGTTTACCATGCTCAGCATTTCATTCCCTTTACACCTCTCACGCTTTCCGGACCCCTTTTTAACCAGCAGCGCTGCCCCGACGGTCCCGCGGTGCAGCTCTTTTAGTGATGCGGGGCAGCGGCCACACCTGCTGCAGTACCTTTATTGTACCTCGTTTACCATGCTCAGCATTTCATTCCCTTTACACCTCTCAGCCTTTCCCGTGCCGCTCTTTTTCAACAGCAGCGCTGCCCCGACGCTCCCGAGGTGCAGCTCTTTTAGTGATGCGGGGCAGCGGCCACTCCTGCTGCTGTACCTTTATTGTACCTCTTTTACCATGCTCAGCATTTCATTCCCTTTACACCTCTCACGCTTTCCGGACCCCTTTTTAGCCAGCAGCGCTGCCCCGACGGTCCCGCGGTGCAGCTCTTTTAGTGATGCGGAGCAGCGGCCACACCTGCTGCAGTACCTTTATTGTACCTCGTTTACCATGCTCAGCATTTTATTCCCTTTACACCTCTCACGCTTTCCCGTGCCGCTCCTTTTAACCAGCAGCGCTGCCCCGACGCTCCCGCGGTGCAGCTCTTTTAGTGACACGGGGCAGCGGCCACACCTGGTGCAGTACCTTTACAGTATTTCTTAGACCATTGTCAATATTTTATTGCGCTCACACTTCCAGGCCTTTCCCATGCTGCTCTGTTTAACCAGCAGCGCTGCCCCGACGATCCCGCGGTGCAGCTCTTTTAGTCACACGGGGCAGCGGCCACACCTGCTGCTGTACCTTTATTGTACCTCGTTTACCATGCTCAGCATTTCATTCCCTTTACACCTCTCAGCCTTTCCCGTGCTGCTCTTTTTAACCAGCAGCGCTGCCCCGACGCTCCCGCGGTGCAGCTCTTTTAGTGATGCGGAGCAGCGGCCACACCTGCTGCAGTACCTTTATTGTACCTCGTTTACCATGCTCAGCATTTTATTCCCTTTACACCTCTCACGCTTTCCGGACCCCTTTTTAACCAGCAGCGCTGCCCCGACGCTCCCGCGGTGCAGCTCTTTTAGTCACACGGGGCAGCGGCCACACCTGCTGCTGTACCTTTATTGTACCTCGTTTACCATGCTCAGCATTTCATTCCCTTTACACCTCTCAGCCTTTCCCGTGCTGCTCTTTTTAACCAGCAGCGCTGCGCCGACGGTCCCGCGGTGCAGCTCTTTTAGTGATGCGGAGCAGCGGCCACACCTGCTGCTGTACCTTTATTGTACCTCGTTTACCATGCTCAGCATTTCATTCCCTTTACACCTCTCACGCTTTCCGGACCCCTTTTTAACCAGCAGCACTGCCCCGACGGTCCCGCGGTGCAGCTCTTTTAGTGATGCGGGGCAGCGGCCACTCCTGCTGCTGTACCTTTATTGTACCTCTTTTACCATGCTCAGCATTTCATTCCCTTTACACCTCTCAGCCTTTCCCGTGCTGCTCTTTTTAACCAGCAGCGCTGCCCCGACGCTCCCGCGGTGCAGCTCTTTTAGTGATGCGGAGCAGCGGCCACTCCTGCTGCTGTACCTTTATTGTACCTCGTTTACCATGCTCAGCATTTCATTCCCTTTACACCTCTCAGCCTTTCCCATGCTGCTCTGTTTAACCAGCAGCGCTGCCCCGACGCTCCCGCGGTGCAGCTCTTTTAGTGATGCGGGGCAGCGGCCACTCCTGCTGCAGTATCTTTATTGAACCTCTTTTACCATGCTCAGCATTTTATTCCCTTTACACCTTTCACGCATTCCGGACCCCTTTTTAACCAGCAGCGCTGCCCCGACGCTCCCGCGGTGCAGCTCTTTTAGTCACACGGGGCAGCGGCCACACCTGCTGCAGTACCTTTATTGTACCTCGTTTACCATGCTCAGCATTTCATTCCCTTTACACCTCTCACGCTTTCCGGACCCCTTTTTAACCAGCAGCACTGCCCCGACGCTCCCGCGGTGCAGCTCTTTTAGTGACACGGGGCAGCTACACCTGCTGCTGTACCTTTATTGTACCTCGTTTACCATGCTCAGCATTTTATTCCCTTTACACCTCTCACGCTTTCCCGTGCCGCTCTTTTTAACCAGCAGCGCTGCCCCGACGCTCCCGCGGTGCAGCTCTTTTAGTGATGCGGGGCAGCGGCCACACCTGGTGCAGTACCTTTACAGTATTTCTTAAACCATTGTCAATATTTTATTACGATCACACTTCCCAGCCTTTCCCATGCTGCTCTTTTTAACCAGCAGCGCTGCCCCGACGCTCCCGCGGTGCAGCTCCCTTAGTGACACGGGGCAGGGGCCGAGAGCCCTCTAGGTGCGGCTCCTCTATAGCACTTTACCGTTTTCTATTTTATTTCATTGGCACCTCGCGCGTTGCGCCGGGCGCCTCATTCGGGGACATGCGCCGGCTCCCACAGCGCCCCGCCCGCCGCCGCTCCCCGGGGGCCTCCCCGCTGCTCTCGGGAGATCGCACACCGCACGCGGCCCAAGCCCCGTCTCGCCGACGGCACTCACCACCCGCCGCCCGCCGCCGCGTTCTCCCGCTCCCTACCGGCACGAAGCGGCGCTGCCGATGACGGAGCCGATGCGCGGCTGCCACGCCGCTCTCTCCGCGCCTCAGGGCCGGCGCCTTCGGCCGCTCAGGGCGGCGTCCCCGCATCCGGGCCAGCCCGCGGAGCTCCTGCCGCCGCCGCCGCCGCCCCCCGACTGAGGGGCCGCGACGCCGGCGCCCCCTTTTATACTCCGCACCCCCTTTTCCCGCCACTGCCGCGGTGGGCTCCCCCCGCCTCAAAATCGCCCAGAAGCGCCCGAGGCGGGAACGGCGCAGCCCCACCGGCGCCTCGGAGAAGCTCTTCTAGTGACAAGGAGCAGCGGCCACACCTGCTGCAGTACCTTTATTGTACCTCGTTTACCATGCTCAGCATTTCATTCCCTTTACACCTCTCAGCCTTTCCCGTGCCGCTCTTTTTAACCAGCAGCGCTGCCCCGACGCTCCCGCGGTGCAGCTCTTTTAGTGACACGGGGCAGCAGCCACTCCTGCTGCAGTACTTTTAAAGGATTTTCGACCATTTTATTTTATACCCTTCACAGATGCGACCTTTGCCGTGACACCTTTGAAGCAGCGCCCCTGCCCCACGTGCGCCGCGGTGCAGCTCATTTTATCCTGAGGAAGTGGCTACTCCTGCTGCGGTGTTGTTATTATTTCTCAGACCTTTCTCTATATTTTATTTCCCTCACCCCTCCAGTCCTTTTACGTGCCGCACGTTTACCATCAGCACCACCCCAAAGGTGCCGCGGTGCAGCTGTTTTAGTGAACCCACGCAGCGGCCACTCCTGCTGCTGTACCTTTTGAGTATTTCTTAGACCATTCTCAATATTTTATTGCGCTCACACTTCCCAGCCTTTCCGTGCTGCTCTTTTTGACCAGCAGCGCTGCCCCGACGCTCCCGCGGTGCAGCTCTTTTAGTGACGCGGGGCAGCGGCCACACCTGCTGCTGTACCTTTATTGTACCTCTTTTACCACGCTCAGCATTTCATTCCCTTTACACCTCTCACGCTTTCCAGTGCCGCTCTTTTTAACCAGCAGCGCTGCCCCGACGCTCCCGCGGTGCAGCTCTTTTAGTGATGCGGAGCAGCGGCCACTCCTGCTGCTGTACCTTTATTGTACCTCGTTTACCATGCTCAGCATTTTATTCCCTTTACACCTCTCACGCTTTCCGGACCCCTTTTTAACCAGCAGCGCTGCCCCGACCGTCCCGAGATGCAGCTCTTTTAGTGATGCGGGGCAGCGGCCACTCCTGCTGCAGTACCTTTTCAATATTTCTTAGACCATTGTCAATATTTTATTGCGCTCACACTTCCCAGCCTTTCCCATGCTGCTCTGTTTAACCAGCAGCGCTGCCCCGACGCTCCCGAGGTGCAGCTCTTTTAGTGATGCGGGGCAGCGGCCACACCTGCTGCAGTACCTTTATTGTACCTCTTTTACCATGCTCAGCATTTCATTCCCTTTACACCTCTCACGCTTTCCGGACCCCTTTTTAACCAGCAGCGCTGCCCCGACGGTCCCGCGGTGCAGCTCTTTTAGTGACGCGGGGCAGCGGCCACTCCTGCTGCTGTACCTTTATTGTACCTCGTTTACCATGCTCAGCATTTCATTCCCTTTACACCTCTCAGCCTTTCCCGTGCCGCTCTTTTTAACCAGCAGCGCTGCCCCGACGCTCCCGCGGTGCAGCTCTTTTAGTCACACGGGGCAGCGGCCACACCTGCTGCTGTACCTTTATTGTACCTCGTTTACCATGCTCAGCATTTTATTCCCTTTACACCTCTCAAGCTTTCCGGACTCCTTTTTAACCAGCAGCGCTGCCCCGACGCTCCCGCGGTGCAGCTCTTTTAGTCACACGGGGCAGCGGCCACTCCTGCAGCAGTATCTTTATTGTACCTCTTTTACCATGCTCAGCATTTCATTCCCTTTACACCTCTCACGCTTTCCGGACCCCTTTTTAGCCAGCAGCGCTGCCCCGACGGTCCCGCGGTGCAGCTCTTTTAGTGACGCGGGGCAGCGGCCACACCTGCTGCAGTACCTTTATTGTACCTCGTTTACAATGCTCAGCATTTTATTCCCTTTACACCTCTCAGCCTTTCCCGTGCCGCTCTTTTTAACCAGCAGCGCTGCCCCGACGCTCCCGAGGTGCAGCTCTTTTAGTCACACGGGGCAGCGACCACTCCTGCTGCTGTACCTTTACAGTATTTCTTAAACCATTGCCAATATTTTATTGCGATCACACTTCCCAGCCTTTCCCATGCTGCTCTTTTTAACCAGCAGCGCTGCCCCGACGCTCCCGCGGTGCAGCTCTTTTAGTGACGCGGAGCAGCGGCCACTCCTGCTGCTGTACCTTTATTGTACCTCGTTTACCATGCTCAGCATTTTATTCCCTTTACACCTCTCACGCTTTCCGGACCCCTTTTTAACCAGCAGCGCTGACCCGACCGTCCCGCGGTGCAGCTCTTTTAGTGATGCGGGGCAGCGGCCACACCTGCTGCACTACCTTTATTGTACCTCGTTTACCATGCTCAGCATTTTATTCCCTTTACACCTCTCACGCTTTCCGGACCCCTTTTTAACCAGCAGCGCTGCCCCGACGGTCCCGCGGTGCAGCTCTTTTAGTGACGCGGGGCAGCGGCCACTCCTGCTGCTGTACCTTTATTGTACCTCGTTTACCATGCTCAGCATTTCATTCCCTTTACACCTCTCAGCCTTTCCCGTGCCGCTCTTTTTAACCAGCAGCGCTGCCCCGACGCTCCCGCGGTGCAGCTCTTTTAGTCACACGGGGCAGCGGCCACACCTGCTGCTGTACCTTTATTGTACCTCGTTTACCATGCTCAGCATTTTATTCCCTTTACACCTCTCAAGCTTTCCGGACTCCTTTTTAACCAGCAGCGCTGCCCCGACGCTCCCGCGGTGCAGCTCGTTTAGTGATGCGGAGCAGCGGCCACTCCTGCTGCCGTACCTTTATTGTACCTCGTTTACCATGCTCAGCATTTCATTCCCTTTACACCTCTCAGCCTTTCCCGTGCCGCTCTTTTTAACCAGCAGCGCTGCCCCGACGCTCCCGCGGTGCAGCTCTTTTAGTCACACGGGGCAGCGGCCACTCCTGCTGCTGTACCTTTATTGTACCTCGTTTACCATGCTCAGCATTTTATTCCCTTTACACCTCTCACGCTTTCCGGACCCCTTTTTAACCAGCAGCGCTGCCCCGACCGTCCCGCGGTGCAGCTCTTTTAGTGATGCGGGGCAGCGGCCACTCCTGCTGCAGTACCTTTACAATATTTCTTAGACCATTGTCAATACTTTATTGCGCTGACGTTTCCCAGCCTTTCCCGTGCTGCTCTGTTTAACCAGCAGCGCTGCCCCGACGCTCCCGCGGTGCAGCTCTTTTAGTGACACGGGGCAGCGGCCACACCTGCTGCAGTACCTTTATTGTACCTCGTTTACCATGCTCAGCATTTTATTCCCTTTACACCTCTCAGCCTTTCCCGTGCCGCTCTTTTTAACCAGCAGCGCTGCCCCGACGGTCCCGCGGTGCAGCTCTTTTAGTGATGCGGAGCAGCGGCCACACCTGCTGCTGTATCTTTATTGTACCTCGTTTACCATGCTCAGCATTTTATTCCCTTTACACCTCTCAGCCTTTCCCGTGCCGCTCTTTTTAACCAGCAGCGCTGCGCCGACGCTCCCGCGGTGCAGCTCTTTTAGTCACACGGGGCAGCGGCCACCCCTCCTGAAGTACCTTTATTGTACCTCGTTTACCATGCTCAGCATTTTATTCCCTTTACACCTCTCACGCTTTCCCGTGCCGCTCTTTTTAACCAGCAGCGCTGCCCCGACGGTCCCGCGGTGCAGCTCTTTTAGTGATGCGGGGCAGCGGCCACACCTGCTGCTGTACCTTTATTGTACCTCGTTTACCATGCTCATCATTTCATTCCCTTTACACCTCTCACGCTTTCCGGACCCCTTTTTAACCAGCAGCGCTGCCCCGACCGTCCCGAGATGCAGCTCTTTTAGTGATGCGGGGCAGCGGCAACTCCTGCTGCTGTACCTTTTCAATATTTCTTAGACCATTGTCAATATTTTATTGCGCTCACACTTCCCAGCCTTTCCGTGCTGCTCTTTTTAACCAGCAGCGCTGCCCCGACGCTCCCGAGGTGCAGCTCTTTTAGTGATGCGGGGCAGCGGCCACACCTGCTGCACTACCTTTATTGTACCTCGTTTACCATGCTCAGCATTTTATTCCCTTTACACCTCTCACGCTTTCCGGACCCCTTTTTAACCAGCAGCACTGCCCCGACGGTCCCGCGGTGCAGCTCTTTTAGTGATGCGGGGCAGCGGCCACACCTGCTGCAGTACCTTTATTGTACCTCTTTTACCATGCTCAGCATTTCATTCCCTTTACACCTCTCAGCCTTTCCCGTGCCGCTCTTTTTAACCAGCAGCGCTGCCCCGACGCTCCCGCGGTGCAGCTCTTTTAGTGACGCGGAGCAGCGGCCACTCCTGCTGCTGTACCTTTATTGTACCTCGTTTACCATGCTCAGCATTTTATTCCCTTTACACCTCTCACGCTTTCCGGACCCCTTTTTAACCAGCAGCGCTGCCCCGACGCTCCCGCGGTGCAGCTCTTTTAGTGATGCGGGGCAGCGGCCACTCCTGCTGCAGTACCTTTACAGTATTTCTTAAACCATTGTCAATATTTTATTGCGCTCACACTTCCCAGCCTTTCCGTGCTGCTCTGTTTAACCAGCAGCGCTGCCCCGACGCTCCCGCGGTGCAGCTCTTTTAGTGACGCGGGGCAGCGGCCACTCCTGCTGCTGTACCTTTATTGTACCTCGTTTACCATGCTCAGCATTTCATTCCCTTTACACCTCTCAGCCTTTCCCGTGCCGCTCTTTTTAACCAGCAGCGCTGCCCCGACGCTCCCGCGGTGCAGCTCTTTTAGTGATGCGGGGCAGCGGCCACTCCTGCTGCTGTACCTTTACAGTATTTCTTAAACCATTGTCAATATTTTATTGCGCTCACACTTCCCAGCCTTTCCGTGCTGCTCTGTTTAACCAGCAGCACTGCCCCGACGCTCCCGCGGTGCAGCTCTTTTAGTGACGCGGGGCAGCGGCCACTCCTGCTGCTGTACCTTTATTGTACCTCGTTTACCATGCTCAGCATTTCATTCCCTTTACACCTCTCAGCCTTTCCCGTGCCGCTCTTTTTAACCAGCAGCGCTGCCCCGACGCTCCCGCGGTGCAGCTCTTTTAGTGACACGGGGCAGCGGCCACACCTGCTGCAGTACCTTTATTGTACCTCGTTTACAATGCTCAGCATTTTATTCCCTTTACACCTCTCAGCCTTTCCCGTGCCGCTCTTTTTAACCAGCAGCGCTGCCCCGACGCTCCCGCGGTGCAGCTCTTTTAGTGATGCGGAGCAGCGGCCACACCTGCTGCTGTATCTTTATTGTACCTCGTTTACCATGCTCAGCATTTTATTCCCTTTACACCTCTCGGCCTTTCCCGTGCCGCTCTTTTTAACCAGCAGCGCTGCGCCGACGCTCCCGCGGTGCAGCTCTTTTAGTCACACGGGGCAGCGGCCACTCCTGCTGCAGTACCTTTATTGTACCTCGTTTACCATGCTCAGCATTTTATTCCCTTTACACCTCTCACGCTTTCCGGACCCCTTTTTAACCAGCAGCACTGCCCCGACGCTCCCGCGGTGCAGCTCTTTTAGTCACACGGGGCAGCGGCCACTCCTGCTGCAGTACCTTTATTGTACCTCGTTTACCATGCTCAGCATTTCATTCCCTTTACACCTCTCACGCTTTCCGGACCCCTTTTTAACCAGCAGCGCTGCCCCGACCGTCCCGCGGTGCAGCTCTTTTAGTGATGCGGGGCAGCGGCCACTCCTGCTGCTGTACCTTTATTGTACCTCGTTTACCATGCTCAGCATTTTATTCCCTTTACACCTCTCAGCCTTTCCCGTGCCGCTCTTTTTAACCAGCAGCGCTGCCCCGACGGTCCCGCGGTGCAGCTCTTTTAGTGATGCGGAGCAGCGGCCACTCCTGCTGCAGTACCTTTATTGTACCTCGTTTACCATGCTCAGCATTTTATTCCCTTTACACCTCTCACGCTTTCCGGACCCCTTTTTAACCAGCAGCACTGCCCCGACGCTCCCGCGGTGCAGCTCTTTTAGTCACACGGGGCAGCGGCCACACCTGCTGCAGTACCTTTATTGTACCTCGTTTACCATGCTCAGCATTTTATTCCCTTTACACCTCTCACGCTTTCCGGACCCCTTTTTAACCAGCAGCGCTGCCCCGACCGTCCCGCGGTGCAGCTCTTTTAGTGATGCGGGGCAGCGGCCACTCCTGCTGCTGTACCTTTACAATATTTCTTAGACCATTGTCAATACTTTATTGCGCTGACGTTTCCCAGCCTTTCCCGTGCCGCTCTTTTTAACCAGCAGCGCTGCCCCGACGCTCCCGAGGTGCAGCTCCCTTAGTGACACGGGGCAGGGGCCGAGAGCCCTCTAGGTGCGGCTCCTCTATAGCACTTTACCGTTTTCTATTTTATTTCATTGGCACCTCGCGCGTTGCGCCGGGCGCCTCATTCGGGGACATGCGCCGGCTCCCACAGCGCCCCGCCCGCCGCCGCTCCCCGGGGGCCTCCCCGCTGCTCTCGGGAGATCGCACACCGCACGCGGCCCAAGCCCCGTCTCGCCGACGGCACTCACCACCCGCCGCCCGCCGCCGCGTTCTCCCGCTCCCTACCGGCACGAAGCGGCGCTGCCGATGACGGAGCCGATGCGCGGCTGCCACGCCGCTCTCTCCGCGCCTCAGGGCCGGCGCCTTCGGCCGCACAGGGCGGCGTCCCCGCATCCGGGCCAGCCCGCGGAGCTCCTGCCGCCGCCGCCGCCGCCCCCCGACTGAGGGGCCGCGACGCCGGCGCCCCCTTTTATACTCCGCACCCCCTTTTCCCGCCACTGCCGCGGTGGGCTCCCCCCGCCTCAAAATCGCCCAGAAGCGCCCGAGGCGGGAACGGCGCAGCCCCACCGGCGCCTCGGAGAAGCTCTTCTAGTGACAAGGAGCAGCGGCCACTCCTGCTGCAGTACCTTTTCAATATTTCTTAGACCATTGTCAATATTTTATTGCGCTCACACTTCCCAGCCTTTCCCATACTGCTCTGTTTAACCAGCAGCGCTGCCCCGACGCTCCCGCGGTGCAGCTCTTTTAGTGACGCGGGGCAGCGGCCACACCTGCTGCTGTACCTTTATTGTACCTCGTTTACCATGCTCAGCATTTTATTCCCTTTACACCTTTCACGCATTCCGGACCCCTTTTTAACCTGCAGCGCTGCCCCGACCGTCCCGCGGTGCAGCTCTTTTAGTGACGCGGGGCAGCGGCCACACCTGCTGCAGTACCTTTATTGTACCTCGTTTACCATGCTCAGCATTTCATTCCCTTTACACCTCTCATCCTTTCCGGACCCCTTTTTAACCAGCAGCGCTGCCCCGACCGTCCCGCGGTGCAGCTCTTTTAGTGATGCGGGGCAGCGGCCACACCTGCTGCTGTACCTTTATTGTACCTCGTTTACCATGCTCAGCATTTCATTCCCTTTACACCTCTCAGCCTTTCCCGTGCCGCTCATTTTAACCAGCAGCGCTGCCCCGACGCTCCCGCGGTGCAGCTCTTTTAGTGACACGGGGCAGCGCCCTCACCTGCTGCTGTACCTTTATTGTACCTCGCTTACCATGCTCAGCATTTTATTCCCTTTACACCTCTCACGCTTTCCGGACCCCTTTTTAACCAGCAGCACTGCCCCGACGCTCCCGCGGTGCAGCTCTTTTAGTGACACGGGGCAGCGGCCACACCTGCTGCTGTACCTTTATTGTACCTCGTTTACCATGCTCAGCATTTCATTCCCTTTACACCTCTCAGCCTTTCCCGTGCCGCTCTTTTTAACCAGCAGCGCTGCCCCGACGCTCCCGCGGTGCAGCTCTTTTAGTCACACGGGGCAGCGGCCACACCTGCTGCAGTACCTTTATTGTACCTCGTTTACCATGCTCAGCATTTCATTCCCTTTACACCTCTCACGCTTTCCGGACCCCTTTTTAACCAGCAGCGCTGCCCCGACGCTCCCGAGGTGCAGCTCTTTTAGTGATGCGGGGCAGCGGCCACACCTGCTGCAGTATCTTTATTGTACCTCTTTTACCATGCTCAGCATTTCATTCCCTTTACACCTCTCACGCTTTCCGGACCCCTTTTTAGCCAGCAGCGCTGCCCCGACGGTCCCGCGGTGCAGCTCTTTTAGTGATGCGGGGCAGCGGCCACACCTGCTGCAGTATCTTTATTGTACCTCTTTTACCATGCTCAGCATTTTATTCCCTTTACACCTCTCACGCTTTCCCGTGCCGCTCTTTTTAACCAGCAGCGCTGCCCCGACGCTCCCGCGGTGCAGCTCTTTTAGTGATGCGGGGCAGCGGCCACACCTGGTGCAGTACCTTTACAGTATTTCTTAAACCATTGTCAATATTTTATTGCGATCACACTTCCCAGCCTTTCCCATGCTGCTCTTTTTAACCAGCAGCGCTGCCCCGACGCTCCCGCGGTGCAGCTCCCTTAGTGACACGGGGCAGGGGCCGAGAGCCCTCTAGGTGCGGCTCCTCTATAGCACTTTACCGTTTTCTATTTTATTTCATTGGCACCTCGCGCGTTGCGCCGGGCGCCTCATTCGGGGACATGCGCCGGCTCCCACAGCGCCCCGCCCGCCGCCGCTCCCCGGGGGCCTCCCCGCTGCTCTCGGGAGATCGCACACCGCACGCGGCCCAAGCCCCGTCTCGCCGACGGCACTCACCACCCGCCGCCCGCCGCCGCGTTCTCCCGCTCCCTACCGGCACGAAGCGGCGCTGCCGATGACGGAGCCGATGCGCGGCTGCCACGCCGCTCTCTCCGCGCCTCAGGGCCGGCGCCTTCGGCCGCACAGGGCGGCGTCCCCGCATCCGGGCCAGGCGGCGGAGCTCCTGCCGCCGCCGCCGCCGTCCCCCGACTGAGGGGCCGCGACGCCGGCGCCCCCTTTTATACTCCGCACCCCCTTTTCCCGCCACTGCCGCGGTGGGCTCCCCCCGCCTCAAAATCGCCCAGAAGCGCCCGAGGCGGGAACGGCGCAGCCCCACCGGCGCCTCGGAGAAGCTCTTCTAGTGACAAGGAGCAGCGGCCACTCCTGCTGCAGTACCTTTATTGTACCTCGTTTACCATGCTCAGCATTTCATTCCCTTTACACCTCTCAGCCTTTCCCGTGCCGCTCTTTTTAACCAGCAGCGCTGCCCCGACGCTCCCGCGGTGCAGCTCTTTTAGTGACACGGGGCAGCAGCCACTCCTGCTGCAGTACTTTTAAAGGATTTTCGACCATTTTATTTTATACCCTTCACAGATGCGACCTTTGCCGTGACACCTTTGAAGCAGCGCCCCTGCCCCACGTGCGCCGCGGTGCAGCTCATTTTATCCTGAGGAAGTGGCTACTCCTGCTGCGGTGTTGTTATTATTTCTCAGACCTTTCTCTATATTTTATTTCCCTCACCCCTCCAGTCCTTTTACGTGCCGCACGTTTACCATCAGCACCACCCCAAAGGTGCCGCGGTGCAGCTGTTTTAGTGAACCCACGCAGCGGCCACTCCTGCTGCTGTACCTTTTGAGTATTTCTTAGACCATTCTCAATATTTTATTGCGCTCACACTTCCCAGCCTTTCCGTGCTGCTCTTTTTGACCAGCAGCGCTGCCCCGACGCTCCCGCGGTGCAGCTCTTTTAGTGACGCGGGGCAGCGGCCACACCTGCTGCTGTACCTTTATTGTACCTCTTTTACCACGCTCAGCATTTCATTCCCTTTACACCTCTCACGCTTTCCAGTGCCGCTCTTTTTAACCAGCAGCGCTGCCCCGACGCTCCCGCGGTGCAGCTCTTTTAGTGATGCGGAGCAGCGGCCACTCCTGCTGCTGTACCTTTATTGTACCTCGTTTACCATGCTCAGCATTTTATTCCCTTTACACCTCTCACGCTTTCCGGACCCCTTTTTAACCAGCAGCGCTGCCCCGACCGTCCCGAGATGCAGCTCTTTTAGTGATGCGGGGCAGCGGCCACTCCTGCTGCAGTACCTTTTCAATATTTCTTAGACCATTGTCAATATTTTATTGCGCTCACACTTCCCAGCCTTTCCCATGCTGCTCTGTTTAACCAGCAGCGCTGCCCCGACGCTCCCGAGGTGCAGCTCTTTTAGTGATGCGGGGCAGCGGCCACACCTGCTGCAGTACCTTTATTGTACCTCTTTTACCATGCTCAGCATTTCATTCCCTTTACACCTCTCACGCTTTCCGGACCCCTTTTTAACCAGCAGCGCTGCCCCGACGGTCCCGCGGTGCAGCTCTTTTAGTGACGCGGGGCAGCGGCCACTCCTGCTGCTGTACCTTTATTGTACCTCGTTTACCATGCTCAGCATTTCATTCCCTTTACACCTCTCAGCCTTTCCCGTGCCGCTCTTTTTAACCAGCAGCGCTGCCCCGACCGTCCCGCGGTGCAGCTCTTTTAGTCACACGGGGCAGCGGCCACACCTGCTGCTGTACCTTTATTGTACCTCGTTTACCATGCTCAGCATTTTATTCCCTTTACACCTCTCAAGCTTTCCGGACTCCTTTTTAACCAGCAGCGCTGCCCCGACGCTCCCGCGGTGCAGCTCTTTTAGTCACACGGGGCAGCGGCCACTCCTGCAGCAGTATCTTTATTGTACCTCTTTTACCATGCTCAGCATTTCATTCCCTTTACACCTCTCACGCTTTCCGGACCCCTTTTTAGCCAGCAGCGCTGCCCCGACCGTCCCGCGGTGCAGCTCTTTTAGTGACGCGGGGCAGCGGCCACACCTGCTGCTGTACCTTTATTGTACCTCGTTTACAATGCTCAGCATTTTATTCCCTTTACACCTCTCAGCCTTTCCCGTGCCGCTCTTTTTAACCAGCAGCGCTGCCCCGACGCTCCCGAGGTGCAGCTCTTTTAGTCACACGGGGCAGCGACCACTCCTGCTGCTGTACCTTTACAGTATTTCTTAAACCATTGTCAATATTTTATTGCGCTCACACTTCCCAGCCTTTCCCATGCTGCTCTTTTTAACCAGCAGCGCTGCCCCGACGCTCCCGCGGTGCAGCTCTTTTAGTGACGCGGGGCAGCGGCCACTCCTGCTGCTTTACCTTTATTGTACCTCGTTTACCATGCTCAGCATTTTATTCCCTTTACACCTCTCACGCTTTCCGGACCCCTTTTTAACCAGCAGCGCTGCCCCGACCGTCCCGCGGTGCAGCTCTTTTAGTGATGCGGGGCAGCGGCCACTCCTGCTGCTGTACCTTTACAGTATTTCTTAGACCATTGTCAATATTTTATTCCGCTCACACTTCCCAGCCTTTCCGTGCTGCTCTTTTTAACCAGCAGCGCTGCCCCGACGCTCCCGCGGTGCAGCTCTTTTAGTGATGCGGGGCAGCGGCCACTCCTGCAGCAGTATCTTTATTGTACCTCGTTTACCATGCTCAGCATTTCATTCCCTTTACACCTCTCAGCCTTTCCCGTGCCGCTCTTTTTAACCAGCAGCGCTGCCCCGACCGTCCCGCGGTGCAGCTCTTTTAGTGACGCGGGGCAGCGGCCACTCCTGCTGCTTTACCTTTATTGTACCTCGTTTACCATGCTCAGCATTTTATTCCCTTTACACCTCTCACGCTTTCCGGACCCCTTTTTAACCAGCAGCGCTGCCCCGACCGTCCCGCGGTGCAGCTCTTTTAGTGATGCGGGGCAGCGGCCACTCCTGCTGCTGTACCTTTACAGTATTTCTTAGACCATTGTCAATATTTTATTCCGCTCACACTTCCCAGCCTTTCCGTGCTGCTCTTTTTAACCAGCAGCGCTGCCCCGACGCTCCCGCGGTGCAGCTCTTTTAGTGATGCGGGGCAGCGGCCACTCCTGCAGCAGTATCTTTATTGTACCTCGTTTACCATGCTCAGCATTTCATTCCCTTTACACCTCTCAGCCTTTCCCGTGCCGCTCTTTTTAACCAGCAGCGCTGCCCCGACGCTCCCGAGGTGCAGCTCTTTTAGTGACGCGGGGAAGCGGCCACACCTGCTGCAGTACCTTTCTTGTACCTCGTTTACCATGCTCAGCATTTTATTCCCTTTACACCTCTCAGCCTTTCCCGTGCTGCTCTTTTTAACCAGCAGCGCTGCCCCGACGGTCCCGCGGTGCAGCTCTTTTAGTGATGCGGAGCAGCGGCCACTCCTGCTGCTGTACCTTTATTGTACCTCGTTTACCATGCTCAGCATTTTATTCCCTTTACACCTCTCACGCTTTCCGGACCCCTTTTTAACCAGCAGCGCTGCCCCGACCGTCCCGCGGTGCAGCTCTTTTAGTGATGCGGGGCAGCGGCCACACCTGCTGCACTACCTTTATTGTACCTCGTTTACCATGCTCAGCATTTTATTCCCTTTACACCTCTCACGCTTTCCGGACCCCTTTTTAACCAGCAGCGCTGCCCCGACGGTCCCGCGGTGCAGCTCTTTTAGTGACGCGGGGCAGCGGCCACTCCTGCTGCTGTACCTTTATTGTACCTCGTTTACCATGCTCAGCATTTCATTCCCTTTACACCTCTCAGCCTTTCCCGTGCCGCTCTTTTTAACCAGCAGCGCTGCCCCGACGCTCCCGCGGTGCAGCTCTTTTAGTCACACGGGGCAGCGGCCACACCTGCTGCTGTACCTTTATTGTACCTCGTTTACCATGCTCAGCATTTCATTCCCTTTACACCTCTCAAGCTTTCCGGACTCCTTTTTAACCAGCAGCGCTGCCCCGACGCTCCCGCGGTGCAGCTCTTTTAGCGATGCGGAGCAGCGGCCACTCCTGCTGCTGTACCTTTATTGTACCTCGTTTACCATGCTCAGCATTTCATTCCCTTTACACCTCTCAGCCTTTCCCGTGCCGCTCTTTTTAACCAGCAGCGCTGCCCCGACGCTCCCGCGGTGCAGCTCTTTTAGTCACACGGGGCAGCGGCCACTCCTGCTGCAGTACCTTTATTGTACCTCGTTTACCATGCTCAGCATTTTATTCCCTTTACACCTCTCACGCTTTCCGGACCCCTTTTTAACCAGCAGCGCTGCCCCGACGGTCCCGCGGTGCAGCTCTTTTAGTGACGCGGGGCAGCGGCCACTCCTGCTGCAGTATCTTTATTGTACCTCTTTTACCATGCTCAGCATTTCATTCCCTTTACACCTCTCAGCCTTTCCCGTGCCGCTCTTTTTAACCAGCAGCGCTGCGCCGACGGTCCCGCGGTGCAGCTCTTTTAGTGATGCGGGGCAGCGGCCACACCTGCTGCAGTACCTTTATTGTACCTCGTTTACCATGCTCAGCATTTCATTCCCTTTACACCTCTCACGCTTTCCGGACCCCTTTTTAACCGGCAGCACTGCCCCGACCGTCCCGCGGTGCAGCTCTTTTAGTGACACGGGGCAGCTACACCTGCTGCTGTACCTTTATTGTACCTCGTTTACCATGCTCAGCATTTCATTCCCTTTACACCTCTCACGCTTTCCGGACCCCTTTTTAACCAGCAGCGCTGCCCCGACGCTCCCGCGGTGCAGCTCTTTTAGTGATGCGGGGCAGCGGCCACTCCTGCTGCTGTACCTTTACAATATTTCTTAGACCATTGTCAATACTTTATTGCGCTGACGTTTCTCAGCCTTTCCCGTGCTGCTCTGTTTAACCAGCAGCGCTGCCCCGACGCTCCCGCGGTGCAGCTCCCTTAGTGACACGGGGCAGGGGCCGAGAGCCCTCTAGGTGCGGCTCCTCTATAGCACTTTACCGTTTTCTATTTTATTTCATTGGCACCTCGCGCGTTGCGCCGGGCGCCTCATTCGGGGACATGCGCCGGCTCCCACAGCGCCCCGCCCGCCGCCGCTCCCCGGGGGCCTCCCCGCTGCTCTCGGGAGATCGCACACCGCACGCGGCCCAAGCCCCGTCTCGCCGACGGCACTCACCACCCGCCGCCCGCCGCCGCGTTCTCCCGCTCCCTACCGGCACGAAGCGGCGCTGCCGATGACGGAGCCGATGCGCGGCTGCCACGCCGCTCTCTCCGCGCCTCAGGGCCGGCGCCTTCGGCCGCACAGGGCGGCGTCCCCGCATCCGGGCCAGCCCGCGGAGCTCCTGCCGCCGCCGCCGCCGCCCCCCGACTGAGGGGCCGCGACGCCGGCGCCCCCTTTTATACTCCGCACCCCCTTTTCCCGCCACTGCCGCGGTGGGCTCCCCCCGCCTCAAAATCGCCCAGAAGCGCCCGAGGCGGGAACGGCGCAGCCCCACCGGCGCCTCGGAGAAGCTCTTCTAGTGACAAGGAGCAGCGGCCACCCCTCCTGCAGTACCTTTATTGTACCTCGTTTACCATGCTCAGCATTTCATTCCCTTTACACCTCTCACGCTTTCCGGACCCCTTTTTAACCAGCAGCGCTGCCCCGACGGTCCCGCGGTGCAGCTCTTTTAGTGACGCGGGGCAGCGGCCACTCCTGCTGCAGTATCTTTATTGTACCTCTTTTACCATGCTCAGCATTTCATTCCCTTTACACCTCTCAGCCTTTCCCGTGCCGCTCTTTTTAACCAGCAGCGCTGCCCCGACGCTCCCGCGGTGCAGCTCTTTTAGTCACACGGGGCAGCGGCCACACCTGCTGCAGTACCTTTACAGTATTTCTTAGACCATTGTCAATATTTTATTGCGCTCACACTTCCCAGCCTTTCCCGTGCCGCTCTTTTTAACCAGCAGCGCTGCCCCGACGGTCCCGCGGTGCAGCTCTTTTAGTGATGCGGGGCAGCGGCCACACCTGCTGCAGTACCTTTATTGTACCTCGTTTACCATGCTCAGCATTTTATTCCCTTTACACCTCTCACGCTTTCCGGACCCCTTTTTAACCAGCAGCGCTGCCCCGACCGTCCCGCGGTGCAGCTCTTTTAGTGATGCGGGGCAGCGGCCACACCTGCTGCAGTACCTTTATTGTACCTCGTTTACCATGCTCAGCATTTCATTCCCTTTACACCTCTCACGCTTTCCGGACCCCTTTTTAACCAGCAGCGCTGCCCCGACGCTCCCGCGGTGCAGCTCTTTTAGTGATGCGGGGCAGCGGCCACACCTGCTGCAGTATCTTTATTGTACCTCTTTTACCATGCTCAGCATTTCATTCCCTTTACACCTCTCACGCTTTCCGGACCCCTTTTTAGCCAGCAGCGCTGCCCCGACGGTCCCGCGGTGCAGCTCTTTTAGTGATGCGGGGCAGCGGCCACACCTGCTGCAGTATCTTTATTGTACCTCGTTTACCATGCTCAGCATTTTATTCCCTTTACACCTCTCACGCTTTCCCGTGCCGCTCTTTTTAACCAGCAGCGCTGCCCCGACGCTCCCGCGGTGCAGCTCTTTTAGTGATGCGGGGCAGCGGCCACACCTGCTGCTGTACCTTTATTGTACCTCGTTTACCATGCTCAGCATTTCATTCCCTTTACACCTCTCACGCTTTCCGGACCCCTTTTTAACCAGCAGCACTGCCCCGACGCTCCCGCGTTGCAGCTCTTTTAGTGACACGGGGCAGCGGCCACTCCTGCTGCTGTACCTTTATTGTACCTCGTTTACCATGCTCAGCATTTCATTCCCTTTACACCTCTCAGCCTTTCCCGTGCCGCTCTTTTTAACCAGCAGCGCTGCCCCGACGCTCCCGCGGTGCAGCTCTTTTAGTCACACGGGGCAGCGGCCACACCTGCTGCAGTACCTTTATTGTACCTCGTTTACCATGCTCAGCATTTTATTCCCTTTACACCTCTCACGCTTTCCGGACCCCTTTTTAACCAGCAGCGCTGCCCCGACCGTCCCGCGGTGCAGCTCTTTTAGTGATGCGGGGCAGCGGCCACTCCTGCTGCTGTACCTTTATTGTACCTCGTTTACCATGCTCAGCATTTCATTCCCTTTACACCTCTCACGCTTTCCGGACCCCTTTTTAACCAGCAGCGCTGCCCCGACGGTCCCGCGGTGCAGCTCTTTTAGTGATGCGGGGCAGCGGCCACTCCTGCTGCAGTACCTTTTCAATATTTCTTAGACCATTTTCAATATTTTATTGCGCTCACACTTCCCAGCCTTTCCCATGCTGCTCTGTTTAACCAGCAGCGCTGCCCCGACGCTCCCGCGGTGCAGCTCTTTTAGTGACGCGGAGCAGCGGCCACTCCTGCTGCTGTACCTTTATTGTACCTCGTTTACCATGCTCAGCATTTTATTCCCTTTACACCTCTCACGCTTTCCGGACCCCTTTTTAACCAGCAGCGCTGCCCCGACCGTCCCGCGGTGCAGCTCTTTTAGTGATGCGGGGCAGCGGCCACTCCTGCTGCTGTACCTTTACAATATTTCTTAGACCATTGTCAATATTTTATTCCGCTCACACTTCCCAGCCTTTCCGTGCTGCTCTTTTTAACCAGCAGCGCTGCCCCGACGGTCCCGCGGTGCAGCTCTTTTAGTGATGCGGGGCAGCGGCCACTCCTGCTGCAGTAACCTTTATTGTACCTCGTTTACCATGCTCAGCATTTTATTCCCTTTACACCTCTCAGCCTTTCCCGTGCCGCTCTTTTTAACCAGCAGCGCTGCCCCGACGCTCCCGCGGTGCAGCTCTTTTAGTCACACGGGGCAGCGGCCACACCTGCTGCAGTACCTTTATTGTACCTCGTTTACCATGCTCAGCATTTCATTCCCTTTACACCTCTCAGCCTTTCCCGTGCCGCTCTTTTTAACCAGCAGCGCTACGCCGACGCTCCCGCGGTGCAGCTCTTTTAGTGATGCGGGGCAGCGGCCACTCCTGCTGCTGTACCTTTTCAATATTTCTTAGACCATTTTCAATATTTTATTGCGCTCACACTTCCCAGCCTTTCCCATGCTGCTCTGTTTAACCAGCAGCGCTGCCCCGACGCTCCCGAGGTGCAGCTCTTTTAGTGATGCGGGGCAGCGGCCACACCTGCTGCAGTACCTTTATTGTACCTCGTTTACCATGCTCAGCATTTCATTCCCTTTACACCTCTCACGCTTTCCGGACCCCTTTTTAACCAGCAGCACTGCCCCGACGCTCCCGCGGTGCAGCTCTTTTAGTGATGCGGGGCAGCGGCCACACCTGCTGCAGTATCTTTATTGTAGTTCTTTTACCATGCTCAGCATTTCATTCCCTTTACACCTCTCACGCTTTCCGGACCCCTTTTTAACCAGCAGCGCTGCCCCGACCGTCCCGCGGTGCAGCTCTTTTAGTGACGCGGGGCAGCGGCCACACCTGCTGCAGTACCTTTATTGTACCTCGTTTACCATGCTCAGCATTTCATTCCCTTTACACCTCTCAGCCTTTCCCGTGCCGCTCTTTTTAACCAGCAGCGCTGCCCCGACGCTCCCGAGGTGCAGCTCTTTTAGTCACACGGGGCAGCGGCCACTCCTGCTGCTGTACCTTTACAGTATTTCTTAAACCATTGTCAATATTTTATTGCGCTCACACTTCCCAGCCTTTCCCATGCTGCTCTTTTTAACCAGCAGCGCTGCCCCGACGCTCCCGCGGTGCAGCTCTTTTAGTGACGCGGAGCAGCGGCCACTCCAGCTGCTGTACCTTTATTGTACCTCGTTTACCATGCTCAGCATTTTATTCCCTTTACACCTCTCACGCTTTCCGGACCCCTTTTTAACCAGCAGCGCTGCCCCGACGCTCCCGCGGTGCAGCTCTTTTAGTGATGCGGGGCAGCGGCCACACCTGCTGCTGTACCTTTATTGTACCTCGTTTACCATGCTCAGCATTTCATTCCCTTTACACCTCTCAGCCTTTCCCGTGCCGCACTTTTTAACCAGCAGCGCTGCCCCGACGCTCCCGCGGTGCAGCTCTTTTAGTCACACGGGGCAGCGGCCACACCTGCTGCAGTACCTTTATTGTACCTCGTTTACCATGCTCAGCATTTCATTCCCTTTACACCTCTCAGCCTTTCCCGTGCCGCTCTTTTTAACCAGCAGCACTGCCCCGACGCTCCCGCGGTGCAGCTCTTTTAGTCACACGGGGCAGCTACACCTGCTGCAGTACCTTTATTGTACCTCGTTTACCATGCTCAGCATTTCATTCCCTTTACACCTCTCACGCTTTCCGGACCCCTTTTTAACCAGCAGCGCTGCCCCGACGGTCCCGCGGTGCAGCTCTTTTAGTGATGCGGGGCAGCGGCCACACCTGCTGCAGTACCTTTATTGTACCTCGTTTACCATGCTCAGCATTTCATTCCCTTTACACCTCTCACGCTTTCCGGACCCCTTTTTAACCAGCAGCACTGCCCCGACGCTCCCGCGGTGCAGCTCTTTTAGTGACACGGGGCAGCTACACCTGCTGCTGTACCTTTATTGTACCTCGTTTACCATGCTCAGCATTTCATTCCCTTTACACCTCTCAGCCTTTCCCGTGCTGCTCTTTTTAACCAGCAGCGCTGCCCCGACGCTCCCGCGGTGCAGCTCTTTTAGTGACACGGGGCAGCGGCTACACCTGCTGCTGTACCTTTATTGTACCTCGTTTACCATGCTCAGCATTTCATTCCCTTTACACCTCTCAGCCTTTCCCGTGCCGCTCTTTTTAACCAGCAGCGCTGCCCCGACGCTCCCGCGGTGCAGCTCTTTTAGTCACACGGGGCAGCGGCCACACCTGCTGCTGTACCTTTATTGTACCTCGTTTACCATGCTCAGCATTTTATTCCCTTTACACCTCTCAAGCTTTCCGGACTCCTTTTTAACCAGCAGCGCTGCCCCGACGCTCCCGCGGTGCAGCTCTTTTAGTCACACGGGGCAGCGGCCACTCCTGCAGCAGTATCTTTATTGTACCTCTTTTACCATGCTCAGCATTTCATTCCCTTTACACCTCTCACGCTTTCCGGACCCCTTTTTAGCCAGCAGCGCTGCCCCGACGGTCCCGCGGTGCAGCTCTTTTAGTGACGCGGGGCAGCGGCCACACCTGCTGCAGTACCTTTATTGTACCTCGTTTACAATGCTCAGCATTTTATTCCCTTTACACCTCTCAGCCTTTCCCGTGCCGCTCTTTTTAACCAGCAGCGCTGCCCCGACGCTCCCGCGGTGCAGCTCTTTTAGTCACACGGGGCAGCGGCCACACCTGCTGCAGTACCTTTACAGTATTTCTTAGACCATTGTCAATATTTTATTGCGCTCACACTTCCCAGCCTTTCCCGTGCCGCTCTTTTTAACCAGCAGCGCTGCCCCGACGGTCCCGCGGTGCAGCTCTTTTAGTGATGCGGGGCAGCGGCCACACCTGCTGCAGTACCTTTATTGTACCTCGTTTACCATGCTCAGCATTTTATTCCCTTTACACCTCTCACGCTTTCCGGACCCCTTTTTAACCAGCAGCGCTGCCCCGACCGTCCCGCGGTGCAGCTCTTTTAGTGATGCGGGGCAGCGGCCACACCTGCTGCAGTACCTTTATTGTACCTCGTTTACCATGCTCAGCATTTCATTCCCTTTACACCTCTCACGCTTTCCGGACCCCTTTTTAACCAGCAGCGCTGCCCCGACGCTCCCGCGGTGCAGCTCTTTTAGTGATGCGGGGCAGCGGCCACACCTGCTGCAGTATCTTTATTGTACCTCTTTTACCATGCTCAGCATTTCATTCCCTTTACACCTCTCACGCTTTCCGGACCCCTTTTTAGCCAGCAGCGCTGCCCCGACGGTCCCGCGGTGCAGCTCTTTTAGTGATGCGGGGCAGCGGCCACACCTGCTGCAGTATCTTTATTGTACCTCGTTTACCATGCTCAGCATTTTATTCCCTTTACACCTCTCACGCTTTCCCGTGCCGCTCTTTTTAACCAGCAGCGCTGCCCCGACGCTCCCGCGGTGCAGCTCTTTTAGTGATGCGGGGCAGCGGCCACACCTGCTGCTGTACCTTTATTGTACCTCGTTTACCATGCTCAGCATTTCATTCCCTTTACACCTCTCACGCTTTCCGGACCCCTTTTTAACCAGCAGCACTGCCCCGACGCTCCCGCGTTGCAGCTCTTTTAGTGACACGGGGCAGCGGCCACTCCTGCTGCTGTACCTTTATTGTACCTCGTTTACCATGCTCAGCATTTCATTCCCTTTACACCTCTCAGCCTTTCCCGTGCCGCTCTTTTTAACCAGCAGCGCTGCCCCGACGCTCCCGCGGTGCAGCTCTTTTAGTCACACGGGGCAGCGGCCACACCTGCTGCAGTACCTTTATTGTACCTCGTTTACCATGCTCAGCATTTTATTCCCTTTACACCTCTCACGCTTTCCGGACCCCTTTTTAACCAGCAGCGCTGCCCCGACCGTCCCGCGGTGCAGCTCTTTTAGTGATGCGGGGCAGCGGCCACTCCTGCTGCTGTACCTTTATTGTACCTCGTTTACCATGCTCAGCATTTCATTCCCTTTACACCTCTCACGCTTTCCGGACCCCTTTTTAACCAGCAGCGCTGCCCCGACGGTCCCGCGGTGCAGCTCTTTTAGTGATGCGGGGCAGCGGCCACTCCTGCTGCAGTACCTTTTCAATATTTCTTAGACCATTTTCAATATTTTATTGCGCTCACACTTCCCAGCCTTTCCCATGCTGCTCTGTTTAACCAGCAGCGCTGCCCCGACGCTCCCGCGGTGCAGCTCTTTTAGTGACGCGGAGCAGCGGCCACTCCTGCTGCTGTACCTTTATTGTACCTCGTTTACCATGCTCAGCATTTTATTCCCTTTACACCTCTCACGCTTTCCGGACCCCTTTTTAACCAGCAGCGCTGCCCCGACCGTCCCGCGGTGCAGCTCTTTTAGTGATGCGGGGCAGCGGCCACTCCTGCTGCTGTACCTTTACAATATTTCTTAGACCATTGTCAATATTTTATTCCGCTCACACTTCCCAGCCTTTCCGTGCTGCTCTTTTTAACCAGCAGCGCTGCCCCGACGGTCCCGCGGTGCAGCTCTTTTAGTGATGCGGGGCAGCGGCCACTCCTGCTGCAGTAACCTTTATTGTACCTCGTTTACCATGCTCAGCATTTTATTCCCTTTACACCTCTCAGCCTTTCCCGTGCCGCTCTTTTTAACCAGCAGCGCTGCCCCGACGCTCCCGCGGTGCAGCTCTTTTAGTCACACGGGGCAGCGGCCACACCTGCTGCAGTACCTTTATTGTACCTCGTTTACCATGCTCAGCATTTCATTCCCTTTACACCTCTCAGCCTTTCCCGTGCCGCTCTTTTTAACCAGCAGCGCTACGCCGACGCTCCCGCGGTGCAGCTCTTTTAGTGATGCGGGGCAGCGGCCACTCCTGCTGCTGTACCTTTTCAATATTTCTTAGACCATTTTCAATATTTTATTGCGCTCACACTTCCCAGCCTTTCCCATGCTGCTCTGTTTAACCAGCAGCGCTGCCCCGACGCTCCCGAGGTGCAGCTCTTTTAGTGATGCGGGGCAGCGGCCACACCTGCTGCAGTACCTTTATTGTACCTCGTTTACCATGCTCAGCATTTCATTCCCTTTACACCTCTCACGCTTTCCGGACCCCTTTTTAACCAGCAGCACTGCCCCGACGCTCCCGCGGTGCAGCTCTTTTAGTGATGCGGGGCAGCGGCCACACCTGCTGCAGTATCTTTATTGTAGTTCTTTTACCATGCTCAGCATTTCATTCCCTTTACACCTCTCACGCTTTCCGGACCCCTTTTTAACCAGCAGCGCTGCCCCGACCGTCCCGCGGTGCAGCTCTTTTAGTGACGCGGGGCAGCGGCCACACCTGCTGCAGTACCTTTATTGTACCTCGTTTACCATGCTCAGCATTTCATTCCCTTTACACCTCTCAGCCTTTCCCGTGCCGCTCTTTTTAACCAGCAGCGCTGCCCCGACGCTCCCGAGGTGCAGCTCTTTTAGTCACACGGGGCAGCGGCCACTCCTGCTGCTGTACCTTTACAGTATTTCTTAAACCATTGTCAATATTTTATTGCGCTCACACTTCCCAGCCTTTCCCATGCTGCTCTTTTTAACCAGCAGCGCTGCCCCGACGCTCCCGCGGTGCAGCTCTTTTAGTGACGCGGAGCAGCGGCCACTCCAGCTGCTGTACCTTTATTGTACCTCGTTTACCATGCTCAGCATTTTATTCCCTTTACACCTCTCACGCTTTCCGGACCCCTTTTTAACCAGCAGCGCTGCCCCGACGCTCCCGCGGTGCAGCTCTTTTAGTGATGCGGGGCAGCGGCCACACCTGCTGCTGTACCTTTATTGTACCTCGTTTACCATGCTCAGCATTTCATTCCCTTTACACCTCTCAGCCTTTCCCGTGCCGCACTTTTTAACCAGCAGCGCTGCCCCGACGCTCCCGCGGTGCAGCTCTTTTAGTCACACGGGGCAGCGGCCACACCTGCTGCAGTACCTTTATTGTACCTCGTTTACCATGCTCAGCATTTCATTCCCTTTACACCTCTCAGCCTTTCCCGTGCCGCTCTTTTTAACCAGCAGCACTGCCCCGACGCTCCCGCGGTGCAGCTCTTTTAGTCACACGGGGCAGCTACACCTGCTGCAGTACCTTTATTGTACCTCGTTTACCATGCTCAGCATTTTATTCCCTTTACACCTCTCACGCTTTCCGGACCCCTTTTTAACCAGCAGCGCTGCCCCGACGGTCCCGCGGTGCAGCTCTTTTAGTGATGCGGGGCAGCGGCCACACCTGCTGCAGTACCTTTATTGTACCTCGTTTACCATGCTCAGCATTTCATTCCCTTTACACCTCTCACGCTTTCCGGACCCCTTTTTAACCAGCAGCACTGCCCCGACGCTCCCGCGGTGCAGCTCTTTTAGTGACACGGGGCAGCTACACCTGCTGCTGTACCTTTATTGTACCTCGTTTACCATGCTCAGCATTTCATTCCCTTTACACCTCTCAGCCTTTCCCGTGCTGCTCTTTTTAACCAGCAGCGCTGCCCCGACGCTCCCGCGGTGCAGCTCTTTTAGTGACACGGGGCAGCGGCTACACCTGCTGCTGTACCTTTATTGTACCTCGTTTACCATGCTCAGCATTTCATTCCCTTTACACCTCTCACGCTTTCCGGACCCCTTTTTAACCAGCAGCGCTGCCCCGACCGTCCCGCGGTGCAGCTCTTTTAGTGATGCGGGGCAGCGGCCACACCTGCTGCAGTACCTTTTCAATATTTCTTAGACCATTTTCAATATTTTATTGCGCTCACACTTCCCGGCCTTTCCCATACTGCTCTGTTTAACCAGCAGGGCTGCCCCGACGGTCCCGCGGTGCAGCTCTTTTAGTGATGCGGGGCAGCGGCCACACCTGCTGCTGTACCTTTATTGTACCTCGTTTACCATGCTCAGCATTTCATTCCCTTTACACCTCTCACGCTTTCCGGACCCCTTTTTAACCAGCAGCGCTGCCCCGACGGTCCCGCGGTGCAGCTCTTTTAGTGATGCGGGGCAGCGGCCACTCCTGCTGCAGTACCTTTATTGTAGTTCTTTTACCATGCTCAGCATTTCATTCCCTTTACACCTCTCAGCCTTTCCCGTGCCGCTCTTTTTAACCAGCAGCGCTGCCCCGACGCTCCCGCGGTGCAGCTCTTTTAGTCACACGGGGCAGCGGCCACACCTGCTGCAGTACCTTTATTGTACCTCGTTTACCATGCTCAGCATTTCATTCCCTTTACACCTCTCACGCTTTCCGGACCCCTTTTTAACCAGCAGCGCTGCCCCGACGGTCCCGCGGTGCAGCTCTTTTAGTGATGCGGGGCAGCGGCCACACCTGCTGCAGTACCTTTATTGTACCTCGTTTACCATGCTCAGCATTTCATTCCCTTTACACCTCTCAGCCTTTCCCGTGCCGCTCTTTTTCAACAGCAGCGCTGCCCCGACGCTCCCGAGGTGCAGCTCTTTTAGTGATGCGGGGCAGCGGCCACTCCTGCTGCTGTACCTTTATTGTACCTCTTTTACCATGCTCAGCATTTCATTCCCTTTACACCTCTCACGCTTTCCGGACCCCTTTTTAGCCAGCAGCGCTGCCCCGACGGTCCCGCGGTGCAGCTCTTTTAGTGATGCGGAGCAGCGGCCACACCTGCTGCAGTACCTTTATTGTACCTCGTTTACCATGCTCAGCATTTTATTCCCTTTACACCTCTCACGCTTTCCCGTGCCGCTCCTTTTAACCAGCAGCGCTGCCCCGACGCTCCCGCGGTGCAGCTCTTTTAGTGACACGGGGCAGCGGCCACACCTGGTGCAGTACCTTTACAGTATTTCTTAGACCATTGTCAATATTTTATTGCGCTCACACTTCCAGGCCTTTCCCATGCTACTCTGTTTAACCAGCAGCGCTGCCCCGACGCTCCCGCGGTGCAGCTCTTTTAGTCACACGGGGCAGCGGCCACACCTGCTGCTGTACCTTTATTGTACCTCGTTTACCATGCTCAGCATTTCATTCCCTTTACACCTCTCAGCCTTTCCCGTGCTGCTCTTTTTAACCAGCAGCGCTGCGCCGACGGTCCCGCGGTGCAGCTCTTTTAGTGATGCGGAGCAGCGGCCACACCTGCTGCAGTACCTTTATTGTACCTCGTTTACCATGCTCAGCATTTTATTCCCTTTACACCTCTCACGCTTTCCCGTGCTGCTCTGTTTAACCAGCAGCGCTGCCCCGACGCTCCCGCGGTGCAGCTCTTTTAGTCACACGGGGCAGCGGCCACACCTGCTGCTGTACCTTTATTGTACCTCGTTTACCATGCTCAGCATTTCATTCCCTTTACACCTCTCAGCCTTTCCCGTGCTGCTCTTTTTAACCAGCAGCGCTGCGCCGACGGTCCCGCGGTGCAGCTCTTTTAGTGATGCGGAGCAGCGGCCACACCTGCTGCTGTACCTTTATTGTACCTCGTTTACCATGCTCAGCATTTCATTCCCTTTACACCTCTCACGCTTTCCGGACCCCTTTTTAACCAGCAGCACTGCCCCGACGGTCCCGCGGTGCAGCTCTTTTAGTGATGCGGGGCAGCGGCCACTCCTGCTGCTGTACCTTTATTGTACCTCTTTTACCATGCTCAGCATTTCATTCCCTTTACACCTCTCAGCCTTTCCCGTGCTGCTCTTTTTAACCAGCAGCGCTGCCCCGACGCTCCCGCGGTGCAGCTCTTTTAGTGATGCGGAGCAGCGGCCACTCCTGCTGCTGTACCTTTATTGTACCTCGTTTACCATGCTCAGCATTTCATTCCCTTTACACCTCTCAGCCTTTCCCATGCTGCTCTGTTTAACCAGCAGCGCTGCCCCGACGCTCCCGCGGTGCAGCTCTTTTAGTGATGCGGGGCAGCGGCCACTCCTGCTGCAGTATCTTTATTGAACCTCTTTTACCATGCTCAGCATTTTATTCCCTTTACACCTTTCACGCATTCCGGACCCCTTTTTAACCAGCAGCGCTGCCCCGACGCTCCCGCGGTGCAGCTCTTTTAGTCACACGGGGCAGCGGCCACACCTGCTGCAGTACCTTTATTGTACCTCGTTTACCATGCTCAGCATTTCATTCCCTTTACACCTCTCACGCTTTCCGGACCCCTTTTTAACCAGCAGCACTGCCCCGACGCTCCCGCGGTGCAGCTCTTTTAGTGACACGGGGCAGCTACACCTGCTGCTGTACCTTTATTGTACCTCGTTTACCATGCTCAGCATTTTATTCCCTTTACACCTCTCACGCTTTCCCGTGCCGCTCTTTTTAACCAGCAGCGCTGCCCCGACGCTCCCGCGGTGCAGCTCTTTTAGTGATGCGGGGCAGCGGCCACACCTGGTGCAGTACCTTTACAGTATTTCTTAAACCATTGTCAATATTTTATTACGATCACACTTCCCAGCCTTTCCCATGCTGCTCTTTTTAACCAGCAGCGCTGCCCCGACGCTCCCGCGGTGCAGCTCCCTTAGTGACACGGGGCAGGGGCCGAGAGCCCTCTAGGTGCGGCTCCTCTATAGCACTTTACCGTTTTCTATTTTATTTCATTGGGACCTCGCGCGTTGCGCCGGGCGCCTCATTCGGGGACATGCGCCGGCTCCCACAGCGCCCCGCCCGCCGCCGCTCCCCGGGGGCCTCCCCGCTGCTCTCGGGAGATCGCACACCGCACGCGGCCCAAGCCCCGTCTCGCCGACGGCACTCACCACCCGCCGCCCGCCGCCGCGTTCTCCCGCTCCCTACCGGCACGAAGCGGCGCTGCCGATGACGGAGCCGATGCGCGGCTGCCACGCCGCTCTCTCCGCGCCTCAGGGCCGGCGCCTTCGGCCGCACAGGGCGGCGTCCCCGCATCCGGGCCAGCCCGCGGAGCTCCTGCCGCCGCCGCCGCCGCCCCCCGACTGAGGGGCCGCGACGCCGGCGCCCCCTTTTATACTCCGCACCCCCTTTTCCCGCCACTGCCGCGGTGGGCTCCCCCCGCCTCAAAATCGCCCAGAAGCGCCCGAGGCGGGAACGGCGCAGCCCCACCGGCGCCTCGGAGAAGCTCTTCTAGTGACAAGGAGCAGCGGCCACTCCTGCTGCAGTACCTTTATTGTACCTCGTTTACCATGCTCAGCATTTCATTCCCTTTACACCTCTCAGCCTTTCCCGTGCCGCTCTTTTTAACCAGCAGCGCTGCCCCGACGCTCCCGCGGTGCAGCTCTTTTAGTGACACGGGGCAGCAGCCACTCCTGCTGCAGTACTTTTAAAGGATTTTCGACCATTTTATTTTATACCCTTCACAGATGCGACCTTTGCCGTGACACCTTTGAAGCAGCGCCCCTGCCCCACGTGCGCCGCGGTGCAGCTCATTTTATCCTGAGGAAGTGGCTACTCCTGCTGCGGTGTTGTTATTATTTCTCAGACCTTTCTCTATATTTTATTTCCCTCACCCCTCCAGTCCTTTTACGTGCCGCACGTTTACCATCAGCACCACCCCAAAGGTGCCGCGGTGCAGCTGTTTTAGTGAACCCACGCAGCGGCCACTCCTGCTGCTGTACCTTTTGAGTATTTCTTAGACCATTCTCAATATTTTATTGCGCTCACACTTCCCAGCCTTTCCGTGCTGCTCTTTTTGACCAGCAGCGCTGCCCCGACGCTCCCGCGGTGCAGCTCTTTTAGTGACGCGGGGCAGCGGCCACACCTGCTGCTGTACCTTTATTGTACCTCTTTTACCACGCTCAGCATTTCATTCCCTTTACACCTCTCACGCTTTCCAGTGCCGCTCTTTTTAACCAGCAGCGCTGCCCCGACGCTCCCGCGGTGCAGCTCTTTTAGTGATGCGGAGCAGCGGCCACTCCTGCTGCTGTACCTTTATTGTACCTCGTTTACCATGCTCAGCATTTTATTCCCTTTACACCTCTCACGCTTTCCGGACCCCTTTTTAACCAGCAGCGCTGCCCCGACCGTCCCGAGATGCAGCTCTTTTAGTGATGCGGGGCAGCGGCCACTCCTGCTGCAGTACCTTTTCAATATTTCTTAGACCATTGTCAATATTTTATTGCGCTCACACTTCCCAGCCTTTCCCATGCTGCTCTGTTTAACCAGCAGCGCTGCCCCGACGCTCCCGAGGTGCAGCTCTTTTAGTGATGCGGGGCAGCGGCCACACCTGCTGCAGTACCTTTATTGTACCTCTTTTACCATGCTCAGCATTTCATTCCCTTTACACCTCTCACGCTTTCCGGACCCCTTTTTAACCAGCAGCGCTGCCCCGACGGTCCCGCGGTGCAGCTCTTTTAGTGACGCGGGGCAGCGGCCACTCCTGCTGCTGTACCTTTATTGTACCTCGTTTACCATGCTCAGCATTTCATTCCCTTTACACCTCTCAGCCTTTCCCGTGCCGCTCTTTTTAACCAGCAGCGCTGCCCCGACGCTCCCGCGGTGCAGCTCTTTTAGTCACACGGGGCAGCGGCCACACCTGCTGCTGTACCTTTATTGTACCTCGTTTACCATGCTCAGCATTTTATTCCCTTTACACCTCTCAAGCTTTCCGGACTCCTTTTTAACCAGCAGCGCTGCCCCGACGCTCCCGCGGTGCAGCTCTTTTAGTCACACGGGGCAGCGGCCACTCCTGCAGCAGTATCTTTATTGTACCTCTTTTACCATGCTCAGCATTTCATTCCCTTTACACCTCTCACGCTTTCCGGACCCCTTTTTAGCCAGCAGCGCTGCCCCGACGGTCCCGCGGTGCAGCTCTTTTAGTGACGCGGGGCAGCGGCCACACCTGCTGCAGTACCTTTATTGTACCTCGTTTACAATGCTCAGCATTTTATTCCCTTTACACCTCTCAGCCTTTCCCGTGCCGCTCTTTTTAACCAGCAGCGCTGCCCCGACGCTCCCGAGGTGCAGCTCTTTTAGTCACACGGGGCAGCGACCACTCCTGCTGCTGTACCTTTACAGTATTTCTTAAACCATTGTCAATATTTTATTGCGATCACACTTCCCAGCCTTTCCCATGCTGCTCTTTTTAACCAGCAGCGCTGCCCCGACGCTCCCGCGGTGCAGCTCTTTTAGTGACGCGGAGCAGCGGCCACTCCTGCTGCTGTACCTTTATTGTACCTCGTTTACCATGCTCAGCATTTTATTCCCTTTACACCTCTCACGCTTTCCGGACCCCTTTTTAACCAGCAGCGCTGACCCGACCGTCCCGCGGTGCAGCTCTTTTAGTGATGCGGGGCAGCGGCCACACCTGCTGCACTACCTTTATTGTACCTCGTTTACCATGCTCAGCATTTTATTCCCTTTACACCTCTCACGCTTTCCGGACCCCTTTTTAACCAGCAGCGCTGCCCCGACGGTCCCGCGGTGCAGCTCTTTTAGTGACGCGGGGCAGCGGCCACTCCTGCTGCTGTACCTTTATTGTACCTCGTTTACCATGCTCAGCATTTCATTCCCTTTACACCTCTCAGCCTTTCCCGTGCCGCTCTTTTTAACCAGCAGCGCTGCCCCGACGCTCCCGCGGTGCAGCTCTTTTAGTCACACGGGGCAACGGCCACACCTGCTGCTGTACCTTTATTGTACCTCGTTTACCATGCTCAGCATTTTATTCCCTTTACACCTCTCAAGCTTTCCGGACTCCTTTTTAACCAGCAGCGCTGCCCCGACGCTCCCGCGGTGCAGCTCGTTTAGTGATGCGGAGCAGCGGCCACTCCTGCTGCCGTACCTTTATTGTACCTCGTTTACCATGCTCAGCATTTCATTCCCTTTACACCTCTCAGCCTTTCCCGTGCCGCTCTTTTTAACCAGCAGCGCTGCCCCGACGCTCCCGCGGTGCAGCTCTTTTAGTCACACGGGGCAGCGGCCACTCCTGCTGCTGTACCTTTATTGTACCTCGTTTACCATGCTCAGCATTTTATTCCCTTTACACCTCTCACGCTTTCCGGACCCCTTTTTAACCAGCAGCGCTGCCCCGACCGTCCCGCGGTGCAGCTCTTTTAGTGATGCGGGGCAGCGGCCACTCCTGCTGCAGTACCTTTACAATATTTCTTAGACCATTGTCAATACTTTATTGCGCTGACGTTTCCCAGCCTTTCCCGTGCTGCTCTGTTTAACCAGCAGCGCTGCCCCGACGCTCCCGCGGTGCAGCTCTTTTAGTGACACGGGGCAGCGGCCACACCTGCTGCTGTATCTTTATTGTACCTCGTTTACCATGCTCAGCATTTTATTCCCTTTACACCTCTCAGCCTTTCCCGTGCCGCTCTTTTTAACCAGCAGCGCTGCGCCGACGCTCCCGCGGTGCAGCTCTTTTAGTCACACGGGGCAGCGGCCACCCCTCCTGAAGTACCTTTATTGTACCTCGTTTACCATGCTCAGCATTTTATTCCCTTTACACCTCTCACGCTTTCCCGTGCCGCTCTTTTTAACCAGCAGCGCTGCCCCGACGCTCCCGCGGTGCAGCTCTTTTAGTGATGCGGGGCAGCGGCCACACCTGCTGCTGTACCTTTATTGTACCTCGTTTACCATGCTCATCATTTCATTCCCTTTACACCTCTCACGCTTTCCGGACCCCTTTTTAACCAGCAGCGCTGCCCCGACCGTCCCGAGATGCAGCTCTTTTAGTGATGCGGGGCAGCGGCAACTCCTGCTGCTGTACCTTTTCAATATTTCTTAGACCATTGTCAATATTTTATTGCGCTCACACTTCCCAGCCTTTCCGTGCTGCTCTTTTTAACCAGCAGCGCTGCCCCGACGCTCCCGAGGTGCAGCTCTTTTAGTGATGCGGGGCAGCGGCCACACCTGCTGCACTACCTTTATTGTACCTCGTTTACCATGCTCAGCATTTTATTCCCTTTACACCTCTCACGCTTTCCGGACCCCTTTTTAACCAGCAGCACTGCCCCGACGGTCCCGCGGTGCAGCTCTTTTAGTGATGCGGGGCAGCGGCCACACCTGCTGCAGTACCTTTATTGTACCTCTTTTACCATGCTCAGCATTTCATTCCCTTTACACCTCTCAGCCTTTCCCGTGCCGCTCTTTTTAACCAGCAGCGCTGCCCCGACGCTCCCGCGGTGCAGCTCTTTTAGTGACGCGGAGCAGCGGCCACTCCTGCTGCTGTACCTTTATTGTACCTCGTTTACCATGCTCAGCATTTTATTCCCTTTACACCTCTCACGCTTTCCGGACCCCTTTTTAACCAGCAGCGCTGCCCCGACGCTCCCGCGGTGCAGCTCTTTTAGTGATGCGGGGCAGCGGCCACTCCTGCTGCAGTACCTTTACAGTATTTCTTAAACCATTGTCAATATTTTATTGCGCTCACACTTCCCAGCCTTTCCGTGCTGCTCTGTTTAACCAGCAGCGCTGCCCCGACGCTCCCGCGGTGCAGCTCTTTTAGTGACGCGGGGCAGCGGCCACTCCTGCTGCTGTACCTTTATTGTACCTCGTTTACCATGCTCAGCATTTCATTCCCTTTACACCTCTCAGCCTTTCCCGTGCCGCTCTTTTTAACCAGCAGCGCTGCCCCGACGCTCCCGCGGTGCAGCTCTTTTAGTGATGCGGGGCAGCGGCCACTCCTGCTGCTGTACCTTTACAGTATTTCTTAAACCATTGTCAATATTTTATTGCGCTCACACTTCCCAGCCTTTCCGTGCTGCTCTGTTTAACCAGCAGCACTGCCCCGACGCTCCCGCGGTGCAGCTCTTTTAGTGACGCGGGGCAGCGGCCACTCCTGCTGCTGTACCTTTATTGTACCTCGTTTACCATGCTCAGCATTTCATTCCCTTTACACCTCTCAGCCTTTCCCGTGCCGCTCTTTTTAACCAGCAGCGCTGCCCCGACGCTCCCGCGGTGCAGCTCTTTTAGTGACACGGGGCAGCGGCCACACCTGCTGCAGTACCTTTATTGTACCTCGTTTACAATGCTCAGCATTTTATTCCCTTTACACCTCTCAGCCTTTCCCGTGCCGCTCTTTTTAACCAGCAGCGCTGCCCCGACGCTCCCGCGGTGCAGCTCTTTTAGTGATGCGGAGCAGCGGCCACACCTGCTGCTGTATCTTTATTGTACCTCGTTTACCATGCTCAGCATTTTATTCCCTTTACACCTCTCGGCCTTTCCCGTGCCGCTCTTTTTAACCAGCAGCGCTGCGCCGACGCTCCCGCGGTGCAGCTCTTTTAGTCACACGGGGCAGCGGCCACTCCTGCTGCAGTACCTTTATTGTACCTCGTTTACCATGCTCAGCATTTTATTCCCTTTACACCTCTCACGCTTTCCGGACCCCTTTTTAACCAGCAGCACTGCCCCGACGCTCCCGCGGTGCAGCTCTTTTAGTCACACGGGGCAGCGGCCACTCCTGCTGCAGTACCTTTATTGTACCTCGTTTACCATGCTCAGCATTTCATTCCCTTTACACCTCTCACGCTTTCCGGACCCCTTTTTAACCAGCAGCGCTGCCCCGACCGTCCCGCGGTGCAGCTCTTTTAGTGATGCGGGGCAGCGGCCACTCCTGCTGCTGTACCTTTATTGTACCTCGTTTACCATGCTCAGCATTTTATTCCCTTTACACCTCTCAGCCTTTCCCGTGCCGCTCTTTTTAACCAGCAGCGCTGCCCCGACGGTCCCGCGGTGCAGCTCTTTTAGTGATGCGGAGCAGCGGCCACTCCTGCTGCAGTACCTTTATTGTACCTCGTTTACCATGCTCAGCATTTTATTCCCTTTACACCTCTCACGCTTTCCGGACCCCTTTTTAACCAGCAGCACTGCCCCGACGCTCCCGCGGTGCAGCTCTTTTAGTCACACGGGGCAGCGGCCACACCTGCTGCAGTACCTTTATTGTACCTCGTTTACCATGCTCAGCATTTTATTCCCTTTACACCTCTCACGCTTTCCGGACCCCTTTTTAACCAGCAGCGCTGCCCCGACCGTCCCGCGGTGCAGCTCTTTTAGTGATGCGGGGCAGCGGCCACTCCTGCTGCTGTACCTTTACAATATTTCTTAGACCATTGTCAATACTTTATTGCGCTGACGTTTCCCAGCCTTTCCCGTGCCGCTCTTTTTAACCAGCAGCGCTGCCCCGACGCTCCCGAGGTGCAGCTCCCTTAGTGACACGGGGCAGGGGCCGAGAGCCCTCTAGGTGCGGCTCCTCTATAGCACTTTACCGTTTTCTATTTTATTTCATTGGCACCTCGCGCGTTGCGCCGGGCGCCTCATTCGGGGACATGCGCCGGCTCCCACAGCGCCCCGCCCGCCGCCGCTCCCCGGGGGCCTCCCCGCTGCTCTCGGGAGATCGCACACCGCACGCGGCCCAAGCCCCGTCTCGCCGACGGCACTCACCACCCGCCGCCCGCCGCCGCGTTCTCCCGCTCCCTACCGGCACGAAGCGGCGCTGCCGATGACGGAGCCGATGCGCGGCTGCCACGCCGCTCTCTCCGCGCCTCAGGGCCGGCGCCTTCGGCCGCACAGGGCGGCGTCCCCGCATCCGGGCCAGCCCGCGGAGCTCCTGCCGCCGCCGCCGCCGCCCCCCGACTGAGGGGCCGCGACGCCGGCGCCCCCTTTTATACTCCGCACCCCCTTTTCCCGCCACTGCCGCGGTGGGCTCCCCCCGCCTCAAAATCGCCCAGAAGCGCCCGAGGCGGGAACGGCGCAGCCCCACCGGCGCCTCGGAGAAGCTCTTCTAGTGACAAGGAGCAGCGGCCACTCCTGCTGCAGTACCTTTTCAATATTTCTTAGACCATTGTCAATATTTTATTGCGCTCACACTTCCCAGCCTTTCCCATACTGCTCTGTTTAACCAGCAGCGCTGCCCCGACGCTCCCGCGGTGCAGCTCTTTTAGTGACGCGGGGCAGCGGCCACACCTGCTGCTGTACCTTTATTGTACCTCGTTTACCATGCTCAGCATTTTATTCCCTTTACACCTTTCACGCATTCCGGACCCCTTTTTAACCTGCAGCGCTGCCCCGACCGTCCCGCGGTGCAGCTCTTTTAGTGACGCGGGGCAGCGGCCACACCTGCTGCAGTACCTTTATTGTACCTCGTTTACCATGCTCAGCATTTTATTCCCTTTACACCTCTCAGCCTTTCCCGTGCCGCTCTTTTTAACCAGCAGCGCTGCCCCGACGCTCCCGCGGTGCAGCTCTTTTAGTGACACGGGGCAGCGGCCACACCTGCTGCTGTACCTTTATTGTACCTCGTTTACCATGCTCAGCATTTTATTCCCTTTACACCTCTCACGCTTTCCGGACCCCTTTTTAACCAGCAGCGCTGCCCCGACGGTCCCGCGGTGCAGCTCTTTTAGTGATGCGGGGCAGCGGCCACACCTGCTGCAGTACCTTTATTGTACCTCGTTTACCATGCTCAGCATTTCATTCCCTTTACACCTCTCATCCTTTCCGGACCCCTTTTTAACCAGCAGCGCTGCCCCGACCGTCCCGCGGTGCAGCTCTTTTAGTGATGCGGGGCAGCGGCCACACCTGCTGCTGTACCTTTATTGTACCTCGTTTACCATGCTCAGCATTTCATTCCCTTTACACCTCTCAGCCTTTCCCGTGCCGCTCATTTTAACCAGCAGCGCTGCCCCGACGCTCCCGCGGTGCAGCTCTTTTAGTGACACGGGGCAGCGCCCTCACCTGCTGCTGTACCTTTATTGTACCTCGCTTACCATGCTCAGCATTTTATTCCCTTTACACCTCTCACGCTTTCCGGACCCCTTTTTAACCAGCAGCACTGCCCCGACGCTCCCGCGGTGCAGCTCTTTTAGTGACACGGGGCAGCGGCCACACCTGCTGCTGTACCTTTATTGTACCTCGTTTACCATGCTCAGCATTTCATTCCCTTTACACCTCTCAGCCTTTCCCGTGCCGCTCTTTTTAACCAGCAGCGCTGCCCCGACCGTCCCGCGGTGCAGCTCTTTTAGTGATGCGGGGCAGCGGCCACACCTGCTGCAGTACCTTTATTGTACCTCGTTTACCATGCTCAGCATTTCATTCCCTTTACACCTCTCACGCTTTCCGGACCCCTTTTTAACCAGCAGCGCTGCCCCGACGCTCCCGAGGTGCAGCTCTTTTAGTGATGCGGGGCAGCGGCCACACCTGCTGCAGTATCTTTATTGTACCTCTTTTACCATGCTCAGCATTTCATTCCCTTTACACCTCTCACGCTTTCCGGACCCCTTTTTAGCCAGCAGCGCTGCCCCGACGGTCCCGCGGTGCAGCTCTTTTAGTGATGCGGGGCAGCGGCCACACCTGCTGCAGTATCTTTATTGTACCTCTTTTACCATGCTCAGCATTTTATTCCCTTTACACCTCTCACGCTTTCCCGTGCCGCTCTTTTTAACCAGCAGCGCTGCCCCGACGCTCCCGCGGTGCAGCTCTTTTAGTGATGCGGGGCAGCGGCCACACCTGGTGCAGTACCTTTACAGTATTTCTTAAACCATTGTCAATATTTTATTGCGATCACACTTCCCAGCCTTTCCCATGCTGCTCTTTTTAACCAGCAGCGCTGCCCCGACGCTCCCGCGGTGCAGCTCCCTTAGTGACACGGGGCAGGGGCCGAGAGCCCTCTAGGTGCGGCTCCTCTATAGCACTTTACCGTTTTCTATTTTATTTCATTGGCACCTCGCGCGTTGCGCCGGGCGCCTCATTCGGGGACATGCGCCGGCTCCCACAGCGCCCCGCCCGCCGCCGCTCCCCGGGGGCCTCCCCGCTGCTCTCGGGAGATCGCACACCGCACGCGGCCCAAGCCCCGTCTCGCCGACGGCACTCACCACCCGCCGCCCGCCGCCGCGTTCTCCCGCTCCCTACCGGCACGAAGCGGCGCTGCCGATGACGGAGCCGATGCGCGGCTGCCACGCCGCTCTCTCCGCGCCTCAGGGCCGGCGCCTTCGGCCGCACAGGGCGGCGTCCCCGCATCCGGGCCAGGCGGCGGAGCTCCTGCCGCCGCCGCCGCCGTCCCCCGACTGAGGGGCCGCGACGCCGGCGCCCCCTTTTATACTCCGCACCCCCTTTTCCCGCCACTGCCGCGGTGGGCTCCCCCCGCCTCAAAATCGCCCAGAAGCGCCCGAGGCGGGAACGGCGCAGCCCCACCGGCGCCTCGGAGAAGCTCTTCTAGTGACAAGGAGCAGCGGCCACTCCTGCTGCAGTACCTTTATTGTACCTCGTTTACCATGCTCAGCATTTCATTCCCTTTACACCTCTCAGCCTTTCCCGTGCCGCTCTTTTTAACCAGCAGCGCTGCCCCGACGCTCCCGCGGTGCAGCTCTTTTAGTGACACGGGGCAGCAGCCACTCCTGCTGCAGTACTTTTAAAGGATTTTCGACCATTTTATTTTATACCCTTCACAGATGCGACCTTTGCCGTGACACCTTTGAAGCAGCGCCCCTGCCCCACGTGCGCCGCGGTGCAGCTCATTTTATCCTGAGGAAGTGGCTACTCCTGCTGCGGTGTTGTTATTATTTCTCAGACCTTTCTCTATATTTTATTTCCCTCACCCCTCCAGTCCTTTTACGTGCCGCACGTTTACCATCAGCACCACCCCAAAGGTGCCGCGGTGCAGCTGTTTTAGTGAACCCACGCAGCGGCCACTCCTGCTGCTGTACCTTTTGAGTATTTCTTAGACCATTCTCAATATTTTATTGCGCTCACACTTCCCAGCCTTTCCGTGCTGCTCTTTTTGACCAGCAGCGCTGCCCCGACGCTCCCGCGGTGCAGCTCTTTTAGTGACGCGGGGCAGCGGCCACACCTGCTGCTGTACCTTTATTGTACCTCTTTTACCACGCTCAGCATTTCATTCCCTTTACACCTCTCACGCTTTCCAGTGCCGCTCTTTTTAACCAGCAGCGCTGCCCCGACGCTCCCGCGGTGCAGCTCTTTTAGTGATGCGGAGCAGCGGCCACTCCTGCTGCTGTACCTTTATTGTACCTCGTTTACCATGCTCAGCATTTTATTCCCTTTACACCTCTCACGCTTTCCGGACCCCTTTTTAACCAGCAGCGCTGCCCCGACCGTCCCGAGATGCAGCTCTTTTAGTGATGCGGGGCAGCGGCCACTCCTGCTGCAGTACCTTTTCAATATTTCTTAGACCATTGTCAATATTTTATTGCGCTCACACTTCCCAGCCTTTCCCATGCTGCTCTGTTTAACCAGCAGCGCTGCCCCGACGCTCCCGAGGTGCAGCTCTTTTAGTGATGCGGGGCAGCGGCCACACCTGCTGCAGTACCTTTATTGTACCTCTTTTACCATGCTCAGCATTTCATTCCCTTTACACCTCTCACGCTTTCCGGACCCCTTTTTAACCAGCAGCGCTGCCCCGACGGTCCCGCGGTGCAGCTCTTTTAGTGACGCGGGGCAGCGGCCACTCCTGCTGCAGTATCTTTATTGTACCTCGTTTACCATGCTCAGCATTTCATTCCCTTTACACCTCTCAGCCTTTCCCGTGCCGCTCTTTTTAACCAGCAGCGCTGCCCCGACCGTCCCGCGGTGCAGCTCTTTTAGTCACACGGGGCAGCGGCCACACCTGCTGCTGTACCTTTATTGTACCTCGTTTACCATGCTCAGCATTTTATTCCCTTTACACCTCTCAAGCTTTCCGGACTCCTTTTTAACCAGCAGCGCTGCCCCGACGCTCCCGCGGTGCAGCTCTTTTAGTCACACGGGGCAGCGGCCACTCCTGCAGCAGTATCTTTATTGTACCTCTTTTACCATGCTCAGCATTTCATTCCCTTTACACCTCTCACGCTTTCCGGACCCCTTTTTAGCCAGCAGCGCTGCCCCGACCGTCCCGCGGTGCAGCTCTTTTAGTGACGCGGGGCAGCGGCCACACCTGCTGCTGTACCTTTATTGTACCTCGTTTACAATGCTCAGCATTTTATTCCCTTTACACCTCTCAGCCTTTCCCGTGCCGCTCTTTTTAACCAGCAGCGCTGCCCCGACGCTCCCGAGGTGCAGCTCTTTTAGTCACACGGGGCAGCGACCACTCCTGCTGCTGTACCTTTACAGTATTTCTTAAACCATTGTCAATATTTTATTGCGCTCACACTTCCCAGCCTTTCCCATGCTGCTCTTTTTAACCAGCAGCGCTGCCCCGACGCTCCCGCGGTGCAGCTCTTTTAGTGACGCGGGGCAGCGGCCACTCCTGCTGCTTTACCTTTATTGTACCTCGTTTACCATGCTCAGCATTTTATTCCCTTTACACCTCTCACGCTTTCCGGACCCCTTTTTAACCAGCAGCGCTGCCCCGACCGTCCCGCGGTGCAGCTCTTTTAGTGATGCGGGGCAGCGGCCACTCCTGCTGCTGTACCTTTACAGTATTTCTTAGACCATTGTCAATATTTTATTCCGCTCACACTTCCCAGCCTTTCCGTGCTGCTCTTTTTAACCAGCAGCGCTGCCCCGACGCTCCCGCGGTGCAGCTCTTTTAGTGATGCGGGGCAGCGGCCACTCCTGCAGCAGTATCTTTATTGTACCTCGTTTACCATGCTCAGCATTTCATTCCCTTTACACCTCTCAGCCTTTCCCGTGCCGCTCTTTTTAACCAGCAGCGCTGCCCCGACGCTCCCGCGGTGCAGCTCTTTTAGTGACGCGGGGCAGCGGCCACACCTGCTGCAGTACCTTTCTTGTACCTCGTTTACCATGCTCAGCATTTTATTCCCTTTACACCTCTCAGCCTTTCCCGTGCTGCTCTTTTTAACCAGCAGCGCTGCCCCGACGGTCCCGCGGTGCAGCTCTTTTAGTGATGCGGAGCAGCGGCCACTCCTGCTGCTGTACCTTTATTGTACCTCGTTTACCATGCTCAGCATTTTATTCCCTTTACACCTCTCACGCTTTCCGGACCCCTTTTTAACCAGCAGCGCTGCCCCGACCGTCCCGCGGTGCAGCTCTTTTAGTGATGCGGGGCAGCGGCCACACCTGCTGCACTACCTTTATTGTACCTCGTTTACCATGCTCAGCATTTTATTCCCTTTACACCTCTCACGCTTTCCGGACCCCTTTTTAACCAGCAGCGCTGCCCCGACGGTCCCGCGGTGCAGCTCTTTTAGTGACGCGGGGCAGCGGCCACTCCTGCTGCTGTACCTTTATTGTACCTCGTTTACCATGCTCAGCATTTCATTCCCTTTACACCTCTCAGCCTTTCCCGTGCCGCTCTTTTTAACCAGCAGCGCTGCCCCGACGCTCCCGCGGTGCAGCTCTTTTAGTCACACGGGGCAGCGGCCACACCTGCTGCTGTACCTTTATTGTACCTCGTTTACCATGCTCAGCATTTCATTCCCTTTACACCTCTCAAGCTTTCCGGACTCCTTTTTAACCAGCAGCGCTGCCCCGACGGTCCCGCGGTGCAGCTCTTTTAGTGATGCGGAGCAGCGGCCACTCCTGCTGCTGTACCTTTATTGTACCTCGTTTACCATGCTCAGCATTTCATTCCCTTTACACCTCTCAGCCTTTCCCGTGCCGCTCTTTTTAACCAGCAGCGCTGCCCCGACGCTCCCGCGGTGCAGCTCTTTTAGTCACACGGGGCAGCGGCCACTCCTGCTGCAGTACCTTTATTGTACCTCGTTTACCATGCTCAGCATTTTATTCCCTTTACACCTCTCACGCTTTCCAGACCCCTTTTTAACCAGCAGCGCTGCCCCGACGGTCCCGCGGTGCAGCTCTTTTAGTGACGCGGGGCAGCGGCCACTCCTGCTGCAGTATCTTTATTGTACCTCTTTTACCATGCTCAGCATTTCATTCCCTTTACACCTCTCAGCCTTTCCCGTGCCGCTCTTTTTAACCAGCAGCGCTGCGCCGACGGTCCCGCGGTGCAGCTCTTTTAGTGATGCGGGGCAGCGGCCACACCTGCTGCAGTACCTTTATTGTACCTCGTTTACCATGCTCAGCATTTCATTCCCTTTACACCTCTCACGCTTTCCGGACCCCTTTTTAACCGGCAGCACTGCCCCGACCGTCCCGCGGTGCAGCTCTTTTAGTGACACGGGGCAGCTACACCTGCTGCTGTACCTTTATTGTACCTCGTTTACCATGCTCAGCATTTCATTCCCTTTACACCTCTCACGCTTTCCGGACCCCTTTTTAACCAGCAGCGCTGCCCCGACGCTCCCGCGGTGCAGCTCTTTTAGTGATGCGGGGCAGCGGCCACTCCTGCTGCTGTACCTTTACAATATTTCTTAGACCATTGTCAATACTTTATTGCGCTGACGTTTCTCAGCCTTTCCCGTGCTGCTCTGTTTAACCAGCAGCGCTGCCCCGACGCTCCCGCGGTGCAGCTCCCTTAGTGACACGGGGCAGGGGCCGAGAGCCCTCTAGGTGCGGCTCCTCTATAGCACTTTACCGTTTTCTATTTTATTTCATTGGCACCTCGCGCGTTGCGCCGGGCGCCTCATTCGGGGACATGCGCCGGCTCCCACAGCGCCCCGCCCGCCGCCGCTCCCCGGGGGCCTCCCCGCTGCTCTCGGGAGATCGCACACCGCACGCGGCCCAAGCCCCGTCTCGCCGACGGCACTCACCACCCGCCGCCCGCCGCCGCGTTCTCCCGCTCCCTACCGGCACGAAGCGGCGCTGCCGATGACGGAGCCGATGCGCGGCTGCCACGCCGCTCTCTCCGCGCCTCAGGGCCGGCGCCTTCGGCCGCACAGGGCGGCGTCCCCGCATCCGGGCCAGCCCGCGGAGCTCCTGCCGCCGCCGCCGCCGCCCCCCGACTGAGGGGCCGCGACGCCGGCGCCCCCTTTTATACTCCGCACCCCCTTTTCCCGCCACTGCCGCGGTGGGCTCCCCCCGCCTCAAAATCGCCCAGAAGCGCCCGAGGCGGGAACGGCGCAGCCCCACCGGCGCCTCGGAGAAGCTCTTCTAGTGACAAGGAGCAGCGGCCACCCCTCCTGCAGTACCTTTATTGTACCTCGTTTACCATGCTCAGCATTTCATTCCCTTTACACCTCTCACGCTTTCCGGACCCCTTTTTAACCAGCAGCGCTGCCCCGACGCTCCCGCGGTGCAGCTCTTTTAGTGACGCGGGGCAGCGGCCACTCCTGCTGCAGTATCTTTATTGTACCTCTTTTACCATGCTCAGCATTTCATTCCCTTTACACCTCTCAGCCTTTCCCGTGCCGCTCTTTTTAACCAGCAGCGCTGCCCCGACGCTCCCGCGGTGCAGCTCTTTTAGTCACACGGGGCAGCGGCCACACCTGCTGCAGTACCTTTACAGTATTTCTTAGACCATTGTCAATATTTTATTGCGCTCACACTTCCCAGCCTTTCCCGTGCCGCTCTTTTTAACCAGCAGCGCTGCCCCGACGGTCCCGCGGTGCAGCTCTTTTAGTGATGCGGGGCAGCGGCCACACCTGCTGCAGTACCTTTATTGTACCTCGTTTACCATGCTCAGCATTTTATTCCCTTTACACCTCTCACGCTTTCCGGACCCCTTTTTAACCAGCAGCGCTGCCCCGACCGTCCCGCGGTGCAGCTCTTTTAGTGATGCGGGGCAGCGGCCACACCTGCTGCAGTACCTTTATTGTACCTCGTTTACCATGCTCAGCATTTCATTCCCTTTACACCTCTCACGCTTTCCGGACCCCTTTTTAACCAGCAGCGCTGCCCCGACGCTCCCGCGGTGCAGCTCTTTTAGTGATGCGGGGCAGCGGCCACACCTGCTGCAGTATCTTTATTGTACCTCTTTTACCATGCTCAGCATTTCATTCCCTTTACACCTCTCACGCTTTCCGGACCCCTTTTTAGCCAGCAGCGCTGCCCCGACGGTCCCGCGGTGCAGCTCTTTTAGTGATGCGGGGCAGCGGCCACACCTGCTGCAGTATCTTTATTGTACCTCGTTTACCATGCTCAGCATTTTATTCCCTTTACACCTCTCACGCTTTCCCGTGCCGCTCTTTTTAACCAGCAGCGCTGCCCCGACGCTCCCGCGGTGCAGCTCTTTTAGTGATGCGGGGCAGCGGCCACACCTGCTGCTGTACCTTTATTGTACCTCGTTTACCATGCTCAGCATTTCATTCCCTTTACACCTCTCAGCCTTTCCCGTGCCGCTCTTTTTAACCAGCAGCGCTGCCCCGACGCTCCCGAGGTGCAGCTCTTTTAGTCACACGGGGCAGCGGCCACACCTGGTGCAGTACCTTTACAGTATTTCTTAAACCATTGTCAATATTTTATTGCGCTCACACTTCCAGGCCTTTCCAATGCTGCTCTGTTTAACCAGCAGCGCTGCCCCGACGCTCCCGCGGTGCAGCTCTTTTAGTGGTGCGGGGCAGCGGCCACACCTGCTGCTGTACCTTTATTGTACCTCGTTTACCATGCTCAGCATTTCATTCCCTTTACACCTCTCACGCTTTCCGGACCCCTTTTTAACCAGCAGCACTGCCCCGACGCTCCCGCGGTGCAGCTCTTTTAGTGACACGGGGCAGCTACACCTGCTGCAGTACCTTTATTGTACCTCGTTTACCATGCTCAGCATTTCATTCCCTTTACACCTCTCACGCTTTCCGGACCCCTTTTTAACCAGCAGCACTGCCCCGACGCTCCCGCGGTGCAGCTCTTTTAGTGACACGGGGCAGCTACACCTGCTGCTGTACCTTTATTGTACCTCGTTTACCATGCTCAGCATTTCATTCCCTTTACACCTCTCAGCCTTTCCCGTGCCGCTCTTTTTAACCAGCAGCGCTGCCCCGACGCTCCCGCGGTGCAGCTCTTTTAGTCACACGGGGCAGCGGCCACACCTGCTGCAGTACCTTTATTGTACCTCGTTTACCATGCTCAGCATTTCATTCCCTTTACACCTCTCACGCTTTCCGGACCCCTTTTTAACCAGCAGCGCTGCCCCGACGGTCCCGCGGTGCAGCTCTTTTAGGGATGCGGGGCAGCGGCCACTCCTGCTGCAGTACCTTTTCAATATTTCTTAGACCATTTTCAATATTTTATTGCGCTCACACTTCCCAGCCTTTCCCATGCTGCTCTGTTTAACCAGCAGCGCTGCCCCGATGCTCCCGCGGTGCAGCTCTTTTAGTGATGCGGGGCAGCGGCCACACCTGCTGCAGTACCTTTATTGTACCTCGTTTACCATGCTCAGCATTTCATTCCCTTTACACCTCTCACGCTTTCCGGACCCCTTTTTAACCAGCAGAGCTGCCCCGACCCTCCCGCGGTGCAGCTCTTTTAGTGATGCGGGGCAGCGGCCACACCTGCTGCAGTATCTTTATTGTACCTCTTTTACCATGCTCAGCATTTTATTCCCTTTACACCTCTCACGCTTTCCGGACCCCTTTTTAACCAGCAGCACTGCCCCGACGCTCCCGCGGTGCAGCTCTTTTAGTGATGCGGGGCAGCGGCCACTCCTGCAGCAGTATCTTTATTGTAGTTCTTTTACCATGCTCAGCATTTCATTCCCTTTACACCTCTCACGCTTTCCGGACCCCTTTTTAACCAGCAGCGCTGCCCCGACCGTCCCGCGGTGCAGCTCTTTTAGTGACGCGGGGCAGCGGCCACACCTGCTGCAGTACCTTTATTGTACCTCGTTTACCATGCTCAGCATTTCATTCCCTTTACACCTCTCAGCCTTTCCCGTGCCGCTCTTTTTAACCAGCAGCGCTGCCCCGACGCTCCCGAGGTGCAGCTCTTTTAGTCACACGGGGCAGCGGCCACTCCTGCTGCTGTACCTTTACAGTATTTCTTAAACCATTGTCAATATTTTATTGCGCTCACACTTCCCAGCCTTTCCCATGCTGCTCTTTTTAACCAGCAGCGCTGCCCCGACGCTCCCGCGGTGCAGCTCTTTTAGTGACGCGGAGCAGCGGCCACTCCAGCTGCTGTACCTTTATTGTACCTCGTTTACCATGCTCAGCATTTTATTCCCTTTACACCTCTCACGCTTTCCGGACCCCTTTTTAACCAGCAGCGCTGCCCCGACCGTCCCGCGGTGCAGCTCTTTTAGTGACGCGGGGCAGCGGCCACACCTGCTGCAGTACCTTTATTGTACCTCGTTTACCATGCTCAGCATTTCATTCCCTTTACACCTCTCACGCTTTCCGGACCCCTTTTTAACCAGCAGCACTGCCCCGACGCTCCCGCGGTGCAGCTCTTTTAGTGACACGGGGCAGCTACACCTGCTGCTGTACCTTTATTGTACCTCGTTTACCATGCTCAGCATTTCATTCCCTTTACACCTCTCAGCCTTTCCCGTGCTGCTCTTTTTAACCAGCAGCGCTGCCCCGACGCTCCCGCGGTGCAGCTCTTTTAGTGATGCGGGGCAGCGGCCACACCTGCTGCTGTACCTTTATTGTACCTCGTTTACCATGCTCAGCATTTTATTCCCTTTACACCTCTCACGCTTTCCGGACCCCTTTTTAACCAGCAGCGCTGCCCCGACGCTCCCGCGGTGCAGCTCTTTTAGTGATGCGGGGCAGCGGCCACTCCTGCTGCAGTACCTTTACAATATTTCTTAGACCATTGTCAATCCTTTATTGCGCTGACGTTTCCCAGCCTTTCCCGTGCTGCTCTGTTTAACCAGCAGCGCTGCCCCGACGCTCCCGCGGTACAGCTCCCTTAGTGACACGGGGCAGGGGCCGAGAGCCCTCTAGGTGCGGCTCCTCTATAGCACTTTACCGTTTTCTATTTTATTTCATTGGCACCTCGCGCGTTGCGCCGGGCGCCTCATTCGGGGACATGCGCCGGCTCCCACAGCGCCCCGCCCGCCGCCGCTCCCCGGGGGCCTCCCCGCTGCTCTCGGGAGATCGCACACCGCACGCGGCCCAAGCCCCGTCTCGCCGACGGCACTCACCACCCGCCGCCCGCCGCCGCGTTCTCCCGCTCCCTACCGGCACGAAGCGGCGCTGCCGATGACGGAGCCGATGCGCGGCTGCCACGCCGCTCTCTCCGCGCCTCAGGGCCGGCGCCTTCGGCCGCACAGGGCGGCGTCCCCGCATCCGGGCCAGCCCGCGGAGCTCCTGCCGCCGCCGCCGCCGCCCCCCGACTGAGGGGCCGCGACGCCGGCGCCCCCTTTTATACTCCGCACCCCCTTTTCCCGCCACCGCCGCGGTGGGCTCCCCCCGCCTCAAAATCGCCCAGAAGCGCCCGAGGCGGGAACGGCGCAGCCCCACCGGCGCCTCGGAGAAGCTCTTCTAGTGACAAGGAGCAGCGGCCACCCCTCCTGCAGTACCTTTATTGTACCTCCTTTACCATGCTCAGCATTTCATTCCCTTTACACCTCTCAGCCTTTCCCGTGCCGCTCTTTTTAACCAGCAGCGCTGCCCCGACGCTCCCGCGGTGCAGCTCTTTTAGTCACACGGGGCAGCGGCCACACCTGCTGCAGTACCTTTATTGTACCTCGTTTACCATGCTCAGCATTTTATTCCCTTTACACCTCTCACGCTTTCCGGACCCCTTTTTAACCAGCAGCGCTGCCCCGACCGTCCCGCGGTGCAGCTCTTTTAGTGATGCGGGGCAGCGGCCACTCCTGCTGCAGTACCTTTTCAATATTTCTTAGACCATTTTCAATATTTTATTGCGCTCACACTTCCCAGCCTTTCCCATGCTGCTCTGTTTAACCAGCAGCGCTGCCCCGACGCTCCCGCGGTGCAGCTCTTTTAGTGACGCGGAGCAGCGGCCACTCCTGCTGCTGTACCTTTATTGTACCTCGTTTACCATGCTCAGCATTTTATTCCCTTTACACCTCTCACGCTTTCCGGACCCCTTTTTAACCAGCAGCGGTGCCCCGACCGTCCCGCGGTGCAGCTCTTTTAGTGATGCGGGGCAGCGGCCACTCCTGCTGCAGTAACCTTTATTGTACCTCTTTTACCATGCTCAGCATTTCATTCCCTTTACACCTCTCAGCCTTTCCCGTGCCGCTCTTTTTAACCAGCAGCGCTACGCCGACGCTCCCGCGTGCAGCTCTTTTAGTGATGCGGGGCAGCGGCCACTCCTGCTGCTGTACCTTTTCAATATTTCTTAGACCATTTTCAATATTTTATTGCGCTCACACTTCCCAGCCTTTCCCATGCTGCTCTGTTTAACCAGCAGCGCTGCCCCGACGCTCCCGAGGTGCAGCTCTTTTAGTGATGCGGGGCAGCGGCCACACCTGCTGCACTACCTTTATTGTACCTCGTTTACCATGCTCAGCATTTCATTCCCTTTACACCTCTCACGCTTTCCGGACCCCTTTTTAACCAGCAGAGCTGCCCCGACGCTCCCGCGGTGCAGCTCTTTTAGTGATGCGGGGCAGCGGCCACACCTGCTGCAGTATCTTTATTGTACCTCTTTTACCATGCTCAGCATTTCATTCCCTTTACACCTCTCACGCTTTCCGGACCCCTTTTTAACCAGCAGCGCTGCCCCGACCGTCCCGCGGTGCAGCTCTTTTAGTGACGCGGGGCAGCGGCCACACCTGCTGCAGTACCTTTATTGTACCTCGTTTACCATGCTCAGCATTTCATTCCCTTTACACCTCTCAGCCTTTCCCGTGCCGCTCTTTTTAACCAGCAGCGCTGCCCCGACGCTCCCGAGGTGCAGCTCTTTTAGTCACAAGGGGCAGCGGCCACTCCTGCTGCTGTACCTTTACAGTATTTCTTAAACCATTGTCAATATTTTATTGCGCTCACACTTCCCAGCCTTTCCCATGCTGCTCTTTTTAACCAGCAGCGCTGCCCCGACGCTCCCGCGGTGCAGCTCTTTTAGTGACGCGGAGCAGCGGCCACTCCAGCTGCTGTACCTTTATTGTACCTCGTTTACCATGCTCAGCATTTTATTCCCTTTACACCTCTCACGCTTTCCGGACCCCTTTTTAACCAGCAGCGCTGCCCCGACGCTCCCGCGGTGCAGCTCTTTTAGTGATGCGGGGCAGCGGCCACACCTGCTGCTGTACCTTTATTGTACCTCGTTTACCATGCTCAGCATTTCATTCCCTTTACACCTCTCAGCCTTTCCCGTGCCGCACTTTTTAACCAGCAGCGCTGCCCCGACGCTCCCGCGGTGCAGCTCTTTTAGTCACACGGGGCAGCGGCCACACCTGCTGCAGTACCTTTATTGTACCTCGTTTACCATGCTCAGCATTTTATTCCCTTTACACCTCTCACGCTTTCCGGACCCCTTTTTAACCAGCAGCGCTGCCCCGACGGTCCCGCGGTGCAGCTCTTTTAGTGACGCGGGGCAGCGGCCACACCTGCTGCAGTACCTTTATTGTACCTCGTTTACCATGCTCAGCATTTCATTCCCTTTACACCTCTCACGCTTTCCGGACCCCTTTTTAACCAGCAGCACTGCCCCGACGCTCCCGCGGTGCAGCTCTTTTAGTGACACGGGGCAGCTACACCTGCTGCTGTACCTTTATTGTACCTCGTTTACCATGCTCAGCATTTCATTCCCTTTACACCTCTCACGCTTTCCGGACCCCTTTTTAACCAGCAGCACTGCCCCGACGCTCCCGCGGGGCAGCTCTTTTAGTGACACGGGGCAGCTACACCTGCTGCAGTACCTTTATTGTACCTCGTTTACCATGCTCAGCATTTCATTCCCTTTACACCTCTCACGCTTTCCGGACCCCTTTTTAACCAGCAGCGCTGCCCCGACCGTCCCGCGGTGCAGCTCTTTTAGTGATGCGGGGCAGCGGCCACTCCTGCTGCAGTACCTTTTCAATATTTCTTAGACCATTTTCAATATTTTATTGCGCTCACACTTCCCAGCCTTTCCCATGCTGCTCTGTTTAACCAGCAGCGCTGCCCCGATGCTCCCGCGGTGCAGCTCTTTTAGTGATGCGGGGCAGCGGCCACACCTGCTGCAGTACCTTTATTGTACCTCGTTTACCATGCTCAGCATTTCATTCCCTTTACACCTCTCACGCTTTCCGGACCCCTTTTTAACCAGCAGAGCTGCCCCGACGCTCCCGCGGTGCAGCTCTTTTAGTGATGCGGGGCAGCGGCCACTCCTGCAGCAGTATCTTTATTGTAGTTCTTTTACCATGCTCAGCATTTCATTCCCTTTACACCTCTCACGCTTTCCGGACCCCTTTTTAACCAGCAGCGCTGCCCCGACCGTCCCGCGGTGCAGCTCTTTTAGTGACGCGGGGCAGCGGCCACACCTGCTGCAGTACCTTTATTGTACCTCGTTTACCATGCTCAGCATTTCATTCCCTTTACACCTCTCAGCCTTTCCCGTGCCGCTCTTTTTAACCAGCAGCGCTGCCCCGACGCTCCCGAGGTGCAGCTCTTTTAGTCACACGGGGCAGCGGCCACTCCTGCTGCTGTACCTTTACAGTATTTCTTAAACCATTGTCAATATTTTATTGCGCTCACACTTCCCAGCCTTTCCCATGCTGCTCTTTTTAACCAGCAGCGCTGCCCCGACGCTCCCGCAGTGCAGCTCTTTTAGTGATGCGGGGCAGCGGCCACTCCTGCTGCAGTACCTTTTCAATATTTCTTAGACCATTTTCAATACTTTATTGCGCTGACGTTTCTCAGCCTTTCCCGTGCTGCTCTGTTTAACCAGCAGCGCTGCCCCGACGCTCCCGCGGTGCAGCTCCCTTAGTGACACGGGGCAGGGGCCGAGAGCCCTCTAGGTGCGGCTCCTCTATAGCACTTTACCGTTTTCTATTTTATTTCATTGGCACCTCGCGCGTTGCGCCGGGCGCCTCATTCGGGGACATGCGCCGGCTCCCACAGCGCCCCGCCCGCCGCCGCTCCCCGGGGGCCTCCCCGCTGCTCTCGGGAGATCGCACACCGCACGCGGCCCAAGCCCCGTCTCGCCGACGGCACTCACCACCCGCCGCCCGCCGCCGCGTTCTCCCGCTCCCTACCGGCACGAAGCGGCGCTGCCGATGACGGAGCCGATGCGCGGCTGCCACGCCGCTCTCTCCGCGCCTCAGGGCCGGCGCCTTCGGCCGCACAGGGCGGCGTCCCCGCATCCGGGCCAGCCCGCGGAGCTCCTGCCGCCGCCGCCGCCGCCCCCCGACTGAGGGGCCGCGACGCCGGCGCCCCCTTTTATACTCCGCACCCCCTTTTCCCGCCACCGCCGCGGTGGGCTCCCCCCGCCTCAAAATCGCCCAGAAGCGCCCGAGGCGGGAACGGCGCAGCCCCACCGGCGCCTCGGAGAAGCTCTTCTAGTGACAAGGAGCAGCGGCCACCCCTCCTGCAGTACCTTTATTGTACCTCGTTTACCATGCTCAGCATTTCATTCCCTTTACACCTCTCAGCCTTTCCCGTGCCGCTCTTTTTAACCAGCAGCGCTGCCCCGACGCTCCCGCGGTGCAGCTCTTTTAGTCACACGGGGCAGCGGCCACACCTGCTGCAGTACCTTTATTGTACCTCGTTTACCATGCTCAGCATTTTATTCCCTTTACACCTCTCACGCTTTCCGGACCCCTTTTTAACCAGCAGCGCTGCCCCGACCGTCCCGCGGTGCAGCTCTTTTAGTGATGCGGAGCAGCGGCCACTCCTGCTGCTGTACCTTTATTGTACCTCGTTTACCATGCTCAGCATTTCATTCCCTTTACACCTCTCACGCTTTCCGGACCCCTTTTTAACCAGCAGCGCTGCCCCGACGGTCCCGCGGTGCAGCTCTTTTAGTGATGCGGGGCAGCGGCCACTCCTGCTGCAGTACCTTTTCAATATTTCTTAGACCATTTTCAATATTTTATTGCGCTCACACTTCCCAGCCTTTCCCATGCTGCTCTGTTTAACCAGCAGCGCTGCCCCGACGCTCCCGCGGTGCAGCTCTTTTAGCGACGCGGAGCAGCGGCCACTCCTGCTGCTGTACCTTTATTGTACCTCGTTTACCATGCTCAGCATTTTATTCCCTTTACACCTCTCACGCTTTCCGGACCCCTTTTTAACCAGCAGCGCTGCCCCGACCGTCCCGCGGTGCAGCTCTTTTAGTGATGCGGGGCAGCGGCCACTCCTGCTGCTGTACCTTTACAATATTTCTTAGACCATTGTCAATATTTTATTCCGCTCACACTTCCCAGCCTTTCCGTGCTGCTCTTTTTAACCAGCAGCGCTGCCCCGACGGTCCCGCGGTGCAGCTCTTTTAGTGATGCGGGGCAGCGGCCACTCCTGCTGCAGTAACCTTTATTGTACCTCGTTTACCATGCTCAGCATTTCATTCCCTTTACACCTCTCACGCTTTCCGGACCCCTTTTTAACCAGCAGAGCTGCCCCGACGCTCCCGCGGTGCAGCTCTTTTAGTGATGCGGGGCAGCGGCCACTCCTGCAGCAGTATCTTTATTGTAGTTCTTTTACCATGCTCAGCATTTCATTCCCTTTACACCTCTCACGCTTTCCGGACCCCTTTTTAACCAGCAGCGCTGCCCCGACCGTCCCGCGGTGCAGCTCTTTTAGTGACGCGGGGCAGCGGCCACACCTGCTGCAGTACCTTTATTGTACCTCGTTTACCATGCTCAGCATTTCATTCCCTTTACACCTCTCAGCCTTTCCCGTGCCGCTCTTTTTAACCAGCAGCGCTGCCCCGACGCTCCCGAGGTGCAGCTCTTTTAGTCACACGGGGCAGCGGCCACTCCTGCTGCTGTACCTTTACAGTATTTCTTAAACCATTGTCAATATTTTATTGCGCTCACACTTCCCAGCCTTTCCCATGCTGCTCTTTTTAACCAGCAGCGCTGCCCCGACGCTCCCGCAGTGCAGCTCTTTTAGTGATGCGGGGCAGCGGCCACTCCTGCTGCTGTACCTTTATTGTACCTCGTTTACCATGCTCAGCATTTTATTCCCTTTACACCTCTCACGCTTTCCGGACCCCTTTTTAACCAGCAGCGCTGCCCCGACCGTCCCGCGGTGCAGCTCTTTTAGTGATGCGGGGCAGCGGCCACTCCTGCTGCTGTACCTTTACAATATTTCTTAGACCATTGTCAATATTTTATTCCGCTCACACTTCCCAGCCTTTCCGTGCTGCTCTTTTTAACCAGCAGCGCTGCCCCGACGGTCCCGCGGTGCAGCTCTTTTAGTGATGCGGGGCAGCGGCCACTCCTGCTGCAGTAACCTTTATTGTACCTCGTTTACCATGCTCAGCATTTCATTCCCTTTACACCTCTCAGCCTTTCCCGTGCCGCTCTTTTTAACCAGCAGCGCTACGCCGACGCTCCCGCGTGCAGCTCTTTTAGTGATGCGGGGCAGCGGCCACTCCTGCTGCTGTACCTTTTCAATATTTCTTAGACCATTTTCAATATTTTATTGCGCTCACACTTCCCAGCCTTTCCCATGCTGCTCTGTTTAACCAGCAGCGCTGCCCCGACGCTCCCGAGGTGCAGCTCTTTTAGTGATGCGGGGCAGCGGCCACACCTGCTGCACTACCTTTATTGTACCTCGTTTACCATGCTCAGCATTTCATTCCCTTTACACCTCTCACGCTTTCCGGACCCCTTTTTAACCAGCAGCACTGCCCCGACGCTCCCGCGGTGCAGCTCTTTTAGTGATGCGGGGCAGCGGCCACTCCTGCAGCAGTATCTTTATTGTAGTTCTTTTACCATGCTCAGCATTTCATTCCCTTTACACCTCTCACGCTTTCCGGACCCCTTTTTAACCAGCAGCGCTGCCCCGACCGTCCCGCGGTGCAGCTCTTTTAGTGACGCGGGGCAGCGGCCACACCTGCTGCAGTACCTTTATTGTACCTCGTTTACCATGCTCAGCATTTCATTCCCTTTACACCTCTCACGCTTTCCGGACCCCTTTTTAACCAGCAGCACTGCCCCGACGCTCCCGCGGTGCAGCTCTTTTAGTGACACGGGGCAGCTACACCTGCTGCTGTACCTTTATTGTACCTCGTTTACCATGCTCAGCATTTCATTCCCTTTACACCTCTCAGCCTTTCCCGTGCCGCTCTTTTTAACCAGCAGCGCTGCCCCGACGCTCCCGCGGTGCAGCTCTTTTAGTCACACGGGGCAGCGGCCACTCCTGCTGCAGTACCTTTATTGTACCTCGTTTACCATGCTCAGCATTTTATTCCCTTTACACCTCTCACGCTTTCCGGACCCCTTTTTAACCAGCAGCGCTGCCCCGACGGTCCCGCGGTGCAGCTCTTTTAGTGACGCGGGGCAGCGGCCACTCCTGCTGCAGTATCTTTATTGTACCTCTTTTACCATGCTCAGCATTTCATTCCCTTTACACCTCTCAGCCTTTCCCGTGCCGCTCTTTTTAACCAGCAGCGCTGCGCCGACGGTCCCGCGGTGCAGCTCTTTTAGTGATGCGGGGCAGCGGCCACACCTGCTGCAGTACCTTTATTGTACCTCGTTTACCATGCTCAGCATTTCATTCCCTTTACACCTCTCACGCTTTCCGGACCCCTTTTTAACCGGCAGCACTGCCCCGACCGTCCCGCGGTGCAGCTCTTTTAGTGACACGGGGCAGCTACACCTGCTGCTGTACCTTTATTGTACCTCGTTTACCATGCTCAGCATTTCATTCCCTTTACACCTCTCACGCTTTCCGGACCCCTTTTTAACCAGCAGCGCTGCCCCGACGCTCCCGCGGTGCAGCTCTTTTAGTGATGCGGGGCAGCGGCCACTCCTGCTGCTGTACCTTTACAATATTTCTTAGACCATTGTCAATACTTTATTGCGCTGACGTTTCTCAGCCTTTCCCGTGCTGCTCTGTTTAACCAGCAGCGCTGCCCCGACGCTCCCGCGGTGCAGCTCCCTTAGTGACACGGGGCAGGGGCCGAGAGCCCTCTAGGTGCGGCTCCTCTATAGCACTTTACCGTTTTCTATTTTATTTCATTGGCACCTCGCGCGTTGCGCCGGGCGCCTCATTCGGGGACATGCGCCGGCTCCCACAGCGCCCCGCCCGCCGCCGCTCCCCGGGGGCCTCCCCGCTGCTCTCGGGAGATCGCACACCGCACGCGGCCCAAGCCCCGTCTCGCCGACGGCACTCACCACCCGCCGCCCGCCGCCGCGTTCTCCCGCTCCCTACCGGCACGAAGCGGCGCTGCCGATGACGGAGCCGATGCGCGGCTGCCACGCCGCTCTCTCCGCGCCTCAGGGCCGGCGCCTTCGGCCGCACAGGGCGGCGTCCCCGCATCCGGGCCAGCCCGCGGAGCTCCTGCCGCCGCCGCCGCCGCCCCCCGACTGAGGGGCCGCGACGCCGGCGCCCCCTTTTATACTCCGCACCCCCTTTTCCCGCCACTGCCGCGGTGGGCTCCCCCCGCCTCAAAATCGCCCAGAAGCGCCCGAGGCGGGAACGGCGCAGCCCCACCGGCGCCTCGGAGAAGCTCTTCTAGTGACAAGGAGCAGCGGCCACCCCTCCTGCAGTACCTTTATTGTACCTCGTTTACCATGCTCAGCATTTCATTCCCTTTACACCTCTCACGCTTTCCGGACCCCTTTTTAACCAGCAGCGCTGCCCCGACGGTCCCGCGGTGCAGCTCTTTTAGTGACGCGGGGCAGCGGCCACTCCTGCTGCAGTATCTTTATTGTACCTCTTTTACCATGCTCAGCATTTCATTCCCTTTACACCTCTCAGCCTTTCCCGTGCCGCTCTTTTTAACCAGCAGCGCTGCCCCGACGCTCCCGCGGTGCAGCTCTTTTAGTCACACGGGGCAGCGGCCACACCTGCTGCAGTACCTTTACAGTATTTCTTAGACCATTGTCAATATTTTATTGCGCTCACACTTCCCAGCCTTTCCCGTGCCGCTCTTTTTAACCAGCAGCGCTGCCCCGACGGTCCCGCGGTGCAGCTCTTTTAGTGATGCGGGGCAGCGGCCACACCTGCTGCAGTACCTTTATTGTACCTCGTTTACCATGCTCAGCATTTTATTCCCTTTACACCTCTCACGCTTTCCGGACCCCTTTTTAACCAGCAGCGCTGCCCCGACCGTCCCGCGGTGCAGCTCTTTTAGTGATGCGGGGCAGCGGCCACACCTGCTGCAGTACCTTTATTGTACCTCGTTTACCATGCTCAGCATTTCATTCCCTTTACACCTCTCACGCTTTCCGGACCCCTTTTTAACCAGCAGCGCTGCCCCGACGCTCCCGCGGTGCAGCTCTTTTAGTGATGCGGGGCAGCGGCCACACCTGCTGCAGTATCTTTATTGTACCTCTTTTACCATGCTCAGCATTTCATTCCCTTTACACCTCTCACGCTTTCCGGACCCCTTTTTAGCCAGCAGCGCTGCCCCGACGGTCCCGCGGTGCAGCTCTTTTAGTGATGCGGGGCAGCGGCCACACCTGCTGCAGTATCTTTATTGTACCTCGTTTACCATGCTCAGCATTTTATTCCCTTTACACCTCTCACGCTTTCCCGTGCCGCTCTTTTTAACCAGCAGCGCTGCCCCGACGCTCCCGCGGTGCAGCTCTTTTAGTGATGCGGCGCAGCGGCCACACCTGCTGCTGTACCTTTATTGTACCTCGTTTACCATGCTCAGCATTTCATTCCCTTTACACCTCTCAGCCTTTCCCGTGCCGCTCTTTTTAACCAGCAGCGCTGCCCCGACGCTCCCGAGGTGCAGCTCTTTTAGTCACACGGGGCAGCGGCCACACCTGGTGCAGTACCTTTACAGTATTTCTTAAACCATTGTCAATATTTTATTGCGCTCACACTTCCAGGCCTTTCCAATGCTGCTCTGTTTAACCAGCAGCGCTGCCCCGACGCTCCCGCGGTGCAGCTCTTTTAGTGGTGCGGGGCAGCGGCCACACCTGCTGCTGTACCTTTATTGTACCTCGTTTACCATGCTCAGCATTTCATTCCCTTTACACCTCTCACGCTTTCCGGACCCCTTTTTAACCAGCAGCACTGCCCCGACGCTCCCGCGGTGCAGCTCTTTTAGTGACACGGGGCAGCTACACCTGCTGCAGTACCTTTATTGTACCTCGTTTACCATGCTCAGCATTTCATTCCCTTTACACCTCTCACGCTTTCCGGACCCCTTTTTAACCAGCAGCACTGCCCCGACGCTCCCGCGGTGCAGCTCTTTTAGTGACACGGGGCAGCTACACCTGCTGCTGTACCTTTATTGTACCTCGTTTACCATGCTCAGCATTTCATTCCCTTTACACCTCTCAGCCTTTCCCGTGCCGCTCTTTTTAACCAGCAGCGCTGCCCCGACGCTCCCGCGGTGCAGCTCTTTTAGTCACACGGGGCAGCGGCCACACCTGCTGCAGTACCTTTATTGTACCTCGTTTACCATGCTCAGCATTTCATTCCCTTTACACCTCTCACGCTTTCCGGACCCCTTTTTAACCAGCAGCGCTGCCCCGACCGTCCCGCGGTGCAGCTCTTTTAGTGATGCGGGGCAGCGGCCACTCCTGCTGCAGTACCTTTTCAATATTTCTTAGACCATTTTCAATATTTTATTGCGCTCACACTTCCCAGCCTTTCCCATGCTGCTCTGTTTAACCAGCAGCGCTGCCCCGATGCTCCCGCGGTGCAGCTCTTTTAGTGATGCGGGGCAGCGGCCACACCTGCTGCAGTACCTTTATTGTACCTCGTTTACCATGCTCAGCATTTCATTCCCTTTACACCTCTCACGCTTTCCGGACCCCTTTTTAACCAGCAGAGCTGCCCCGACCCTCCCGCGGTGCAGCTCTTTTAGTGATGCGGGGCAGCGGCCACACCTGCTGCAGTATCTTTATTGTACCTCTTTTACCATGCTCAGCATTTTATTCCCTTTACACCTCTCACGCTTTCCGGACCCCTTTTTAACCAGCAGCACTGCCCCGACGCTCCCGCGGTGCAGCTCTTTTAGTGATGCGGGGCAGCGGCCACTCCTGCAGCAGTATCTTTATTGTAGTTCTTTTACCATGCTCAGCATTTCATTCCCTTTACACCTCTCACGCTTTCCGGACCCCTTTTTAACCAGCAGCGGTGCCCCGACCGTCCCGCGGTGCAGCTCTTTTAGTGATGCGGGGCAGCGGCCACTCCTGCTGCAGTAACCTTTATTGTACCTCTTTTACCATGCTCAGCATTTCATTCCCTTTACACCTCTCAGCCTTTCCCGTGCCGCTCTTTTTAACCAGCAGCGCTACGCCGACGCTCCCGCGTGCAGCTCTTTTAGTGATGCGGGGCAGCGGCCACTCCTGCTGCTGTACCTTTTCAATATTTCTTAGACCATTTTCAATATTTTATTGCGCTCACACTTCCCAGCCTTTCCCATGCTGCTCTGTTTAACCAGCAGCGCTGCCCCGACGCTCCCGAGGTGCAGCTCTTTTAGTGATGCGGGGCAGCGGCCACACCTGCTGCACTACCTTTATTGTACCTCGTTTACCATGCTCAGCATTTCATTCCCTTTACACCTCTCACGCTTTCCGGACCCCTTTTTAACCAGCAGAGCTGCCCCGACGCTCCCGCGGTGCAGCTCTTTTAGTGATGCGGGGCAGCGGCCACACCTGCTGCAGTATCTTTATTGTACCTCTTTTACCATGCTCAGCATTTCATTCCCTTTACACCTCTCACGCTTTCCGGACCCCTTTTTAACCAGCAGCGCTGCCCCGACCGTCCCGCGGTGCAGCTCTTTTAGTGACGCGGGGCAGCGGCCACACCTGCTGCAGTACCTTTATTGTACCTCGTTTACCATGCTCAGCATTTCATTCCCTTTACACCTCTCAGCCTTTCCCGTGCCGCTCTTTTTAACCAGCAGCGCTGCCCCGACGCTCCCGAGGTGCAGCTCTTTTAGTCACAAGGGGCAGCGGCCACTCCTGCTGCTGTACCTTTACAGTATTTCTTAAACCATTGTCAATATTTTATTGCGCTCACACTTCCCAGCCTTTCCCATGCTGCTCTTTTTAACCAGCAGCGCTGCCCCGACGCTCCCGCGGTGCAGCTCTTTTAGTGACGCGGAGCAGCGGCCACTCCAGCTGCTGTACCTTTATTGTACCTCGTTTACCATGCTCAGCATTTTATTCCCTTTACACCTCTCACGCTTTCCGGACCCCTTTTTAACCAGCAGCGCTGCCCCGACGCTCCCGCGGTGCAGCTCTTTTAGTGATGCGGGGCAGCGGCCACACCTGCTGCTGTACCTTTATTGTACCTCGTTTACCATGCTCAGCATTTCATTCCCTTTACACCTCTCACGCTTTCCGGACCCCTTTTTAACCAGCAGCACTGCCCCGACGCTCCCGCGGGGCAGCTCTTTTAGTGACACGGGGCAGCTACACCTGCTGCAGTACCTTTATTGTACCTCGTTTACCATGCTCAGCATTTCATTCCCTTTACACCTCTCACGCTTTCCGGACCCCTTTTTAACCAGCAGCGCTGCCCCGACCGTCCCGCGGTGCAGCTCTTTTAGTGATGCGGGGCAGCGGCCACTCCTGCTGCAGTACCTTTTCAATATTTCTTAGACCATTTTCAATATTTTATTGCGCTCACACTTCCCAGCCTTTCCCATGCTGCTCTGTTTAACCAGCAGCGCTGCCCCGATGCTCCCGCGGTGCAGCTCTTTTAGTGATGCGGGGCAGCGGCCACACCTGCTGCAGTACCTTTATTGTACCTCGTTTACCATGCTCAGCATTTCATTCCCTTTACACCTCTCACGCTTTCCGGACCCCTTTTTAACCAGCAGAGCTGCCCCGACGCTCCCGCGGTGCAGCTCTTTTAGTGATGCGGGGCAGCGGCCACTCCTGCAGCAGTATCTTTATTGTAGTTCTTTTACCATGCTCAGCATTTCATTCCCTTTACACCTCTCACGCTTTCCGGACCCCTTTTTAACCAGCAGCGCTGCCCCGACCGTCCCGCGGTGCAGCTCTTTTAGTGACGCGGGGCAGCGGCCACACCTGCTGCAGTACCTTTATTGTACCTCGTTTACCATGCTCAGCATTTCATTCCCTTTACACCTCTCAGCCTTTCCCGTGCCGCTCTTTTTAACCAGCAGCGCTGCCCCGACGCTCCCGAGGTGCAGCTCTTTTAGTCACACGGGGCAGCGGCCACTCCTGCTGCTGTACCTTTACAGTATTTCTTAAACCATTGTCAATATTTTATTGCGCTCACACTTCCCAGCCTTTCCCATGCTGCTCTTTTTAACCAGCAGCGCTGCCCCGACGCTCCCGCAGTGCAGCTCTTTTAGTGATGCGGGGCAGCGGCCACTCCTGCTGCAGTACCTTTTCAATATTTCTTAGACCATTTTCAATACTTTATTGCGCTGACGTTTCTCAGCCTTTCCCGTGCTGCTCTGTTTAACCAGCAGCGCTGCCCCGACGCTCCCGCGGTGCAGCTCCCTTAGTGACACGGGGCAGGGGCCGAGAGCCCTCTAGGTGCGGCTCCTCTATAGCACTTTACCGTTTTCTATTTTATTTCATTGGCACCTCGCGCGTTGCGCCGGGCGCCTCATTCGGGGACATGCGCCGGCTCCCACAGCGCCCCGCCCGCCGCCGCTCCCCGGGGGCCTCCCCGCTGCTCTCGGGAGATCGCACACCGCACGCGGCCCAAGCCCCGTCTCGCCGACGGCACTCACCACCCGCCGCCCGCCGCCGCGTTCTCCCGCTCCCTACCGGCACGAAGCGGCGCTGCCGATGACGGAGCCGATGCGCGGCTGCCACGCCGCTCTCTCCGCGCCTCAGGGCCGGCGCCTTCGGCCGCACAGGGCGGCGTCCCCGCATCCGGGCCAGCCCGCGGAGCTCCTGCCGCCGCCGCCGCCGCCCCCCGACTGAGGGGCCGCGACGCCGGCGCCCCCTTTTATACTCCGCACCCCCTTTTCCCGCCACCGCCGCGGTGGGCTCCCCCCGCCTCAAAATCGCCCAGAAGCGCCCGAGGCGGGAACGGCGCAGCCCCACCGGCGCCTCGGAGAAGCTCTTCTAGTGACAAGGAGCAGCGGCCACCCCTCCTGCAGTACCTTTATTGTACCTCGTTTACCATGCTCAGCATTTCATTCCCTTTACACCTCTCAGCCTTTCCCGTGCCGCTCTTTTTAACCAGCAGCGCTGCCCCGACGCTCCCGCGGTGCAGCTCTTTTAGTCACACGGGGCAGCGGCCACACCTGCTGCAGTACCTTTATTGTACCTCGTTTACCATGCTCAGCATTTTATTCCCTTTACACCTCTCACGCTTTCCGGACCCCTTTTTAACCAGCAGCGCTGCCCCGACCGTCCCGCGGTGCAGCTCTTTTAGTGATGCGGAGCAGCGGCCACTCCTGCTGCTGTACCTTTATTGTACCTCGTTTACCATGCTCAGCATTTCATTCCCTTTACACCTCTCACGCTTTCCGGACCCCTTTTTAACCAGCAGCGCTGCCCCGACGGTCCCGCGGTGCAGCTCTTTTAGTGATGCGGGGCAGCGGCCACTCCTGCTGCAGTACCTTTTCAATATTTCTTAGACCATTTTCAATATTTTATTGCGCTCACACTTCCCAGCCTTTCCCATGCTGCTCTGTTTAACCAGCAGCGCTGCCCCGACGCTCCCGCGGTGCAGCTCTTTTAGTGACGCGGAGCAGCGGCCACTCCTGCTGCTGTACCTTTATTGTACCTCGTTTACCATGCTCAGCATTTTATTCCCTTTACACCTCTCACGCTTTCCGGACCCCTTTTTAACCAGCAGCGCTGCCCCGACCGTCCCGCGGTGCAGCTCTTTTAGTGATGCGGGGCAGCGGCCACTCCTGCTGCTGTACCTTTACAATATTTCTTAGACCATTGTCAATATTTTATTCCGCTCACACTTCCCAGCCTTTCCGTGCTGCTCTTTTTAACCAGCAGCGCTGCCCCGACGGTCCCGCGGTGCAGCTCTTTTAGTGATGCGGGGCAGCGGCCACTCCTGCTGCAGTACCTTTATTGTACCTCGTTTACCATGCTCAGCATTTCATTCCCTTTACACCTCTCACGCTTTCCGGACCCCTTTTTAACCAGCAGAGCTGCCCCGACGCTCCCGCGGTGCAGCTCTTTTAGTGATGCGGGGCAGCGGCCACTCCTGCAGCAGTATCTTTATTGTAGTTCTTTTACCATGCTCAGCATTTCATTCCCTTTACACCTCTCACGCTTTCCGGACCCCTTTTTAACCAGCAGCGCTGCCCCGACCGTCCCGCGGTGCAGCTCTTTTAGTGACGCGGGGCAGCGGCCACACCTGCTGCAGTACCTTTATTGTACCTCGTTTACCATGCTCAGCATTTCATTCCCTTTACACCTCTCAGCCTTTCCCGTGCCGCTCTTTTTAACCAGCAGCGCTGCCCCGACGCTCCCGAGGTGCAGCTCTTTTAGTCACACGGGGCAGCGGCCACTCCTGCTGCTGTACCTTTACAGTATTTCTTAAACCATTGTCAATATTTTATTGCGCTCACACTTCCCAGCCTTTCCCATGCTGCTCTTTTTAACCAGCAGCGCTGCCCCGACGCTCCCGCAGTGCAGCTCTTTTAGTGATGCGGGGCAGCGGCCACTCCTGCTGCAGTACCTTTTCAATATTTCTTAGACCATTTTCAATACTTTATTGCGCTGACGTTTCTCAGCCTTTCCCGTGCTGCTCTGTTTAACCAGCAGCGCTGCCCCGACGCTCCCGCGGTGCAGCTCCCTTAGTGACACGGGGCAGGGGCCGAGAGCCCTCTAGGTGCGGCTCCTCTATAGCACTTTACCGTTTTCTATTTTATTTCATTGGCACCTCGCGCGTTGCGCCGGGCGCCTCATTCGGGGACATGCGCCGGCTCCCACAGCGCCCCGCCCGCCGCCGCTCCCCGGGGGCCTCCCCGCTGCTCTCGGGAGATCGCACACCGCACGCGGCCCAAGCCCCGTCTCGCCGACGGCACTCACCACCCGCCGCCCGCCGCCGCGTTCTCCCGCTCCCTACCGGCACGAAGCGGCGCTGCCGATGACGGAGCCGATGCGCGGCTGCCACGCCGCTCTCTCCGCGCCTCAGGGCCGGCGCCTTCGGCCGCACAGGGCGGCGTCCCCGCATCCGGGCCAGCCCGCGGAGCTCCTGCCGCCGCCGCCGCCGCCCCCCGACTGAGGGGCCGCGACGCCGGCGCCCCCTTTTATACTCCGCACCCCCTTTTCCCGCCACCGCCGCGGTGGGCTCCCCCCGCCTCAAAATCGCCCAGAAGCGCCCGAGGCGGGAACGGCGCAGCCCCACCGGCGCCTCGGAGAAGCTCTTCTAGTGACAAGGAGCAGCGGCCACCCCTCCTGCAGTACCTTTATTGTACCTCGTTTACCATGCTCAGCATTTCATTCCCTTTACACCTCTCAGCCTTTCCCGTGCCGCTCTTTTTAACCAGCAGCGCTGCCCCGACGCTCCCGCGGTGCAGCTCTTTTAGTCACACGGGGCAGCGGCCACACCTGCTGCAGTACCTTTATTGTACCTCGTTTACCATGCTCAGCATTTTATTCCCTTTACACCTCTCACGCTTTCCGGACCCCTTTTTAACCAGCAGCGCTGCCCCGACCGTCCCGCGGTGCAGCTCTTTTAGTGATGCGGAGCAGCGGCCACTCCTGCTGCTGTACCTTTATTGTACCTCGTTTACCATGCTCAGCATTTCATTCCCTTTACACCTCTCACGCTTTCCGGACCCCTTTTTAACCAGCAGCGCTGCCCCGACGGTCCCGCGGTGCAGCTCTTTTAGTGATGCGGGGCAGCGGCCACTCCTGCTGCAGTACCTTTTCAATATTTCTTAGACCATTTTCAATATTTTATTGCGCTCACACTTCCCAGCCTTTCCCATGCTGCTCTGTTTAACCAGCAGCGCTGCCCCGACGCTCCCGCGGTGCAGCTCTTTTAGTGACGCGGAGCAGCGGCCACTCCTGCTGCTGTACCTTTATTGTACCTCGTTTACCATGCTCAGCATTTTATTCCCTTTACACCTCTCACGCTTTCCGGACCCCTTTTTAACCAGCAGCGCTGCCCCGACCGTCCCGCGGTGCAGCTCTTTTAGTGATGCGGGGCAGCGGCCACTCCTGCTGCTGTACCTTTACAATATTTCTTAGACCATTGTCAATATTTTATTCCGCTCACACTTCCCAGCCTTTCCGTGCTGCTCTTTTTAACCAGCAGCGCTGCCCCGACGGTCCCGCGGTGCAGCTCTTTTAGTGATGCGGGGCAGCGGCCACTCCTGCTGCAGTAACCTTTATTGTACCTCGTTTACCATGCTCAGCATTTCATTCCCTTTACACCTCTCAGCCTTTCCCGTGCCGCTCTTTTTAACCAGCAGCGCTACGCCGACGCTCCCGCGTGCAGCTCTTTTAGTGATGCGGGGCAGCGGCCACTCCTGCTGCTGTACCTTTTCAATATTTCTTAGACCATTTTCAATATTTTATTGCGCTCACACTTCCCAGCCTTTCCCATGCTGCTCTGTTTAACCAGCAGCGCTGCCCCGACGCTCCCGAGGTGCAGCTCTTTTAGTGATGCGGGGCAGCGGCCACACCTGCTGCACTACCTTTATTGTACCTCGTTTACCATGCTCAGCATTTCATTCCCTTTACACCTCTCACGCTTTCCGGACCCCTTTTTAACCAGCAGCACTGCCCCGACGCTCCCGCGGTGCAGCTCTTTTAGTGATGCGGGGCAGCGGCCACTCCTGCAGCAGTATCTTTATTGTAGTTCTTTTACCATGCTCAGCATTTCATTCCCTTTACACCTCTCACGCTTTCCGGACCCCTTTTTAACCAGCAGCGCTGCCCCGACCGTCCCGCGGTGCAGCTCTTTTAGTGACGCGGGGCAGCGGCCACACCTGCTGCAGTACCTTTATTGTACCTCGTTTACCATGCTCAGCATTTCATTCCCTTTACACCTCTCACGCTTTCCGGACCCCTTTTTAACCAGCAGCACTGCCCCGACGCTCCCGCGGTGCAGCTCTTTTAGTGACACGGGGCAGCTACACCTGCTGCTGTACCTTTATTGTACCTCGTTTACCATGCTCAGCATTTCATTCCCTTTACACCTCTCAGCCTTTCCCGTGCTGCTCTTTTTAACCAGCAGCGCTGCCCCGACGCTCCCGCGGTGCAGCTCTTTTAGTGATGCGGGGCAGCGGCCACACCTGCTGCTGTACCTTTATTGTACCTCGTTTACCATGCTCAGCATTTTATTCCCTTTACACCTCTCACGCTTTCCGGACCCCTTTTTAACCAGCAGCGCTGCCCCGACGCTCCCGCGGTGCAGCTCTTTTAGTGATGCGGGGCAGCGGCCACTCCTGCTGCAGTACCTTTACAATATTTCTTAGACCATTGTCAATACTTTATTGCGCTGACGTTTCCCAGCCTTTCCCGTGCTGCTCTGTTTAACCAGCAGCGCTGCCCCGACGCTCCCGCGGTACAGCTCCCTTAGTGACACGGGGCAGGGGCCGAGAGCCCTCTAGGTGCGGCTCCTCTATAGCACTTTACCGTTTTCTATTTTATTTCATTGGCACCTCGCGCGTTGCGCCGGGCGCCTCATTCGGGGACATGCGCCGGCTCCCACAGCGCCCCGCCCGCCGCCGCTCCCCGGGGGCCTCCCCGCTGCTCTCGGGAGATCGCACACCGCACGCGGCCCAAGCCCCGTCTCGCCGACGGCACTCACCACCCGCCGCCCGCCGCCGCGTTCTCCCGCTCCCTACCGGCACGAAGCGGCGCTGCCGATGACGGAGCCGATGCGCGGCTGCCACGCCGCTCTCTCCGCGCCTCAGGGCCGGCGCCTTCGGCCGCACAGGGCGGCGTCCCCGCATCCGGGCCAGCCCGCGGAGCTCCTGCCGCCGCCGCCGCCGCCCCCCGACTGAGGGGCCGCGACGCCGGCGCCCCCTTTTATACTCCGCACCCCCTTTTCCCGCCACCGCCGCGGTGGGCTCCCCCCGCCTCAAAATCGCCCAGAAGCGCCCGAGGCGGGAACGGCGCAGCCCCACCGGCGCCTCGGAGAAGCTCTTCTAGTGACAAGGAGCAGCGGCCACCCCTCCTGCAGTACCTTTATTGTACCTCGTTTACCATGCTCAGCATTTCATTCCCTTTACACCTCTCAGCCTTTCCCGTGCCGCTCTTTTTAACCAGCAGCGCTGCCCCGACGCTCCCGCGGTGCAGCTCTTTTAGTCACACGGGGCAGCGGCCACACCTGCTGCAGTACCTTTATTGTACCTCGTTTACCATGCTCAGCATTTTATTCCCTTTACACCTCTCACGCTTTCCGGACCCCTTTTTAACCAGCAGCGCTGCCCCGACGCTCCCGCGGTGCAGCTCTTTTAGTGATGCGGGGCAGCGGCCACTCCTGCTGCAGTACCTTTTCAATATTTCTTAGACCATTTTCAATATTTTATTGCGCTCACACTTCCCAGCCTTTCCCATGCTGCTCTGTTTAACCAGCAGCGCTGCCCCGACGCTCCCGCGGTGCAGCTCTTTTAGTGACGCGGAGCAGCGGCCACTCCTGCTGCTGTACCTTTATTGTACCTCGTTTACCATGCTCAGCATTTTATTCCCTTTACACCTCTCACGCTTTCCGGACCCCTTTTTAACCAGCAGCGGTGCCCCGACCGTCCCGCGGTGCAGCTCTTTTAGTGATGCGGGGCAGCGGCCACTCCTGCTGCTGTACCTTTACAATATTTCTTAGACCATTGTCAATATTTTATTCCGCTCACACTTCCCAGCCTTTCCGTGCTGCTCTTTTTAACCAGCAGCGCTGCCCCGACGGTCCCGCGGTGCAGCTCTTTTAGTGATGCGGGGCAGCGGCCACTCCTGCTGCAGTAACCTTTATTGTACCTCGTTTACCATGCTCAGCATTTCATTCCCTTTACACCTCTCAGCCTTTCCCGTGCCGCTCTTTTTAACCAGCAGCGCTACGCCGACGCTCCCGCGTGCAGCTCTTTTAGTGATGCGGGGCAGCGGCCACTCCTGCTGCTGTACCTTTTCAATATTTCTTAGACCATTTTCAATATTTTATTGCGCTCACACTTCCCAGCCTTTCCCATGCTGCTCTGTTTAACCAGCAGCGCTGCCCCGACGCTCCCGAGGTGCAGCTCTTTTAGTGATGCGGGGCAGCGGCCACACCTGCTGCAGTACCTTTATTGTACCTCGTTTACCATGCTCAGCATTTTATTCCCTTTACACCTCTCACGCTTTCCGGACCCCTTTTTAACCAGCAGCGCTGCCCCGACGGTCCCGCGGTGCAGCTCTTTTAGTGACGCGGGGCAGCGGCCACACCTGCTGCAGTACCTTTATTGTACCTCGTTTACCATGCTCAGCATTTCATTCCCTTTACACCTCTCACGCTTTCCGGACCCCTTTTTAACCAGCAGCACTGCCCCGACGCTCCCGCGGTGCAGCTCTTTTAGTGACACGGGGCAGCTACACCTGCTGCTGTACCTTTATTGTACCTCGTTTACCATGCTCAGCATTTCATTCCCTTTACACCTCTCAGCCTTTCCCGTGCCGCTCTTTTTAACCAGCAGCGCTGCCCCGACGCTCCCGCGGTGCAGCTCTTTTAGTCACACGGGGCAGCGGCCACACCTGCTGCTGTACCTTTATTGTACCTCGTTTACCATGCTCAGCATTTCATTCCCTTTACACCTCTCAAGCTTTCCGGACTCCTTTTTAACCAGCAGCGCTGCCCCGACGCTCCCGCGGTGCAGCTCTTTTAGTGATGCGGAGCAGCGGCCACTCCTGCTGCTGTACCTTTATTGTACCTCGTTTACCATGCTCAGCATTTCATTCCCTTTACACCTCTCAGCCTTTCCCGTGCCGCTCTTTTTAACCAGCAGCGCTGCCCCGACGCTCCCGCGGTGCAGCTCTTTTAGTCACACGGGGCAGCGGCCACTCCTGCTGCAGTACCTTTATTGTACCTCGTTTACCATGCTCAGCATTTTATTCCCTTTACACCTCTCACGCTTTCCGGACCCCTTTTTAACCAGCAGCGCTGCCCCGACGGTCCCGCGGTGCAGCTCTTTTAGTGACGCGGGGCAGCGGCCACTCCTGCTGCAGTATCTTTATTGTACCTCTTTTACCATGCTCAGCATTTCATTCCCTTTACACCTCTCAGCCTTTCCCGTGCCGCTCTTTTTAACCAGCAGCGCTGCGCCGACGGTCCCGCGGTGCAGCTCTTTTAGTGATGCGGGGCAGCGGCCACACCTGCTGCAGTACCTTTATTGTACCTCGTTTACCATGCTCAGCATTTCATTCCCTTTACACCTCTCACGCTTTCCGGACCCCTTTTTAACCGGCAGCACTGCCCCGACCGTCCCGCGGTGCAGCTCTTTTAGTGACACGGGGCAGCTACACCTGCTGCTGTACCTTTATTGTACCTCGTTTACCATGCTCAGCATTTCATTCCCTTTACACCTCTCACGCTTTCCGGACCCCTTTTTAACCAGCAGCGCTGCCCCGACGCTCCCGCGGTGCAGCTCTTTTAGTGATGCGGGGCAGCGGCCACTCCTGCTGCTGTACCTTTACAATATTTCTTAGACCATTGTCAATACTTTATTGCGCTGACGTTTCTCAGCCTTTCCCGTGCTGCTCTGTTTAACCAGCAGCGCTGCCCCGACGCTCCCGCGGTGCAGCTCCCTTAGTGACACGGGGCAGGGGCCGAGAGCCCTCTAGGTGCGGCTCCTCTATAGCACTTTACCGTTTTCTATTTTATTTCATTGGCACCTCGCGCGTTGCGCCGGGCGCCTCATTCGGGGACATGCGCCGGCTCCCACAGCGCCCCGCCCGCCGCCGCTCCCCGGGGGCCTCCCCGCTGCTCTCGGGAGATCGCACACCGCACGCGGCCCAAGCCCCGTCTCGCCGACGGCACTCACCACCCGCCGCCCGCCGCCGCGTTCTCCCGCTCCCTACCGGCACGAAGCGGCGCTGCCGATGACGGAGCCGATGCGCGGCTGCCACGCCGCTCTCTCCGCGCCTCAGGGCCGGCGCCTTCGGCCGCACAGGGCGGCGTCCCCGCATCCGGGCCAGCCCGCGGAGCTCCTGCCGCCGCCGCCGCCGCCCCCCGACTGAGGGGCCGCGACGCCGGCGCCCCCTTTTATACTCCGCACCCCCTTTTCCCGCCACTGCCGCGGTGGGCTCCCCCCGCCTCAAAATCGCCCAGAAGCGCCCGAGGCGGGAACGGCGCAGCCCCACCGGCGCCTCGGAGAAGCTCTTCTAGTGACAAGGAGCAGCGGCCACCCCTCCTGCAGTACCTTTATTGTACCTCGTTTACCATGCTCAGCATTTCATTCCCTTTACACCTCTCACGCTTTCCGGACCCCTTTTTAACCAGCAGCGCTGCCCCGACGGTCCCGCGGTGCAGCTCTTTTAGTGACGCGGGGCAGCGGCCACTCCTGCTGCAGTATCTTTATTGTACCTCTTTTACCATGCTCAGCATTTCATTCCCTTTACACCTCTCAGCCTTTCCCGTGCCGCTCTTTTTAACCAGCAGCGCTGCCCCGACGCTCCCGCGGTGCAGCTCTTTTAGTCACACGGGGCAGCGGCCACACCTGCTGCAGTACCTTTACAGTATTTCTTAGACCATTGTCAATATTTTATTGCGCTCACACTTCCCAGCCTTTCCCGTGCCGCTCTTTTTAACCAGCAGCGCTGCCCCGACGGTCCCGCGGTGCAGCTCTTTTAGTGATGCGGGGCAGCGGCCACACCTGCTGCAGTACCTTTATTGTACCTCGTTTACCATGCTCAGCATTTTATTCCCTTTACACCTCTCACGCTTTCCGGACCCCTTTTTAACCAGCAGCGCTGCCCCGACCGTCCCGCGGTGCAGCTCTTTTAGTGATGCGGGGCAGCGGCCACACCTGCTGCAGTACCTTTATTGTACCTCGTTTACCATGCTCAGCATTTCATTCCCTTTACACCTCTCACGCTTTCCGGACCCCTTTTTAACCAGCAGCGCTGCCCCGACGCTCCCGCGGTGCAGCTCTTTTAGTGATGCGGGGCAGCGGCCACACCTGCTGCAGTATCTTTATTGTACCTCTTTTACCATGCTCAGCATTTCATTCCCTTTACACCTCTCACGCTTTCCGGACCCCTTTTTAGCCAGCAGCGCTGCCCCGACGGTCCCGCGGTGCAGCTCTTTTAGTGATGCGGGGCAGCGGCCACACCTGCTGCAGTATCTTTATTGTACCTCGTTTACCATGCTCAGCATTTTATTCCCTTTACACCTCTCACGCTTTCCCGTGCCGCTCTTTTTAACCAGCAGCGCTGCCCCGACGCTCCCGCGGTGCAGCTCTTTTAGTGATGCGGCGCAGCGGCCACACCTGCTGCTGTACCTTTATTGTACCTCGTTTACCATGCTCAGCATTTCATTCCCTTTACACCTCTCAGCCTTTCCCGTGCCGCTCTTTTTAACCAGCAGCGCTGCCCCGACGCTCCCGAGGTGCAGCTCTTTTAGTCACACGGGGCAGCGGCCACACCTGGTGCAGTACCTTTACAGTATTTCTTAAACCATTGTCAATATTTTATTGCGCTCACACTTCCAGGCCTTTCCAATGCTGCTCTGTTTAACCAGCAGCGCTGCCCCGACGCTCCCGCGGTGCAGCTCTTTTAGTGGTGCGGGGCAGCGGCCACACCTGCTGCTGTACCTTTATTGTACCTCGTTTACCATGCTCAGCATTTCATTCCCTTTACACCTCTCACGCTTTCCGGACCCCTTTTTAACCAGCAGCACTGCCCCGACGCTCCCGCGGTGCAGCTCTTTTAGTGACACGGGGCAGCTACACCTGCTGCAGTACCTTTATTGTACCTCGTTTACCATGCTCAGCATTTCATTCCCTTTACACCTCTCACGCTTTCCGGACCCCTTTTTAACCAGCAGCACTGCCCCGACGCTCCCGCGGTGCAGCTCTTTTAGTGACACGGGGCAGCTACACCTGCTGCTGTACCTTTATTGTACCTCGTTTACCATGCTCAGCATTTCATTCCCTTTACACCTCTCAGCCTTTCCCGTGCCGCTCTTTTTAACCAGCAGCGCTGCCCCGACGCTCCCGCGGTGCAGCTCTTTTAGTCACACGGGGCAGCGGCCACACCTGCTGCAGTACCTTTATTGTACCTCGTTTACCATGCTCAGCATTTCATTCCCTTTACACCTCTCACGCTTTCCGGACCCCTTTTTAACCAGCAGCGCTGCCCCGACCGTCCCGCGGTGCAGCTCTTTTAGTGATGCGGGGCAGCGGCCACTCCTGCTGCAGTACCTTTTCAATATTTCTTAGACCATTTTCAATATTTTATTGCGCTCACACTTCCCAGCCTTTCCCATGCTGCTCTGTTTAACCAGCAGCGCTGCCCCGATGCTCCCGCGGTGCAGCTCTTTTAGTGATGCGGGGCAGCGGCCACACCTGCTGCAGTACCTTTATTGTACCTCGTTTACCATGCTCAGCATTTCATTCCCTTTACACCTCTCACGCTTTCCGGACCCCTTTTTAACCAGCAGAGCTGCCCCGACCCTCCCGCGGTGCAGCTCTTTTAGTGATGCGGGGCAGCGGCCACACCTGCTGCAGTATCTTTATTGTACCTCTTTTACCATGCTCAGCATTTTATTCCCTTTACACCTCTCACGCTTTCCGGACCCCTTTTTAACCAGCAGCACTGCCCCGACGCTCCCGCGGTGCAGCTCTTTTAGTGATGCGGGGCAGCGGCCACTCCTGCAGCAGTATCTTTATTGTAGTTCTTTTACCATGCTCAGCATTTCATTCCCTTTACACCTCTCACGCTTTCCGGACCCCTTTTTAACCAGCAGCGGTGCCCCGACCGTCCCGCGGTGCAGCTCTTTTAGTGATGCGGGGCAGCGGCCACTCCTGCTGCAGTAACCTTTATTGTACCTCTTTTACCATGCTCAGCATTTCATTCCCTTTACACCTCTCAGCCTTTCCCGTGCCGCTCTTTTTAACCAGCAGCGCTACGCCGACGCTCCCGCGGTGCAGCTCTTTTAGTGATGCGGGGCAGCGGCCACTCCTGCTGCTGTACCTTTTCAATATTTCTTAGACCATTTTCAATATTTTATTGCGCTCACACTTCCCAGCCTTTCCCATGCTGCTCTGTTTAACCAGCAGCGCTGCCCCGACGCTCCCGAGGTGCAGCTCTTTTAGTGATGCGGGGCAGCGGCCACACCTGCTGCACTACCTTTATTGTACCTCGTTTACCATGCTCAGCATTTCATTCCCTTTACACCTCTCACGCTTTCCGGACCCCTTTTTAACCAGCAGAGCTGCCCCGACGCTCCCGCGGTGCAGCTCTTTTAGTGATGCGGGGCAGCGGCCACACCTGCTGCAGTATCTTTATTGTACCTCTTTTACCATGCTCAGCATTTCATTCCCTTTACACCTCTCACGCTTTCCGGACCCCTTTTTAACCAGCAGCGCTGCCCCGACCGTCCCGCGGTGCAGCTCTTTTAGTGACGCGGGGCAGCGGCCACACCTGCTGCAGTACCTTTATTGTACCTCGTTTACCATGCTCAGCATTTCATTCCCTTTACACCTCTCAGCCTTTCCCGTGCCGCTCTTTTTAACCAGCAGCGCTGCCCCGACGCTCCCGAGGTGCAGCTCTTTTAGTCACAAGGGGCAGCGGCCACTCCTGCTGCTGTACCTTTACAGTATTTCTTAAACCATTGTCAATATTTTATTGCGCTCACACTTCCCAGCCTTTCCCATGCTGCTCTTTTTAACCAGCAGCGCTGCCCCGACGCTCCCGCGGTGCAGCTCTTTTAGTGACGCGGAGCAGCGGCCACTCCAGCTGCTGTACCTTTATTGTACCTCGTTTACCATGCTCAGCATTTTATTCCCTTTACACCTCTCACGCTTTCCGGACCCCTTTTTAACCAGCAGCGCTGCCCCGACGCTCCCGCGGTGCAGCTCTTTTAGTGATGCGGGGCAGCGGCCACACCTGCTGCTGTACCTTTATTGTACCTCGTTTACCATGCTCAGCATTTCATTCCCTTTACACCTCTCACGCTTTCCGGACCCCTTTTTAACCAGCAGCACTGCCCCGACGCTCCCGCGGGGCAGCTCTTTTAGTGACACGGGGCAGCTACACCTGCTGCAGTACCTTTATTGTACCTCGTTTACCATGCTCAGCATTTCATTCCCTTTACACCTCTCACGCTTTCCGGACCCCTTTTTAACCAGCAGCGCTGCCCCGACCGTCCCGCGGTGCAGCTCTTTTAGTGATGCGGGGCAGCGGCCACTCCTGCTGCAGTACCTTTTCAATATTTCTTAGACCATTTTCAATATTTTATTGCGCTCACACTTCCCAGCCTTTCCCATGCTGCTCTGTTTAACCAGCAGCGCTGCCCCGATGCTCCCGCGGTGCAGCTCTTTTAGTGATGCGGGGCAGCGGCCACACCTGCTGCAGTACCTTTATTGTACCTCGTTTACCATGCTCAGCATTTCATTCCCTTTACACCTCTCACGCTTTCCGGACCCCTTTTTAACCAGCAGAGCTGCCCCGACGCTCCCGCGGTGCAGCTCTTTTAGTGATGCGGGGCAGCGGCCACTCCTGCAGCAGTATCTTTATTGTAGTTCTTTTACCATGCTCAGCATTTCATTCCCTTTACACCTCTCACGCTTTCCGGACCCCTTTTTAACCAGCAGCGCTGCCCCGACCGTCCCGCGGTGCAGCTCTTTTAGTGACGCGGGGCAGCGGCCACACCTGCTGCAGTACCTTTATTGTACCTCGTTTACCATGCTCAGCATTTCATTCCCTTTACACCTCTCAGCCTTTCCCGTGCCGCTCTTTTTAACCAGCAGCGCTGCCCCGACGCTCCCGAGGTGCAGCTCTTTTAGTCACACGGGGCAGCGGCCACTCCTGCTGCTGTACCTTTACAGTATTTCTTAAACCATTGTCAATATTTTATTGCGCTCACACTTCCCAGCCTTTCCCATGCTGCTCTTTTTAACCAGCAGCGCTGCCCCGACGCTCCCGCAGTGCAGCTCTTTTAGTGATGCGGGGCAGCGGCCACTCCTGCTGCAGTACCTTTTCAATATTTCTTAGACCATTTTCAATACTTTATTGCGCTGACGTTTCTCAGCCTTTCCCGTGCTGCTCTGTTTAACCAGCAGCGCTGCCCCGACGCTCCCGCGGTGCAGCTCCCTTAGTGACACGGGGCAGGGGCCGAGAGCCCTCTAGGTGCGGCTCCTCTATAGCACTTTACCGTTTTCTATTTTATTTCATTGGCACCTCGCGCGTTGCGCCGGGCGCCTCATTCGGGGACATGCGCCGGCTCCCACAGCGCCCCGCCCGCCGCCGCTCCCCGGGGGCCTCCCCGCTGCTCTCGGGAGATCGCACACCGCACGCGGCCCAAGCCCCGTCTCGCCGACGGCACTCACCACCCGCCGCCCGCCGCCGCGTTCTCCCGCTCCCTACCGGCACGAAGCGGCGCTGCCGATGACGGAGCCGATGCGCGGCTGCCACGCCGCTCTCTCCGCGCCTCAGGGCCGGCGCCTTCGGCCGCACAGGGCGGCGTCCCCGCATCCGGGCCAGCCCGCGGAGCTCCTGCCGCCGCCGCCGCCGCCCCCCGACTGAGGGGCCGCGACGCCGGCGCCCCCTTTTATACTCCGCACCCCCTTTTCCCGCCACCGCCGCGGTGGGCTCCCCCCGCCTCAAAATCGCCCAGAAGCGCCCGAGGCGGGAACGGCGCAGCCCCACCGGCGCCTCGGAGAAGCTCTTCTAGTGACAAGGAGCAGCGGCCACCCCTCCTGCAGTACCTTTATTGTACCTCGTTTACCATGCTCAGCATTTCATTCCCTTTACACCTCTCAGCCTTTCCCGTGCCGCTCTTTTTAACCAGCAGCGCTGCCCCGACGCTCCCGCGGTGCAGCTCTTTTAGTCACACGGGGCAGCGGCCACACCTGCTGCAGTACCTTTATTGTACCTCGTTTACCATGCTCAGCATTTTATTCCCTTTACACCTCTCACGCTTTCCGGACCCCTTTTTAACCAGCAGCGCTGCCCCGACCGTCCCGCGGTGCAGCTCTTTTAGTGATGCGGAGCAGCGGCCACTCCTGCTGCTGTACCTTTATTGTACCTCGTTTACCATGCTCAGCATTTCATTCCCTTTACACCTCTCACGCTTTCCGGACCCCTTTTTAACCAGCAGCGCTGCCCCGACGGTCCCGCGGTGCAGCTCTTTTAGTGATGCGGGGCAGCGGCCACTCCTGCTGCAGTACCTTTTCAATATTTCTTAGACCATTTTCAATATTTTATTGCGCTCACACTTCCCAGCCTTTCCCATGCTGCTCTGTTTAACCAGCAGCGCTGCCCCGACGCTCCCGCGGTGCAGCTCTTTTAGTGACGCGGAGCAGCGGCCACTCCTGCTGCTGTACCTTTATTGTACCTCGTTTACCATGCTCAGCATTTTATTCCCTTTACACCTCTCACGCTTTCCGGACCCCTTTTTAACCAGCAGCGCTGCCCCGACCGTCCCGCGGTGCAGCTCTTTTAGTGATGCGGGGCAGCGGCCACTCCTGCTGCTGTACCTTTACAATATTTCTTAGACCATTGTCAATATTTTATTCCGCTCACACTTCCCAGCCTTTCCGTGCTGCTCTTTTTAACCAGCAGCGCTGCCCCGACGGTCCCGCGGTGCAGCTCTTTTAGTGATGCGGGGCAGCGGCCACTCCTGCTGCAGTACCTTTATTGTACCTCGTTTACCATGCTCAGCATTTCATTCCCTTTACACCTCTCACGCTTTCCGGACCCCTTTTTAACCAGCAGAGCTGCCCCGACGCTCCCGCGGTGCAGCTCTTTTAGTGATGCGGGGCAGCGGCCACTCCTGCAGCAGTATCTTTATTGTAGTTCTTTTACCATGCTCAGCATTTCATTCCCTTTACACCTCTCACGCTTTCCGGACCCCTTTTTAACCAGCAGCGCTGCCCCGACCGTCCCGCGGTGCAGCTCTTTTAGTGACGCGGGGCAGCGGCCACACCTGCTGCAGTACCTTTATTGTACCTCGTTTACCATGCTCAGCATTTCATTCCCTTTACACCTCTCAGCCTTTCCCGTGCCGCTCTTTTTAACCAGCAGCGCTGCCCCGACGCTCCCGAGGTGCAGCTCTTTTAGTCACACGGGGCAGCGGCCACTCCTGCTGCTGTACCTTTACAGTATTTCTTAAACCATTGTCAATATTTTATTGCGCTCACACTTCCCAGCCTTTCCCATGCTGCTCTTTTTAACCAGCAGCGCTGCCCCGACGCTCCCGCAGTGCAGCTCTTTTAGTGATGCGGGGCAGCGGCCACTCCTGCTGCAGTACCTTTTCAATATTTCTTAGACCATTTTCAATACTTTATTGCGCTGACGTTTCTCAGCCTTTCCCGTGCTGCTCTGTTTAACCAGCAGCGCTGCCCCGACGCTCCCGCGGTGCAGCTCCCTTAGTGACACGGGGCAGGGGCCGAGAGCCCTCTAGGTGCGGCTCCTCTATAGCACTTTACCGTTTTCTATTTTATTTCATTGGCACCTCGCGCGTTGCGCCGGGCGCCTCATTCGGGGACATGCGCCGGCTCCCACAGCGCCCCGCCCGCCGCCGCTCCCCGGGGGCCTCCCCGCTGCTCTCGGGAGATCGCACACCGCACGCGGCCCAAGCCCCGTCTCGCCGACGGCACTCACCACCCGCCGCCCGCCGCCGCGTTCTCCCGCTCCCTACCGGCACGAAGCGGCGCTGCCGATGACGGAGCCGATGCGCGGCTGCCACGCCGCTCTCTCCGCGCCTCAGGGCCGGCGCCTTCGGCCGCACAGGGCGGCGTCCCCGCATCCGGGCCAGCCCGCGGAGCTCCTGCCGCCGCCGCCGCCGCCCCCCGACTGAGGGGCCGCGACGCCGGCGCCCCCTTTTATACTCCGCACCCCCTTTTCCCGCCACCGCCGCGGTGGGCTCCCCCCGCCTCAAAATCGCCCAGAAGCGCCCGAGGCGGGAACGGCGCAGCCCCACCGGCGCCTCGGAGAAGCTCTTCTAGTGACAAGGAGCAGCGGCCACCCCTCCTGCAGTACCTTTATTGTACCTCGTTTACCATGCTCAGCATTTCATTCCCTTTACACCTCTCAGCCTTTCCCGTGCCGCTCTTTTTAACCAGCAGCGCTGCCCCGACGCTCCCGCGGTGCAGCTCTTTTAGTCACACGGGGCAGCGGCCACACCTGCTGCAGTACCTTTATTGTACCTCGTTTACCATGCTCAGCATTTTATTCCCTTTACACCTCTCACGCTTTCCGGACCCCTTTTTAACCAGCAGCGCTGCCCCGACCGTCCCGCGGTGCAGCTCTTTTAGTGATGCGGAGCAGCGGCCACTCCTGCTGCTGTACCTTTATTGTACCTCGTTTACCATGCTCAGCATTTCATTCCCTTTACACCTCTCACGCTTTCCGGACCCCTTTTTAACCAGCAGCGCTGCCCCGACGGTCCCGCGGTGCAGCTCTTTTAGTGATGCGGGGCAGCGGCCACTCCTGCTGCAGTACCTTTTCAATATTTCTTAGACCATTTTCAATATTTTATTGCGCTCACACTTCCCAGCCTTTCCCATGCTGCTCTGTTTAACCAGCAGCGCTGCCCCGACGCTCCCGCGGTGCAGCTCTTTTAGTGACGCGGAGCAGCGGCCACTCCTGCTGCTGTACCTTTATTGTACCTCGTTTACCATGCTCAGCATTTTATTCCCTTTACACCTCTCACGCTTTCCGGACCCCTTTTTAACCAGCAGCGCTGCCCCGACCGTCCCGCGGTGCAGCTCTTTTAGTGATGCGGGGCAGCGGCCACTCCTGCTGCTGTACCTTTACAATATTTCTTAGACCATTGTCAATATTTTATTCCGCTCACACTTCCCAGCCTTTCCGTGCTGCTCTTTTTAACCAGCAGCGCTGCCCCGACGGTCCCGCGGTGCAGCTCTTTTAGTGATGCGGGGCAGCGGCCACTCCTGCTGCAGTAACCTTTATTGTACCTCGTTTACCATGCTCAGCATTTCATTCCCTTTACACCTCTCAGCCTTTCCCGTGCCGCTCTTTTTAACCAGCAGCGCTACGCCGACGCTCCCGCGTGCAGCTCTTTTAGTGATGCGGGGCAGCGGCCACTCCTGCTGCTGTACCTTTTCAATATTTCTTAGACCATTTTCAATATTTTATTGCGCTCACACTTCCCAGCCTTTCCCATGCTGCTCTGTTTAACCAGCAGCGCTGCCCCGACGCTCCCGAGGTGCAGCTCTTTTAGTGATGCGGGGCAGCGGCCACACCTGCTGCACTACCTTTATTGTACCTCGTTTACCATGCTCAGCATTTCATTCCCTTTACACCTCTCACGCTTTCCGGACCCCTTTTTAACCAGCAGCACTGCCCCGACGCTCCCGCGGTGCAGCTCTTTTAGTGATGCGGGGCAGCGGCCACTCCTGCAGCAGTATCTTTATTGTAGTTCTTTTACCATGCTCAGCATTTCATTCCCTTTACACCTCTCACGCTTTCCGGACCCCTTTTTAACCAGCAGCGCTGCCCCGACCGTCCCGCGGTGCAGCTCTTTTAGTGACGCGGGGCAGCGGCCACACCTGCTGCAGTACCTTTATTGTACCTCGTTTACCATGCTCAGCATTTCATTCCCTTTACACCTCTCACGCTTTCCGGACCCCTTTTTAACCAGCAGCACTGCCCCGACGCTCCCGCGGTGCAGCTCTTTTAGTGACACGGGGCAGCTACACCTGCTGCTGTACCTTTATTGTACCTCGTTTACCATGCTCAGCATTTCATTCCCTTTACACCTCTCAGCCTTTCCCGTGCTGCTCTTTTTAACCAGCAGCGCTGCCCCGACGCTCCCGCGGTGCAGCTCTTTTAGTGATGCGGGGCAGCGGCCACACCTGCTGCTGTACCTTTATTGTACCTCGTTTACCATGCTCAGCATTTTATTCCCTTTACACCTCTCACGCTTTCCGGACCCCTTTTTAACCAGCAGCGCTGCCCCGACGCTCCCGCGGTGCAGCTCTTTTAGTGATGCGGGGCAGCGGCCACTCCTGCTGCAGTACCTTTACAATATTTCTTAGACCATTGTCAATACTTTATTGCGCTGACGTTTCCCAGCCTTTCCCGTGCTGCTCTGTTTAACCAGCAGCGCTGCCCCGACGCTCCCGCGGTACAGCTCCCTTAGTGACACGGGGCAGGGGCCGAGAGCCCTCTAGGTGCGGCTCCTCTATAGCACTTTACCGTTTTCTATTTTATTTCATTGGCACCTCGCGCGTTGCGCCGGGCGCCTCATTCGGGGACATGCGCCGGCTCCCACAGCGCCCCGCCCGCCGCCGCTCCCCGGGGGCCTCCCCGCTGCTCTCGGGAGATCGCACACCGCACGCGGCCCAAGCCCCGTCTCGCCGACGGCACTCACCACCCGCCGCCCGCCGCCGCGTTCTCCCGCTCCCTACCGGCACGAAGCGGCGCTGCCGATGACGGAGCCGATGCGCGGCTGCCACGCCGCTCTCTCCGCGCCTCAGGGCCGGCGCCTTCGGCCGCACAGGGCGGCGTCCCCGCATCCGGGCCAGCCCGCGGAGCTCCTGCCGCCGCCGCCGCCGCCCCCCGACTGAGGGGCCGCGACGCCGGCGCCCCCTTTTATACTCCGCACCCCCTTTTCCCGCCACCGCCGCGGTGGGCTCCCCCCGCCTCAAAATCGCCCAGAAGCGCCCGAGGCGGGAACGGCGCAGCCCCACCGGCGCCTCGGAGAAGCTCTTCTAGTGACAAGGAGCAGCGGCCACCCCTCCTGCAGTACCTTTATTGTACCTCGTTTACCATGCTCAGCATTTCATTCCCTTTACACCTCTCAGCCTTTCCCGTGCCGCTCTTTTTAACCAGCAGCGCTGCCCCGACGCTCCCGCGGTGCAGCTCTTTTAGTCACACGGGGCAGCGGCCACACCTGCTGCAGTACCTTTATTGTACCTCGTTTACCATGCTCAGCATTTTATTCCCTTTACACCTCTCACGCTTTCCGGACCCCTTTTTAACCAGCAGCGCTGCCCCGACGGTCCCGCGGTGCAGCTCTTTTAGTGATGCGGGGCAGCGGCCACTCCTGCTGCAGTACCTTTTCAATATTTCTTAGACCATTTTCAATATTTTATTGCGCTCACACTTCCCAGCCTTTCCCATGCTGCTCTGTTTAACCAGCAGCGCTGCCCCGACGCTCCCGCGGTGCAGCTCTTTTAGTGACGCGGAGCAGCGGCCACTCCTGCTGCTGTACCTTTATTGTACCTCGTTTACCATGCTCAGCATTTTATTCCCTTTACACCTCTCACGCTTTCCGGACCCCTTTTTAACCAGCAGCGGTGCCCCGACCGTCCCGCGGTGCAGCTCTTTTAGTGATGCGGGGCAGCGGCCACTCCTGCTGCTGTACCTTTACAATATTTCTTAGACCATTGTCAATATTTTATTCCGCTCACACTTCCCAGCCTTTCCGTGCTGCTCTTTTTAACCAGCAGCGCTGCCCCGACGGTCCCGCGGTGCAGCTCTTTTAGTGATGCGGGGCAGCGGCCACTCCTGCTGCAGTAACCTTTATTGTACCTCGTTTACCATGCTCAGCATTTCATTCCCTTTACACCTCTCAGCCTTTCCCGTGCCGCTCTTTTTAACCAGCAGCGCTACGCCGACGCTCCCGCGTGCAGCTCTTTTAGTGATGCGGGGCAGCGGCCACTCCTGCTGCTGTACCTTTTCAATATTTCTTAGACCATTTTCAATATTTTATTGCGCTCACACTTCCCAGCCTTTCCCATGCTGCTCTGTTTAACCAGCAGCGCTGCCCCGACGCTCCCGAGGTGCAGCTCTTTTAGTGATGCGGGGCAGCGGCCACACCTGCTGCACTACCTTTATTGTACCTCGTTTACCATGCTCAGCATTTCATTCCCTTTACACCTCTCACGCTTTCCGGACCCCTTTTTAACCAGCAGAGCTGCCCCGACGCTCCCGCGGTGCAGCTCTTTTAGTGATGCGGGGCAGCGGCCACACCTGCTGCAGTATCTTTATTGTACCTCTTTTACCATGCTCAGCATTTCATTCCCTTTACACCTCTCACGCTTTCCGGACCCCTTTTTAACCAGCAGCGCTGCCCCGACCGTCCCGCGGTGCAGCTCTTTTAGTGACGCGGGGCAGCGGCCACACCTGCTGCAGTACCTTTATTGTACCTCGTTTACCATGCTCAGCATTTCATTCCCTTTACACCTCTCAGCCTTTCCCGTGCCGCTCTTTTTAACCAGCAGCGCTGCCCCGACGCTCCCGAGGTGCAGCTCTTTTAGTCACAAGGGGCAGCGGCCACTCCTGCTGCTGTACCTTTACAGTATTTCTTAAACCATTGTCAATATTTTATTGCGCTCACACTTCCCAGCCTTTCCCATGCTGCTCTTTTTAACCAGCAGCGCTGCCCCGACGCTCCCGCGGTGCAGCTCTTTTAGTGACGCGGAGCAGCGGCCACTCCAGCTGCTGTACCTTTATTGTACCTCGTTTACCATGCTCAGCATTTTATTCCCTTTACACCTCTCACGCTTTCCGGACCCCTTTTTAACCAGCAGCGCTGCCCCGACGCTCCCGCGGTGCAGCTCTTTTAGTGATGCGGGGCAGCGGCCACACCTGCTGCTGTACCTTTATTGTACCTCGTTTACCATGCTCAGCATTTCATTCCCTTTACACCTCTCAGCCTTTCCCGTGCCGCACTTTTTAACCAGCAGCGCTGCCCCGACGCTCCCGCGGTGCAGCTCTTTTAGTCACACGGGGCAGCGGCCACACCTGCTGCAGTACCTTTATTGTACCTCGTTTACCATGCTCAGCATTTTATTCCCTTTACACCTCTCACGCTTTCCGGACCCCTTTTTAACCAGCAGCGCTGCCCCGACGGTCCCGCGGTGCAGCTCTTTTAGTGACGCGGGGCAGCGGCCACACCTGCTGCAGTACCTTTATTGTACCTCGTTTACCATGCTCAGCATTTCATTCCCTTTACACCTCTCACGCTTTCCGGACCCCTTTTTAACCAGCAGCACTGCCCCGACGCTCCCGCGGTGCAGCTCTTTTAGTGACACGGGGCAGCTACACCTGCTGCTGTACCTTTATTGTACCTCGTTTACCATGCTCAGCATTTCATTCCCTTTACACCTCTCACGCTTTCCGGACCCCTTTTTAACCAGCAGCACTGCCCCGACGCTCCCGCGGGGCAGCTCTTTTAGTGACACGGGGCAGCTACACCTGCTGCAGTACCTTTATTGTACCTCGTTTACCATGCTCAGCATTTCATTCCCTTTACACCTCTCACGCTTTCCGGACCCCTTTTTAACCAGCAGCGCTGCCCCGACCGTCCCGCGGTGCAGCTCTTTTAGTGATGCGGGGCAGCGGCCACTCCTGCTGCAGTACCTTTTCAATATTTCTTAGACCATTTTCAATATTTTATTGCGCTCACACTTCCCAGCCTTTCCCATGCTGCTCTGTTTAACCAGCAGCGCTGCCCCGATGCTCCCGCGGTGCAGCTCTTTTGGTGATGCGGGGCAGCGGCCACTCCTGCAGCAGTATCTTTATTGTAGTTCTTTTACCATGCTCAGCATTTCATTCCCTTTACACCTCTCACGCTTTCCGGACCCCTTTTTAACCAGCAGCGCTGCCCCGACCGTCCCGCGGTGCAGCTCTTTTAGTGACGCGGGGCAGCGGCCACTCCTGCTGCTGTACCTTTATTGTACCTCGTTTACCATGCTCAGCATTTCATTCCCTTTACACCTCTCAGCCTTTCCCGTGCCGCACTTTTTAACCAGCAGCGCTGCCCCGACGCTCCCGCGGTGCAGCTCTTTTAGTCACACGGGGCAGCGGCCACACCTGCTGCAGTACCTTTATTGTACCTCGTTTACCATGCTCAGCATTTCATTCCCTTTACACCTCTCAGCCTTTCCCGTGCCGCTCTTTTTAACCAGCAGCGCTGCCCCGACGCTCCCGAGGTGCAGCTCTTTTAGTCACACGGGGCAGCGGCCACTCCTGCTGCTGTACCTTTACAGTATTTCTTAAACCATTGTCAATATTTTATTGCGCTCACACTTCCCAGCCTTTCCCATGCTGCTCTTTTTAACCAGCAGCGCTGCCCCGACGCTCCCGCAGTGCAGCTCTTTTAGTGATGCGGGGCAGCGGCCACTCCTGCTGCAGTACCTTTTCAATATTTCTTAGACCATTTTCAATACTTTATTGCGCTGACGTTTCTCAGCCTTTCCCGTGCTGCTCTGTTTAACCAGCAGCGCTGCCCCGACGCTCCCGCGGTGCAGCTCCCTTAGTGACACGGGGCAGGGGCCGAGAGCCCTCTAGGTGCGGCTCCTCTATAGCACTTTACCGTTTTCTATTTTATTTCATTGGCACCTCGCGCGTTGCGCCGGGCGCCTCATTCGGGGACATGCGCCGGCTCCCACAGCGCCCCGCCCGCCGCCGCTCCCCGGGGGCCTCCCCGCTGCTCTCGGGAGATCGCACACCGCACGCGGCCCAAGCCCCGTCTCGCCGACGGCACTCACCACCCGCCGCCCGCCGCCGCGTTCTCCCGCTCCCTACCGGCACGAAGCGGCGCTGCCGATGACGGAGCCGATGCGCGGCTGCCACGCCGCTCTCTCCGCGCCTCAGGGCCGGCGCCTTCGGCCGCACAGGGCGGCGTCCCCGCATCCGGGCCAGCCCGCGGAGCTCCTGCCGCCGCCGCCGCCGCCCCCCGACTGAGGGGCCGCGACGCCGGCGCCCCCTTTTATACTCCGCACCCCCTTTTCCCGCCACCGCCGCGGTGGGCTCCCCCCGCCTCAAAATCGCCCAGAAGCGCCCGAGGCGGGAACGGCGCAGCCCCACCGGCGCCTCGGAGAAGCTCTTCTAGTGACAAGGAGCAGCGGCCACCCCTCCTGCAGTACCTTTATTGTACCTCGTTTACCATGCTCAGCATTTCATTCCCTTTACACCTCTCAGCCTTTCCCGTGCCGCTCTTTTTAACCAGCAGCGCTGCCCCGACGCTCCCGCGGTGCAGCTCTTTTAGTCACACGGGGCAGCGGCCACACCTGCTGCAGTACCTTTATTGTACCTCGTTTACCATGCTCAGCATTTTATTCCCTTTACACCTCTCACGCTTTCCGGACCCCTTTTTAACCAGCAGCGCTGCCCCGACCGTCCCGCGGTGCAGCTCTTTTAGTGATGCGGAGCAGCGGCCACTCCTGCTGCTGTACCTTTATTGTACCTCGTTTACCATGCTCAGCATTTCATTCCCTTTACACCTCTCACGCTTTCCGGACCCCTTTTTAACCAGCAGCGCTGCCCCGACCGTCCCGCGGTGCAGCTCTTTTAGTGATGCGGGGCAGCGGCCACTCCTGCTGCAGTACCTTTTCAATATTTCTTAGACCATTTTCAATATTTTATTGCGCTCACACTTCCCAGCCTTTCCCATGCTGCTCTGTTTAACCAGCAGCGCTGCCCCGACGCTCCCGCGGTGCAGCTCTTTTAGTGACGCGGAGCAGCGGCCACTCCTGCTGCTGTACCTTTATTGTACCTCGTTTACCATGCTCAGCATTTTATTCCCTTTACACCTCTCACGCTTTCCGGACCCCTTTTTAACCAGCAGCGCTGCCCCGACCGTCCCGCGGTGCAGCTCTTTTAGTGATGCGGGGCAGCGGCCACTCCTGCTGCTGTACCTTTACAATATTTCTTAGACCATTGTCAATATTTTATTCCGCTCACACTTCCCAGCCTTTCCGTGCTGCTCTTTTTAACCAGCAGCGCTGCCCCGACGGTCCCGCGGTGCAGCTCTTTTAGTGATGCGGGGCAGCGGCCACTCCTGCTGCAGTAACCTTTATTGTACCTCGTTTACCATGCTCAGCATTTCATTCCCTTTACACCTCTCAGCCTTTCCCGTGCCGCTCTTTTTAACCAGCAGCGCTACGCCGACGCTCCCGCGTGCAGCTCTTTTAGTGATGCGGGGCAGCGGCCACTCCTGCTGCTGTACCTTTTCAATATTTCTTAGACCATTTTCAATATTTTATTGCGCTCACACTTCCCAGCCTTTCCCATGCTGCTCTGTTTAACCAGCAGCGCTGCCCCGACGCTCCCGAGGTGCAGCTCTTTTAGTGATGCGGGGCAGCGGCCACACCTGCTGCACTACCTTTATTGTACCTCGTTTACCATGCTCAGCATTTCATTCCCTTTACACCTCTCACGCTTTCCGGACCCCTTTTTAACCAGCAGAGCTGCCCCGACGCTCCCGCGGTGCAGCTCTTTTAGTGATGCGGGGCAGCGGCCACACCTGCTGCAGTATCTTTATTGTACCTCTTTTACCATGCTCAGCATTTCATTCCCTTTACACCTCTCACGCTTTCCGGACCCCTTTTTAACCAGCAGCGCTGCCCCGACCGTCCCGCGGTGCAGCTCTTTTAGTGACGCGGGGCAGCGGCCACACCTGCTGCAGTACCTTTATTGTACCTCGTTTACCATGCTCAGCATTTCATTCCCTTTACACCTCTCAGCCTTTCCCGTGCCGCTCTTTTTAACCAGCAGCGCTGCCCCGACGCTCCCGCGGTGCAGCTCTTTTAGTGATGCGGGGCAGCGGCCACACCTGCTGCAGTATCTTTATTGTACCTCTTTTACCATGCTCAGCATTTCATTCCCTTTACACCTCTCACGCTTTCCGGACCCCTTTTTAGCCAGCAGCGCTGCCCCGACGGTCCCGCGGTGCAGCTCTTTTAGTGATGCGGGGCAGCGGCCACACCTGCTGCAGTATCTTTATTGTACCTCGTTTACCATGCTCAGCATTTTATTCCCTTTACACCTCTCACGCTTTCCCGTGCCGCTCTTTTTAACCAGCAGCGCTGCCCCGACGCTCCCGCGGTGCAGCTCTTTTAGTGATGCGGCGCAGCGGCCACACCTGCTGCTGTACCTTTATTGTACCTCGTTTACCATGCTCAGCATTTCATTCCCTTTACACCTCTCAGCCTTTCCCGTGCCGCTCTTTTTAACCAGCAGCGCTGCCCCGACGCTCCCGAGGTGCAGCTCTTTTAGTCACACGGGGCAGCGGCCACACCTGGTGCAGTACCTTTACAGTATTTCTTAAACCATTGTCAATATTTTATTGCGCTCACACTTCCAGGCCTTTCCAATGCTGCTCTGTTTAACCAGCAGCGCTGCCCCGACGCTCCCGCGGTGCAGCTCTTTTAGTGGTGCGGGGCAGCGGCCACACCTGCTGCTGTACCTTTATTGTACCTCGTTTACCATGCTCAGCATTTCATTCCCTTTACACCTCTCACGCTTTCCGGACCCCTTTTTAACCAGCAGCACTGCCCCGACGCTCCCGCGGTGCAGCTCTTTTAGTGACACGGGGCAGCTACACCTGCTGCAGTACCTTTATTGTACCTCGTTTACCATGCTCAGCATTTCATTCCCTTTACACCTCTCACGCTTTCCGGACCCCTTTTTAACCAGCAGCACTGCCCCGACGCTCCCGCGGTGCAGCTCTTTTAGTGACACGGGGCAGCTACACCTGCTGCTGTACCTTTATTGTACCTCGTTTACCATGCTCAGCATTTCATTCCCTTTACACCTCTCAGCCTTTCCCGTGCCGCTCTTTTTAACCAGCAGCGCTGCCCCGACGCTCCCGCGGTGCAGCTCTTTTAGTCACACGGGGCAGCGGCCACACCTGCTGCAGTACCTTTATTGTACCTCGTTTACCATGCTCAGCATTTCATTCCCTTTACACCTCTCACGCTTTCCGGACCCCTTTTTAACCAGCAGCGCTGCCCCGACCGTCCCGCGGTGCAGCTCTTTTAGTGATGCGGGGCAGCGGCCACTCCTGCTGCAGTACCTTTTCAATATTTCTTAGACCATTTTCAATATTTTATTGCGCTCACACTTCCCAGCCTTTCCCATGCTGCTCTGTTTAACCAGCAGCGCTGCCCCGATGCTCCCGCGGTGCAGCTCTTTTAGTGATGCGGGGCAGCGGCCACACCTGCTGCAGTACCTTTATTGTACCTCGTTTACCATGCTCAGCATTTCATTCCCTTTACACCTCTCACGCTTTCCGGACCCCTTTTTAACCAGCAGAGCTGCCCCGACCCTCCCGCGGTGCAGCTCTTTTAGTGATGCGGGGCAGCGGCCACACCTGCTGCAGTATCTTTATTGTACCTCTTTTACCATGCTCAGCATTTTATTCCCTTTACACCTCTCACGCTTTCCGGACCCCTTTTTAACCAGCAGCACTGCCCCGACGCTCCCGCGGTGCAGCTCTTTTAGTGATGCGGGGCAGCGGCCACTCCTGCAGCAGTATCTTTATTGTAGTTCTTTTACCATGCTCAGCATTTCATTCCCTTTACACCTCTCACGCTTTCCGGACCCCTTTTTAACCAGCAGCGGTGCCCCGACCGTCCCGCGGTGCAGCTCTTTTAGTGATGCGGGGCAGCGGCCACTCCTGCTGCAGTAACCTTTATTGTACCTCTTTTACCATGCTCAGCATTTCATTCCCTTTACACCTCTCAGCCTTTCCCGTGCCGCTCTTTTTAACCAGCAGCGCTACGCCGACGCTCCCGCGTGCAGCTCTTTTAGTGATGCGGGGCAGCGGCCACTCCTGCTGCTGTACCTTTTCAATATTTCTTAGACCATTTTCAATATTTTATTGCGCTCACACTTCCCAGCCTTTCCCATGCTGCTCTGTTTAACCAGCAGCGCTGCCCCGACGCTCCCGAGGTGCAGCTCTTTTAGTGATGCGGGGCAGCGGCCACACCTGCTGCACTACCTTTATTGTACCTCGTTTACCATGCTCAGCATTTCATTCCCTTTACACCTCTCACGCTTTCCGGACCCCTTTTTAACCAGCAGAGCTGCCCCGACGCTCCCGCGGTGCAGCTCTTTTAGTGATGCGGGGCAGCGGCCACACCTGCTGCAGTATCTTTATTGTACCTCTTTTACCATGCTCAGCATTTCATTCCCTTTACACCTCTCACGCTTTCCGGACCCCTTTTTAACCAGCAGCGCTGCCCCGACCGTCCCGCGGTGCAGCTCTTTTAGTGACGCGGGGCAGCGGCCACACCTGCTGCAGTACCTTTATTGTACCTCGTTTACCATGCTCAGCATTTCATTCCCTTTACACCTCTCAGCCTTTCCCGTGCCGCTCTTTTTAACCAGCAGCGCTGCCCCGACGCTCCCGAGGTGCAGCTCTTTTAGTCACAAGGGGCAGCGGCCACTCCTGCTGCTGTACCTTTACAGTATTTCTTAAACCATTGTCAATATTTTATTGCGCTCACACTTCCCAGCCTTTCCCATGCTGCTCTTTTTAACCAGCAGCACTGCCCCGACGCTCCCGCGGTGCAGCTCTTTTAGTGACGCGGAGCAGCGGCCACTCCAGCTGCTGTACCTTTATTGTACCTCGTTTACCATGCTCAGCATTTTATTCCCTTTACACCTCTCACGCTTTCCGGACCCCTTTTTAACCAGCAGCGCTGCCCCGACGCTCCCGCGGTGCAGCTCTTTTAGTGATGCGGGGCAGCGGCCACACCTGCTGCTGTACCTTTATTGTACCTCGTTTACCATGCTCAGCATTTCATTCCCTTTACACCTCTCACGCTTTCCGGACCCCTTTTTAACCAGCAGCACTGCCCCGACGCTCCCGCGGGGCAGCTCTTTTAGTGACACGGGGCAGCTACACCTGCTGCAGTACCTTTATTGTACCTCGTTTACCATGCTCAGCATTTCATTCCCTTTACACCTCTCACGCTTTCCGGACCCCTTTTTAACCAGCAGCGCTGCCCCGACCGTCCCGCGGTGCAGCTCTTTTAGTGATGCGGGGCAGCGGCCACTCCTGCTGCAGTACCTTTTCAATATTTCTTAGACCATTTTCAATATTTTATTGCGCTCACACTTCCCAGCCTTTCCCATGCTGCTCTGTTTAACCAGCAGCGCTGCCCCGATGCTCCCGCGGTGCAGCTCTTTTAGTGATGCGGGGCAGCGGCCACACCTGCTGCAGTACCTTTATTGTACCTCGTTTACCATGCTCAGCATTTCATTCCCTTTACACCTCTCACGCTTTCCGGACCCCTTTTTAACCAGCAGAGCTGCCCCGACGCTCCCGCGGTGCAGCTCTTTTAGTGATGCGGGGCAGCGGCCACTCCTGCAGCAGTATCTTTATTGTAGTTCTTTTACCATGCTCAGCATTTCATTCCCTTTACACCTCTCACGCTTTCCGGACCCCTTTTTAACCAGCAGCGCTGCCCCGACCGTCCCGCGGTGCAGCTCTTTTAGTGACGCGGGGCAGCGGCCACACCTGCTGCAGTACCTTTATTGTACCTCGTTTACCATGCTCAGCATTTCATTCCCTTTACACCTCTCAGCCTTTCCCGTGCCGCTCTTTTTAACCAGCAGCGCTGCCCCGACGCTCCCGAGGTGCAGCTCTTTTAGTCACACGGGGCAGCGGCCACTCCTGCTGCTGTACCTTTACAGTATTTCTTAAACCATTGTCAATATTTTATTGCGCTCACACTTCCCAGCCTTTCCCATGCTGCTCTTTTTAACCAGCAGCGCTGCCCCGACGCTCCCGCAGTGCAGCTCTTTTAGTGATGCGGGGCAGCGGCCACTCCTGCTGCAGTACCTTTTCAATATTTCTTAGACCATTTTCAATACTTTATTGCGCTGACGTTTCTCAGCCTTTCCCGTGCTGCTCTGTTTAACCAGCAGCGCTGCCCCGACGCTCCCGCGGTGCAGCTCCCTTAGTGACACGGGGCAGGGGCCGAGAGCCCTCTAGGTGCGGCTCCTCTATAGCACTTTACCGTTTTCTATTTTATTTCATTGGCACCTCGCGCGTTGCGCCGGGCGCCTCATTCGGGGACATGCGCCGGCTCCCACAGCGCCCCGCCCGCCGCCGCTCCCCGGGGGCCTCCCCGCTGCTCTCGGGAGATCGCACACCGCACGCGGCCCAAGCCCCGTCTCGCCGACGGCACTCACCACCCGCCGCCCGCCGCCGCGTTCTCCCGCTCCCTACCGGCACGAAGCGGCGCTGCCGATGACGGAGCCGATGCGCGGCTGCCACGCCGCTCTCTCCGCGCCTCAGGGCCGGCGCCTTCGGCCGCACAGGGCGGCGTCCCCGCATCCGGGCCAGCCCGCGGAGCTCCTGCCGCCGCCGCCGCCGCCCCCCGACTGAGGGGCCGCGACGCCGGCGCCCCCTTTTATACTCCGCACCCCCTTTTCCCGCCACCGCCGCGGTGGGCTCCCCCCGCCTCAAAATCGCCCAGAAGCGCCCGAGGCGGGAACGGCGCAGCCCCACCGGCGCCTCGGAGAAGCTCTTCTAGTGACAAGGAGCAGCGGCCACCCCTCCTGCAGTACCTTTATTGTACCTCGTTTACCATGCTCAGCATTTCATTCCCTTTACACCTCTCAGCCTTTCCCGTGCCGCTCTTTTTAACCAGCAGCGCTGCCCCGACGCTCCCGCGGTGCAGCTCTTTTAGTCACACGGGGCAGCGGCCACACCTGCTGCAGTACCTTTATTGTACCTCGTTTACCATGCTCAGCATTTTATTCCCTTTACACCTCTCACGCTTTCCGGACCCCTTTTTAACCAGCAGCGCTGCCCCGACCGTCCCGCGGTGCAGCTCTTTTAGTGATGCGGAGCAGCGGCCACTCCTGCTGCTGTACCTTTATTGTACCTCGTTTACCATGCTCAGCATTTCATTCCCTTTACACCTCTCACGCTTTCCGGACCCCTTTTTAACCAGCAGCGCTGCCCCGACGGTCCCGCGGTGCAGCTCTTTTAGTGATGCGGGGCAGCGGCCACTCCTGCTGCAGTACCTTTTCAATATTTCTTAGACCATTTTCAATATTTTATTGCGCTCACACTTCCCAGCCTTTCCCATGCTGCTCTGTTTAACCAGCAGCGCTGCCCCGACGCTCCCGCGGTGCAGCTCTTTTAGTGACGCGGAGCAGCGGCCACTCCTGCTGCTGTACCTTTATTGTACCTCGTTTACCATGCTCAGCATTTTATTCCCTTTACACCTCTCACGCTTTCCGGACCCCTTTTTAACCAGCAGCGCTGCCCCGACCGTCCCGCGGTGCAGCTCTTTTAGTGATGCGGGGCAGCGGCCACTCCTGCTGCTGTACCTTTACAATATTTCTTAGACCATTGTCAATATTTTATTCCGCTCACACTTCCCAGCCTTTCCGTGCTGCTCTTTTTAACCAGCAGCGCTGCCCCGACGGTCCCGCGGTGCAGCTCTTTTAGTGATGCGGGGCAGCGGCCACTCCTGCTGCAGTAACCTTTATTGTACCTCGTTTACCATGCTCAGCATTTCATTCCCTTTACACCTCTCACGCTTTCCGGACCCCTTTTTAACCAGCAGAGCTGCCCCGACGCTCCCGCGGTGCAGCTCTTTTAGTGATGCGGGGCAGCGGCCACTCCTGCAGCAGTATCTTTATTGTAGTTCTTTTACCATGCTCAGCATTTCATTCCCTTTACACCTCTCACGCTTTCCGGACCCCTTTTTAACCAGCAGCGCTGCCCCGACCGTCCCGCGGTGCAGCTCTTTTAGTGACGCGGGGCAGCGGCCACACCTGCTGCAGTACCTTTATTGTACCTCGTTTACCATGCTCAGCATTTCATTCCCTTTACACCTCTCAGCCTTTCCCGTGCCGCTCTTTTTAACCAGCAGCGCTGCCCCGACGCTCCCGAGGTGCAGCTCTTTTAGTCACACGGGGCAGCGGCCACTCCTGCTGCTGTACCTTTACAGTATTTCTTAAACCATTGTCAATATTTTATTGCGCTCACACTTCCCAGCCTTTCCCATGCTGCTCTTTTTAACCAGCAGCGCTGCCCCGACGCTCCCGCAGTGCAGCTCTTTTAGTGATGCGGGGCAGCGGCCACTCCTGCTGCAGTACCTTTTCAATATTTCTTAGACCATTTTCAATACTTTATTGCGCTGACGTTTCTCAGCCTTTCCCGTGCTGCTCTGTTTAACCAGCAGCGCTGCCCCGACGCTCCCGCGGTGCAGCTCCCTTAGTGACACGGGGCAGGGGCCGAGAGCCCTCTAGGTGCGGCTCCTCTATAGCACTTTACCGTTTTCTATTTTATTTCATTGGCACCTCGCGCGTTGCGCCGGGCGCCTCATTCGGGGACATGCGCCGGCTCCCACAGCGCCCCGCCCGCCGCCGCTCCCCGGGGGCCTCCCCGCTGCTCTCGGGAGATCGCACACCGCACGCGGCCCAAGCCCCGTCTCGCCGACGGCACTCACCACCCGCCGCCCGCCGCCGCGTTCTCCCGCTCCCTACCGGCACGAAGCGGCGCTGCCGATGACGGAGCCGATGCGCGGCTGCCACGCCGCTCTCTCCGCGCCTCAGGGCCGGCGCCTTCGGCCGCACAGGGCGGCGTCCCCGCATCCGGGCCAGCCCGCGGAGCTCCTGCCGCCGCCGCCGCCGCCCCCCGACTGAGGGGCCGCGACGCCGGCGCCCCCTTTTATACTCCGCACCCCCTTTTCCCGCCACCGCCGCGGTGGGCTCCCCCCGCCTCAAAATCGCCCAGAAGCGCCCGAGGCGGGAACGGCGCAGCCCCACCGGCGCCTCGGAGAAGCTCTTCTAGTGACAAGGAGCAGCGGCCACCCCTCCTGCAGTACCTTTATTGTACCTCGTTTACCATGCTCAGCATTTCATTCCCTTTACACCTCTCAGCCTTTCCCGTGCCGCTCTTTTTAACCAGCAGCGCTGCCCCGACGCTCCCGCGGTGCAGCTCTTTTAGTCACACGGGGCAGCGGCCACACCTGCTGCAGTACCTTTATTGTACCTCGTTTACCATGCTCAGCATTTTATTCCCTTTACACCTCTCACGCTTTCCGGACCCCTTTTTAACCAGCAGCGCTGCCCCGACCGTCCCGCGGTGCAGCTCTTTTAGTGATGCGGAGCAGCGGCCACTCCTGCTGCTGTACCTTTATTGTACCTCGTTTACCATGCTCAGCATTTCATTCCCTTTACACCTCTCACGCTTTCCGGACCCCTTTTTAACCAGCAGCGCTGCCCCGACGGTCCCGCGGTGCAGCTCTTTTAGTGATGCGGGGCAGCGGCCACTCCTGCTGCAGTACCTTTTCAATATTTCTTAGACCATTTTCAATATTTTATTGCGCTCACACTTCCCAGCCTTTCCCATGCTGCTCTGTTTAACCAGCAGCGCTGCCCCGACGCTCCCGCGGTGCAGCTCTTTTAGTGACGCGGAGCAGCGGCCACTCCTGCTGCTGTACCTTTATTGTACCTCGTTTACCATGCTCAGCATTTTATTCCCTTTACACCTCTCACGCTTTCCGGACCCCTTTTTAACCAGCAGCGCTGCCCCGACCGTCCCGCGGTGCAGCTCTTTTAGTGATGCGGGGCAGCGGCCACTCCTGCTGCTGTACCTTTACAATATTTCTTAGACCATTGTCAATATTTTATTCCGCTCACACTTCCCAGCCTTTCCGTGCTGCTCTTTTTAACCAGCAGCGCTGCCCCGACGGTCCCGCGGTGCAGCTCTTTTAGTGATGCGGGGCAGCGGCCACTCCTGCTGCAGTAACCTTTATTGTACCTCGTTTACCATGCTCAGCATTTCATTCCCTTTACACCTCTCAGCCTTTCCCGTGCCGCTCTTTTTAACCAGCAGCGCTACGCCGACGCTCCCGCGTGCAGCTCTTTTAGTGATGCGGGGCAGCGGCCACTCCTGCTGCTGTACCTTTTCAATATTTCTTAGACCATTTTCAATATTTTATTGCGCTCACACTTCCCAGCCTTTCCCATGCTGCTCTGTTTAACCAGCAGCGCTGCCCCGACGCTCCCGAGGTGCAGCTCTTTTAGTGATGCGGGGCAGCGGCCACACCTGCTGCACTACCTTTATTGTACCTCGTTTACCATGCTCAGCATTTCATTCCCTTTACACCTCTCACGCTTTCCGGACCCCTTTTTAACCAGCAGCACTGCCCCGACGCTCCCGCGGTGCAGCTCTTTTAGTGATGCGGGGCAGCGGCCACTCCTGCAGCAGTATCTTTATTGTAGTTCTTTTACCATGCTCAGCATTTCATTCCCTTTACACCTCTCACGCTTTCCGGACCCCTTTTTAACCAGCAGCGCTGCCCCGACCGTCCCGCGGTGCAGCTCTTTTAGTGACGCGGGGCAGCGGCCACACCTGCTGCAGTACCTTTATTGTACCTCGTTTACCATGCTCAGCATTTCATTCCCTTTACACCTCTCACGCTTTCCGGACCCCTTTTTAACCAGCAGCACTGCCCCGACGCTCCCGCGGTGCAGCTCTTTTAGTGACACGGGGCAGCTACACCTGCTGCTGTACCTTTATTGTACCTCGTTTACCATGCTCAGCATTTCATTCCCTTTACACCTCTCAGCCTTTCCCGTGCTGCTCTTTTTAACCAGCAGCGCTGCCCCGACGCTCCCGCGGTGCAGCTCTTTTAGTGATGCGGGGCAGCGGCCACACCTGCTGCTGTACCTTTATTGTACCTCGTTTACCATGCTCAGCATTTTATTCCCTTTACACCTCTCACGCTTTCCGGACCCCTTTTTAACCAGCAGCGCTGCCCCGACGCTCCCGCGGTGCAGCTCTTTTAGTGATGCGGGGCAGCGGCCACTCCTGCTGCAGTACCTTTACAATATTTCTTAGACCATTGTCAATACTTTATTGCGCTGACGTTTCCCAGCCTTTCCCGTGCTGCTCTGTTTAACCAGCAGCGCTGCCCCGACGCTCCCGCGGTACAGCTCCCTTAGTGACACGGGGCAGGGGCCGAGAGCCCTCTAGGTGCGGCTCCTCTATAGCACTTTACCGTTTTCTATTTTATTTCATTGGCACCTCGCGCGTTGCGCCGGGCGCCTCATTCGGGGACATGCGCCGGCTCCCACAGCGCCCCGCCCGCCGCCGCTCCCCGGGGGCCTCCCCGCTGCTCTCGGGAGATCGCACACCGCACGCGGCCCAAGCCCCGTCTCGCCGACGGCACTCACCACCCGCCGCCCGCCGCCGCGTTCTCCCGCTCCCTACCGGCACGAAGCGGCGCTGCCGATGACGGAGCCGATGCGCGGCTGCCACGCCGCTCTCTCCGCGCCTCAGGGCCGGCGCCTTCGGCCGCACAGGGCGGCGTCCCCGCATCCGGGCCAGCCCGCGGAGCTCCTGCCGCCGCCGCCGCCGCCCCCCGACTGAGGGGCCGCGACGCCGGCGCCCCCTTTTATACTCCGCACCCCCTTTTCCCGCCACCGCCGCGGTGGGCTCCCCCCGCCTCAAAATCGCCCAGAAGCGCCCGAGGCGGGAACGGCGCAGCCCCACCGGCGCCTCGGAGAAGCTCTTCTAGTGACAAGGAGCAGCGGCCACCCCTCCTGCAGTACCTTTATTGTACCTCGTTTACCATGCTCAGCATTTCATTCCCTTTACACCTCTCAGCCTTTCCCGTGCCGCTCTTTTTAACCAGCAGCGCTGCCCCGACGCTCCCGCGGTGCAGCTCTTTTAGTCACACGGGGCAGCGGCCACACCTGCTGCAGTACCTTTATTGTACCTCGTTTACCATGCTCAGCATTTTATTCCCTTTACACCTCTCACGCTTTCCGGACCCCTTTTTAACCAGCAGCGCTGCCCCGACGGTCCCGCGGTGCAGCTCTTTTAGTGATGCGGGGCAGCGGCCACTCCTGCTGCAGTACCTTTTCAATATTTCTTAGACCATTTTCAATATTTTATTGCGCTCACACTTCCCAGCCTTTCCCATGCTGCTCTGTTTAACCAGCAGCGCTGCCCCGACGCTCCCGCGGTGCAGCTCTTTTAGTGACGCGGAGCAGCGGCCACTCCTGCTGCTGTACCTTTATTGTACCTCGTTTACCATGCTCAGCATTTTATTCCCTTTACACCTCTCACGCTTTCCGGACCCCTTTTTAACCAGCAGCGGTGCCCCGACCGTCCCGCGGTGCAGCTCTTTTAGTGATGCGGGGCAGCGGCCACTCCTGCTGCTGTACCTTTACAATATTTCTTAGACCATTGTCAATATTTTATTCCGCTCACACTTCCCAGCCTTTCCGTGCTGCTCTTTTTAACCAGCAGCGCTGCCCCGACGGTCCCGCGGTGCAGCTCTTTTAGTGATGCGGGGCAGCGGCCACTCCTGCTGCAGTAACCTTTATTGTACCTCGTTTACCATGCTCAGCATTTCATTCCCTTTACACCTCTCAGCCTTTCCCGTGCCGCTCTTTTTAACCAGCAGCGCTACGCCGACGCTCCCGCGTGCAGCTCTTTTAGTGATGCGGGGCAGCGGCCACTCCTGCTGCTGTACCTTTTCAATATTTCTTAGACCATTTTCAATATTTTATTGCGCTCACACTTCCCAGCCTTTCCCATGCTGCTCTGTTTAACCAGCAGCGCTGCCCCGACGCTCCCGAGGTGCAGCTCTTTTAGTGATGCGGGGCAGCGGCCACACCTGCTGCACTACCTTTATTGTACCTCGTTTACCATGCTCAGCATTTCATTCCCTTTACACCTCTCACGCTTTCCGGACCCCTTTTTAACCAGCAGAGCTGCCCCGACGCTCCCGCGGTGCAGCTCTTTTAGTGATGCGGGGCAGCGGCCACACCTGCTGCAGTATCTTTATTGTACCTCTTTTACCATGCTCAGCATTTCATTCCCTTTACACCTCTCACGCTTTCCGGACCCCTTTTTAACCAGCAGCGCTGCCCCGACCGTCCCGCGGTGCAGCTCTTTTAGTGACGCGGGGCAGCGGCCACACCTGCTGCAGTACCTTTATTGTACCTCGTTTACCATGCTCAGCATTTCATTCCCTTTACACCTCTCAGCCTTTCCCGTGCCGCTCTTTTTAACCAGCAGCGCTGCCCCGACGCTCCCGAGGTGCAGCTCTTTTAGTCACAAGGGGCAGCGGCCACTCCTGCTGCTGTACCTTTACAGTATTTCTTAAACCATTGTCAATATTTTATTGCGCTCACACTTCCCAGCCTTTCCCATGCTGCTCTTTTTAACCAGCAGCGCTGCCCCGACGCTCCCGCGGTGCAGCTCTTTTAGTGACGCGGAGCAGCGGCCACTCCAGCTGCTGTACCTTTATTGTACCTCGTTTACCATGCTCAGCATTTTATTCCCTTTACACCTCTCACGCTTTCCGGACCCCTTTTTAACCAGCAGCGCTGCCCCGACGCTCCCGCGGTGCAGCTCTTTTAGTGATGCGGGGCAGCGGCCACACCTGCTGCTGTACCTTTATTGTACCTCGTTTACCATGCTCAGCATTTCATTCCCTTTACACCTCTCAGCCTTTCCCGTGCCGCACTTTTTAACCAGCAGCGCTGCCCCGACGCTCCCGCGGTGCAGCTCTTTTAGTCACACGGGGCAGCGGCCACACCTGCTGCAGTACCTTTATTGTACCTCGTTTACCATGCTCAGCATTTTATTCCCTTTACACCTCTCACGCTTTCCGGACCCCTTTTTAACCAGCAGCGCTGCCCCGACGGTCCCGCGGTGCAGCTCTTTTAGTGACGCGGGGCAGCGGCCACACCTGCTGCAGTACCTTTATTGTACCTCGTTTACCATGCTCAGCATTTCATTCCCTTTACACCTCTCACGCTTTCCGGACCCCTTTTTAACCAGCAGCACTGCCCCGACGCTCCCGCGGTGCAGCTCTTTTAGTGACACGGGGCAGCTACACCTGCTGCTGTACCTTTATTGTACCTCGTTTACCATGCTCAGCATTTCATTCCCTTTACACCTCTCACGCTTTCCGGACCCCTTTTTAACCAGCAGCACTGCCCCGACGCTCCCGCGGGGCAGCTCTTTTAGTGACACGGGGCAGCTACACCTGCTGCAGTACCTTTATTGTACCTCGTTTACCATGCTCAGCATTTCATTCCCTTTACACCTCTCACGCTTTCCGGACCCCTTTTTAACCAGCAGCGCTGCCCCGACCGTCCCGCGGTGCAGCTCTTTTAGTGATGCGGGGCAGCGGCCACTCCTGCTGCAGTACCTTTTCAATATTTCTTAGACCATTTTCAATATTTTATTGCGCTCACACTTCCCAGCCTTTCCCATGCTGCTCTGTTTAACCAGCAGCGCTGCCCCGATGCTCCCGCGGTGCAGCTCTTTTGGTGATGCGGGGCAGCGGCCACTCCTGCAGCAGTATCTTTATTGTAGTTCTTTTACCATGCTCAGCATTTCATTCCCTTTACACCTCTCACGCTTTCCGGACCCCTTTTTAACCAGCAGCGCTGCCCCGACCGTCCCGCGGTGCAGCTCTTTTAGTGACGCGGGGCAGCGGCCACACCTGCTGCAGTACCTTTATTGTACCTCGTTTACCATGCTCAGCATTTCATTCCCTTTACACCTCTCAGCCTTTCCCGTGCCGCTCTTTTTAACCAGCAGCGCTGCCCCGACGCTCCCGAGGTGCAGCTCTTTTAGTCACACGGGGCAGCGGCCACTCCTGCTGCTGTACCTTTACAGTATTTCTTAAACCATTGTCAATATTTTATTGCGCTCACACTTCCCAGCCTTTCCCATGCTGCTCTTTTTAACCAGCAGCGCTGCCCCGACGCTCCCGCAGTGCAGCTCTTTTAGTGATGCGGGGCAGCGGCCACTCCTGCTGCAGTACCTTTTCAATATTTCTTAGACCATTTTCAATACTTTATTGCGCTGACGTTTCTCAGCCTTTCCCGTGCTGCTCTGTTTAACCAGCAGCGCTGCCCCGACGCTCCCGCGGTGCAGCTCCCTTAGTGACACGGGGCAGGGGCCGAGAGCCCTCTAGGTGCGGCTCCTCTATAGCACTTTACCGTTTTCTATTTTATTTCATTGGCACCTCGCGCGTTGCGCCGGGCGCCTCATTCGGGGACATGCGCCGGCTCCCACAGCGCCCCGCCCGCCGCCGCTCCCCGGGGGCCTCCCCGCTGCTCTCGGGAGATCGCACACCGCACGCGGCCCAAGCCCCGTCTCGCCGACGGCACTCACCACCCGCCGCCCGCCGCCGCGTTCTCCCGCTCCCTACCGGCACGAAGCGGCGCTGCCGATGACGGAGCCGATGCGCGGCTGCCACGCCGCTCTCTCCGCGCCTCAGGGCCGGCGCCTTCGGCCGCACAGGGCGGCGTCCCCGCATCCGGGCCAGCCCGCGGAGCTCCTGCCGCCGCCGCCGCCGCCCCCCGACTGAGGGGCCGCGACGCCGGCGCCCCCTTTTATACTCCGCACCCCCTTTTCCCGCCACCGCCGCGGTGGGCTCCCCCCGCCTCAAAATCGCCCAGAAGCGCCCGAGGCGGGAACGGCGCAGCCCCACCGGCGCCTCGGAGAAGCTCTTCTAGTGACAAGGAGCAGCGGCCACCCCTCCTGCAGTACCTTTATTGTACCTCGTTTACCATGCTCAGCATTTCATTCCCTTTACACCTCTCAGCCTTTCCCGTGCCGCTCTTTTTAACCAGGAGCGCTGCCCCGACGCTCCCGCGGTGCAGCTCTTTTAGTCACACGGGGCAGCGGCCACACCTGCTGCAGTACCTTTATTGTACCTCGTTTACCATGCTCAGCATTTTATTCCCTTTACACCTCTCACGCTTTCCGGACCCCTTTTTAACCAGCAGCGCTGCCCCGACCGTCCCGCGGTGCAGCTCTTTTAGTGATGCGGAGCAGCGGCCACTCCTGCTGCTGTACCTTTATTGTACCTCGTTTACCATGCTCAGCATTTCATTCCCTTTACACCTCTCACGCTTTCCGGACCCCTTTTTAACCAGCAGCGCTGCCCCGACCGTCCCGCGGTGCAGCTCTTTTAGTGATGCGGGGCAGCGGCCACTCCTGCTGCAGTACCTTTTCAATATTTCTTAGACCATTTTCAATATTTTATTGCGCTCACACTTCCCAGCCTTTCCCATGCTGCTCTGTTTAACCAGCAGCGCTGCCCCGACGCTCCCGCGGTGCAGCTCTTTTAGTGACGCGGAGCAGCGGCCACTCCTGCTGCTGTACCTTTATTGTACCTCGTTTACCATGCTCAGCATTTTATTCCCTTTACACCTCTCACGCTTTCCGGACCCCTTTTTAACCAGCAGCGCTGCCCCGACCGTCCCGCGGTGCAGCTCTTTTAGTGATGCGGGGCAGCGGCCACTCCTGCTGCTGTACCTTTACAATATTTCTTAGACCATTGTCAATATTTTATTCCGCTCACACTTCCCAGCCTTTCCGTGCTGCTCTTTTTAACCAGCAGCGCTGCCCCGACGCTCCCGCGGTGCAGCTCTTTTAGTGATGCGGGGCAGCGGCCACTCCTGCTGCAGTAACCTTTATTGTACCTCGTTTACCATGCTCAGCATTTCATTCCCTTTACACCTCTCAGCCTTTCCCGTGCCGCTCTTTTTAACCAGCAGCGCTACGCCGACGCTCCCGCGTGCAGCTCTTTTAGTGATGCGGGGCAGCGGCCACTCCTGCTGCTGTACCTTTTCAATATTTCTTAGACCATTTTCAATATTTTATTGCGCTCACACTTCCCAGCCTTTCCCATGCTGCTCTGTTTAACCAGCAGCGCTGCCCCGACGCTCCCGAGGTGCAGCTCTTTTAGTGATGCGGGGCAGCGGCCACACCTGCTGCACTACCTTTATTGTACCTCGTTTACCATGCTCAGCATTTCATTCCCTTTACACCTCTCACGCTTTCCGGACCCCTTTTTAACCAGCAGAGCTGCCCCGACGCTCCCGCGGTGCAGCTCTTTTAGTGATGCGGGGCAGCGGCCACACCTGCTGCAGTATCTTTATTGTACCTCTTTTACCATGCTCAGCATTTCATTCCCTTTACACCTCTCACGCTTTCCGGACCCCTTTTTAACCAGCAGCGCTGCCCCGACCGTCCCGCGGTGCAGCTCTTTTAGTGACGCGGGGCAGCGGCCACACCTGCTGCAGTACCTTTATTGTACCTCGTTTACCATGCTCAGCATTTCATTCCCTTTACACCTCTCAGCCTTTCCCGTGCCGCTCTTTTTAACCAGCAGCGCTGCCCCGACGCTCCCGCGGTGCAGCTCTTTTAGTCACACGGGGCAGCGGCCACACCTGCTGCAGTACCTTTATTGTACCTCGTTTACCATGCTCAGCATTTCATTCCCTTTACACCTCTCACGCTTTCCGGACCCCTTTTTAACCAGCAGCGCTGCCCCGACGGTCCCGCGGTGCAGCTCTTTTAGTGATGCGGGGCAGCGGCCACACCTGCTGCAGTACCTTTATTGTACCTCTTTTACCATGCTCAGCATTTCATTCCCTTTACACCTCTCACGCTTTCCGGACCCCTTTTTAACCAGCAGCGCTGCCCCGACGGTCCCGCGGTGCAGCTCTTTTAGTGATGCGGGGCAGCGGCCACACCTGCTGCAGTACCTTTATTGTACCTCTTTTACCATGCTCAGCATTTCATTCCCTTTACACCTCTCAGCCTTTCCCGTGCTGCTCTTTTTAACCAGCAGCGCTGCCCCGACGCTCCCGCGGTGCAGCTCTTTTAGTGATGCGGAGCAGCGGCCACTCCTGCTGCTGTACCTTTATTGTACCTCGTTTACCATGCTCAGCATTTCATTCCCTTTACACCTCTCAGCCTTTCCCATGCTGCTCTGTTTAACCAGCAGCGCTGCCCCGACGCTCCCGCGGTGCAGCTCTTTTAGTGATGCGGGGCAGCGGCCACTCCTGCTGCAGTATCTTTATTGAACCTCTTTTACCATGCTCAGCATTTTATTCCCTTTACACCTTTCACGCATTCCGGACCCCTTTTTAACCTGCAGCGCTGCCCCGACCGTCCCGCGGTGCAGCTCTTTTAGTGACGCGGGGCAGCGGCCACACCTGCTGCAGTACCTTTATTGTACCTCGTTTACCATGCTCAGCATTTTATTCCCTTTACACCTCTCAGCCTTTCCCGTGCCGCTCTTTTTAACCAGCAGCGCTGCCCCGACGCTCCCGCGGTGCAGCTCTTTTAGTGACGCGGGGCAGCGGCCACACCTGCTGCTGTACCTTTATTGTACCTCGTTTACCATGCTCAGCATTTCATTCCCTTTACACCTCTCACGCTTTCCGGACCCCTTTTTAACCAGCAGCACTGCCCCGACGCTCCCGCGGTGCAGCTCTTTTAGTGACACGGGGCAGCTACACCTGCCGCTGTACCTTTATTGTACCTCTTTTACCATGCTCAGCATTTCATTCCCTTTACACCTCTCAGCCTTTCCCGTGCCGCTCTTTTTAACCAGCAGCGCTGCCCCGACGCTCCCGCGGTGCAGCTCTTTTAGTCACACGGGGCAGCGGCCACACCTGCTGCAGTACCTTTATTGTACCTCGTTTACCATGCTCAGCATTTTATTCCCTTTACACCTCTCACGCTTTCCGGACCCCTTTTTAACCAGCAGCGCTGCCCCGACGGTCCCGCGGTGCAGCTCTTTTAGTGATGCGGGGCAGCGGCCACTCCTGCTGCTGTACCTTTATTGTACCTCGTTTACCATGCTCAGCATTTCATTCCCTTTACACCTCTCACGCTTTCCGGACCCCTTTTTAACCAGCAGCGCTGCCCCGACGGTCCCGCGGTGCAGCTCTTTTAGTGATGCGGGGCAGCGGCCACTCCTGCTGCAGTACCTTTTCAATATTTCTTAGACCATTTTCAATATTTTATTGCGCTCACACTTCCCAGCCTTTCCCATGCTGCTCTGTTTAACCAGCAGCGCTGCCCCGACGCTCCCGCGGTGCAGCTCTTTTAGTGACGCGGAGCAGCGGCCACTCCTGCTGCTGTACCTTTATTGTACCTCGTTTACCATGCTCAGCATTTCATTCCCTTTACACCTCTCACGCTTTCCGGACCACTTTTTAACCAGCAGCGCTGCCCCGACCGTCCCGCGGTGCAGCTCTTTTAGTGATGCGGGGCAGCGGCCACTCCTGCTGCTGTACCTTTACAATATTTCTTAGACCATTGTAAATATTTTATTCCGCTCACACTTCCCAGCCTTTCCGTGCTGCTCTTTTTAACCAGCAGCGCTGCCCCGACGGTCCCGCGGTGCAGCTCTTTTAGTGATGCGGGGCAGCGGCCACTCCTGCTGCAGTACCTTTATTGTACCTCGTTTACCATGCTCAGCATTTTATTCCCTTTACACCTCTCAGCCTTTCCCGTGCCGCTCTTTTTAACCAGCAGCGCTGCCCCGACGCTCCCGCGGTGCAGCTCTTTTAGTGACACGGGGCAGCGGCCACTCCTGCAGCAGTATCTTTATTGTACCTCGTTTACCATGCTCAGCATTTCATTCCCTTTACACCTCTCAGCCTTTCCCGTGCCGCTCTTTTTAACCAGCAGCGCTACGCCGACGCTCCCGCGGTGCAGCTCTTTTAGTGATGCGGGGCAGCGGCCACTCCTGCTGCTGTACCTTTATTGTACCTCTTTTACCATGCTCAGCATTTCATTCCCTTTACACCTCTCAGCCTTTCCCGTGCTGCTCTTTTTAACCAGCAGCGCTGCCCCGACGCTCCCGCGGTGCAGCTCTTTTAGTGATGCGGAGCAGCGGCCACTCCTGCTGCTGTACCTTTATTGTACCTCGTTTACCATGCTCAGCATTTCATTCCCTTTACACCTCTCAGCCTTTCCCATGCTGCTCTGTTTAACCAGCAGCGCTGCCCCGACGCTCCCGCGGTGCAGCTCTTTTAGTGATGCGGGGCAGCGGCCACTCCTGCTGCAGTATCTTTATTGTACCTCTTTTACCATGCTCAGCATTTTATTCCCTTTACACCTCTCACGCTTTCCGGACCCCTTTTTAACCTGCAGCGCTGCCCCGACCGTCCCGCGGTGCAGCTCTTTTAGTGACGCGGGGCAGCGGCCACACCTGCTGCAGTACCTTTATTGTACCTCGTTTACCATGCTCAGCATTTCATTCCCTTTACACCTCTCACGCTTTCCGGACCCCTTTTTAACCAGCAGCACTGCCCCGACGCTCCCGCGGTGCAGCTCTTTTAGTGATGCGGGGCAGCTACACCTGCTGCTGTACCTTTATTGTACCTCGTTTACCATGCTCAGCATTTTATTCCCTTTACACCTCTCAGCCTTTCCCGTGCCGCTCTTTTTAACCAGCAGCGCTGCCCCGACGCTCCCGCGGTGCAGCTCTTTTAGTGACACGGGGCAGCTACACCTGCTGCAGTACCTTTATTGTACCTCGTTTACCATGCTCAGCATTTCATTCCCTTTACACCTCTCACGCTTTCCGGACCCCTTTTTAACCAGCAGCGCTGCCCCGACGCTCCCGCGGTGCAGCTCTTTTAGTGACACGGGGCAGCTACACCTGCTGCTGTACCTTTATTGTACCTCGTTTACCATGCTCAGCATTTCATTCCCTTTACACCTCTCAGCCTTTCCCGTGCCGCTCTTTTTAACCAGCAGCGCTACGCCGACGGTCCCGCGTGCAGCTCTTTTAGTGATGCGGGGCAGCGGCCACTCCTGCTGCTGTACCTTTTCAATATTTCTTAGACCATTTTCAATATTTTATTGCGCTCACACTTCCCAGCCTTTCCCATGCTGCTCTGTTTAACCAGCAGCGCTGCCCCGACGCTCCCGAGGTGCAGCTCTTTTAGTGATGCGGGGCAGCGGCCACACCTGCTGCACTACCTTTATTGTACCTCGTTTACCATGCTCAGCATTTCATTCCCTTTACACCTCTCACGCTTTCCGGACCCCTTTTTAACCAGCAGAGCTGCCCCGACGCTCCCGCGGTGCAGCTCTTTTAGTGATGCGGGGCAGCGGCCACACCTGCTGCAGTATCTTTATTGTACCTCTTTTACCATGCTCAGCATTTCATTCCCTTTACACCTCTCACGCTTTCCGGACCCCTTTTTAACCAGCAGCGCTGCCCCGACCGTCCCGCGGTGCAGCTCTTTTAGTGATGCGGGGCAGCGGCCACACCTGCTGCAGTACCTTTATTGTACCTCGTTTACCATGCTCAGCATTTTATTCCCTTTACACCTCTCAGCCTTTCCCGTGCCGCTCTTTTTAACCAGCAGCGCTGCCCCGACGCTCCCGCGGTGCAGCTCTTTTAGTGACGCGGGGCAGCGGCCACACCTGCTGCTGTACCTTTATTGTACCTCGTTTACCATGCTCAGCATTTCATTCCCTTTACACCTCTCACGCTTTCCGGACCCCTTTTTAACCAGCAGCACTGCCCCGACGCTCCCGCGGTGCAGCTCTTTTAGTGACACGGGGCAGCTACACCTGCTGCTGTACCTTTATTGTACCTCGTTTACCATGCTCAGCATTTCATTCCCTTTACACCTCTCAGCCTTTCCCGTGCCGCTCTTTTTAACCAGCAGCGCTGCCCCGACGCTCCCGCGGTGCAGCTCTTTTAGTGACACGGGGCAGCTACACCTGCTGCAGTACCTTTATTGTACCTCGTTTACCATGCTCAGCATTTCATTCCCTTTACACCTCTCACGCTTTCCGGACCCCTTTTTAACCAGCAGCACTGCCCCGACGCTCCCGCGGTGCAGCTCTTTTAGTGACACGGGGCAGCTACACCTGCTGCTGTACCTTTATTGTACCTCGTTTACCATGCTCAGCATTTCATTCCCTTTACACCTCTCAGCCTTTCCCGTGCCGCTCTTTTTAACCAGCAGCGCTGCCCCGACGCTCCCGCGGTGCAGCTCTTTTAGTGATGCGGGGCAGCGGCCACACCTGCTGCAGTACCTTTATTGTACCTCGTTTACCATGCTCAGCATTTCATTCCCTTTACACCTCTCACGCTTTCCGGACCCCTTTTTAACCAGCAGCGCTGCCCCGACCGTCCCGCGGTGCAGCTCTTTTAGTGATGCGGGGCAGCGGCCACACCTGCTGCAGTACCTTTATTGTACCTCGTTTACCATGCTCAGCATTTCATTCCCTTTACACCTCTCACGCTTTCCGGACCCCTTTTTAACCAGCAGAGCTGCCCCGACGCTCCCGCGGTGCAGCTCTTTTAGTGATGCGGGGCAGCGGCCACACCTGCTGCAGTATCTTTATTGTACCTCTTTTACCATGCTCAGCATTTTATTCCCTTTACACCTCTCACGCTTTCCGGACCCCTTTTTAGCCAGCAGCGCTGCCCCGACGCTCCCGCGGTGCAGCTCTTTTAGTGATGCGGGGCAGCGGCCACACCTGCTGCAGTACCTTTATTGTACCTCGTTTACCATGCTCAGCATTTCATTCCCTTTACACCTCTCAGCCTTTCCCGTGCCGCTCTTTTTAACCAGCAGCGCTGCCCCGACGCTCCCGAGGTGCAGCTCTTTTAGTCACAAGGGGCAGCGGCCACTCCTGCTGCTGTACCTTTACAGTATTTCTTAAACCATTGTCAATATTTTATTGCGCTCACACTTCCCAGCCTTTCCCATGCTGCTCTTTTTAACCAGCAGCGCTGCCCCGACGCTCCCGCGGTGCAGCTCTTTTAGTGACGCGGAGCAGCGGCCACTCCAGCTGCTGTACCTTTATTGTACCTCGTTTACCATGCTCAGCATTTTATTCCCTTTACACCTCTCACGCTTTCCGGACCCCTTTTTAACCAGCAGCGCTGCCCCGACCGTCCCGCGGTGCAGCTCTTTTAGTCACACGGGGCAGCGGCCACACCTGCTGCAGTACCTTTATTGTACCTCGTTTACCATGCTCAGCATTTCATTCCCTTTACACCTCTCACGCTTTCCGGACCCCTTTTTAACCAGCAGCGCTGCCCCGACCGTCCCGCGGTGCAGCTCTTTTAGTGATGCGGGGCAGCGGCCACTCCTGCTGCAGTACCTTTTCAATATTTCTTAGACCATTTTCAATACTTTATTGCGCTGACGTTTCTCAGCCTTTCCCGTGCTGCTCTGTTTAACCAGCAGCGCTGCCCCGACGCTCCCGCGGTGCAGCTCCCTTAGTGACACGGGGCAGGGGCCGAGAGCCCTCTAGGTGCGGCTCCTCTATAGCACTTTACCGTTTTCTATTTTATTTCATTGGCACCTCGCGCGTTGCGCCGGGCGCCTCATTCGGGGACATGCGCCGGCTCCCACAGCGCCCCGCCCGCCGCCGCTCCCCGGGGGCCTCCCCGCTGCTCTCGGGAGATCGCACACCGCACGCGGCCCAAGCCCCGTCTCGCCGACGGCACTCACCACCCGCCGCCCGCCGCCGCGTTCTCCCGCTCCCTACCGGCACGAAGCGGCGCTGCCGATGACGGAGCCGATGCGCGGCTGCCACGCCGCTCTCTCCGCGCCTCAGGGCCGGCGCCTTCGGCCGCACAGGGCGGCGTCCCCGCATCCGGGCCAGCCCGCGGAGCTCCTGCCGCCGCCGCCGCCGCCCCCCGACTGAGGGGCCGCGACGCCGGCGCCCCCTTTTATACTCCGCACCCCCTTTTCCCGCCACTGCCGCGGTGGGCTCCCCCCGCCTCAAAATCGCCCAGAAGCGCCCGAGGCGGGAACGGCGCAGCCCCACCGGCGCCTCGGAGAAGCTCTTCTAGTGACAAGGAGCAGCGGCCACCCCTCCTGCAGTACCTTTATTGTACCTCGTTTACCATGCTCAGCATTTCATTCCCTTTACACCTCTCAGCCTTTCCCGTGCCGCTCTTTTTAACCAGCAGCGCTGCCCCGACGCTCCCGCGGTGCAGCTCTTTTAGTCACACGGGGCAGCGGCCACACCTGCTGCAGTACCTTTATTGTACCTCGTTTACCATGCTCAGCATTTTATTCCCTTTACACCTCTCACGCTTTCCGGACCCCTTTTTAACCAGCAGCGCTGCCCCGACCGTCCCGCGGTGCAGCTCTTTTAGTGATGCGGAGCAGCGGCCACTCCTGCTGCTGTACCTTTATTGTACCTCGTTTACCATGCTCAGCATTTCATTCCCTTTACACCTCTCACGCTTTCCGGACCCCTTTTTAACCAGCAGCGCTGCCCCGACGGTCCCGCGGTGCAGCTCTTTTAGTGATGCGGGGCAGCGGCCACACCTGCTGCAGTACCTTTATTGTACCTCGTTTACCATGCTCAGCATTTCATTCCCTTTACACCTCTCACGCTTTCCGGACCCCTTTTTAGCCAGCAGCGCTGCCCCGACGGTCCCGCGGTGCAGCTCTTTTAGTGATGCGGGGCAGCGGCCACACCTGCTGCAGTACCTTTATTGTACCTCGTTTACCATGCTCAGCATTTCATTCCCTTTACACCTCTCAGCCTTTCCCGTGCCGCTCTTTTTCAACAGCAGCGCTGCCCCGACGGTCCCGCGGTGCAGCTCTTTTAGTCACACGGGGCAGCGGCCACACCTGCTGCAGTACCTTTATTGTACCTCGTTTACCATGCTCTGCATTTCATTCCCTTTACACCTCTCACGCTTTCCGGACCCCTTTTTAACCAGCAGCGCTGCCCCGACGCTCCCGAGGTGCAGCTCTTTTAGTGATGCGGGGCAGCGGCCACTCCTGCTGCTGTACCTTTATTGTACCTCTTTTACCATGCTCAGCATTTCATTCCCTTTACACCTCTCACGCTTTCCGGACCCCTTTTTAGCCAGCAGCGCTGCCCCGACCGTCCCGCGGTGCAGCTCTTTTAGTGATGCGGAGCAGCGGCCACACCTGCTGCAGTACCTTTATTGTACCTCGTTTACCATGCTCAGCATTTTATTCCCTTTACACCTCTCACGCTTTCCCGTGCCGCTCCTTTTAACCAGCAGCGCTGCCCCGACGCTCCCGCGGTGCAGCTCTTTTAGTGACACGGGGCAGCGGCCACACCTGGTGCAGTACCTTTACAGTATTTCTTAGACCATTGTCAATATTTTATTGCGCTCACACTTCCAGGCCTTTCCCATGCTGCTCTGTTTAACCAGCAGCGCTGCCCCGACGCTCCCGCGGTGCAGCTCTTTTAGTCACACGGGGCAGCGGCCACACCTGCTGCTGTACCTTTATTGTACCTCGTTTACCATGCTCAGCATTTCATTCCCTTTACACCTCTCAGCCTTTCCCGTGCCGCTCTTTTTAACCAGCAGCGCTGCGCCGACGGTCCCGCGGTGCAGCTCTTTTAGTCACACGGGGCAGCGGCCACACCTGCTGCTGTACCTTTATTGTACCTCGTTTACCATGCTCAGCATTTCATTCCCTTTACACCTCTCACGCTTTCCGGACCCCTTTTTAACCAGCAGCACTGCCCCGACGGTCCCGCGGTGCAGCTCTTTTAGTGATGCGGGGCAGCGGCCACTCCTGCTGCTGTACCTTTATTGTACCTCTTTTACCATGCTCAGCATTTCATTCCCTTTACACCTCTCAGCCTTTCCCGTGCTGCTCTTTTTAACCAGCAGCGCTGCCCCGACGCTCCCGCGGTGCAGCTCTTTTAGTGATGCGGAGCAGCGGCCACTCCTGCTGCTGTACCTTTATTGTACCTCGTTTACCATGCTCAGCATTTCATTCCCTTTACACCTCTCAGCCTTTCCCATGCTGCTCTGTTTAACCAGCAGCGCTGCCCCGACGCTCCCGCGGTGCAGCTCTTTTAGTGATGCGGGGCAGCGGCCACTCCTGCTGCAGTATCTTTATTGAACCTCTTTTACCATGCTCAGCATTTTATTCCCTTTACACCTTTCACGCATTCCGGACCCCTTTTTAACCTGCAGCACTGCCCCGACGCTCCCGCGGTGCAGCTCTTTTAGTGACACGGGGCAGCTACACCTGCTGCTGTACCTTTATTGTACCTCGTTTACCATGCTCAGCATTTTATTCCCTTTACACCTCTCAGCCTTTCCCGTGCCGCTCTTTTTAACCAGCAGCGCTGCCCCGACGCTCCCGCGGTGCAGCTCTTTTAGTCACACGGGGCAGCGGCCACACCTGCTGCTGTACCTTTATTGTACCTCGTTTACCATGCTCAGCATTTCATTCCCTTTACACCTCTCACGCTTTCCGGACCCCTTTTTAACCAGCAGCGCTGCCCCGACGCTCCCGCGGTGCAGCTCTTTTAGTGATGCGGGGCAGCGGCCACACCTGCTGCTGTACCTTTATTGTACCTCGTTTACCATGCTCAGCATTTCATTCCCTTTACACCTCTCACGCTTTCCGGACCCCTTTTTAACCAGCAGCACTGCCCCGACGCTCCCGCGGTGCAGCTCTTTTAGTGACACGGGGCAGCTACACCTGCTGCAGTACCTTTATTGTACCTCGTTTACCATGCTCAGCATTTCATTCCCTTTACACCTCTCACGCTTTCCGGACCCCTTTTTAACCAGCAGCGCTGCCCCGACCGTCCCGCGGTGCAGCTCTTTTAGTGATGCGGGGCAGCGGCCACTCCTGCTGCAGTACCTTTTCAATATTTCTTAGACCATTTTCAATATTTTATTGCGCTCACACTTCCCAGCCTTTCCCATGCTGCTCTGTTTAACCAGCAGCGCTGCCCCGATGCTCCCGCGGTGCAGCTCTTTTAGTGATGCGGGGCAGCGGCCACACCTGCTGCAGTACCTTTATTGTACCTCGTTTACCATGCTCAGCATTTCATTCCCTTTACACCTCTCAGCCTTTCCCGTGCTGCTCTTTTTAACCAGCAGCGCTGCCCCGACGGTCCCGCGGTGCAGCTCTTTTAGTGACACGGGGCAGCGGCTACACCTGCTGCTGTACCTTTATTGTACCTCGTTTACCATGCTCAGCATTTCATTCCCTTTACACCTCTCACGCTTTCCGGACCCCTTTTTAACCAGCAGCGCTGCCCCGACGCTCCCGCGGTGCAGCTCTTTTAGTGATGCGGGGCAGCGGCCACTCCTGCTGCAGTACCTTTTCAATATTTCTTAGACCATTTTCAATATTTTATTGCGCTCACACTTCCCAGCCTTTCCCATGCTGCTCTGTTTAACCAGCAGCGCTGCCCCGATGCTCCCGCGGTGCAGCTCTTTTAGTGATGCGGGGCAGCGGCCACACCTGCTGCAGTACCTTTATTGTACCTCGTTTACCATGCTCAGCATTTCATTCCCTTTACACCTCTCACGCTTTCCGGACCCCTTTTTAACCAGCAGCACTGCCCCGACCGTCCCGCGGTGCAGCTCTTTTAGTGACACGGGGCAGCTACACCTGCTGCTGTACCTTTATTGTACCTCGTTTACCATGCTCAGCATTTCATTCCCTTTACACCTCTCACGCTTTCCGGACCCCTTTTTAACCAGCAGCGCTGCCCCGACGCTCCCGCGGTGCAGCTCTTTTAGTGATGCGGGGCAGCGGCCACTCCTGCTGCTGTACCTTTACAATATTTCTTAGACCATTGTCAATACTTTATTGCGCTGACGTTTCTCAGCCTTTCCCGTGCTGCTCTGTTTAACCAGCAGCGCTGCCCCGACGCTCCCGCGGTGCAGCTCCCTTAGTGACACGGGGCAGGGGCCGAGAGCCCTCTAGGTGCGGCTCCTCTATAGCACTTTACCGTTTTCTATTTTATTTCATTGGCACCTCGCGCGTTGCGCCGGGCGCCTCATTCGGGGACATGCGCCGGCTCCCACAGCGCCCCGCCCGCCGCCGCTCCCCGGGGGCCTCCCCGCTGCTCTCGGGAGATCGCACACCGCACGCGGCCCAAGCCCCGTCTCGCCGACGGCACTCACCACCCGCCGCCCGCCGCCGCGTTCTCCCGCTCCCTACCGGCACGAAGCGGCGCTGCCGATGACGGAGCCGATGCGCGGCTGCCACGCCGCTCTCTCCGCGCCTCAGGGCCGGCGCCTTCGGCCGCACAGGGCGGCGTCCCCGCATCCGGGCCAGCCCGCGGAGCTCCTGCCGCCGCCGCCGCCGCCCCCCGACTGAGGGGCCGCGACGCCGGCGCCCCCTTTTATACTCCGCACCCCCTTTTCCCGCCACTGCCGCGGTGGGCTCCCCCCGCCTCAAAATCGCCCAGAAGCGCCCGAGGCGGGAACGGCGCAGCCCCACCGGCGCCTCGGAGAAGCTCTTCTAGTGACAAGGAGCAGCGGCCACCCCTCCTGCAGTACCTTTATTGTACCTCGTTTACCATGCTCAGCATTTCATTCCCTTTACACCTCTCAGCCTTTCCCGTGCCGCTCTTTTTAACCAGCAGCGCTGCCCCGACGCTCCCGCGGTGCAGCTCTTTTAGTCACACGGGGCAGCGGCCACACCTGCAGCAGTACCTTTATTGTACCTCGTTTACCATGCTCAGCATTTCATTCCCTTTACACCTCTCACGCTTTCCGGACCCCTTTTTAACCAGCAGCGCTGCCCCGACCGTCCCGCGGTGCAGCTCTTTTAGTGATGCGGGGCAGCGGCCACTCCTGCTGCTGTACCTTTATTGTACCTCGTTTACCATGCTCAGCATTTCATTCCCTTTACACCTCTCACGCTTTCCGGACCCCTTTTTAACCAGCAGCGCTGCCCCGACCGTCCCGCGGTGCAGCTCTTTTAGTGATGCGGGGCAGCGGCCACTCCTGCTGCAGTACCTTTTCAATATTTCTTAGACCATTTTCAATATTTTATTGCGCTCACACTTCCCAGCCTTTCCCATGCTGCTCTGTTTAACCAGCAGCGCTGCCCCGACGCTCCCGCGGTGCAGCTCTTTTAGTGACGCGGAGCAGCGGCCACTCCTGCTGCTGTACCTTTATTGTACCTCGTTTACCATGCTCAGCATTTTATTCCCTTTACACCTCTCACGCTTTCCGGACCACTTTTTAACCAGCAGCGCTGCCCCGACCGTCCCGCGGTGCAGCTCTTTTAGTGATGCGGGGCAGCGGCCACTCCTGCTGCTGTACCTTTACAATATTTCTTAGACCATTGTAAATATTTTATTCCGCTCACACTTCCCAGCCTTTCCGTGCTGCTCTTTTTAACCAGCAGCGCTGCCCCGACGGTCCCGCGGTGCAGCTCTTTTAGTGATGCGGGGCAGCGGCCACTCCTGCTGCAGTACCTTTATTGTACCTCGTTTACCATGCTCAGCATTTTATTCCCTTTACACCTCTCAGCCTTTCCCGTGCCGCTCTTTTTAACCAGCAGCGCTGCCCCGACGCTCCCGCGGTGCAGCTCTTTTAGTGACACGGGGCAGCGGCCACACCTGCTGCAGTACCTTTATTGTACCTCGTTTACCATGCTCAGCATTTCATTCCCTTTACACCTCTCAGCCTTTCCCGTGCCGCTCTTTTTAACCAGCAGCGCTACGCCGACGCTCCCGCGGTGCAGCTCTTTTAGTGATGCGGGGCAGCGGCCACTCCTGCTGCTGTACCTTTATTGTACCTCTTTTACCATGCTCAGCATTTCATTCCCTTTACACCTCTCAGCCTTTCCCGTGCTGCTCTTTTTAACCAGCAGCGCTGCCCCGACGGTCCCGCGGTGCAGCTCTTTTAGTGATGCGGAGCAGCGGCCACTCCTGCTGCTGTACCTTTATTGTACCTCGTTTACCATGCTCAGCATTTCATTCCCTTTACACCTCTCAGCCTTTCCCATGCTGCTCTGTTTAACCAGCAGCGCTGCCCCGACGCTCCCGCGGTGCAGCTCTTTTAGTGATGCGGGGCAGCGGCCACTCCTGCTGCAGTATCTTTATTGAACCTCTTTTACCATGCTCAGCATTTTATTCCCTTTACACCTCTCACGCTTTCCGGACCCCTTTTTAACCTGCAGCGCTGCCCCGACCGTCCCGCGGTGCAGCTCTTTTAGTGACGCGGGGCAGCGGCCACACCTGCTGCAGTACCTTTATTGTACCTCGTTTACCATGCTCAGCATTTTATTCCCTTTACACCTCTCAGCCTTTCCCGTGCCGCTCTTTTTAACCAGCAGCGCTGCCCCGACGCTCCCGCGGTGCAGCTCTTTTAGTGACGCGGGGCAGCGGCCACACCTGCTGCTGTACCTTTATTGTACCTCGTTTACCATGCTCAGCATTTCATTCCCTTTACACCTCTCACGCTTTCCGGACCCCTTTTTAACCAGCAGCACTGCCCCGACGCTCCCGCGGTGCAGCTCTTTTAGTGACACGGGGCAGCTACACCTGCTGCTGTACCTTTATTGTACCTCGTTTACCATGCTCAGCATTTCATTCCCTTTACACCTCTCAGCCTTTCCCGTGCCGCTCTTTTTAACCAGCAGCGCTGCCCCGACGGTCCCGCGGTGCAGCTCTTTTAGTCACACGGGGCAGCGGCCACACCTGCTGCAGTACCTTTATTGTACCTCGTTTACCATGCTCAGCATTTCATTCCCTTTACACCTCTCACGCTTTCCGGACCCCTTTTTAACCAGCAGCGCTGCCCCGACCGTCCCGCGGTGCAGCTCTTTTAGTGACACGGGGCAGCGGCCACACCTGCTGCAGTACCTTTATTGTACCTCGTTTACCATGCTCAGCATTTCATTCCCTTTACACCTCTCAGCCTTTCCCGTGCCGCTCTTTTTAACCAGCAGCGCTACGCCGACGGTCCCGCGTGCAGCTCTTTTAGTGATGCGGGGCAGCGGCCACTCCTGCTGCTGTACCTTTTCAATATTTCTTAGACCATTTTCAATATTTTATTGCGCTCACACTTCCCAGCCTTTCCCATGCTGCTCTGTTTAACCAGCAGCGCTGCCCCGACGCTCCCGAGGTGCAGCTCTTTTAGTGATGCGGGGCAGCGGCCACACCTGCTGCACTACCTTTATTGTACCTCGTTTACCATGCTCAGCATTTCATTCCCTTTACACCTCTCACGCTTTCCGGACCCCTTTTTAACCAGCAGAGCTGCCCCGACGCTCCCGCGGTGCAGCTCTTTTAGTGATGCGGGGCAGCGGCCACACCTGCTGCAGTATCTTTATTGTACCTCTTTTACCATGCTCAGCATTTCATTCCCTTTACACCTCTCACGCTTTCCGGACCCCTTTTTAACCAGCAGCGCTGCCCCGACCGTCCCGCGGTGCAGCTCTTTTAGTGATGCGGGGCAGCGGCCACACCTGCTGCAGTACCTTTATTGTACCTCGTTTACCATGCTCAGCATTTTATTCCCTTTACACCTCTCAGCCTTTCCCGTGCCGCTCTTTTTAACCAGCAGCGCTGCCCCGACGCTCCCGCGGTGCAGCTCTTTTAGTGACGCGGGGCAGCGGCCACACCTGCTGCTGTACCTTTATTGTACCTCGTTTACCATGCTCAGCATTTCATTCCCTTTACACCTCTCACGCTTTCCGGACCCCTTTTTAACCAGCAGCACTGCCCCGACGCTCCCGCGGTGCAGCTCTTTTAGTGACACGGGGCAGCTACACCTGCTGCTGTACCTTTATTGTACCTCGTTTACCATGCTCAGCATTTTATTCCCTTTACACCTCTCAGCCTTTCCCGTGCCGCTCTTTTTAACCAGCAGCGCTGCCCCGACGCTCCCGCGGTGCAGCTCTTTTAGTGACACGGGGCAGCTACACCTGCTGCAGTACCTTTATTGTACCTCGTTTACCATGCTCAGCATTTCATTCCCTTTACACCTCTCACGCTTTCCGGACCCCTTTTTAACCAGCAGCACTGCCCCGACGCTCCCGCGGTGCAGCTCTTTTAGTGACACGGGGCAGCTACACCTGCTGCTGTACCTTTATTGTACCTCGTTTACCATGCTCAGCATTTCATTCCCTTTACACCTCTCAGCCTTTCCCGTGCCGCTCTTTTTAACCAGCAGCGCTGCCCCGACGGTCCCGCGGTGCAGCTCTTTTAGTGATGCGGGGCAGCGGCCACACCTGCTGCAGTACCTTTATTGTACCTCGTTTACCATGCTCAGCATTTCATTCCCTTTACACCTCTCACGCTTTCCGGACCCCTTTTTAACCAGCAGCGCTGCCCCGACCGTCCCGCGGTGCAGCTCTTTTAGTGATGCGGGGCAGCGGCCACACCTGCTGCAGTACCTTTATTGTACCTCGTTTACCATGCTCAGCATTTCATTCCCTTTACACCTCTCACGCTTTCCGGACCCCTTTTTAACCAGCAGAGCTGCCCCGACGCTCCCGCGGTGCAGCTCTTTTAGTGATGCGGGGCAGCGGCCACACCTGCTGCAGTATCTTTATTGTACCTCTTTTACCATGCTCAGCATTTTATTCCCTTTACACCTCTCACGCTTTCCGGACCCCTTTTTAGCCAGCAGCGCTGCCCCGACGCTCCCGCGGTGCAGCTCTTTTAGTGATGCGGGGCAGCGGCCACACCTGCTGCAGTACCTTTATTGTACCTCGTTTACCATGCTCAGCATTTCATTCCCTTTACACCTCTCAGCCTTTCCCGTGCCGCTCTTTTTAACCAGCAGCGCTGCCCCGACGCTCCCGAGGTGCAGCTCTTTTAGTCACAAGGGGCAGCGGCCACTCCTGCTGCTGTACCTTTACAGTATTTCTTAAACCATTGTCAATATTTTATTGCGCTCACACTTCCCAGCCTTTCCCATGCTGCTCTTTTTAACCAGCAGCGCTGCCCCGACGCTCCCGCGGTGCAGCTCTTTTAGTGACGCGGAGCAGCGGCCACTCCAGCTGCTGTACCTTTATTGTACCTCGTTTACCATGCTCAGCATTTTATTCCCTTTACACCTCTCACGCTTTCCGGACCCCTTTTTAACCAGCAGCGCTGCCCCGACGGTCCCGCGGTGCAGCTCTTTTAGTCACACGGGGCAGCGGCCACACCTGCTGCAGTACCTTTATTGTACCTCGTTTACCATGCTCAGCATTTCATTCCCTTTACACCTCTCACGCTTTCCGGACCCCTTTTTAACCAGCAGCGCTGCCCCGACCGTCCCGCGGTGCAGCTCTTTTAGTGATGCGGGGCAGCGGCCACTCCTGCTGCAGTACCTTTTCAATATTTCTTAGACCATTTTCAATACTTTATTGCGCTGACGTTTCTCAGCCTTTCCCGTGCTGCTCTGTTTAACCAGCAGCGCTGCCCCGACGCTCCCGCGGTGCAGCTCCCTTAGTGACACGGGGCAGGGGCCGAGAGCCCTCTAGGTGCGGCTCCTCTATAGCACTTTACCGTTTTCTATTTTATTTCATTGGCACCTCGCGCGTTGCGCCGGGCGCCTCATTCGGGGACATGCGCCGGCTCCCACAGCGCCCCGCCCGCCGCCGCTCCCCGGGGGCCTCCCCGCTGCTCTCGGGAGATCGCACACCGCACGCGGCCCAAGCCCCGTCTCGCCGACGGCACTCACCACCCGCCGCCCGCCGCCGCGTTCTCCCGCTCCCTACCGGCACGAAGCGGCGCTGCCGATGACGGAGCCGATGCGCGGCTGCCACGCCGCTCTCTCCGCGCCTCAGGGCCGGCGCCTTCGGCCGCACAGGGCGGCGTCCCCGCATCCGGGCCAGCCCGCGGAGCTCCTGCCGCCGCCGCCGCCGCCCCCCGACTGAGGGGCCGCGACGCCGGCGCCCCCTTTTATACTCCGCACCCCCTTTTCCCGCCACCGCCGCGGTGGGCTCCCCCCGCCTCAAAATCGCCCAGAAGCGCCCGAGGCGGGAACGGCGCAGCCCCACCGGCGCCTCGGAGAAGCTCTTCTAGTGACAAGGAGCAGCGGCCACCCCTCCTGCAGTACCTTTATTGTACCTCGTTTACCATGCTCAGCATTTCATTCCCTTTACACCTCTCAGCCTTTCCCGTGCCGCTCTTTTTAACCAGCAGCGCTGCCCCGACGCTCCCGCGGTGCAGCTCTTTTAGTCACACGGGGCAGCGGCCACACCTGCTGCAGTACCTTTATTGTACCTCGTTTACCATGCTCAGCATTTTATTCCCTTTACACCTCTCACGCTTTCCGGACCCCTTTTTAACCAGCAGCGCTGCCCCGACCGTCCCGCGGTGCAGCTCTTTTAGTGATGCGGAGCAGCGGCCACTCCTGCTGCTGTACCTTTATTGTACCTCGTTTACCATGCTCAGCATTTCATTCCCTTTACACCTCTCACGCTTTCCGGACCCCTTTTTAACCAGCAGCGCTGCCCCGACGGTCCCGCGGTGCAGCTCTTTTAGTGATGCGGGGCAGCGGCCACACCTGCTGCAGTACCTTTATTGTACCTCGTTTACCATGCTCAGCATTTCATTCCCTTTACACCTCTCACGCTTTCCGGACCCCTTTTTAGCCAGCAGCGCTGCCCCGACGGTCCCGCGGTGCAGCTCTTTTAGTGATGCGGGGCAGCGGCCACACCTGCTGCAGTACCTTTATTGTACCTCGTTTACCATGCTCAGCATTTCATTCCCTTTACACCTCTCAGCCTTTCCCGTGCCGCTCTTTTTCAACAGCAGCGCTGCCCCGACGGTCCCGCGGTGCAGCTCTTTTAGTCACACGGGGCAGCGGCCACACCTGCTGCAGTACCTTTATTGTACCTCGTTTACCATGCTCTGCATTTCATTCCCTTTACACCTCTCACGCTTTCCGGACCCCTTTTTAACCAGCAGCGCTGCCCCGACGCTCCCGAGGTGCAGCTCTTTTAGTGATGCGGGGCAGCGGCCACTCCTGCTGCTGTACCTTTATTGTACCTCTTTTACCATGCTCAGCATTTCATTCCCTTTACACCTCTCACGCTTTCCGGACCCCTTTTTAGCCAGCAGCGCTGCCCCGACCGTCCCGCGGTGCAGCTCTTTTAGTGATGCGGAGCAGCGGCCACACCTGCTGCAGTACCTTTATTGTACCTCGTTTACCATGCTCAGCATTTTATTCCCTTTACACCTCTCACGCTTTCCCGTGCCGCTCCTTTTAACCAGCAGCGCTGCCCCGACGCTCCCGCGGTGCAGCTCTTTTAGTGACACGGGGCAGCGGCCACACCTGGTGCAGTACCTTTACAGTATTTCTTAGACCATTGTCAATATTTTATTGCGCTCACACTTCCAGGCCTTTCCCATGCTGCTCTGTTTAACCAGCAGCGCTGCCCCGACGCTCCCGCGGTGCAGCTCTTTTAGTCACACGGGGCAGCGGCCACACCTGCTGCTGTACCTTTATTGTACCTCGTTTACCATGCTCAGCATTTCATTCCCTTTACACCTCTCAGCCTTTCCCGTGCCGCTCTTTTTAACCAGCAGCGCTGCGCCGACGGTCCCGCGGTGCAGCTCTTTTAGTCACACGGGGCAGCGGCCACACCTGCTGCTGTACCTTTATTGTACCTCGTTTACCATGCTCAGCATTTCATTCCCTTTACACCTCTCACGCTTTCCGGACCCCTTTTTAACCAGCAGCACTGCCCCGACGGTCCCGCGGTGCAGCTCTTTTAGTGATGCGGGGCAGCGGCCACTCCTGCTGCTGTACCTTTATTGTACCTCTTTTACCATGCTCAGCATTTCATTCCCTTTACACCTCTCAGCCTTTCCCGTGCTGCTCTTTTTAACCAGCAGCGCTGCCCCGACGCTCCCGCGGTGCAGCTCTTTTAGTGATGCGGAGCAGCGGCCACTCCTGCTGCTGTACCTTTATTGTACCTCGTTTACCATGCTCAGCATTTCATTCCCTTTACACCTCTCAGCCTTTCCCATGCTGCTCTGTTTAACCAGCAGCGCTGCCCCGACGCTCCCGCGGTGCAGCTCTTTTAGTGATGCGGGGCAGCGGCCACTCCTGCTGCAGTATCTTTATTGAACCTCTTTTACCATGCTCAGCATTTTATTCCCTTTACACCTTTCACGCATTCCGGACCCCTTTTTAACCTGCAGCACTGCCCCGACGCTCCCGCGGTGCAGCTCTTTTAGTGACACGGGGCAGCTACACCTGCTGCTGTACCTTTATTGTACCTCGTTTACCATGCTCAGCATTTTATTCCCTTTACACCTCTCAGCCTTTCCCGTGCCGCTCTTTTTAACCAGCAGCGCTGCCCCGACGCTCCCGCGGTGCAGCTCTTTTAGTCACACGGGGCAGCGGCCACACCTGCTGCTGTACCTTTATTGTACCTCGTTTACCATGCTCAGCATTTCATTCCCTTTACACCTCTCACGCTTTCCGGACCCCTTTTTAACCAGCAGCGCTGCCCCGACGCTCCCGCGGTGCAGCTCTTTTAGTGATGCGGGGCAGCGGCCACACCTGCTGCTGTACCTTTATTGTACCTCGTTTACCATGCTCAGCATTTCATTCCCTTTACACCTCTCACGCTTTCCGGACCCCTTTTTAACCAGCAGCACTGCCCCGACGCTCCCGCGGTGCAGCTCTTTTAGTGACACGGGGCAGCTACACCTGCTGCAGTACCTTTATTGTACCTCGTTTACCATGCTCAGCATTTCATTCCCTTTACACCTCTCACGCTTTCCGGACCCCTTTTTAACCAGCAGCGCTGCCCCGACCGTCCCGCGGTGCAGCTCTTTTAGTGATGCGGGGCAGCGGCCACTCCTGCTGCAGTACCTTTTCAATATTTCTTAGACCATTTTCAATATTTTATTGCGCTCACACTTCCCAGCCTTTCCCATGCTGCTCTGTTTAACCAGCAGCGCTGCCCCGATGCTCCCGCGGTGCAGCTCTTTTAGTGATGCGGGGCAGCGGCCACACCTGCTGCAGTACCTTTATTGTACCTCGTTTACCATGCTCAGCATTTCATTCCCTTTACACCTCTCAGCCTTTCCCGTGCTGCTCTTTTTAACCAGCAGCGCTGCCCCGACGGTCCCGCGGTGCAGCTCTTTTAGTGACACGGGGCAGCGGCTACACCTGCTGCTGTACCTTTATTGTACCTCGTTTACCATGCTCAGCATTTCATTCCCTTTACACCTCTCACGCTTTCCGGACCCCTTTTTAACCAGCAGCGCTGCCCCGACGCTCCCGCGGTGCAGCTCTTTTAGTGATGCGGGGCAGCGGCCACTCCTGCTGCAGTACCTTTTCAATATTTCTTAGACCATTTTCAATATTTTATTGCGCTCACACTTCCCAGCCTTTCCCATGCTGCTCTGTTTAACCAGCAGCGCTGCCCCGATGCTCCCGCGGTGCAGCTCTTTTAGTGATGCGGGGCAGCGGCCACACCTGCTGCAGTACCTTTATTGTACCTCGTTTACCATGCTCAGCATTTCATTCCCTTTACACCTCTCACGCTTTCCGGACCCCTTTTTAACCAGCAGCACTGCCCCGACCGTCCCGCGGTGCAGCTCTTTTAGTGACACGGGGCAGCTACACCTGCTGCTGTACCTTTATTGTACCTCGTTTACCATGCTCAGCATTTCATTCCCTTTACACCTCTCACGCTTTCCGGACCCCTTTTTAACCAGCAGCGCTGCCCCGACGCTCCCGCGGTGCAGCTCTTTTAGTGATGCGGGGCAGCGGCCACTCCTGCTGCTGTACCTTTACAATATTTCTTAGACCATTGTCAATACTTTATTGCGCTGACGTTTCTCAGCCTTTCCCGTGCTGCTCTGTTTAACCAGCAGCGCTGCCCCGACGCTCCCGCGGTGCAGCTCCCTTAGTGACACGGGGCAGGGGCCGAGAGCCCTCTAGGTGCGGCTCCTCTATAGCACTTTACCGTTTTCTATTTTATTTCATTGGCACCTCGCGCGTTGCGCCGGGCGCCTCATTCGGGGACATGCGCCGGCTCCCACAGCGCCCCGCCCGCCGCCGCTCCCCGGGGGCCTCCCCGCTGCTCTCGGGAGATCGCACACCGCACGCGGCCCAAGCCCCGTCTCGCCGACGGCACTCACCACCCGCCGCCCGCCGCCGCGTTCTCCCGCTCCCTACCGGCACGAAGCGGCGCTGCCGATGACGGAGCCGATGCGCGGCTGCCACGCCGCTCTCTCCGCGCCTCAGGGCCGGCGCCTTCGGCCGCACAGGGCGGCGTCCCCGCATCCGGGCCAGCCCGCGGAGCTCCTGCCGCCGCCGCCGCCGCCCCCCGACTGAGGGGCCGCGACGCCGGCGCCCCCTTTTATACTCCGCACCCCCTTTTCCCGCCACTGCCGCGGTGGGCTCCCCCCGCCTCAAAATCGCCCAGAAGCGCCCGAGGCGGGAACGGCGCAGCCCCACCGGCGCCTCGGAGAAGCTCTTCTAGTGACAAGGAGCAGCGGCCACCCCTCCTGCAGTACCTTTATTGTACCTCGTTTACCATGCTCAGCATTTCATTCCCTTTACACCTCTCAGCCTTTCCCGTGCCGCTCTTTTTAACCAGCAGCGCTGCCCCGACGCTCCCGCGGTGCAGCTCTTTTAGTCACACGGGGCAGCGGCCACACCTGCAGCAGTACCTTTATTGTACCTCGTTTACCATGCTCAGCATTTCATTCCCTTTACACCTCTCACGCTTTCCGGACCCCTTTTTAACCAGCAGCGCTGCCCCGACCGTCCCGCGGTGCAGCTCTTTTAGTGATGCGGGGCAGCGGCCACTCCTGCTGCTGTACCTTTATTGTACCTCGTTTACCATGCTCAGCATTTCATTCCCTTTACACCTCTCACGCTTTCCGGACCCCTTTTTAACCAGCAGCGCTGCCCCGACCGTCCCGCGGTGCAGCTCTTTTAGTGATGCGGGGCAGCGGCCACTCCTGCTGCAGTACCTTTTCAATATTTCTTAGACCATTTTCAATATTTTATTGCGCTCACACTTCCCAGCCTTTCCCATGCTGCTCTGTTTAACCAGCAGCGCTGCCCCGACGCTCCCGCGGTGCAGCTCTTTTAGTGACGCGGAGCAGCGGCCACTCCTGCTGCTGTACCTTTATTGTACCTCGTTTACCATGCTCAGCATTTTATTCCCTTTACACCTCTCACGCTTTCCGGACCACTTTTTAACCAGCAGCGCTGCCCCGACCGTCCCGCGGTGCAGCTCTTTTAGTGATGCGGGGCAGCGGCCACTCCTGCTGCTGTACCTTTACAATATTTCTTAGACCATTGTAAATATTTTATTCCGCTCACACTTCCCAGCCTTTCCGTGCTGCTCTTTTTAACCAGCAGCGCTGCCCCGACGGTCCCGCGGTGCAGCTCTTTTAGTGACACGGGGCAGCGGCCACACCTGCTGCAGTACCTTTATTGTACCTCGTTTACCATGCTCAGCATTTCATTCCCTTTACACCTCTCAGCCTTTCCCGTGCCGCTCTTTTTAACCTGCAGCGCTGCCCCGACGCTCCCGCGGTGCAGCTCTTTTAGTGATGCGGGGCAGCGGCCACACCTGCTGCTGTACCTTTATTGTACCTCGTTTACCATGCTCAGCATTTCATTCCCTTTACACCTCTCACGCTTTCCGGACCCCTTTTTAACCAGCAGCACTGCCCCGACGCTCCCGCGGTGCAGCTCTTTTAGTGACACGGGGCAGCTACACCTGCTGCAGTACCTTTATTGTACCTCGTTTACCATGCTCAGCATTTCATTCCCTTTACACCTCTCACGCTTTCCGGACCCCTTTTTAACCAGCAGCGCTGCCCCGACCGTCCCGCGGTGCAGCTCTTTTAGTGATGCGGGGCAGCGGCCACTCCTGCTGCAGTACCTTTTCAATATTTCTTAGACCATTTTCAATATTTTATTGCGCTCACACTTCCCAGCCTTTCCCATGCTGCTCTGTTTAACCAGCAGCGCTGCCCCGATGCTCCCGCGGTGCAGCTCTTTTAGTGATGCGGGGCAGCGGCCACACCTGCTGCAGTACCTTTATTGTACCTCGTTTACCATGCTCAGCATTTCATTCCCTTTACACCTCTCAGCCTTTCCCGTGCTGCTCTTTTTAACCAGCAGCGCTGCCCCGACGCTCCCGCGGTGCAGCTCTTTTAGTGACACGGGGCAGCGGCTACACCTGCTGCTGTACCTTTATTGTACCTCGTTTACCATGCTCAGCATTTCATTCCCTTTACACCTCTCACGCTTTCCGGACCCCTTTTTAACCAGCAGCGCTGCCCCGACGCTCCCGCGGTGCAGCTCTTTTAGTGATGCGGGGCAGCGGCCACTCCTGCTGCAGTACCTTTTCAATATTTCTTAGACCATTTTCAATATTTTATTGCGCTCACACTTCCCAGCCTTTCCCATGCTGCTCTGTTTAACCAGCAGCGCTGCCCCGATGCTCCCGCGGTGCAGCTCTTTTAGTGATGCGGGGCAGCGGCCACACCTGCTGCAGTACCTTTATTGTACCTCGTTTACCATGCTCAGCATTTCATTCCCTTTACACCTCTCACGCTTTCCGGACCCCTTTTTAACCAGCAGCACTGCCCCGACCGTCCCGCGGTGCAGCTCTTTTAGTGACACGGGGCAGCTACACCTGCTGCTGTACCTTTATTGTACCTCGTTTACCATGCTCAGCATTTCATTCCCTTTACACCTCTCACGCTTTCCGGACCCCTTTTTAACCAGCAGCGCTGCCCCGACGCTCCCGCGGTGCAGCTCTTTTAGTGATGCGGGGCAGCGGCCACTCCTGCTGCTGTACCTTTACAATATTTCTTAGACCATTGTCAATACTTTATTGCGCTGACGTTTCTCAGCCTTTCCCGTGCTGCTCTGTTTAACCAGCAGCGCTGCCCCGACGCTCCCGCGGTGCAGCTCCCTTAGTGACACGGGGCAGGGGCCGAGAGCCCTCTAGGTGCGGCTCCTCTATAGCACTTTACCGTTTTCTATTTTATTTCATTGGCACCTCGCGCGTTGCGCCGGGCGCCTCATTCGGGGACATGCGCCGGCTCCCACAGCGCCCCGCCCGCCGCCGCTCCCCGGGGGCCTCCCCGCTGCTCTCGGGAGATCGCACACCGCACGCGGCCCAAGCCCCGTCTCGCCGACGGCACTCACCACCCGCCGCCCGCCGCCGCGTTCTCCCGCTCCCTACCGGCACGAAGCGGCGCTGCCGATGACGGAGCCGATGCGCGGCTGCCACGCCGCTCTCTCCGCGCCTCAGGGCCGGCGCCTTCGGCCGCACAGGGCGGCGTCCCCGCATCCGGGCCAGCCCGCGGAGCTCCTGCCGCCGCCGCCGCCGCCCCCCGACTGAGGGGCCGCGACGCCGGCGCCCCCTTTTATACTCCGCACCCCCTTTTCCCGCCACTGCCGCGGTGGGCTCCCCCCGCCTCAAAATCGCCCAGAAGCGCCCGAGGCGGGAACGGCGCAGCCCCACCGGCGCCTCGGAGAAGCTCTTCTAGTGACAAGGAGCAGCGGCCACCCCTCCTGCAGTACCTTTATTGTACCTCGTTTACCATGCTCAGCATTTCATTCCCTTTACACCTCTCAGCCTTTCCCGTGCCGCTCTTTTTAACCAGCAGCGCTGCCCCGACGCTCCCGCGGTGCAGCTCTTTTAGTCACACGGGGCAGCGGCCACACCTGCAGCAGTACCTTTATTGTACCTCGTTTACCATGCTCAGCATTTCATTCCCTTTACACCTCTCACGCTTTCCGGACCCCTTTTTAACCAGCAGCGCTGCCCCGACCGTCCCGCGGTGCAGCTCTTTTAGTGATGCGGGGCAGCGGCCACTCCTGCTGCTGTACCTTTATTGTACCTCGTTTACCATGCTCAGCATTTCATTCCCTTTACACCTCTCACGCTTTCCGGACCCCTTTTTAACCAGCAGCGCTGCCCCGACCGTCCCGCGGTGCAGCTCTTTTAGTGATGCGGGGCAGCGGCCACTCCTGCTGCAGTACCTTTTCAATATTTCTTAGACCATTTTCAATATTTTATTGCGCTCACACTTCCCAGCCTTTCCCATGCTGCTCTGTTTAACCAGCAGCGCTGCCCCGACGCTCCCGCGGTGCAGCTCTTTTAGTGACGCGGAGCAGCGGCCACTCCTGCTGCTGTACCTTTATTGTACCTCGTTTACCATGCTCAGCATTTTATTCCCTTTACACCTCTCACGCTTTCCGGACCACTTTTTAACCAGCAGCGCTGCCCCGACCGTCCCGCGGTGCAGCTCTTTTAGTGATGCGGGGCAGCGGCCACTCCTGCTGCTGTACCTTTACAATATTTCTTAGACCATTGTAAATATTTTATTCCGCTCACACTTCCCAGCCTTTCCGTGCTGCTCTTTTTAACCAGCAGCGCTGCCCCGACGGTCCCGCGGTGCAGCTCTTTTAGTGATGCGGGGCAGCGGCCACTCCTGCTGCAGTACCTTTATTGTACCTCGTTTACCATGCTCAGCATTTTATTCCCTTTACACCTCTCAGCCTTTCCCGTGCCGCTCTTTTTAACCAGCAGCGCTGCCCCGACGCTCCCGCGGTGCAGCTCTTTTAGTGACACGGGGCAGCGGCCACACCTGCTGCAGTACCTTTATTGTACCTCGTTTACCATGCTCAGCATTTCATTCCCTTTACACCTCTCAGCCTTTCCCGTGCCGCTCTTTTTAACCAGCAGCGCTACGCCGACGCTCCCGCGGTGCAGCTCTTTTAGTGATGCGGGGCAGCGGCCACTCCTGCTGCTGTACCTTTATTGTACCTCTTTTACCATGCTCAGCATTTCATTCCCTTTACACCTCTCAGCCTTTCCCGTGCTGCTCTTTTTAACCAGCAGCGCTGCCCCGACGGTCCCGCGGTGCAGCTCTTTTAGTGATGCGGAGCAGCGGCCACTCCTGCTGCTGTACCTTTATTGTACCTCGTTTACCATGCTCAGCATTTCATTCCCTTTACACCTCTCAGCCTTTCCCATGCTGCTCTGTTTAACCAGCAGCGCTGCCCCGACGCTCCCGCGGTGCAGCTCTTTTAGTGATGCGGGGCAGCGGCCACTCCTGCTGCAGTATCTTTATTGAACCTCTTTTACCATGCTCAGCATTTTATTCCCTTTACACCTCTCACGCTTTCCGGACCCCTTTTTAACCTGCAGCGCTGCCCCGACCGTCCCGCGGTGCAGCTCTTTTAGTGACGCGGGGCAGCGGCCACACCTGCTGCAGTACCTTTATTGTACCTCGTTTACCATGCTCAGCATTTTATTCCCTTTACACCTCTCAGCCTTTCCCGTGCCGCTCTTTTTAACCAGCAGCGCTGCCCCGACGCTCCCGCGGTGCAGCTCTTTTAGTGACGCGGGGCAGCGGCCACACCTGCTGCTGTACCTTTATTGTACCTCGTTTACCATGCTCAGCATTTCATTCCCTTTACACCTCTCACGCTTTCCGGACCCCTTTTTAACCAGCAGCACTGCCCCGACGCTCCCGCGGTGCAGCTCTTTTAGTGACACGGGGCAGCTACACCTGCTGCTGTACCTTTATTGTACCTCGTTTACCATGCTCAGCATTTTATTCCCTTTACACCTCTCAGCCTTTCCCGTGCCGCTCTTTTTCAACAGCAGCGCTGCCCCGACGCTCCCGCGGTGCCGCTCTTTTAGTGATGCGGGGCAGCGGCCACACCTGCTGCAGTACCTTTATTGTACCTCGTTTACCATGCTCAGCATTTTATTCCCTTTACACCTCTCACGCTTTCCGGACCCCTTTTTAACCAGCAGCGCTGCCCCGACGGTCCCGCGGTGCAGCTCTTTTAGTGACGCGGGGCAGCGGCCACTCCTGCTGCAGTATCTTTATTGTACCTCTTTTACCATGCTCAGCATTTCATTCCCTTTACACCTCTCAGCCTTTCCCGTGCCGCTCTTTTTCAACAGCAGCGCTGCCCCGACGCTCCCGCGGTGCAGCTCTTTTAGTCACACGGGGCAGCGGCCACACCTGCTGCAGTACCTTTATTGTACCTCGTTTACCATGCTCAGCATTTCATTCCCTTTACACCTCTCACGCTTTCCGGACCCCTTTTTAACCAGCAGCGCTGCCCCGACCGTCCCGCGGTGCAGCTCTTTTAGTGATGCGGGGCAGCGGCCACACCTGCTGCTGTACCTTTATTGTACCTCGTTTACCATGCTCAGCATTTCATTCCCTTTACACCTCTCACGCTTTCCGGACCCCTTTTTAACCAGCAGCGCTGCCCCGACGCTCCCGCGGTGCAGCTCTTTTAGTGATGCGGGGCAGCGGCCACACCTGCTGCAGTATCTTTATTGTACCTCTTTTACCATGCTCAGCATTTCATTCCCTTTACACCTCTCACGCTTTCCGGACCCCTTTTTAGCCAGCAGCGCTGCCCCGACGGTCCCGCGGTGCAGCTCTTTTAGTGATGCGGGGCAGCGGCCACACCTGCTGCAGTATCTTTATTGTACCTCTTTTACCATGCTCAGCATTTTATTCCCTTTACACCTCTCACGCTTTCCCGTGCCGCTCTTTTTAACCAGCAGCGCTGCCCCGACGCTCCCGCGGTGCAGCTCTTTTAGTCACACGGGGCAGCGGCCACACCTGCTGCAGTACCTTTATTGTACCTCGTTTACCATGCTCAGCATTTTATTCCCTTTACACCTCTCACGCTTTCCGGACCCCTTTTTAACCAGCAGCGCTGCCCCGACGCTCCCGCGGTGCAGCTCTTTTAGTGATGCGGGGCAGCGGCCACTCCTGCTGCAGTACCTTTTCAATATTTCTTAGACCATTTTCAATATTTTATTGCGCTCACACTTCCCAGCCTTTCCCATGCTGCTCTGTTTAACCAGCAGCGCTGCCCCGATGCTCCCGCGGTGCAGCTCTTTTAGTGATGCGGGGCAGCGGCCACACCTGCTGCAGTACCTTTATTGTACCTCGTTTACCATGCTCAGCATTTCATTCCCTTTACACCTCTCACGCTTTCCGGACCCCTTTTTAACCAGCAGCACTGCCCCGACCGTCCCGCGGTGCAGCTCTTTTAGTGACACGGGGCAGCTACACCTGCTGCTGTACCTTTATTGTACCTCGTTTACCATGCTCAGCATTTCATTCCCTTTACACCTCTCACGCTTTCCGGACCCCTTTTTAACCAGCAGCGCTGCCCCGACGCTCCCGCGGTGCAGCTCTTTTAGTGATGCGGGGCAGCGGCCACTCCTGCTGCTGTACCTTTACAATATTTCTTAGACCATTGTCAATACTTTATTGCGCTGACGTTTCTCAGCCTTTCCCGTGCTGCTCTGTTTAACCAGCAGCGCTGCCCCGACGCTCCCGCGGTGCAGCTCCCTTAGTGACACGGGGCAGGGGCCGAGAGCCCTCTAGGTGCGGCTCCTCTATAGCACTTTACCGTTTTCTATTTTATTTCATTGGCACCTCGCGCGTTGCGCCGGGCGCCTCATTCGGGGACATGCGCCGGCTCCCACAGCGCCCCGCCCGCCGCCGCTCCCCGGGGGCCTCCCCGCTGCTCTCGGGAGATCGCACACCGCACGCGGCCCAAGCCCCGTCTCGCCGACGGCACTCACCACCCGCCGCCCGCCGCCGCGTTCTCCCGCTCCCTACCGGCACGAAGCGGCGCTGCCGATGACGGAGCCGATGCGCGGCTGCCACGCCGCTCTCTCCGCGCCTCAGGGCCGGCGCCTTCGGCCGCACAGGGCGGCGTCCCCGCATCCGGGCCAGCCCGCGGAGCTCCTGCCGCCGCCGCCGCCGCCCCCCGACTGAGGGGCCGCGACGCCGGCGCCCCCTTTTATACTCCGCACCCCCTTTTCCCGCCACTGCCGCGGTGGGCTCCCCCCGCCTCAAAATCGCCCAGAAGCGCCCGAGGCGGGAACGGCGCAGCCCCACCGGCGCCTCGGAGAAGCTCTTCTAGTGACAAGGAGCAGCGGCCACCCCTCCTGCAGTACCTTTATTGTACCTCGTTTACCATGCTCAGCATTTCATTCCCTTTACACCTCTCAGCCTTTCCCGTGCCGCTCTTTTTAACCAGCAGCGCTGCCCCGACGCTCCCGCGGTGCAGCTCTTTTAGTCACACGGGGCAGCGGCCACACCTGCTGCTGTACCTTTATTGTACCTCGTTTACCATGCTCAGCATTTTATTCCCTTTACACCTCTCACGCTTTCCGGACCCCTTTTTAACCAGCAGCGCTGCCCCGACCGTCCCGCGGTGCAGCTCTTTTAGTGATGCGGGGCAGCGGCCACTCCTGCTGCTGTACCTTTATTGTACCTCGTTTACCATGCTCAGCATTTCATTCCCTTTACACCTCTCACGCTTTCCGGACCCCTTTTTAACCAGCAGCGCTGCCCCGACCGTCCCGCGGTGCAGCTCTTTTAGTGATGCGGGGCAGCGGCCACTCCTGCTGCAGTACCTTTTCAATATTTCTTAGACCATTTTCAATATTTTATTGCGCTCACACTTCCCAGCCTTTCCCATGCTGCTCTGTTTAACCAGCAGCGCTGCCCCGACGCTCCCGCGGTGCAGCTCTTTTAGTGATGCGGGGCAGCGGCCACTCCTGCTGCTGTACCTTTACAATATTTCTTAGACCATTGTAAATATTTTATTCCGCTCACACTTCCCAGCCTTTCCGTGCTGCTCTTTTTAACCAGCAGCGCTGCCCCGACGGTCCCGCGGTGCAGCTCTTTTAGTGATGCGGGGCAGCGGCCACTCCTGCTGCAGTACCTTTATTGTACCTCGTTTACCATGCTCAGCATTTTATTCCCTTTACACCTCTCAGCCTTTCCCGTGCCGCTCTTTTTAACCAGCAGCGCTGCCCCGACGCTCCCGCGGTGCAGCTCTTTTAGTGACACGGGGCAGCGGCCACACCTGCTGCAGTACCTTTATTGTACCTCGTTTACCATGCTCAGCATTTCATTCCCTTTACACCTCTCAGCCTTTCCCGTGCCGCTCTTTTTAACCAGCAGCGCTACGCCGACGCTCCCGCGGTGCAGCTCTTTTAGTGATGCGGGGCAGCGGCCACTCCTGCTGCTGTACCTTTATTGTACCTCTTTTACCATGCTCAGCATTTCATTCCCTTTACACCTCTCAGCCTTTCCCGTGCCGCTCTTTTTAACCAGCAGCGCTGCCCCGACGCTCCCGCGGTGCAGCTCTTTTAGTGATGCGGAGCAGCGGCCACTCCTGCTGCTGTACCTTTATTGTACCTCGTTTACCATGCTCAGCATTTCATTCCCTTTACACCTCTCAGCCTTTCCCATGCTGCTCTGTTTAACCAGCAGCGCTGCCCCGACGCTCCCGCGGTGCAGCTCTTTTAGTGATGCGGGGCAGCGGCCACTCCTGCTGCAGTATCTTTATTGAACCTCTTTTACCATGCTCAGCATTTTATTCCCTTTACACCTCTCACGCTTTCCGGACCCCTTTTTAACCTGCAGCGCTGCCCCGACCGTCCCGCGGTGCAGCTCTTTTAGTGACACGGGGCAGCTACACCTGCTGCTGTACCTTTATTGTACCTCGTTTACCATGCTCAGCATTTTATTCCCTTTACACCTCTCAGCCTTTCCCGTGCCGCTCTTTTTCAACAGCAGCGCTGCCCCGACGCTCCCGCGGTGCAGCTCTTTTAGTGACACGGGGCAGCGGCCACACCTGCTGCAGTACCTTTATTGTACCTCGTTTACCATGCTCAGCATTTTATTCCCTTTACACCTCTCACGCTTTCCGGACCCCTTTTTAACCAGCAGCGCTGCCCCGACGGTCCCGCGGTGCAGCTCTTTTAGTGACGCGGGGCAGCGGCCACTCCTGCTGCAGTATCTTTATTGTACCTCTTTTACCATGCTCAGCATTTCATTCCCTTTACACCTCTCAGCCTTTCCCGTGCCGCTCTTTTTCAACAGCAGCGCTGCCCCGACGCTCCCGCGGTGCAGCTCTTTTAGTGATGCGGGGCAGCGGCCACACCTGCTGCAGTACCTTTATTGTACCTCGTTTACCATGCTCAGCATTTTATTCCCTTTACACCTCTCACGCTTTCCGGACCCCTTTTTAACCAGCAGCGCTGCCCCGACCGTCCCGCGGTGCAGCTCTTTTAGTGACGCGGGGCAGCGGCCACACCTGCTGCTGTACCTTTATTGTACCTCGTTTACCATGCTCAGCATTTCATTCCCTTTACACCTCTCAGCCTTTCCCGTGCCGCTCATTTTAACCAGCAGCGCTGCCCCGACGCTCCCGCGGTGCAGCTCTTTTAGTGACACGGGGCAGCGCCCTCACCTGCTGCTGTACCTTTATTGTACCTCGCTTACCATGCTCAGCATTTTATTCCCTTTACACCTCTCACGCTTTCCGGACCCCTTTTTAACCAGCAGCACTGCCCCGACGCTCCCGCGGTGCAGCTCTTTTAGTGACACGGGGCAGCGGCCACACCTGCTGCTGTACCTTTATTGTACCTCGTTTACCATGCTCAGCATTTCATTCCCTTTACACCTCTCAGCCTTTCCCGTGCCGCTCTTTTTAACCAGCAGCGCTGCCCCGACGCTCCCGCGGTGCAGCTCTTTTAGTCACACGGGGCAGCGGCCACACCTGCTGCAGTACCTTTATTGTACCTCGTTTACCATGCTCAGCATTTCATTCCCTTTACACCTCTCACGCTTTCCGGACCCCTTTTTAACCAGCAGCGCTGCCCCGACCGTCCCGCGGTGCAGCTCTTTTAGTGATGCGGGGCAGCGGCCACACCTGCTGCTGTACCTTTATTGTACCTCGTTTACCATGCTCAGCATTTCATTCCCTTTACACCTCTCACGCTTTCCGGACCCCTTTTTAACCAGCAGCGCTGCCCCGACGCTCCCGCGGTGCAGCTCTTTTAGTGATGCGGGGCAGCGGCCACACCTGCTGCAGTATCTTTATTGTACCTCTTTTACCATGCTCAGCATTTCATTCCCTTTACACCTCTCACGCTTTCCGGACCCCTTTTTAGCCAGCAGCGCTGCCCCGACGGTCCCGCGGTGCAGCTCTTTTAGTGATGCGGGGCAGCGGCCACACCTGCTGCAGTATCTTTATTGTACCTCTTTTACCATGCTCAGCATTTTATTCCCTTTACACCTCTCACGCTTTCCCGTGCCGCTCTTTTTAACCAGCAGCGCTGCCCCGACGCTCCCGCGGTGCAGCTCTTTTAGTCACACGGGGCAGCGGCCACACCTGCTGCAGTACCTTTATTGTACCTCGTTTACCATGCTCAGCATTTTATTCCCTTTACACCTCTCACGCTTTCCGGACCCCTTTTTAACCAGCAGCGCTGCCCCGACGCTCCCGCGGTGCAGCTCTTTTAGTGATGCGGGGCAGCGGCCACTCCTGCTGCAGTACCTTTTCAATATTTCTTAGACCATTTTCAATATTTTATTGCGCTCACACTTCCCAGCCTTTCCCATGCTGCTCTGTTTAACCAGCAGCGCTGCCCCGATGCTCCCGCGGTGCAGCTCTTTTAGTGATGCGGGGCAGCGGCCACACCTGCTGCAGTACCTTTATTGTACCTCGTTTACCATGCTCAGCATTTCATTCCCTTTACACCTCTCACGCTTTCCGGACCCCTTTTTAACCAGCAGCACTGCCCCGACCGTCCCGCGGTGCAGCTCTTTTAGTGACACGGGGCAGCTACACCTGCTGCTGTACCTTTATTGTACCTCGTTTACCATGCTCAGCATTTCATTCCCTTTACACCTCTCACGCTTTCCGGACCCCTTTTTAACCAGCAGCGCTGCCCCGACGCTCCCGCGGTGCAGCTCTTTTAGTGATGCGGGGCAGCGGCCACTCCTGCTGCTGTACCTTTACAATATTTCTTAGACCATTGTCAATACTTTATTGCGCTGACGTTTCTCAGCCTTTCCCGTGCTGCTCTGTTTAACCAGCAGCGCTGCCCCGACGCTCCCGCGGTGCAGCTCCCTTAGTGACACGGGGCAGGGGCCGAGAGCCCTCTAGGTGCGGCTCCTCTATAGCACTTTACCGTTTTCTATTTTATTTCATTGGCACCTCGCGCGTTGCGCCGGGCGCCTCATTCGGGGACATGCGCCGGCTCCCACAGCGCCCCGCCCGCCGCCGCTCCCCGGGGGCCTCCCCGCTGCTCTCGGGAGATCGCACACCGCACGCGGCCCAAGCCCCGTCTCGCCGACGGCACTCACCACCCGCCGCCCGCCGCCGCGTTCTCCCGCTCCCTACCGGCACGAAGCGGCGCTGCCGATGACGGAGCCGATGCGCGGCTGCCACGCCGCTCTCTCCGCGCCTCAGGGCCGGCGCCTTCGGCCGCACAGGGCGGCGTCCCCGCATCCGGGCCAGCCCGCGGAGCTCCTGCCGCCGCCGCCGCCGCCCCCCGACTGAGGGGCCGCGACGCCGGCGCCCCCTTTTATACTCCGCACCCCCTTTTCCCGCCACTGCCGCGGTGGGCTCCCCCCGCCTCAAAATCGCCCAGAAGCGCCCGAGGCGGGAACGGCGCAGCCCCACCGGCGCCTCGGAGAAGCTCTTCTAGTGACAAGGAGCAGCGGCCACCCCTCCTGCAGTACCTTTATTGTACCTCGTTTACCATGCTCAGCATTTCATTCCCTTTACACCTCTCAGCCTTTCCCGTGCCGCTCTTTTTAACCAGCAGCGCTGCCCCGACGCTCCCGCGGTGCAGCTCTTTTAGTCACACGGGGCAGCGGCCACACCTGCTGCTGTACCTTTATTGTACCTCGTTTACCATGCTCAGCATTTTATTCCCTTTACACCTCTCACGCTTTCCGGACCCCTTTTTAACCAGCAGCGCTGCCCCGACCGTCCCGCGGTGCAGCTCTTTTAGTGATGCGGGGCAGCGGCCACTCCTGCTGCAGTACCTTTTCAATATTTCTTAGACCATTTTCAATATTTTATTGCGCTCACACTTCCCAGCCTTTCCCATGCTGCTCTGTTTAACCAGCAGCGCTGCCCCGACGCTCCCGCGGTGCAGCTCTTTTAGTGACGCGGAGCAGCGGCCACTCCTGCTGCTGTACCTTTATTGTACCTCGTTTACCATGCTCAGCATTTTATTCCCTTTACACCTCTCACGCTTTCCGGACCACTTTTTAACCAGCAGCGCTGCCCCGACCGTCCCGCGGTGCAGCTCTTTTAGTGATGCGGGGCAGCGGCCACTCCTGCTGCTGTACCTTTACAATATTTCTTAGACCATTGTAAATATTTTATTCCGCTCACACTTCCCAGCCTTTCCGTGCTGCTCTTTTTAACCAGCAGCGCTGCCCCGACGGTCCCGCGGTGCAGCTCTTTTAGTGATGCGGGGCAGCGGCCACTCCTGCTGCAGTACCTTTATTGTACCTCGTTTACCATGCTCAGCATTTTATTCCCTTTACACCTCTCAGCCTTTCCCGTGCCGCTCTTTTTAACCAGCAGCGCTGCCCCGACGCTCCCGCGGTGCAGCTCTTTTAGTGACACGGGGCAGCGGCCACACCTGCTGCAGTACCTTTATTGTACCTCGTTTACCATGCTCAGCATTTCATTCCCTTTACACCTCTCAGCCTTTCCCGTGCCGCTCTTTTTAACCAGCAGCGCTACGCCGACGCTCCCGCGGTGCAGCTCTTTTAGTGATGCGGGGCAGCGGCCACTCCTGCTGCTGTACCTTTATTGTACCTCTTTTACCATGCTCAGCATTTCATTCCCTTTACACCTCTCAGCCTTTCCCGTGCTGCTCTTTTTAACCAGCAGCGCTGCCCCGACGCTCCCGCGGTGCAGCTCTTTTAGTGATGCGGAGCAGCGGCCACTCCTGCTGCTGTACCTTTATTGTACCTCGTTTACCATGCTCAGCATTTCATTCCCTTTACACCTCTCAGCCTTTCCCATGCTGCTCTGTTTAACCAGCAGCGCTGCCCCGACGCTCCCGCGGTGCAGCTCTTTTAGTGATGCGGGGCAGCGGCCACTCCTGCTGCAGTATCTTTATTGAACCTCTTTTACCATGCTCAGCATTTTATTCCCTTTACACCTCTCACGCTTTCCGGACCCCTTTTTAACCTGCAGCGCTGCCCCGACCGTCCCGCGGTGCAGCTCTTTTAGTGACGCGGGGCAGCGGCCACACCTGCTGCAGTACCTTTATTGTACCTCGTTTACCATGCTCAGCATTTTATTCCCTTTACACCTCTCAGCCTTTCCCGTGCCGCTCTTTTTAACCAGCAGCGCTGCCCCGACGCTCCCGCGGTGCAGCTCTTTTAGTGACGCGGGGCAGCGGCCACACCTGCTGCTGTACCTTTATTGTACCTCGTTTACCATGCTCAGCATTTCATTCCCTTTACACCTCTCACGCTTTCCGGACCCCTTTTTAACCAGCAGCGCTGCCCCGACCGTCCCGCGGTGCAGCTCTTTTAGTGATGCGGGGCAGCGGCCACACCTGCTGCTGTACCTTTATTGTACCTCGTTTACCATGCTCAGCATTTCATTCCCTTTACACCTCTCACGCTTTCCGGACCCCTTTTTAACCAGCAGCGCTGCCCCGACGCTCCCGCGGTGCAGCTCTTTTAGTGATGCGGGGCAGCGGCCACACCTGCTGCAGTATCTTTATTGTACCTCTTTTACCATGCTCAGCATTTCATTCCCTTTACACCTCTCACGCTTTCCGGACCCCTTTTTAGCCAGCAGCGCTGCCCCGACGGTCCCGCGGTGCAGCTCTTTTAGTGATGCGGGGCAGCGGCCACACCTGCTGCAGTATCTTTATTGTACCTCTTTTACCATGCTCAGCATTTTATTCCCTTTACACCTCTCACGCTTTCCCGTGCCGCTCTTTTTAACCAGCAGCGCTGCCCCGACGCTCCCGCGGTGCAGCTCTTTTAGTCACACGGGGCAGCGGCCACACCTGCTGCAGTACCTTTATTGTACCTCGTTTACCATGCTCAGCATTTTATTCCCTTTACACCTCTCACGCTTTCCGGACCCCTTTTTAACCAGCAGCGCTGCCCCGACGCTCCCGCGGTGCAGCTCTTTTAGTGATGCGGGGCAGCGGCCACTCCTGCTGCAGTACCTTTTCAATATTTCTTAGACCATTTTCAATATTTTATTGCGCTCACACTTCCCAGCCTTTCCCATGCTGCTCTGTTTAACCAGCAGCGCTGCCCCGATTCTCCCGCGGTGCAGCTCTTTTAGTGATGCGGGGCAGCGGCCACACCTGCTGCAGTACCTTTATTGTACCTCGTTTACCATGCTCAGCATTTCATTCCCTTTACACCTCTCACGCTTTCCGGACCCCTTTTTAACCAGCAGCACTGCCCCGACCGTCCCGCGGTGCAGCTCTTTTAGTGACACGGGGCAGCTACACCTGCTGCTGTACCTTTATTGTACCTCGTTTACCATGCTCAGCATTTCATTCCCTTTACACCTCTCACGCTTTCCGGACCCCTTTTTAACCAGCAGCGCTGCCCCGACGCTCCCGCGGTGCAGCTCTTTTAGTGATGCGGGGCAGCGGCCACTCCTGCTGCTGTACCTTTACAATATTTCTTAGACCATTGTCAATACTTTATTGCGCTGACGTTTCTCAGCCTTTCCCGTGCTGCTCTGTTTAACCAGCAGCGCTGCCCCGACGCTCCCGCGGTGCAGCTCCCTTAGTGACACGGGGCAGGGGCCGAGAGCCCTCTAGGTGCGGCTCCTCTATAGCACTTTACCGTTTTCTATTTTATTTCATTGGCACCTCGCGCGTTGCGCCGGGCGCCTCATTCGGGGACATGCGCCGGCTCCCACAGCGCCCCGCCCGCCGCCGCTCCCCGGGGGCCTCCCCGCTGCTCTCGGGAGATCGCACACCGCACGCGGCCCAAGCCCCGTCTCGCCGACGGCACTCACCACCCGCCGCCCGCCGCCGCGTTCTCCCGCTCCCTACCGGCACGAAGCGGCGCTGCCGATGACGGAGCCGATGCGCGGCTGCCACGCCGCTCTCTCCGCGCCTCAGGGCCGGCGCCTTCGGCCGCACAGGGCGGCGTCCCCGCATCCGGGCCAGCCCGCGGAGCTCCTGCCGCCGCCGCCGCCGCCCCCCGACTGAGGGGCCGCGACGCCGGCGCCCCCTTTTATACTCCGCACCCCCTTTTCCCGCCACTGCCGCGGTGGGCTCCCCCCGCCTCAAAATCGCCCAGAAGCGCCCGAGGCGGGAACGGCGCAGCCCCACCGGCGCCTCGGAGAAGCTCTTCTAGTGACAAGGAGCAGCGGCCACCCCTCCTGCAGTACCTTTATTGTACCTCGTTTACCATGCTCAGCATTTCATTCCCTTTACACCTCTCAGCCTTTCCCGTGCCGCTCTTTTTAACCAGCAGCGCTGCCCCGACGCTCCCGCGGTGCAGCTCTTTTAGTCACACGGGGCAGCGGCCACACCTGCTGCAGTACCTTTATTGTACCTCGTTTACCATGCTCAGCATTTTATTCCCTTTACACCTCTCACGCTTTCCGGACCCCTTTTTAACCAGCAGCGCTGCCCCGACCGTCCCGCGGTGCAGCTCTTTTAGTGATGCGGAGCAGCGGCCACTCCTGCTGCTGTACCTTTATTGTACCTCGTTTACCATGCTCAGCATTTCATTCCCTTTACACCTCTCACGCTTTCCGGACCCCTTTTTAACCAGCAGCGCTGCCCCGACGGTCCCGCGGTGCAGCTCTTTTAGTGATGCGGGGCAGCGGCCACACCTGCTGCAGTACCTTTATTGTACCTCGTTTACCATGCTCAGCATTTCATTCCCTTTACACCTCTCACGCTTTCCGGACCCCTTTTTAGCCAGCAGCGCTGCCCCGACGGTCCCGCGGTGCAGCTCTTTTAGTGATGCGGGGCAGCGGCCACACCTGCTGCAGTACCTTTATTGTACCTCGTTTACCATGCTCAGCATTTCATTCCCTTTACACCTCTCAGCCTTTCCCGTGCCGCTCTTTTTCAACAGCAGCGCTGCCCCGACGGTCCCGCGGTGCAGCTCTTTTAGTCACACGGGGCAGCGGCCACACCTGCTGCAGTACCTTTATTGTACCTCGTTTACCATGCTCTGCATTTCATTCCCTTTACACCTCTCACGCTTTCCGGACCCCTTTTTAACCAGCAGCGCTGCCCCGACGCTCCCGAGGTGCAGCTCTTTTAGTGATGCGGGGCAGCGGCCACTCCTGCTGCTGTACCTTTATTGTACCTCTTTTACCATGCTCAGCATTTCATTCCCTTTACACCTCTCACGCTTTCCGGACCCCTTTTTAGCCAGCAGCGCTGCCCCGACCGTCCCGCGGTGCAGCTCTTTTAGTGATGCGGAGCAGCGGCCACACCTGCTGCAGTACCTTTATTGTACCTCGTTTACCATGCTCAGCATTTTATTCCCTTTACACCTCTCACGCTTTCCCGTGCCGCTCCTTTTAACCAGCAGCGCTGCCCCGACGCTCCCGCGGTGCAGCTCTTTTAGTGACACGGGGCAGCGGCCACACCTGGTGCAGTACCTTTACAGTATTTCTTAGACCATTGTCAATATTTTATTGCGCTCACACTTCCAGGCCTTTCCCATGCTGCTCTGTTTAACCAGCAGCGCTGCCCCGACGCTCCCGCGGTGCAGCTCTTTTAGTCACACGGGGCAGCGGCCACACCTGCTGCTGTACCTTTATTGTACCTCGTTTACCATGCTCAGCATTTCATTCCCTTTACACCTCTCAGCCTTTCCCGTGCCGCTCTTTTTAACCAGCAGCGCTGCGCCGACGGTCCCGCGGTGCAGCTCTTTTAGTCACACGGGGCAGCGGCCACACCTGCTGCTGTACCTTTATTGTACCTCGTTTACCATGCTCAGCATTTCATTCCCTTTACACCTCTCACGCTTTCCGGACCCCTTTTTAACCAGCAGCACTGCCCCGACGGTCCCGCGGTGCAGCTCTTTTAGTGATGCGGGGCAGCGGCCACTCCTGCTGCTGTACCTTTATTGTACCTCTTTTACCATGCTCAGCATTTCATTCCCTTTACACCTCTCAGCCTTTCCCGTGCTGCTCTTTTTAACCAGCAGCGCTGCCCCGACGCTCCCGCGGTGCAGCTCTTTTAGTGATGCGGAGCAGCGGCCACTCCTGCTGCTGTACCTTTATTGTACCTCGTTTACCATGCTCAGCATTTCATTCCCTTTACACCTCTCAGCCTTTCCCATGCTGCTCTGTTTAACCAGCAGCGCTGCCCCGACGCTCCCGCGGTGCAGCTCTTTTAGTGATGCGGGGCAGCGGCCACTCCTGCTGCAGTATCTTTATTGAACCTCTTTTACCATGCTCAGCATTTTATTCCCTTTACACCTTTCACGCATTCCGGACCCCTTTTTAACCTGCAGCACTGCCCCGACGCTCCCGCGGTGCAGCTCTTTTAGTGACACGGGGCAGCTACACCTGCTGCTGTACCTTTATTGTACCTCGTTTACCATGCTCAGCATTTTATTCCCTTTACACCTCTCAGCCTTTCCCGTGCCGCTCTTTTTAACCAGCAGCGCTGCCCCGACGCTCCCGCGGTGCAGCTCTTTTAGTCACACGGGGCAGCGGCCACACCTGCTGCTGTACCTTTATTGTACCTCGTTTACCATGCTCAGCATTTCATTCCCTTTACACCTCTCACGCTTTCCGGACCCCTTTTTAACCAGCAGCGCTGCCCCGACGCTCCCGCGGTGCAGCTCTTTTAGTGATGCGGGGCAGCGGCCACACCTGCTGCTGTACCTTTATTGTACCTCGTTTACCATGCTCAGCATTTCATTCCCTTTACACCTCTCACGCTTTCCGGACCCCTTTTTAACCAGCAGCACTGCCCCGACGCTCCCGCGGTGCAGCTCTTTTAGTGACACGGGGCAGCTACACCTGCTGCAGTACCTTTATTGTACCTCGTTTACCATGCTCAGCATTTCATTCCCTTTACACCTCTCACGCTTTCCGGACCCCTTTTTAACCAGCAGCGCTGCCCCGACCGTCCCGCGGTGCAGCTCTTTTAGTGATGCGGGGCAGCGGCCACTCCTGCTGCAGTACCTTTTCAATATTTCTTAGACCATTTTCAATATTTTATTGCGCTCACACTTCCCAGCCTTTCCCATGCTGCTCTGTTTAACCAGCAGCGCTGCCCCGATGCTCCCGCGGTGCAGCTCTTTTAGTGATGCGGGGCAGCGGCCACACCTGCTGCAGTACCTTTATTGTACCTCGTTTACCATGCTCAGCATTTCATTCCCTTTACACCTCTCAGCCTTTCCCGTGCTGCTCTTTTTAACCAGCAGCGCTGCCCCGACGGTCCCGCGGTGCAGCTCTTTTAGTGACACGGGGCAGCGGCTACACCTGCTGCTGTACCTTTATTGTACCTCGTTTACCATGCTCAGCATTTCATTCCCTTTACACCTCTCACGCTTTCCGGACCCCTTTTTAACCAGCAGCGCTGCCCCGACGCTCCCGCGGTGCAGCTCTTTTAGTGATGCGGGGCAGCGGCCACTCCTGCTGCAGTACCTTTTCAATATTTCTTAGACCATTTTCAATATTTTATTGCGCTCACACTTCCCAGCCTTTCCCATGCTGCTCTGTTTAACCAGCAGCGCTGCCCCGATGCTCCCGCGGTGCAGCTCTTTTAGTGATGCGGGGCAGCGGCCACACCTGCTGCAGTACCTTTATTGTACCTCGTTTACCATGCTCAGCATTTCATTCCCTTTACACCTCTCACGCTTTCCGGACCCCTTTTTAACCAGCAGCACTGCCCCGACCGTCCCGCGGTGCAGCTCTTTTAGTGACACGGGGCAGCTACACCTGCTGCTGTACCTTTATTGTACCTCGTTTACCATGCTCAGCATTTCATTCCCTTTACACCTCTCACGCTTTCCGGACCCCTTTTTAACCAGCAGCGCTGCCCCGACGCTCCCGCGGTGCAGCTCTTTTAGTGATGCGGGGCAGCGGCCACTCCTGCTGCTGTACCTTTACAATATTTCTTAGACCATTGTCAATACTTTATTGCGCTGACGTTTCTCAGCCTTTCCCGTGCTGCTCTGTTTAACCAGCAGCGCTGCCCCGACGCTCCCGCGGTGCAGCTCCCTTAGTGACACGGGGCAGGGGCCGAGAGCCCTCTAGGTGCGGCTCCTCTATAGCACTTTACCGTTTTCTATTTTATTTCATTGGCACCTCGCGCGTTGCGCCGGGCGCCTCATTCGGGGACATGCGCCGGCTCCCACAGCGCCCCGCCCGCCGCCGCTCCCCGGGGGCCTCCCCGCTGCTCTCGGGAGATCGCACACCGCACGCGGCCCAAGCCCCGTCTCGCCGACGGCACTCACCACCCGCCGCCCGCCGCCGCGTTCTCCCGCTCCCTACCGGCACGAAGCGGCGCTGCCGATGACGGAGCCGATGCGCGGCTGCCACGCCGCTCTCTCCGCGCCTCAGGGCCGGCGCCTTCGGCCGCACAGGGCGGCGTCCCCGCATCCGGGCCAGCCCGCGGAGCTCCTGCCGCCGCCGCCGCCGCCCCCCGACTGAGGGGCCGCGACGCCGGCGCCCCCTTTTATACTCCGCACCCCCTTTTCCCGCCACTGCCGCGGTGGGCTCCCCCCGCCTCAAAATCGCCCAGAAGCGCCCGAGGCGGGAACGGCGCAGCCCCACCGGCGCCTCGGAGAAGCTCTTCTAGTGACAAGGAGCAGCGGCCACCCCTCCTGCAGTACCTTTATTGTACCTCGTTTACCATGCTCAGCATTTCATTCCCTTTACACCTCTCAGCCTTTCCCGTGCCGCTCTTTTTAACCAGCAGCGCTGCCCCGACGCTCCCGCGGTGCAGCTCTTTTAGTCACACGGGGCAGCGGCCACACCTGCAGCAGTACCTTTATTGTACCTCGTTTACCATGCTCAGCATTTCATTCCCTTTACACCTCTCACGCTTTCCGGACCCCTTTTTAACCAGCAGCGCTGCCCCGACCGTCCCGCGGTGCAGCTCTTTTAGTGATGCGGGGCAGCGGCCACTCCTGCTGCTGTACCTTTATTGTACCTCGTTTACCATGCTCAGCATTTCATTCCCTTTACACCTCTCACGCTTTCCGGACCCCTTTTTAACCAGCAGCGCTGCCCCGACCGTCCCGCGGTGCAGCTCTTTTAGTGATGCGGGGCAGCGGCCACTCCTGCTGCAGTACCTTTTCAATATTTCTTAGACCATTTTCAATATTTTATTGCGCTCACACTTCCCAGCCTTTCCCATGCTGCTCTGTTTAACCAGCAGCGCTGCCCCGACGCTCCCGCGGTGCAGCTCTTTTAGTGACGCGGAGCAGCGGCCACTCCTGCTGCTGTACCTTTATTGTACCTCGTTTACCATGCTCAGCATTTTATTCCCTTTACACCTCTCACGCTTTCCGGACCACTTTTTAACCAGCAGCGCTGCCCCGACCGTCCCGCGGTGCAGCTCTTTTAGTGATGCGGGGCAGCGGCCACTCCTGCTGCTGTACCTTTACAATATTTCTTAGACCATTGTAAATATTTTATTCCGCTCACACTTCCCAGCCTTTCCGTGCTGCTCTTTTTAACCAGCAGCGCTGCCCCGACGGTCCCGCGGTGCAGCTCTTTTAGTGATGCGGGGCAGCGGCCACTCCTGCTGCAGTACCTTTATTGTACCTCGTTTACCATGCTCAGCATTTTATTCCCTTTACACCTCTCAGCCTTTCCCGTGCCGCTCTTTTTAACCAGCAGCGCTGCCCCGACGCTCCCGCGGTGCAGCTCTTTTAGTGACACGGGGCAGCGGCCACACCTGCTGCAGTACCTTTATTGTACCTCGTTTACCATGCTCAGCATTTCATTCCCTTTACACCTCTCAGCCTTTCCCGTGCCGCTCTTTTTAACCAGCAGCGCTACGCCGACGCTCCCGCGGTGCAGCTCTTTTAGTGATGCGGGGCAGCGGCCACTCCTGCTGCTGTACCTTTATTGTACCTCTTTTACCATGCTCAGCATTTCATTCCCTTTACACCTCTCAGCCTTTCCCGTGCTGCTCTTTTTAACCAGCAGCGCTGCCCCGACGGTCCCGCGGTGCAGCTCTTTTAGTGATGCGGAGCAGCGGCCACTCCTGCTGCTGTACCTTTATTGTACCTCGTTTACCATGCTCAGCATTTCATTCCCTTTACACCTCTCAGCCTTTCCCATGCTGCTCTGTTTAACCAGCAGCGCTGCCCCGACGCTCCCGCGGTGCAGCTCTTTTAGTGATGCGGGGCAGCGGCCACTCCTGCTGCAGTATCTTTATTGAACCTCTTTTACCATGCTCAGCATTTTATTCCCTTTACACCTCTCACGCTTTCCGGACCCCTTTTTAACCTGCAGCGCTGCCCCGACCGTCCCGCGGTGCAGCTCTTTTAGTGACGCGGGGCAGCGGCCACACCTGCTGCAGTACCTTTATTGTACCTCGTTTACCATGCTCAGCATTTTATTCCCTTTACACCTCTCAGCCTTTCCCGTGCCGCTCTTTTTAACCAGCAGCGCTGCCCCGACGCTCCCGCGGTGCAGCTCTTTTAGTGACGCGGGGCAGCGGCCACACCTGCTGCTGTACCTTTATTGTACCTCGTTTACCATGCTCAGCATTTCATTCCCTTTACACCTCTCACGCTTTCCGGACCCCTTTTTAACCAGCAGCACTGCCCCGACGCTCCCGCGGTGCAGCTCTTTTAGTGACACGGGGCAGCTACACCTGCTGCTGTACCTTTATTGTACCTCGTTTACCATGCTCAGCATTTCATTCCCTTTACACCTCTCAGCCTTTCCCGTGCCGCTCTTTTTAACCAGCAGCGCTGCCCCGACGGTCCCGCGGTGCAGCTCTTTTAGTCACACGGGGCAGCGGCCACACCTGCTGCAGTACCTTTATTGTACCTCGTTTACCATGCTCAGCATTTCATTCCCTTTACACCTCTCACGCTTTCCGGACCCCTTTTTAACCAGCAGCGCTGCCCCGACCGTCCCGCGGTGCAGCTCTTTTAGTGACACGGGGCAGCGGCCACACCTGCTGCAGTACCTTTATTGTACCTCGTTTACCATGCTCAGCATTTCATTCCCTTTACACCTCTCAGCCTTTCCCGTGCCGCTCTTTTTAACCAGCAGCGCTACGCCGACGGTCCCGCGTGCAGCTCTTTTAGTGATGCGGGGCAGCGGCCACTCCTGCTGCTGTACCTTTTCAATATTTCTTAGACCATTTTCAATATTTTATTGCGCTCACACTTCCCAGCCTTTCCCATGCTGCTCTGTTTAACCAGCAGCGCTGCCCCGACGCTCCCGAGGTGCAGCTCTTTTAGTGATGCGGGGCAGCGGCCACACCTGCTGCACTACCTTTATTGTACCTCGTTTACCATGCTCAGCATTTCATTCCCTTTACACCTCTCACGCTTTCCGGACCCCTTTTTAACCAGCAGAGCTGCCCCGACGCTCCCGCGGTGCAGCTCTTTTAGTGATGCGGGGCAGCGGCCACACCTGCTGCAGTATCTTTATTGTACCTCTTTTACCATGCTCAGCATTTCATTCCCTTTACACCTCTCACGCTTTCCGGACCCCTTTTTAACCAGCAGCGCTGCCCCGACCGTCCCGCGGTGCAGCTCTTTTAGTGATGCGGGGCAGCGGCCACACCTGCTGCAGTACCTTTATTGTACCTCGTTTACCATGCTCAGCATTTTATTCCCTTTACACCTCTCAGCCTTTCCCGTGCCGCTCTTTTTAACCAGCAGCGCTGCCCCGACGCTCCCGCGGTGCAGCTCTTTTAGTGACGCGGGGCAGCGGCCACACCTGCTGCTGTACCTTTATTGTACCTCGTTTACCATGCTCAGCATTTCATTCCCTTTACACCTCTCACGCTTTCCGGACCCCTTTTTAACCAGCAGCACTGCCCCGACGCTCCCGCGGTGCAGCTCTTTTAGTGACACGGGGCAGCTACACCTGCTGCTGTACCTTTATTGTACCTCGTTTACCATGCTCAGCATTTTATTCCCTTTACACCTCTCAGCCTTTCCCGTGCCGCTCTTTTTAACCAGCAGCGCTGCCCCGACGCTCCCGCGGTGCAGCTCTTTTAGTGACACGGGGCAGCTACACCTGCTGCAGTACCTTTATTGTACCTCGTTTACCATGCTCAGCATTTCATTCCCTTTACACCTCTCACGCTTTCCGGACCCCTTTTTAACCAGCAGCACTGCCCCGACGCTCCCGCGGTGCAGCTCTTTTAGTGACACGGGGCAGCTACACCTGCTGCTGTACCTTTATTGTACCTCGTTTACCATGCTCAGCATTTCATTCCCTTTACACCTCTCAGCCTTTCCCGTGCCGCTCTTTTTAACCAGCAGCGCTGCCCCGACGGTCCCGCGGTGCAGCTCTTTTAGTGATGCGGGGCAGCGGCCACACCTGCTGCAGTACCTTTATTGTACCTCGTTTACCATGCTCAGCATTTCATTCCCTTTACACCTCTCACGCTTTCCGGACCCCTTTTTAACCAGCAGCGCTGCCCCGACCGTCCCGCGGTGCAGCTCTTTTAGTGATGCGGGGCAGCGGCCACACCTGCTGCAGTACCTTTATTGTACCTCGTTTACCATGCTCAGCATTTCATTCCCTTTACACCTCTCACGCTTTCCGGACCCCTTTTTAACCAGCAGAGCTGCCCCGACGCTCCCGCGGTGCAGCTCTTTTAGTGATGCGGGGCAGCGGCCACACCTGCTGCAGTATCTTTATTGTACCTCTTTTACCATGCTCAGCATTTTATTCCCTTTACACCTCTCACGCTTTCCGGACCCCTTTTTAGCCAGCAGCGCTGCCCCGACGCTCCCGCGGTGCAGCTCTTTTAGTGATGCGGGGCAGCGGCCACACCTGCTGCAGTACCTTTATTGTACCTCGTTTACCATGCTCAGCATTTCATTCCCTTTACACCTCTCAGCCTTTCCCGTGCCGCTCTTTTTAACCAGCAGCGCTGCCCCGACGCTCCCGAGGTGCAGCTCTTTTAGTCACAAGGGGCAGCGGCCACTCCTGCTGCTGTACCTTTACAGTATTTCTTAAACCATTGTCAATATTTTATTGCGCTCACACTTCCCAGCCTTTCCCATGCTGCTCTTTTTAACCAGCAGCGCTGCCCCGACGCTCCCGCGGTGCAGCTCTTTTAGTGACGCGGAGCAGCGGCCACTCCAGCTGCTGTACCTTTATTGTACCTCGTTTACCATGCTCAGCATTTTATTCCCTTTACACCTCTCACGCTTTCCGGACCCCTTTTTAACCAGCAGCGCTGCCCCGACGGTCCCGCGGTGCAGCTCTTTTAGTCACACGGGGCAGCGGCCACACCTGCTGCAGTACCTTTATTGTACCTCGTTTACCATGCTCAGCATTTCATTCCCTTTACACCTCTCACGCTTTCCGGACCCCTTTTTAACCAGCAGCGCTGCCCCGACCGTCCCGCGGTGCAGCTCTTTTAGTGATGCGGGGCAGCGGCCACTCCTGCTGCAGTACCTTTTCAATATTTCTTAGACCATTTTCAATACTTTATTGCGCTGACGTTTCTCAGCCTTTCCCGTGCTGCTCTGTTTAACCAGCAGCGCTGCCCCGACGCTCCCGCGGTGCAGCTCCCTTAGTGACACGGGGCAGGGGCCGAGAGCCCTCTAGGTGCGGCTCCTCTATAGCACTTTACCGTTTTCTATTTTATTTCATTGGCACCTCGCGCGTTGCGCCGGGCGCCTCATTCGGGGACATGCGCCGGCTCCCACAGCGCCCCGCCCGCCGCCGCTCCCCGGGGGCCTCCCCGCTGCTCTCGGGAGATCGCACACCGCACGCGGCCCAAGCCCCGTCTCGCCGACGGCACTCACCACCCGCCGCCCGCCGCCGCGTTCTCCCGCTCCCTACCGGCACGAAGCGGCGCTGCCGATGACGGAGCCGATGCGCGGCTGCCACGCCGCTCTCTCCGCGCCTCAGGGCCGGCGCCTTCGGCCGCACAGGGCGGCGTCCCCGCATCCGGGCCAGCCCGCGGAGCTCCTGCCGCCGCCGCCGCCGCCCCCCGACTGAGGGGCCGCGACGCCGGCGCCCCCTTTTATACTCCGCACCCCCTTTTCCCGCCACCGCCGCGGTGGGCTCCCCCCGCCTCAAAATCGCCCAGAAGCGCCCGAGGCGGGAACGGCGCAGCCCCACCGGCGCCTCGGAGAAGCTCTTCTAGTGACAAGGAGCAGCGGCCACCCCTCCTGCAGTACCTTTATTGTACCTCGTTTACCATGCTCAGCATTTCATTCCCTTTACACCTCTCAGCCTTTCCCGTGCCGCTCTTTTTAACCAGCAGCGCTGCCCCGACGCTCCCGCGGTGCAGCTCTTTTAGTCACACGGGGCAGCGGCCACACCTGCTGCAGTACCTTTATTGTACCTCGTTTACCATGCTCAGCATTTTATTCCCTTTACACCTCTCACGCTTTCCGGACCCCTTTTTAACCAGCAGCGCTGCCCCGACCGTCCCGCGGTGCAGCTCTTTTAGTGATGCGGAGCAGCGGCCACTCCTGCTGCTGTACCTTTATTGTACCTCGTTTACCATGCTCAGCATTTCATTCCCTTTACACCTCTCACGCTTTCCGGACCCCTTTTTAACCAGCAGCGCTGCCCCGACGGTCCCGCGGTGCAGCTCTTTTAGTGATGCGGGGCAGCGGCCACACCTGCTGCAGTACCTTTATTGTACCTCGTTTACCATGCTCAGCATTTCATTCCCTTTACACCTCTCACGCTTTCCGGACCCCTTTTTAGCCAGCAGCGCTGCCCCGACGGTCCCGCGGTGCAGCTCTTTTAGTGATGCGGGGCAGCGGCCACACCTGCTGCAGTACCTTTATTGTACCTCGTTTACCATGCTCAGCATTTCATTCCCTTTACACCTCTCAGCCTTTCCCGTGCCGCTCTTTTTCAACAGCAGCGCTGCCCCGACGGTCCCGCGGTGCAGCTCTTTTAGTCACACGGGGCAGCGGCCACACCTGCTGCAGTACCTTTATTGTACCTCGTTTACCATGCTCTGCATTTCATTCCCTTTACACCTCTCACGCTTTCCGGACCCCTTTTTAACCAGCAGCGCTGCCCCGACGCTCCCGAGGTGCAGCTCTTTTAGTGATGCGGGGCAGCGGCCACTCCTGCTGCTGTACCTTTATTGTACCTCTTTTACCATGCTCAGCATTTCATTCCCTTTACACCTCTCACGCTTTCCGGACCCCTTTTTAGCCAGCAGCGCTGCCCCGACCGTCCCGCGGTGCAGCTCTTTTAGTGATGCGGAGCAGCGGCCACACCTGCTGCAGTACCTTTATTGTACCTCGTTTACCATGCTCAGCATTTTATTCCCTTTACACCTCTCACGCTTTCCCGTGCCGCTCCTTTTAACCAGCAGCGCTGCCCCGACGCTCCCGCGGTGCAGCTCTTTTAGTGACACGGGGCAGCGGCCACACCTGGTGCAGTACCTTTACAGTATTTCTTAGACCATTGTCAATATTTTATTGCGCTCACACTTCCAGGCCTTTCCCATGCTGCTCTGTTTAACCAGCAGCGCTGCCCCGACGCTCCCGCGGTGCAGCTCTTTTAGTCACACGGGGCAGCGGCCACACCTGCTGCTGTACCTTTATTGTACCTCGTTTACCATGCTCAGCATTTCATTCCCTTTACACCTCTCAGCCTTTCCCGTGCCGCTCTTTTTAACCAGCAGCGCTGCGCCGACGGTCCCGCGGTGCAGCTCTTTTAGTCACACGGGGCAGCGGCCACACCTGCTGCTGTACCTTTATTGTACCTCGTTTACCATGCTCAGCATTTCATTCCCTTTACACCTCTCACGCTTTCCGGACCCCTTTTTAACCAGCAGCACTGCCCCGACGGTCCCGCGGTGCAGCTCTTTTAGTGATGCGGGGCAGCGGCCACTCCTGCTGCTGTACCTTTATTGTACCTCTTTTACCATGCTCAGCATTTCATTCCCTTTACACCTCTCAGCCTTTCCCGTGCTGCTCTTTTTAACCAGCAGCGCTGCCCCGACGCTCCCGCGGTGCAGCTCTTTTAGTGATGCGGAGCAGCGGCCACTCCTGCTGCTGTACCTTTATTGTACCTCGTTTACCATGCTCAGCATTTCATTCCCTTTACACCTCTCAGCCTTTCCCATGCTGCTCTGTTTAACCAGCAGCGCTGCCCCGACGCTCCCGCGGTGCAGCTCTTTTAGTGATGCGGGGCAGCGGCCACTCCTGCTGCAGTATCTTTATTGAACCTCTTTTACCATGCTCAGCATTTTATTCCCTTTACACCTTTCACGCATTCCGGACCCCTTTTTAACCTGCAGCACTGCCCCGACGCTCCCGCGGTGCAGCTCTTTTAGTGACACGGGGCAGCTACACCTGCTGCTGTACCTTTATTGTACCTCGTTTACCATGCTCAGCATTTTATTCCCTTTACACCTCTCAGCCTTTCCCGTGCCGCTCTTTTTAACCAGCAGCGCTGCCCCGACGCTCCCGCGGTGCAGCTCTTTTAGTCACACGGGGCAGCGGCCACACCTGCTGCTGTACCTTTATTGTACCTCGTTTACCATGCTCAGCATTTCATTCCCTTTACACCTCTCACGCTTTCCGGACCCCTTTTTAACCAGCAGCGCTGCCCCGACGCTCCCGCGGTGCAGCTCTTTTAGTGATGCGGGGCAGCGGCCACACCTGCTGCTGTACCTTTATTGTACCTCGTTTACCATGCTCAGCATTTCATTCCCTTTACACCTCTCACGCTTTCCGGACCCCTTTTTAACCAGCAGCACTGCCCCGACGCTCCCGCGGTGCAGCTCTTTTAGTGACACGGGGCAGCTACACCTGCTGCAGTACCTTTATTGTACCTCGTTTACCATGCTCAGCATTTCATTCCCTTTACACCTCTCACGCTTTCCGGACCCCTTTTTAACCAGCAGCGCTGCCCCGACCGTCCCGCGGTGCAGCTCTTTTAGTGATGCGGGGCAGCGGCCACTCCTGCTGCAGTACCTTTTCAATATTTCTTAGACCATTTTCAATATTTTATTGCGCTCACACTTCCCAGCCTTTCCCATGCTGCTCTGTTTAACCAGCAGCGCTGCCCCGATGCTCCCGCGGTGCAGCTCTTTTAGTGATGCGGGGCAGCGGCCACACCTGCTGCAGTACCTTTATTGTACCTCGTTTACCATGCTCAGCATTTCATTCCCTTTACACCTCTCAGCCTTTCCCGTGCTGCTCTTTTTAACCAGCAGCGCTGCCCCGACGGTCCCGCGGTGCAGCTCTTTTAGTGACACGGGGCAGCGGCTACACCTGCTGCTGTACCTTTATTGTACCTCGTTTACCATGCTCAGCATTTCATTCCCTTTACACCTCTCACGCTTTCCGGACCCCTTTTTAACCAGCAGCGCTGCCCCGACGCTCCCGCGGTGCAGCTCTTTTAGTGATGCGGGGCAGCGGCCACTCCTGCTGCAGTACCTTTTCAATATTTCTTAGACCATTTTCAATATTTTATTGCGCTCACACTTCCCAGCCTTTCCCATGCTGCTCTGTTTAACCAGCAGCGCTGCCCCGATGCTCCCGCGGTGCAGCTCTTTTAGTGATGCGGGGCAGCGGCCACACCTGCTGCAGTACCTTTATTGTACCTCGTTTACCATGCTCAGCATTTCATTCCCTTTACACCTCTCACGCTTTCCGGACCCCTTTTTAACCAGCAGCACTGCCCCGACCGTCCCGCGGTGCAGCTCTTTTAGTGACACGGGGCAGCTACACCTGCTGCTGTACCTTTATTGTACCTCGTTTACCATGCTCAGCATTTCATTCCCTTTACACCTCTCACGCTTTCCGGACCCCTTTTTAACCAGCAGCGCTGCCCCGACGCTCCCGCGGTGCAGCTCTTTTAGTGATGCGGGGCAGCGGCCACTCCTGCTGCTGTACCTTTACAATATTTCTTAGACCATTGTCAATACTTTATTGCGCTGACGTTTCTCAGCCTTTCCCGTGCTGCTCTGTTTAACCAGCAGCGCTGCCCCGACGCTCCCGCGGTGCAGCTCCCTTAGTGACACGGGGCAGGGGCCGAGAGCCCTCTAGGTGCGGCTCCTCTATAGCACTTTACCGTTTTCTATTTTATTTCATTGGCACCTCGCGCGTTGCGCCGGGCGCCTCATTCGGGGACATGCGCCGGCTCCCACAGCGCCCCGCCCGCCGCCGCTCCCCGGGGGCCTCCCCGCTGCTCTCGGGAGATCGCACACCGCACGCGGCCCAAGCCCCGTCTCGCCGACGGCACTCACCACCCGCCGCCCGCCGCCGCGTTCTCCCGCTCCCTACCGGCACGAAGCGGCGCTGCCGATGACGGAGCCGATGCGCGGCTGCCACGCCGCTCTCTCCGCGCCTCAGGGCCGGCGCCTTCGGCCGCACAGGGCGGCGTCCCCGCATCCGGGCCAGCCCGCGGAGCTCCTGCCGCCGCCGCCGCCGCCCCCCGACTGAGGGGCCGCGACGCCGGCGCCCCCTTTTATACTCCGCACCCCCTTTTCCCGCCACTGCCGCGGTGGGCTCCCCCCGCCTCAAAATCGCCCAGAAGCGCCCGAGGCGGGAACGGCGCAGCCCCACCGGCGCCTCGGAGAAGCTCTTCTAGTGACAAGGAGCAGCGGCCACCCCTCCTGCAGTACCTTTATTGTACCTCGTTTACCATGCTCAGCATTTCATTCCCTTTACACCTCTCAGCCTTTCCCGTGCCGCTCTTTTTAACCAGCAGCGCTGCCCCGACGCTCCCGCGGTGCAGCTCTTTTAGTCACACGGGGCAGCGGCCACACCTGCAGCAGTACCTTTATTGTACCTCGTTTACCATGCTCAGCATTTCATTCCCTTTACACCTCTCACGCTTTCCGGACCCCTTTTTAACCAGCAGCGCTGCCCCGACCGTCCCGCGGTGCAGCTCTTTTAGTGATGCGGGGCAGCGGCCACTCCTGCTGCTGTACCTTTATTGTACCTCGTTTACCATGCTCAGCATTTCATTCCCTTTACACCTCTCACGCTTTCCGGACCCCTTTTTAACCAGCAGCGCTGCCCCGACCGTCCCGCGGTGCAGCTCTTTTAGTGATGCGGGGCAGCGGCCACTCCTGCTGCAGTACCTTTTCAATATTTCTTAGACCATTTTCAATATTTTATTGCGCTCACACTTCCCAGCCTTTCCCATGCTGCTCTGTTTAACCAGCAGCGCTGCCCCGACGCTCCCGCGGTGCAGCTCTTTTAGTGACGCGGAGCAGCGGCCACTCCTGCTGCTGTACCTTTATTGTACCTCGTTTACCATGCTCAGCATTTTATTCCCTTTACACCTCTCACGCTTTCCGGACCACTTTTTAACCAGCAGCGCTGCCCCGACCGTCCCGCGGTGCAGCTCTTTTAGTGATGCGGGGCAGCGGCCACTCCTGCTGCTGTACCTTTACAATATTTCTTAGACCATTGTAAATATTTTATTCCGCTCACACTTCCCAGCCTTTCCGTGCTGCTCTTTTTAACCAGCAGCGCTGCCCCGACGGTCCCGCGGTGCAGCTCTTTTAGTGACACGGGGCAGCGGCCACACCTGCTGCAGTACCTTTATTGTACCTCGTTTACCATGCTCAGCATTTCATTCCCTTTACACCTCTCAGCCTTTCCCGTGCCGCTCTTTTTAACCTGCAGCGCTGCCCCGACGCTCCCGCGGTGCAGCTCTTTTAGTGATGCGGGGCAGCGGCCACACCTGCTGCTGTACCTTTATTGTACCTCGTTTACCATGCTCAGCATTTCATTCCCTTTACACCTCTCACGCTTTCCGGACCCCTTTTTAACCAGCAGCACTGCCCCGACGCTCCCGCGGTGCAGCTCTTTTAGTGACACGGGGCAGCTACACCTGCTGCAGTACCTTTATTGTACCTCGTTTACCATGCTCAGCATTTCATTCCCTTTACACCTCTCACGCTTTCCGGACCCCTTTTTAACCAGCAGCGCTGCCCCGACCGTCCCGCGGTGCAGCTCTTTTAGTGATGCGGGGCAGCGGCCACTCCTGCTGCAGTACCTTTTCAATATTTCTTAGACCATTTTCAATATTTTATTGCGCTCACACTTCCCAGCCTTTCCCATGCTGCTCTGTTTAACCAGCAGCGCTGCCCCGATGCTCCCGCGGTGCAGCTCTTTTAGTGATGCGGGGCAGCGGCCACACCTGCTGCAGTACCTTTATTGTACCTCGTTTACCATGCTCAGCATTTCATTCCCTTTACACCTCTCAGCCTTTCCCGTGCTGCTCTTTTTAACCAGCAGCGCTGCCCCGACGCTCCCGCGGTGCAGCTCTTTTAGTGACACGGGGCAGCGGCTACACCTGCTGCTGTACCTTTATTGTACCTCGTTTACCATGCTCAGCATTTCATTCCCTTTACACCTCTCACGCTTTCCGGACCCCTTTTTAACCAGCAGCGCTGCCCCGACGCTCCCGCGGTGCAGCTCTTTTAGTGATGCGGGGCAGCGGCCACTCCTGCTGCAGTACCTTTTCAATATTTCTTAGACCATTTTCAATATTTTATTGCGCTCACACTTCCCAGCCTTTCCCATGCTGCTCTGTTTAACCAGCAGCGCTGCCCCGATGCTCCCGCGGTGCAGCTCTTTTAGTGATGCGGGGCAGCGGCCACACCTGCTGCAGTACCTTTATTGTACCTCGTTTACCATGCTCAGCATTTCATTCCCTTTACACCTCTCACGCTTTCCGGACCCCTTTTTAACCAGCAGCACTGCCCCGACCGTCCCGCGGTGCAGCTCTTTTAGTGACACGGGGCAGCTACACCTGCTGCTGTACCTTTATTGTACCTCGTTTACCATGCTCAGCATTTCATTCCCTTTACACCTCTCACGCTTTCCGGACCCCTTTTTAACCAGCAGCGCTGCCCCGACGCTCCCGCGGTGCAGCTCTTTTAGTGATGCGGGGCAGCGGCCACTCCTGCTGCTGTACCTTTACAATATTTCTTAGACCATTGTCAATACTTTATTGCGCTGACGTTTCTCAGCCTTTCCCGTGCTGCTCTGTTTAACCAGCAGCGCTGCCCCGACGCTCCCGCGGTGCAGCTCCCTTAGTGACACGGGGCAGGGGCCGAGAGCCCTCTAGGTGCGGCTCCTCTATAGCACTTTACCGTTTTCTATTTTATTTCATTGGCACCTCGCGCGTTGCGCCGGGCGCCTCATTCGGGGACATGCGCCGGCTCCCACAGCGCCCCGCCCGCCGCCGCTCCCCGGGGGCCTCCCCGCTGCTCTCGGGAGATCGCACACCGCACGCGGCCCAAGCCCCGTCTCGCCGACGGCACTCACCACCCGCCGCCCGCCGCCGCGTTCTCCCGCTCCCTACCGGCACGAAGCGGCGCTGCCGATGACGGAGCCGATGCGCGGCTGCCACGCCGCTCTCTCCGCGCCTCAGGGCCGGCGCCTTCGGCCGCACAGGGCGGCGTCCCCGCATCCGGGCCAGCCCGCGGAGCTCCTGCCGCCGCCGCCGCCGCCCCCCGACTGAGGGGCCGCGACGCCGGCGCCCCCTTTTATACTCCGCACCCCCTTTTCCCGCCACTGCCGCGGTGGGCTCCCCCCGCCTCAAAATCGCCCAGAAGCGCCCGAGGCGGGAACGGCGCAGCCCCACCGGCGCCTCGGAGAAGCTCTTCTAGTGACAAGGAGCAGCGGCCACCCCTCCTGCAGTACCTTTATTGTACCTCGTTTACCATGCTCAGCATTTCATTCCCTTTACACCTCTCAGCCTTTCCCGTGCCGCTCTTTTTAACCAGCAGCGCTGCCCCGACGCTCCCGCGGTGCAGCTCTTTTAGTCACACGGGGCAGCGGCCACACCTGCAGCAGTACCTTTATTGTACCTCGTTTACCATGCTCAGCATTTCATTCCCTTTACACCTCTCACGCTTTCCGGACCCCTTTTTAACCAGCAGCGCTGCCCCGACCGTCCCGCGGTGCAGCTCTTTTAGTGATGCGGGGCAGCGGCCACTCCTGCTGCTGTACCTTTATTGTACCTCGTTTACCATGCTCAGCATTTCATTCCCTTTACACCTCTCACGCTTTCCGGACCCCTTTTTAACCAGCAGCGCTGCCCCGACCGTCCCGCGGTGCAGCTCTTTTAGTGATGCGGGGCAGCGGCCACTCCTGCTGCAGTACCTTTTCAATATTTCTTAGACCATTTTCAATATTTTATTGCGCTCACACTTCCCAGCCTTTCCCATGCTGCTCTGTTTAACCAGCAGCGCTGCCCCGACGCTCCCGCGGTGCAGCTCTTTTAGTGACGCGGAGCAGCGGCCACTCCTGCTGCTGTACCTTTATTGTACCTCGTTTACCATGCTCAGCATTTTATTCCCTTTACACCTCTCACGCTTTCCGGACCACTTTTTAACCAGCAGCGCTGCCCCGACCGTCCCGCGGTGCAGCTCTTTTAGTGATGCGGGGCAGCGGCCACTCCTGCTGCTGTACCTTTACAATATTTCTTAGACCATTGTAAATATTTTATTCCGCTCACACTTCCCAGCCTTTCCGTGCTGCTCTTTTTAACCAGCAGCGCTGCCCCGACGGTCCCGCGGTGCAGCTCTTTTAGTGATGCGGGGCAGCGGCCACTCCTGCTGCAGTACCTTTATTGTACCTCGTTTACCATGCTCAGCATTTTATTCCCTTTACACCTCTCAGCCTTTCCCGTGCCGCTCTTTTTAACCAGCAGCGCTGCCCCGACGCTCCCGCGGTGCAGCTCTTTTAGTGACACGGGGCAGCGGCCACACCTGCTGCAGTACCTTTATTGTACCTCGTTTACCATGCTCAGCATTTCATTCCCTTTACACCTCTCAGCCTTTCCCGTGCCGCTCTTTTTAACCAGCAGCGCTACGCCGACGCTCCCGCGGTGCAGCTCTTTTAGTGATGCGGGGCAGCGGCCACTCCTGCTGCTGTACCTTTATTGTACCTCTTTTACCATGCTCAGCATTTCATTCCCTTTACACCTCTCAGCCTTTCCCGTGCTGCTCTTTTTAACCAGCAGCGCTGCCCCGACGGTCCCGCGGTGCAGCTCTTTTAGTGATGCGGAGCAGCGGCCACTCCTGCTGCTGTACCTTTATTGTACCTCGTTTACCATGCTCAGCATTTCATTCCCTTTACACCTCTCAGCCTTTCCCATGCTGCTCTGTTTAACCAGCAGCGCTGCCCCGACGCTCCCGCGGTGCAGCTCTTTTAGTGATGCGGGGCAGCGGCCACTCCTGCTGCAGTATCTTTATTGAACCTCTTTTACCATGCTCAGCATTTTATTCCCTTTACACCTCTCACGCTTTCCGGACCCCTTTTTAACCTGCAGCGCTGCCCCGACCGTCCCGCGGTGCAGCTCTTTTAGTGACGCGGGGCAGCGGCCACACCTGCTGCAGTACCTTTATTGTACCTCGTTTACCATGCTCAGCATTTTATTCCCTTTACACCTCTCAGCCTTTCCCGTGCCGCTCTTTTTAACCAGCAGCGCTGCCCCGACGCTCCCGCGGTGCAGCTCTTTTAGTGACGCGGGGCAGCGGCCACACCTGCTGCTGTACCTTTATTGTACCTCGTTTACCATGCTCAGCATTTCATTCCCTTTACACCTCTCACGCTTTCCGGACCCCTTTTTAACCAGCAGCACTGCCCCGACGCTCCCGCGGTGCAGCTCTTTTAGTGACACGGGGCAGCTACACCTGCTGCTGTACCTTTATTGTACCTCGTTTACCATGCTCAGCATTTTATTCCCTTTACACCTCTCAGCCTTTCCCGTGCCGCTCTTTTTCAACAGCAGCGCTGCCCCGACGCTCCCGCGGTGCCGCTCTTTTAGTGATGCGGGGCAGCGGCCACACCTGCTGCAGTACCTTTATTGTACCTCGTTTACCATGCTCAGCATTTTATTCCCTTTACACCTCTCACGCTTTCCGGACCCCTTTTTAACCAGCAGCGCTGCCCCGACGGTCCCGCGGTGCAGCTCTTTTAGTGACGCGGGGCAGCGGCCACTCCTGCTGCAGTATCTTTATTGTACCTCTTTTACCATGCTCAGCATTTCATTCCCTTTACACCTCTCAGCCTTTCCCGTGCCGCTCTTTTTCAACAGCAGCGCTGCCCCGACGCTCCCGCGGTGCAGCTCTTTTAGTCACACGGGGCAGCGGCCACACCTGCTGCAGTACCTTTATTGTACCTCGTTTACCATGCTCAGCATTTCATTCCCTTTACACCTCTCACGCTTTCCGGACCCCTTTTTAACCAGCAGCGCTGCCCCGACCGTCCCGCGGTGCAGCTCTTTTAGTGATGCGGGGCAGCGGCCACACCTGCTGCTGTACCTTTATTGTACCTCGTTTACCATGCTCAGCATTTCATTCCCTTTACACCTCTCACGCTTTCCGGACCCCTTTTTAACCAGCAGCGCTGCCCCGACGCTCCCGCGGTGCAGCTCTTTTAGTGATGCGGGGCAGCGGCCACACCTGCTGCAGTATCTTTATTGTACCTCTTTTACCATGCTCAGCATTTCATTCCCTTTACACCTCTCACGCTTTCCGGACCCCTTTTTAGCCAGCAGCGCTGCCCCGACGGTCCCGCGGTGCAGCTCTTTTAGTGATGCGGGGCAGCGGCCACACCTGCTGCAGTATCTTTATTGTACCTCTTTTACCATGCTCAGCATTTTATTCCCTTTACACCTCTCACGCTTTCCCGTGCCGCTCTTTTTAACCAGCAGCGCTGCCCCGACGCTCCCGCGGTGCAGCTCTTTTAGTCACACGGGGCAGCGGCCACACCTGCTGCAGTACCTTTATTGTACCTCGTTTACCATGCTCAGCATTTTATTCCCTTTACACCTCTCACGCTTTCCGGACCCCTTTTTAACCAGCAGCGCTGCCCCGACGCTCCCGCGGTGCAGCTCTTTTAGTGATGCGGGGCAGCGGCCACTCCTGCTGCAGTACCTTTTCAATATTTCTTAGACCATTTTCAATATTTTATTGCGCTCACACTTCCCAGCCTTTCCCATGCTGCTCTGTTTAACCAGCAGCGCTGCCCCGATGCTCCCGCGGTGCAGCTCTTTTAGTGATGCGGGGCAGCGGCCACACCTGCTGCAGTACCTTTATTGTACCTCGTTTACCATGCTCAGCATTTCATTCCCTTTACACCTCTCACGCTTTCCGGACCCCTTTTTAACCAGCAGCACTGCCCCGACCGTCCCGCGGTGCAGCTCTTTTAGTGACACGGGGCAGCTACACCTGCTGCTGTACCTTTATTGTACCTCGTTTACCATGCTCAGCATTTCATTCCCTTTACACCTCTCACGCTTTCCGGACCCCTTTTTAACCAGCAGCGCTGCCCCGACGCTCCCGCGGTGCAGCTCTTTTAGTGATGCGGGGCAGCGGCCACTCCTGCTGCTGTACCTTTACAATATTTCTTAGACCATTGTCAATACTTTATTGCGCTGACGTTTCTCAGCCTTTCCCGTGCTGCTCTGTTTAACCAGCAGCGCTGCCCCGACGCTCCCGCGGTGCAGCTCCCTTAGTGACACGGGGCAGGGGCCGAGAGCCCTCTAGGTGCGGCTCCTCTATAGCACTTTACCGTTTTCTATTTTATTTCATTGGCACCTCGCGCGTTGCGCCGGGCGCCTCATTCGGGGACATGCGCCGGCTCCCACAGCGCCCCGCCCGCCGCCGCTCCCCGGGGGCCTCCCCGCTGCTCTCGGGAGATCGCACACCGCACGCGGCCCAAGCCCCGTCTCGCCGACGGCACTCACCACCCGCCGCCCGCCGCCGCGTTCTCCCGCTCCCTACCGGCACGAAGCGGCGCTGCCGATGACGGAGCCGATGCGCGGCTGCCACGCCGCTCTCTCCGCGCCTCAGGGCCGGCGCCTTCGGCCGCACAGGGCGGCGTCCCCGCATCCGGGCCAGCCCGCGGAGCTCCTGCCGCCGCCGCCGCCGCCCCCCGACTGAGGGGCCGCGACGCCGGCGCCCCCTTTTATACTCCGCACCCCCTTTTCCCGCCACTGCCGCGGTGGGCTCCCCCCGCCTCAAAATCGCCCAGAAGCGCCCGAGGCGGGAACGGCGCAGCCCCACCGGCGCCTCGGAGAAGCTCTTCTAGTGACAAGGAGCAGCGGCCACCCCTCCTGCAGTACCTTTATTGTACCTCGTTTACCATGCTCAGCATTTCATTCCCTTTACACCTCTCAGCCTTTCCCGTGCCGCTCTTTTTAACCAGCAGCGCTGCCCCGACGCTCCCGCGGTGCAGCTCTTTTAGTCACACGGGGCAGCGGCCACACCTGCTGCTGTACCTTTATTGTACCTCGTTTACCATGCTCAGCATTTTATTCCCTTTACACCTCTCACGCTTTCCGGACCCCTTTTTAACCAGCAGCGCTGCCCCGACCGTCCCGCGGTGCAGCTCTTTTAGTGATGCGGGGCAGCGGCCACTCCTGCTGCTGTACCTTTATTGTACCTCGTTTACCATGCTCAGCATTTCATTCCCTTTACACCTCTCACGCTTTCCGGACCCCTTTTTAACCAGCAGCGCTGCCCCGACCGTCCCGCGGTGCAGCTCTTTTAGTGATGCGGGGCAGCGGCCACTCCTGCTGCAGTACCTTTTCAATATTTCTTAGACCATTTTCAATATTTTATTGCGCTCACACTTCCCAGCCTTTCCCATGCTGCTCTGTTTAACCAGCAGCGCTGCCCCGACGCTCCCGCGGTGCAGCTCTTTTAGTGATGCGGGGCAGCGGCCACTCCTGCTGCTGTACCTTTACAATATTTCTTAGACCATTGTAAATATTTTATTCCGCTCACACTTCCCAGCCTTTCCGTGCTGCTCTTTTTAACCAGCAGCGCTGCCCCGACGGTCCCGCGGTGCAGCTCTTTTAGTGATGCGGGGCAGCGGCCACTCCTGCTGCAGTACCTTTATTGTACCTCGTTTACCATGCTCAGCATTTTATTCCCTTTACACCTCTCAGCCTTTCCCGTGCCGCTCTTTTTAACCAGCAGCGCTGCCCCGACGCTCCCGCGGTGCAGCTCTTTTAGTGACACGGGGCAGCGGCCACACCTGCTGCAGTACCTTTATTGTACCTCGTTTACCATGCTCAGCATTTCATTCCCTTTACACCTCTCAGCCTTTCCCGTGCCGCTCTTTTTAACCAGCAGCGCTACGCCGACGCTCCCGCGGTGCAGCTCTTTTAGTGATGCGGGGCAGCGGCCACTCCTGCTGCTGTACCTTTATTGTACCTCTTTTACCATGCTCAGCATTTCATTCCCTTTACACCTCTCAGCCTTTCCCGTGCCGCTCTTTTTAACCAGCAGCGCTGCCCCGACGCTCCCGCGGTGCAGCTCTTTTAGTGATGCGGAGCAGCGGCCACTCCTGCTGCTGTACCTTTATTGTACCTCGTTTACCATGCTCAGCATTTCATTCCCTTTACACCTCTCAGCCTTTCCCATGCTGCTCTGTTTAACCAGCAGCGCTGCCCCGACGCTCCCGCGGTGCAGCTCTTTTAGTGATGCGGGGCAGCGGCCACTCCTGCTGCAGTATCTTTATTGAACCTCTTTTACCATGCTCAGCATTTTATTCCCTTTACACCTCTCACGCTTTCCGGACCCCTTTTTAACCTGCAGCGCTGCCCCGACCGTCCCGCGGTGCAGCTCTTTTAGTGACACGGGGCAGCTACACCTGCTGCTGTACCTTTATTGTACCTCGTTTACCATGCTCAGCATTTTATTCCCTTTACACCTCTCAGCCTTTCCCGTGCCGCTCTTTTTCAACAGCAGCGCTGCCCCGACGCTCCCGCGGTGCAGCTCTTTTAGTGACACGGGGCAGCGGCCACACCTGCTGCAGTACCTTTATTGTACCTCGTTTACCATGCTCAGCATTTTATTCCCTTTACACCTCTCACGCTTTCCGGACCCCTTTTTAACCAGCAGCGCTGCCCCGACGGTCCCGCGGTGCAGCTCTTTTAGTGACGCGGGGCAGCGGCCACTCCTGCTGCAGTATCTTTATTGTACCTCTTTTACCATGCTCAGCATTTCATTCCCTTTACACCTCTCAGCCTTTCCCGTGCCGCTCTTTTTCAACAGCAGCGCTGCCCCGACGCTCCCGCGGTGCAGCTCTTTTAGTGATGCGGGGCAGCGGCCACACCTGCTGCAGTACCTTTATTGTACCTCGTTTACCATGCTCAGCATTTTATTCCCTTTACACCTCTCACGCTTTCCGGACCCCTTTTTAACCAGCAGCGCTGCCCCGACCGTCCCGCGGTGCAGCTCTTTTAGTGACGCGGGGCAGCGGCCACACCTGCTGCTGTACCTTTATTGTACCTCGTTTACCATGCTCAGCATTTCATTCCCTTTACACCTCTCAGCCTTTCCCGTGCCGCTCATTTTAACCAGCAGCGCTGCCCCGACGCTCCCGCGGTGCAGCTCTTTTAGTGACACGGGGCAGCGCCCTCACCTGCTGCTGTACCTTTATTGTACCTCGCTTACCATGCTCAGCATTTTATTCCCTTTACACCTCTCACGCTTTCCGGACCCCTTTTTAACCAGCAGCACTGCCCCGACGCTCCCGCGGTGCAGCTCTTTTAGTGACACGGGGCAGCGGCCACACCTGCTGCTGTACCTTTATTGTACCTCGTTTACCATGCTCAGCATTTCATTCCCTTTACACCTCTCAGCCTTTCCCGTGCCGCTCTTTTTAACCAGCAGCGCTGCCCCGACGCTCCCGCGGTGCAGCTCTTTTAGTCACACGGGGCAGCGGCCACACCTGCTGCAGTACCTTTATTGTACCTCGTTTACCATGCTCAGCATTTCATTCCCTTTACACCTCTCACGCTTTCCGGACCCCTTTTTAACCAGCAGCGCTGCCCCGACCGTCCCGCGGTGCAGCTCTTTTAGTGATGCGGGGCAGCGGCCACACCTGCTGCTGTACCTTTATTGTACCTCGTTTACCATGCTCAGCATTTCATTCCCTTTACACCTCTCACGCTTTCCGGACCCCTTTTTAACCAGCAGCGCTGCCCCGACGCTCCCGCGGTGCAGCTCTTTTAGTGATGCGGGGCAGCGGCCACACCTGCTGCAGTATCTTTATTGTACCTCTTTTACCATGCTCAGCATTTCATTCCCTTTACACCTCTCACGCTTTCCGGACCCCTTTTTAGCCAGCAGCGCTGCCCCGACGGTCCCGCGGTGCAGCTCTTTTAGTGATGCGGGGCAGCGGCCACACCTGCTGCAGTATCTTTATTGTACCTCTTTTACCATGCTCAGCATTTTATTCCCTTTACACCTCTCACGCTTTCCCGTGCCGCTCTTTTTAACCAGCAGCGCTGCCCCGACGCTCCCGCGGTGCAGCTCTTTTAGTCACACGGGGCAGCGGCCACACCTGCTGCAGTACCTTTATTGTACCTCGTTTACCATGCTCAGCATTTTATTCCCTTTACACCTCTCACGCTTTCCGGACCCCTTTTTAACCAGCAGCGCTGCCCCGACGCTCCCGCGGTGCAGCTCTTTTAGTGATGCGGGGCAGCGGCCACTCCTGCTGCAGTACCTTTTCAATATTTCTTAGACCATTTTCAATATTTTATTGCGCTCACACTTCCCAGCCTTTCCCATGCTGCTCTGTTTAACCAGCAGCGCTGCCCCGATGCTCCCGCGGTGCAGCTCTTTTAGTGATGCGGGGCAGCGGCCACACCTGCTGCAGTACCTTTATTGTACCTCGTTTACCATGCTCAGCATTTCATTCCCTTTACACCTCTCACGCTTTCCGGACCCCTTTTTAACCAGCAGCACTGCCCCGACCGTCCCGCGGTGCAGCTCTTTTAGTGACACGGGGCAGCTACACCTGCTGCTGTACCTTTATTGTACCTCGTTTACCATGCTCAGCATTTCATTCCCTTTACACCTCTCACGCTTTCCGGACCCCTTTTTAACCAGCAGCGCTGCCCCGACGCTCCCGCGGTGCAGCTCTTTTAGTGATGCGGGGCAGCGGCCACTCCTGCTGCTGTACCTTTACAATATTTCTTAGACCATTGTCAATACTTTATTGCGCTGACGTTTCTCAGCCTTTCCCGTGCTGCTCTGTTTAACCAGCAGCGCTGCCCCGACGCTCCCGCGGTGCAGCTCCCTTAGTGACACGGGGCAGGGGCCGAGAGCCCTCTAGGTGCGGCTCCTCTATAGCACTTTACCGTTTTCTATTTTATTTCATTGGCACCTCGCGCGTTGCGCCGGGCGCCTCATTCGGGGACATGCGCCGGCTCCCACAGCGCCCCGCCCGCCGCCGCTCCCCGGGGGCCTCCCCGCTGCTCTCGGGAGATCGCACACCGCACGCGGCCCAAGCCCCGTCTCGCCGACGGCACTCACCACCCGCCGCCCGCCGCCGCGTTCTCCCGCTCCCTACCGGCACGAAGCGGCGCTGCCGATGACGGAGCCGATGCGCGGCTGCCACGCCGCTCTCTCCGCGCCTCAGGGCCGGCGCCTTCGGCCGCACAGGGCGGCGTCCCCGCATCCGGGCCAGCCCGCGGAGCTCCTGCCGCCGCCGCCGCCGCCCCCCGACTGAGGGGCCGCGACGCCGGCGCCCCCTTTTATACTCCGCACCCCCTTTTCCCGCCACTGCCGCGGTGGGCTCCCCCCGCCTCAAAATCGCCCAGAAGCGCCCGAGGCGGGAACGGCGCAGCCCCACCGGCGCCTCGGAGAAGCTCTTCTAGTGACAAGGAGCAGCGGCCACCCCTCCTGCAGTACCTTTATTGTACCTCGTTTACCATGCTCAGCATTTCATTCCCTTTACACCTCTCAGCCTTTCCCGTGCCGCTCTTTTTAACCAGCAGCGCTGCCCCGACGCTCCCGCGGTGCAGCTCTTTTAGTCACACGGGGCAGCGGCCACACCTGCTGCTGTACCTTTATTGTACCTCGTTTACCATGCTCAGCATTTTATTCCCTTTACACCTCTCACGCTTTCCGGACCCCTTTTTAACCAGCAGCGCTGCCCCGACCGTCCCGCGGTGCAGCTCTTTTAGTGATGCGGGGCAGCGGCCACTCCTGCTGCAGTACCTTTTCAATATTTCTTAGACCATTTTCAATATTTTATTGCGCTCACACTTCCCAGCCTTTCCCATGCTGCTCTGTTTAACCAGCAGCGCTGCCCCGACGCTCCCGCGGTGCAGCTCTTTTAGTGACGCGGAGCAGCGGCCACTCCTGCTGCTGTACCTTTATTGTACCTCGTTTACCATGCTCAGCATTTTATTCCCTTTACACCTCTCACGCTTTCCGGACCACTTTTTAACCAGCAGCGCTGCCCCGACCGTCCCGCGGTGCAGCTCTTTTAGTGATGCGGGGCAGCGGCCACTCCTGCTGCTGTACCTTTACAATATTTCTTAGACCATTGTAAATATTTTATTCCGCTCACACTTCCCAGCCTTTCCGTGCTGCTCTTTTTAACCAGCAGCGCTGCCCCGACGGTCCCGCGGTGCAGCTCTTTTAGTGATGCGGGGCAGCGGCCACTCCTGCTGCAGTACCTTTATTGTACCTCGTTTACCATGCTCAGCATTTTATTCCCTTTACACCTCTCAGCCTTTCCCGTGCCGCTCTTTTTAACCAGCAGCGCTGCCCCGACGCTCCCGCGGTGCAGCTCTTTTAGTGACACGGGGCAGCGGCCACACCTGCTGCAGTACCTTTATTGTACCTCGTTTACCATGCTCAGCATTTCATTCCCTTTACACCTCTCAGCCTTTCCCGTGCCGCTCTTTTTAACCAGCAGCGCTACGCCGACGCTCCCGCGGTGCAGCTCTTTTAGTGATGCGGGGCAGCGGCCACTCCTGCTGCTGTACCTTTATTGTACCTCTTTTACCATGCTCAGCATTTCATTCCCTTTACACCTCTCAGCCTTTCCCGTGCTGCTCTTTTTAACCAGCAGCGCTGCCCCGACGCTCCCGCGGTGCAGCTCTTTTAGTGATGCGGAGCAGCGGCCACTCCTGCTGCTGTACCTTTATTGTACCTCGTTTACCATGCTCAGCATTTCATTCCCTTTACACCTCTCAGCCTTTCCCATGCTGCTCTGTTTAACCAGCAGCGCTGCCCCGACGCTCCCGCGGTGCAGCTCTTTTAGTGATGCGGGGCAGCGGCCACTCCTGCTGCAGTATCTTTATTGAACCTCTTTTACCATGCTCAGCATTTTATTCCCTTTACACCTCTCACGCTTTCCGGACCCCTTTTTAACCTGCAGCGCTGCCCCGACCGTCCCGCGGTGCAGCTCTTTTAGTGACGCGGGGCAGCGGCCACACCTGCTGCAGTACCTTTATTGTACCTCGTTTACCATGCTCAGCATTTTATTCCCTTTACACCTCTCAGCCTTTCCCGTGCCGCTCTTTTTAACCAGCAGCGCTGCCCCGACGCTCCCGCGGTGCAGCTCTTTTAGTGACGCGGGGCAGCGGCCACACCTGCTGCTGTACCTTTATTGTACCTCGTTTACCATGCTCAGCATTTCATTCCCTTTACACCTCTCACGCTTTCCGGACCCCTTTTTAACCAGCAGCGCTGCCCCGACCGTCCCGCGGTGCAGCTCTTTTAGTGATGCGGGGCAGCGGCCACACCTGCTGCTGTACCTTTATTGTACCTCGTTTACCATGCTCAGCATTTCATTCCCTTTACACCTCTCACGCTTTCCGGACCCCTTTTTAACCAGCAGCGCTGCCCCGACGCTCCCGCGGTGCAGCTCTTTTAGTGATGCGGGGCAGCGGCCACACCTGCTGCAGTATCTTTATTGTACCTCTTTTACCATGCTCAGCATTTCATTCCCTTTACACCTCTCACGCTTTCCGGACCCCTTTTTAGCCAGCAGCGCTGCCCCGACGGTCCCGCGGTGCAGCTCTTTTAGTGATGCGGGGCAGCGGCCACACCTGCTGCAGTATCTTTATTGTACCTCTTTTACCATGCTCAGCATTTTATTCCCTTTACACCTCTCACGCTTTCCCGTGCCGCTCTTTTTAACCAGCAGCGCTGCCCCGACGCTCCCGCGGTGCAGCTCTTTTAGTCACACGGGGCAGCGGCCACACCTGCTGCAGTACCTTTATTGTACCTCGTTTACCATGCTCAGCATTTTATTCCCTTTACACCTCTCACGCTTTCCGGACCCCTTTTTAACCAGCAGCGCTGCCCCGACGCTCCCGCGGTGCAGCTCTTTTAGTGATGCGGGGCAGCGGCCACTCCTGCTGCAGTACCTTTTCAATATTTCTTAGACCATTTTCAATATTTTATTGCGCTCACACTTCCCAGCCTTTCCCATGCTGCTCTGTTTAACCAGCAGCGCTGCCCCGATTCTCCCGCGGTGCAGCTCTTTTAGTGATGCGGGGCAGCGGCCACACCTGCTGCAGTACCTTTATTGTACCTCGTTTACCATGCTCAGCATTTCATTCCCTTTACACCTCTCACGCTTTCCGGACCCCTTTTTAACCAGCAGCACTGCCCCGACCGTCCCGCGGTGCAGCTCTTTTAGTGACACGGGGCAGCTACACCTGCTGCTGTACCTTTATTGTACCTCGTTTACCATGCTCAGCATTTCATTCCCTTTACACCTCTCACGCTTTCCGGACCCCTTTTTAACCAGCAGCGCTGCCCCGACGCTCCCGCGGTGCAGCTCTTTTAGTGATGCGGGGCAGCGGCCACTCCTGCTGCTGTACCTTTACAATATTTCTTAGACCATTGTCAATACTTTATTGCGCTGACGTTTCTCAGCCTTTCCCGTGCTGCTCTGTTTAACCAGCAGCGCTGCCCCGACGCTCCCGCGGTGCAGCTCCCTTAGTGACACGGGGCAGGGGCCGAGAGCCCTCTAGGTGCGGCTCCTCTATAGCACTTTACCGTTTTCTATTTTATTTCATTGGCACCTCGCGCGTTGCGCCGGGCGCCTCATTCGGGGACATGCGCCGGCTCCCACAGCGCCCCGCCCGCCGCCGCTCCCCGGGGGCCTCCCCGCTGCTCTCGGGAGATCGCACACCGCACGCGGCCCAAGCCCCGTCTCGCCGACGGCACTCACCACCCGCCGCCCGCCGCCGCGTTCTCCCGCTCCCTACCGGCACGAAGCGGCGCTGCCGATGACGGAGCCGATGCGCGGCTGCCACGCCGCTCTCTCCGCGCCTCAGGGCCGGCGCCTTCGGCCGCACAGGGCGGCGTCCCCGCATCCGGGCCAGCCCGCGGAGCTCCTGCCGCCGCCGCCGCCGCCCCCCGACTGAGGGGCCGCGACGCCGGCGCCCCCTTTTATACTCCGCACCCCCTTTTCCCGCCACTGCCGCGGTGGGCTCCCCCCGCCTCAAAATCGCCCAGAAGCGCCCGAGGCGGGAACGGCGCAGCCCCACCGGCGCCTCGGAGAAGCTCTTCTAGTGACAAGGAGCAGCGGCCACCCCTCCTGCAGTACCTTTATTGTACCTCGTTTACCATGCTCAGCATTTCATTCCCTTTACACCTCTCAGCCTTTCCCGTGCCGCTCTTTTTAACCAGCAGCGCTGCCCCGACGCTCCCGCGGTGCAGCTCTTTTAGTCACACGGGGCAGCGGCCACACCTGCAGCAGTACCTTTATTGTACCTCGTTTACCATGCTCAGCATTTTATTCCCTTTACACCTCTCACGCTTTCCGGACCCCTTTTTAACCAGCAGCGCTGCCCCGACCGTCCCGCGGTGCAGCTCTTTTAGTGATGCGGGGCAGCGGCCACTCCTGCTGCAGTACCTTTTCAATATTTCTTAGACCATTTTCAATATTTTATTGCGCTCACACTTCCCAGCCTTTCCCATGCTGCTCTGTTTAACCAGCAGCGCTGCCCCGACGCTCCCGCGGTGCAGCTCTTTTAGTGACGCGGAGCAGCGGCCACTCCTGCTGCTGTACCTTTATTGTACCTCGTTTACCATGCTCAGCATTTTATTCCCTTTACACCTCTCACGCTTTCCGGACCACTTTTTAACCAGCAGCGCTGCCCCGACCGTCCCGCGGTGCAGCTCTTTTAGTGATGCGGGGCAGCGGCCACTCCTGCTGCTGTACCTTTACAATATTTCTTAGACCATTGTAAATATTTTATTCCGCTCACACTTCCCAGCCTTTCCGTGCTGCTCTTTTTAACCAGCAGCGCTGCCCCGACGCTCCCGCGGTGCAGCTCTTTTAGTGATGCGGGGCAGCGGCCACTCCTGCTGCAGTACCTTTATTGTACCTCGTTTACCATGCTCAGCATTTTATTCCCTTTACACCTCTCAGCCTTTCCCGTGCCGCTCTTTTTAACCAGCAGCGCTGCCCCGACGCTCCCGCGGTGCAGCTCTTTTAGTGACACGGGGCAGCGGCCACACCTGCTGCAGTACCTTTATTGTACCTCGTTTACCATGCTCAGCATTTCATTCCCTTTACACCTCTCAGCCTTTCCCGTGCCGCTCTTTTTAACCAGCAGCGCTACGCCGACGCTCCCGCGGTGCAGCTCTTTTAGTGATGCGGGGCAGCGGCCACTCCTGCTGCTGTACCTTTATTGTACCTCTTTTACCATGCTCAGCATTTCATTCCCTTTACACCTCTCAGCCTTTCCCGTGCTGCTCTTTTTAACCAGCAGCGCTGCCCCGACGCTCCCGCGGTGCAGCTCTTTTAGTGATGCGGAGCAGCGGCCACTCCTGCTGCTGTACCTTTATTGTACCTCGTTTACCATGCTCAGCATTTCATTCCCTTTACACCTCTCAGCCTTTCCCATGCTGCTCTGTTTAACCAGCAGCGCTGCCCCGACGCTCCCGCGGTGCAGCTCTTTTAGTGATGCGGGGCAGCGGCCACTCCTGCTGCAGTATCTTTATTGAACCTCTTTTACCATGCTCAGCATTTTATTCCCTTTACACCTCTCACGCTTTCCGGACCCCTTTTTAACCTGCAGCGCTGCCCCGACCGTCCCGCGGTGCAGCTCTTTTAGTGACGCGGGGCAGCGGCCACACCTGCTGCAGTACCTTTATTGTACCTCGTTTACCATGCTCAGCATTTTATTCCCTTTACACCTCTCAGCCTTTCCCGTGCCGCTCTTTTTAACCAGCAGCGCTGCCCCGACGCTCCCGCGGTGCAGCTCTTTTAGTGACGCGGGGCAGCGGCCACACCTGCTGCTGTACCTTTATTGTACCTCGTTTACCATGCTCAGCATTTCATTCCCTTTACACCTCTCACGCTTTCCGGACCCCTTTTTAACCAGCAGCACTGCCCCGACGCTCCCGCGGTGCAGCTCTTTTAGTGACACGGGGCAGCTACACCTGCTGCTGTACCTTTATTGTACCTCGTTTACCATGCTCAGCATTTTATTCCCTTTACACCTCTCAGCCTTTCCCGTGCCGCTCTTTTTCAACAGCAGCGCTGCCCCGACGCTCCCGCGGTGCAGCTCTTTTAGTGACACGGGGCAGCGGCCACACCTGCTGCAGTACCTTTATTGTACCTCGTTTACCATGCTCAGCATTTTATTCCCTTTACACCTCTCACGCTTTCCGGACCCCTTTTTAACCAGCAGCGCTGCCCCGACGGTCCCGCGGTGCAGCTCTTTTAGTGACGCGGGGCAGCGGCCACTCCTGCTGCAGTATCTTTATTGTACCTCTTTTACCATGCTCAGCATTTCATTCCCTTTACACCTCTCAGCCTTTCCCGTGCCGCTCTTTTTCAACAGCAGCGCTGCCCCGACGCTCCCGCGGTGCAGCTCTTTTAGTGATGCGGGGCAGCGGCCACACCTGCTGCAGTACCTTTATTGTACCTCGTTTACCATGCTCAGCATTTTATTCCCTTTACACCTCTCACGCTTTCCGGACCCCTTTTTAACCAGCAGCGCTGCCCCGACCGTCCCGCGGTGCAGCTCTTTTAGTGACGCGGGGCAGCGGCCACACCTGCTGCTGTACCTTTATTGTACCTCGTTTACCATGCTCAGCATTTCATTCCCTTTACACCTCTCAGCCTTTCCCGTGCCGCTCATTTTAACCAGCAGCGCTGCCCCGACGCTCCCGCGGTGCAGCTCTTTTAGTGACACGGGGCAGCGGCCACACCTGCTGCTGTACCTTTATTGTACCTCGTTTACCATGCTCAGCATTTCATTCCCTTTACACCTCTCAGCCTTTCCCGTGCCGCTCTTTTTAACCAGCAGCGCTGCCCCGACGCTCCCGCGGTGCAGCTCTTTTAGTCACACGGGGCAGCGGCCACACCTGCTGCAGTACCTTTATTGTACCTCGTTTACCATGCTCAGCATTTCATTCCCTTTACACCTCTCACGCTTTCCGGACCCCTTTTTAACCAGCAGCGCTGCCCCGACCGTCCCGCGGTGCAGCTCTTTTAGTGATGCGGGGCAGCGGCCACACCTGCTGCAGTACCTTTATTGTACCTCGTTTACCATGCTCAGCATTTCATTCCCTTTACACCTCTCACGCTTTCCGGACCCCTTTTTAACCAGCAGCGCTGCCCCGACGCTCCCGCGGTGCAGCTCTTTTAGTGATGCGGGGCAGCGGCCACACCTGCTGCAGTATCTTTATTGTACCTCTTTTACCATGCTCAGCATTTCATTCCCTTTACACCTCTCACGCTTTCCGGACCCCTTTTTAGCCAGCAGCGCTGCCCCGACGGTCCCGCGGTGCAGCTCTTTTAGTGATGCGGGGCAGCGGCCACACCTGCTGCAGTATCTTTATTGTACCTCTTTTACCATGCTCAGCATTTTATTCCCTTTACACCTCTCACGCTTTCCCGTGCCGCTCTTTTTAACCAGCAGCGCTGCCCCGACGCTCCCGCGGTGCAGCTCTTTTAGTCACACGGGGCAGCGGCCACACCTGCTGCAGTACCTTTATTGTACCTCGTTTACCATGCTCAGCATTTCATTCCCTTTACACCTCTCACGCTTTCCGGACCCCTTTTTAACCAGCAGCGCTGCCCCGACCGTCCCGCGGTGCAGCTCTTTTAGTGATGCGGGGCAGCGGCCACTCCTGCTGCAGTACCTTTTCAATATTTCTTAGACCATTTTCAATATTTTATTGCGCTCACACTTCCCAGCCTTTCCCATGCTGCTCTGTTTAACCAGCAGCGCTGCCCCGATGCTCCCGCGGTGCAGCTCTTTTAGTGATGCGGGGCAGCGGCCACTCCTGCTGCAGTACCTTTATTGTACCTCGTTTACCATGCTCAGCATTTCATTCCCTTTACACCTCTCACGCTTTCCGGACCCCTTTTTAACCAGCAGCACTGCCCCGACCGTCCCGCGGTGCAGCTCTTTTAGTGACACGGGGCAGCTACACCTGCTGCTGTACCTTTATTGTACCTCGTTTACCATGCTCAGCATTTCATTCCCTTTACACCTCTCACGCTTTCCGGACCCCTTTTTAACCAGCAGCGCTGCCCCGACGGTCCCGCGGTGCAGCTCTTTTAGTGATGCGGGGCAGCGGCCACTCCTGCTGCTGTACCTTTACAATATTTCTTAGACCATTGTCAATACTTTATTGCGCTGACGTTTCTCAGCCTTTCCCGTGCTGCTCTGTTTAACCAGCAGCGCTGCCCCGACGCTCCCGCGGTGCAGCTCCCTTAGTGACACGGGGCAGGGGCCGAGAGCCCTCTAGGTGCGGCTCCTCTATAGCACTTTACCGTTTTCTATTTTATTTCATTGGCACCTCGCGCGTTGCGCCGGGCGCCTCATTCGGGGACATGCGCCGGCTCCCACAGCGCCCCGCCCGCCGCCGCTCCCCGGGGGCCTCCCCGCTGCTCTCGGGAGATCGCACACCGCACGCGGCCCAAGCCCCGTCTCGCCGACGGCACTCACCACCCGCCGCCCGCCGCCGCGTTCTCCCGCTCCCTACCGGCACGAAGCGGCGCTGCCGATGACGGAGCCGATGCGCGGCTGCCACGCCGCTCTCTCCGCGCCTCAGGGCCGGCGCCTTCGGCCGCACAGGGCGGCGTCCCCGCATCCGGGCCAGCCCGCGGAGCTCCTGCCGCCGCCGCCGCCGCCCCCCGACTGAGGGGCCGCGACGCCGGCGCCCCCTTTTATACTCCGCACCCCCTTTTCCCGCCACTGCCGCGGTGGGCTCCCCCCGCCTCAAAATCGCCCAGAAGCGCCCGAGGCGGGAACGGCGCAGCCCCACCGGCGCCTCGGAGAAGCTCTTCTAGTGACAAGGAGCAGCGGCCACCCCTCCTGCAGTACCTTTATTGTACCTCGTTTACCATGCTCAGCATTTCATTCCCTTTACACCTCTCAGCCTTTCCCGTGCCGCTCTTTTTAACCAGCAGCGCTGCCCCGACGCTCCCGCGGTGCAGCTCTTTTAGTGACACGGGGCAGCAGCCACTCCTGCTGCAGTACTTTTAAAGGATTTTCGACCATTTTATTTTATACCCTTCACAGATGCGACCTTTGCCGTGACACCTTTGAAGCAGCGCCCCTGCCCCACGTGCGCCGCGGTGCAGCTCATTTTATCCTGAGGAAGTGGCTACTCCTGCTGCGGTGTTGTTATTATTTCTCAGACCTTTCTCTATATTTTATTTCCCTCACCCCTCCAGTCCTTTTACGTGCCGCACGTTTACCATCAGCACCACCCCAAAGGTGCCGCGGTGCAGCTGTTTTAGTGAACCCACGCAGCGGCCACTCCTGCTGCTGTACCTTTTGAGTATTTCTTAGACCATTCTCAATATTTTATTGCGCTCACACTTCCCAGCCTTTCCGTGCTGCTCTTTTTGACCAGCAGCGCTGCCCCGACGCTCCCGCGGTGCAGCTCTTTTAGTGATGCGGAGCAGCGGCCACACCTGCTGCTGTACCTTTATTGTACCTCTTTTACCACGCTCAGCATTTCATTCCCTTTACACCTCTCACGCTTTCCAGTGCCGCTCTTTTTAACCAGCAGCGCTGCCCCGACGCTCCCGCGGTGCAGCTCTTTTAGTGATGCGGAGCAGCGGCCACTCCTGCTGCTGTACCTTTATTGTACCTCGTTTACCATGCTCAGCATTTTATTCCCTTTACACCTCTCACGCTTTCCGGACCCCTTTTTAACCAGCAGCGCTGCCCCGACGGTCCCGCGGTGCAGCTCTTTTAGTGACGCGGGGCAGCGGCCACTCCTGCTGCTGTACCTTTATTGTACCTCGTTTACCATGCTCAGCATTTTATTCCCTTTACACCTCTCACGCTTTCCGGACCCCTTTTTAACCAGCAGCGCTGCCCCGACCGTCCCGCGGTGCAGCTCTTTTAGTGATGCGGGGCAGCGGCCACTCCTGCTGCTGTACCTTTACAGTATTTCTTAGACCATTGTCAATATTTTATTCCGCTCACACTTCCCAGCCTTTCCGTGCTGCTCTTTTTAACCAGCAGCGCTGCCCCGACGCTCCCGCGGTGCAGCTCTTTTAGTGATGCGGGGCAGCGGCCACTCCTGCAGCAGTATCTTTATTGTACCTCGTTTACCATGCTCAGCATTTCATTCCCTTTACACCTCTCAGCCTTTCCCGTGCCGCTCTTTTTAACCAGCAGCGCTGCCCCGACGCTCCCGCGGTGCAGCTCTTTTAGTGACACGGGGCAGCGGCCACACCTGCTGCAGTACCTTTATTGTACCTCGTTTACCATGCTCAGCATTTTATTCCCTTTACACCTCTCAGCCTTTCCCGTGCCGCTCTTTTTAACCAGCAGCGCTGCCCCGACGGTCCCGCGGTGCAGCTCTTTTAGTGATGCGGAGCAGCGGCCACTCCTGCTGCTGTACCTTTATTGTACCTCGTTTACCATGCTCAGCATTTTATTCCCTTTACACCTCTCACGCTTTCCGGACCCCTTTTTAACCAGCAGCGCTGCCCCGACCGTCCCGCGGTGCAGCTCTTTTAGTGATGCGGGGCAGCGGCCACACCTGCTGCACTACCTTTATTGTACCTCGTTTACCATGCTCAGCATTTTATTCCCTTTACACCTCTCACGCTTTCCGGACCCCTTTTTAACCAGCAGCGCTGCCCCGACGGTCCCGCGGTGCAGCTCTTTTAGTGACGCGGGGCAGCGGCCACTCCTGCTGCTGTACCTTTATTGTACCTCGTTTACCATGCTCAGCATTTCATTCCCTTTACACCTCTCAGCCTTTCCCGTGCCGCTCTTTTTAACCAGCAGCGCTGCCCCGACGCTCCCGCGGTGCAGCTCTTTTAGTCACACGGGGCAGCGGCCACACCTGCTGCTGTACCTTTATTGTACCTCGTTTACCATGCTCAGCATTTTATTCCCTTTACACCTCTCAAGCTTTCCGGACTCCTTTTTAACCAGCAGCGCTGCCCCGACGCTCCCGCGGTGCAGCTCTTTTAGTGATGCGGAGCAGCGGCCACTCCTGCTGCTGTACCTTTATTGTACCTCGTTTACCATGCTCAGCATTTTATTCCCTTTACACCTCTCAGCCTTTCCCGTGCCGCTCTTTTTAACCAGCAGCGCTGCCCCGACGCTCCCGCGGTGCAGCTCTTTTAGTCACACGGGGCAGCGGCCACTCCTGCTGCAGTACCTTTATTGTACCTCGTTTACCATGCTCAGCATTTCATTCCCTTTACACCTCTCACGCTTTCCGGACCCCTTTTTAACCAGCAGCGCTGCCCCGACCGTCCCGCGGTGCAGCTCTTTTAGTGATGCGGGGCAGCGGCCACTCCTGCTGCTGTACCTTTACAATATTTCTTAGACCATTGTCAATACTTTATTGCGCTGACGTTTCCCAGCCTTTCCCGTGCTGCTCTGTTTAACCAGCAGCGCTGCCCCGACGCTCCCGCGGTACAGCTCCCTTAGTGACACGGGGCAGGGGCCGAGAGCCCTCTAGGTGCGGCTCCTCTATAGCACTTTACCGTTTTCTATTTTATTTCATTGGCACCTCGCGCGTTGCGCCGGGCGCCTCATTCGGGGACATGCGCCGGCTCCCACAGCGCCCCGCCCGCCGCCGCTCCCCGGGGGCCTCCCCGCTGCTCTCGGGAGATCGCACACCGCACGCGGCCCAAGCCCCGTCTCGCCGACGGCACTCACCACCCGCCGCCCGCCGCCGCGTTCTCCCGCTCCCTACCGGCACGAAGCGGCGCTGCCGATGACGGAGCCGATGCGCGGCTGCCACGCCGCTCTCTCCGCGCCTCAGGGCCGGCGCCTTCGGCCGCACAGGGCGGCGTCCCCGCATCCGGGCCAGCCCGCGGAGCTCCTGCCGCCGCCGCCGCCGCCCCCCGACTGAGGGGCCGCGACGCCGGCGCCCCCTTTTATACTCCGCACCCCCTTTTCCCGCCACTGCCGCGGTGGGCTCCCCCCGCCTCAAAATCGCCCAGAAGCGCCCGAGGCGGGAACGGCGCAGCCCCACCGGCGCCTCGGAGAAGCTCTTCTAGTGACAAGGAGCAGCGGCCACCCCTCCTGAAGTACCTTTATTGTACCTCGTTTACCATGCTCAGCATTTTATTCCCTTTACACCTCTCACGCTTTCCCGTGCCGCTCTTTTTAACCAGCAGCGCTGCCCCGACGCTCCCGCGGTGCAGCTCTTTTAGTGATGCGGGGCAGCGGCCACACCTGCTGCAGTACCTTTATTGTACCTCGTTTACCATGCTCAGCATTTCATTCCCTTTACACCTCTCACGCTTTCCGGACCCCTTTTTAACCAGCAGCGCTTCCCCGACCGTCCCGCGGTGCAGCTCTTTTAGTGATGCGGGGCAGCGGCCACTCCTGCTGCAGTACCTTTTCAATATTTCTTAGACCATTGTCAATATGTTATTCCGCTCACACTTCCCAGCCTTTCCGTGCTGCTCTTTTTAACCAGCAGCGCTGCCCCGACGCTCCCGCGGTGCAGCTCTTTTAGTGATGCGGGGCAGCGGCCACTCCTGCAGCAGTATCTTTATTGTACCTCGTTTACCATGCTCAGCATTTCATTCCCTTTACACCTCTCAGCCTTTCCCGTGCCGCTCTTTTTAACCAGCAGCGCTGCCCCGACGCTCCCGCGGTGCAGCTCTTTTAGTGACGCGGGGCAGCGGCCACACCTGCTGCAGTACCTTTATTGTACCTCGTTTACCATGCTCAGCATTTCATTCCCTTTACACCTCTCACGCTTTCCGGACCCCTTTTTAACCAGCAGCGCTGCCCCGACGCTCCCGCGGTGCAGCTCTTTTAGTGATGCGGGGCAGCGGCCACACCTGCTGCACTACCTTTATTGTACCTCGTTTACCATGCTCAGCATTTTATTCCCTTTACACCTCTCACGCTTTCCGGACCCCTTTTTAACCAGCAGCACTGCCCCGACGGTCCCGCGGTGCAGCTCTTTTAGTGATGCGGGGCAGCGGCCACACCTGCTGCAGTACCTTTATTGTACCTCTTTTACCATGCTCAGCATTTCATTCCCTTTACACCTCTCAGCCTTTCCCGTGCCGCTCTTTTTAACCAGCAGCGCTGCCCCGACGCTCCCGCGGTGCAGCTCTTTTAGTGACGCGGAGCAGCGGCCACTCCTGCTGCTGTACCTTTATTGTACCTCGTTTACCATGCTCAGCATTTTATTCCCTTTACACCTCTCACGCTTTCCGGACCCCTTTTTAACCAGCAGCGCTGCCCCGACGCTCCCGCGGTGCAGCTCTTTTAGTGATGCGGGGCAGCGGCCACTCCTGCTGCTGTACCTTTACAGTATTTCTTAAACCATTGTCAATATTTTATTGCGCTCACACTTCCCAGCCTTTCCGTGCTGCTCTGTTTAACCAGCAGCGCTGCCCCGACGCTCCCGCGGTGCAGCTCTTTTAGTGACACGGGGCAGCGGCCACTCCTGCTGCTGTACCTTTATTGTACCTCGTTTACCATGCTCAGCATTTCATTCCCTTTACACCTCTCAGCCTTTCCCGTGCCGCTCTTTTTAACCAGCAGCGCTGCCCCGACGCTCCCGCGGTGCAGCTCTTTTAGTGATGCGGGGCAGCGGCCACTCCTGCTGCTGTACCTTTACAGTATTTCTTAAACCATTGTCAATATTTTATTGCGCTCACACTTCCCAGCCTTTCCGTGCTGCTCTGTTTAACCAGCAGCGCTGCCCCGACGCTCCCGCGGTGCAGCTCTTTTAGTGACGCGGGGCAGCGGCCACTCCTGCTGCTGTACCTTTATTGTACCTCGTTTACCATGCTCAGCATTTCATTCCCTTTACACCTCTCAGCCTTTCCCGTGCCGCTCTTTTTAACCAGCAGCGCTGCCCCGACGCTCCCGCGGTGCAGCTCTTTTAGTGACACGGGGCAGCGGCCACACCTGCTGCAGTACCTTTATTGTACCTCGTTTACAATGCTCAGCATTTTATTCCCTTTACACCTCTCAGCCTTTCCCGTGCCGCTCTTTTTAACCAGCAGCGCTGCCCCGACGCTCCCGCGGTGCAGCTCTTTTAGTGATGCGGAGCAGCGGCCACACCTGCTGCTGTATCTTTATTGTACCTCGTTTACCATGCTCAGCATTTTATTCCCTTTACACCTCTCGGCCTTTCCCGTGCCGCTCTTTTTAACCAGCAGCGCTGCCCCGACGCTCCCGCGGTGCAGCTCTTTTAGTCACACGGGGCAGCGGCCACTCCTGCTGCAGTACCTTTATTGTACCTCGTTTACCATGCTCAGCATTTTATTCCCTTTACACCTCTCACGCTTTCCGGACCCCTTTTTAACCAGCAGCACTGCCCCGACGCTCCCGCGGTGCAGCTCTTTTAGTCACACGGGGCAGCGGCCACTCCTGCTGCAGTACCTTTATTGTACCTCGTTTACCATGCTCAGCATTTTATTCCCTTTACACCTCTCACGCTTTCCGGACCCCTTTTTAACCAGCAGCGCTGCCCCGACCGTCCCGCGGTGCAGCTCTTTTAGTGATGCGGGGCAGCGGCCACTCCTGCTGCTGTACCTTTATTGTACCTCGTTTACCATGCTCAGCATTTTATTCCCTTTACACCTCTCAGCCTTTCCCGTGCCGCTCTTTTTAACCAGCAGCGCTGCCCCGACGGTCCCGCGGTGCAGCTCTTTTAGTGATGCGGAGCAGCGGCCACTCCTGCTGCAGTACCTTTATTGTACCTCGTTTACCATGCTCAGCATTTTATTCCCTTTACACCTCTCACGCTTTCCGGACCCCTTTTTAACCAGCAGCACTGCCCCGACGCTCCCGCGGTGCAGCTCTTTTAGTGATGCGGGGCAGCGGCCACACCTGCTGCAGTACCTTTATTGTACCTCGTTTACCATGCTCAGCATTTTATTCCCTTTACACCTCTCACGCTTTCCGGACCCCTTTTTAACCAGCAGCGCTGCCCCGACGCTCCCGCGGTGCAGCTCTTTTAGTGATGCGGGGCAGCGGCCACTCCTGCTGCTGTACCTTTACAATATTTCTTAGACCATTGTCAATACTTTATTGCGCTGACGTTTCTCAGCCTTTCCCGTGCTGCTCTGTTTAACCAGCAGCGCTGCCCCGACGGTCCCGCGGTGCAGCTCTTTTAGTGACACGGGGCAGCTACACCTGCTGCAGTACCTTTATTGTACCTCGTTTACCATGCTCAGCATTTTATTCCCTTTACACCTCTCACGCTTTCCGGACCCCTTTTTAACCAGCAGCGCTGCCCCGACGGTCCCGCGGTGCAGCTCTTTTAGTCACACGGGGCAGCGGCCACACCTGCTGCAGTACCTTTATTGTACCTCGTTTACCATGCTCAGCATTTCATTCCCTTTACACCTCTCACGCTTTCCGGACCCCTTTTTAACCAGCAGCGCTGCCCCGACCGTCCCGCGGTGCAGCTCTTTTAGTGATGCGGGGCAGCGGCCACTCCTGCTGCAGTACCTTTTCAATATTTCTTAGACCATTTTCAATATTTTATTGCGCTCACACTTCCCAGCCTTTCCCATGCTGCTCTGTTTAACCAGCAGCGCTGCCCCGATGCTCCCGCGGTGCAGCTCTTTTAGTGATGCGGGGCAGCGGCCACACCTGCTGCAGTACCTTTATTGTACCTCGTTTACCATGCTCAGCATTTCATTCCCTTTACACCTCTCACGCTTTCCGGACCCCTTTTTAACCAGCAGCACTGCCCCGACCGTCCCGCGGTGCAGCTCTTTTAGTGACACGGGGCAGCTACACCTGCTGCTGTACCTTTATTGTACCTCGTTTACCATGCTCAGCATTTCATTCCCTTTACACCTCTCACGCTTTCCGGACCCCTTTTTAACCAGCAGCGCTGCCCCGACGCTCCCGCGGTGCAGCTCTTTTAGTGATGCGGGGCAGCGGCCACTCCTGCTGCTGTACCTTTACAATATTTCTTAGACCATTGTCAATACTTTATTGCGCTGACGTTTCTCAGCCTTTCCCGTGCTGCTCTGTTTAACCAGCAGCGCTGCCCCGACGCTCCCGCGGTGCAGCTCCCTTAGTGACACGGGGCAGGGGCCGAGAGCCCTCTAGGTGCGGCTCCTCTATAGCACTTTACCGTTTTCTATTTTATTTCATTGGCACCTCGCGCGTTGCGCCGGGCGCCTCATTCGGGGACATGCGCCGGCTCCCACAGCGCCCCGCCCGCCGCCGCTCCCCGGGGGCCTCCCCGCTGCTCTCGGGAGATCGCACACCGCACGCGGCCCAAGCCCCGTCTCGCCGACGGCACTCACCACCCGCCGCCCGCCGCCGCGTTCTCCCGCTCCCTACCGGCACGAAGCGGCGCTGCCGATGACGGAGCCGATGCGCGGCTGCCACGCCGCTCTCTCCGCGCCTCAGGGCCGGCGCCTTCGGCCGCACAGGGCGGCGTCCCCGCATCCGGGCCAGCCCGCGGAGCTCCTGCCGCCGCCGCCGCCGCCCCCCGACTGAGGGGCCGCGACGCCGGCGCCCCCTTTTATACTCCGCACCCCCTTTTCCCGCCACTGCCGCGGTGGGCTCCCCCCGCCTCAAAATCGCCCAGAAGCGCCCGAGGCGGGAACGGCGCAGCCCCACCGGCGCCTCGGAGAAGCTCTTCTAGTGACAAGGAGCAGCGGCCACCCCTCCTGCAGTACCTTTATTGTACCTCGTTTACCATGCTCAGCATTTCATTCCCTTTACACCTCTCAGCCTTTCCCGTGCCGCTCTTTTTAACCAGCAGCGCTGCCCCGACGCTCCCGAGGTGCAGCTCTTTTAGTGATGCGGGGCAGCGGCCACACCTGCTGCTGTACCTTTATTGTACCTCGTTTACCATGCTCAGCATTTCATTCCCTTTACACCTCTCACGCTTTCCGGAGCCCTTTTTAACCAGCAGCGCTGCCCCGACGCTCCCGCGGTGCAGCTCTTTTAGTGACACGGGGCAGCAGCCACTCCTGCTGCAGTACTTTTAAAGGATTTTCGACCATTTTATTTTATACCCTTCACAGATGCGACCTTTGCCGTGACACCTTTGAAGCAGCGCCCCTGCCCCACGTGCGCCGCGGTGCAGCTCATTTTATCCTGAGGAAGTGGCTACTCCTGCTGCGGTGTTGTTATTATTTCTCAGACCTTTCTCTATATTTTATTTCCCTCACCCCTCCAGTCCTTTTACGTGCCGCACGTTTACCATCAGCACCACCCCAAAGGTGCCGCGGTGCAGCTGTTTTAGTGAACCCACGCAGCGGCCACTCCTGCTGCTGTACCTTTTGAGTATTTCTTAGACCATTCTCAATATTTTATTGCGCTCACACTTCCCAGCCTTTCCGTGCTGCTCTTTTTGACCAGCAGCGCTGCCCCGACGCTCCCGCGGTGCAGCTCTTTTAGTGACGCGGGGCAGCGGCCACACCTGCTGCTGTACCTTTATTGTACCTCTTTTACCACGCTCAGCATTTCATTCCCTTTACACCTCTCAGCCTTGCCCGTGCCGCTCTTTTTAACCAGCAGCGCTGCCCCGACGCTCCCGCGGTGCAGCTCTTTTAGTGACGCGGGGCAGCGGCCACACCTGCTGCAGTATCTTTATTGTACCTCGTTTACCATGCTCAGCATTTCATTCCCTTTACACCTCTCACGCTTTCCGGAGCCCTTTTTAGCCAGCAGCGCTGCCCCGACGGTCCCGCGGTGCAGCTCTTTTAGTGATGCGGGGCAGCGGCCACTCCTGCTGCAGTATCTTTACAATATTTCTTAGACCATTGTCAATATTTTATTCAGCTCACACTTCCCAGCCTTTCCGTGCTGCTCTTTTTAACCAGCAGCGCTGCCCCGACGCTCCCGCGGTGCAGCTCTTTTAGTGACGCGGGGCAGCGGCCACACCTGCTGCTGTACCTTTATTGTACCTCGTTTACCATGCTCAGCATTTCATTCCCTTTCCACCTCTCACGCTTTCCGGGCCCCTTTTTTACCGGCAGCGCTGCCCCGACGCTCCCGCGGTGCAGCTCTTTTAGTGACACGGGGCAGCAGCCACTCCTGCTGCAGTTCTTTTAAAGGATTTTCGACCATTTTATTTTATACCCTTCACAGATGCGACCTTTGCCGTGACACCTTTGAAGCAGCACCCCTGCCCCACGTGCGCCGCCGTGCAGCTCATTTTATCCTGAGGAAGTGGCTACTCCTGCTGCGGTGTTGTTATTATTTCTCAGACCTTTCTCTATATTTTATTTCCCTCACACCTCCAGTCCTTTTACGTGCCGCACGTTTACCATCAACACCACCCCAAAGGTCCCGCGGTGCAGCTGTTTTAGTGAACCCACGCAGCGGCCACAACTGCTGCTGTACCTTTATTGTACCTCGTTTACCATGCTCAGCATTTCATTCCCTTTACACCTCTCAGCCTTTCCCGTGCTGCTCTTTTTAACCAGCAGCGCTGCCCCGACGCTCCCGCGGTGCAGCTCTTTTAGTGACGCGGGGCAGCGGCCACACCTGCTGCTGTACCTTTATTGTACCTCGTTTACCATGCTCAGCATTTTATTCCCTTTACACCTCTCACGCTTTCCGGGCCCCTTTTTAACCAGCAGCGCTGCCCCGACGCTCCCGCGGTGCAGCTCTTTTAGTGACGCGGGGCAGCGGCCACTCCTGCTGCAGTACCTTTACAATATTTCTTAGACCATTGTCAGTATTTTATTGCGCTCACACTTCCCAGCCTTTCCCGTGCTGCTCTGTTTAACCAGCAGCGCTGCCCCGACGCTCCCGCGGTGCAGCTCTTTTAGTGATGCGGGGCAGCGGCCACTCCTGCAGCAGTATCTTTATTGTACGTCTTTTACCATGCTCAGCATTTCATTCCCTTTACACCTCTCACGCTTTCCGGACCCCTTTTTAACCAGCAGCGCTGCCCCGACCGTCCCGCGGTGCAGCTCTTTTAGTGACACGGGGCAGCAGCCACTCCTGCTGCAGTACTTTTAAAGGATTTTCGACCATTTTATTTTATACCCTTCACAGATTCGACCTTTGCCGTGACACCTTTGAAGCAGCGCCCCTGCTCCGGGTGCGCCGCGGTGCAGCTCATTTTATCCTGAGGAAGTGGCTACTCCTGCTGCGGTGTTGTTATTATTTCTCAGACCTTTCTCTATATTTTATTTCCCTCACACCTCCAGTCCTTTTACGTGCCGCACGTTTACCATCAACACCACCCCAAAGGTGCCGCGGTGCAGCTCTTTTAGTGAACCCACGCAGCGGCCACTCCTGCTGCTGTACCTTTTGAGTATTTCTTAGACCATTCTCAATATTTTATTCCGCTCACGTTTCCCAGCCTTTCCGTGCTGCTCTGTTTAACCAGCAGCGCTGCCCCGACGCTCCCGCGGTGCAGCTCCCTTAGTGACACGGGGCAGGGGCCGAGAGCCCTCTAGGTGCGGCTCCTCTATAGCACTTTACCGTTTTCTATTTTATTTCATTGGCACCTCGCGCGTTGCGCCGGGCGCCTCATTCGGGGACATGCGCCGGCTCCCACAGCGCCCCGCCCGCCGCCGCTCCCCGGGGGCCTCCCCGCTGCTCTCGGGAGATCGCACACCGCACGCGGCCCAAGCCCCGTCTCGCCGACGGCACTCACCACCCGCCGCCCGCCGCCGCGTTCTCCCGCTCCCTACCGGCACGAAGCGGCGCTGCCGATGACGGAGCCGATGCGCGGCTGCCACGCCGCTCTCTCCGCGCCTCAGGGCCGGCGCCTTCGGCCGCACAGGGCGGCGTCCCCGCATCCGGGCCAGCCCGCGGAGCTCCTGCCGCCGCCGCCGCCGCCCCCCGACTGAGGGGCCGCGACGCCGGCGCCCCCTTTTATACTCCGCACCCCCTTTTCCCGCCACTGCCGCGGTGGGCTCCCCCCGCCTCAAAATCGCCCAGAAGCGCCCGAGGCATGATATCCCCCGCGCCGGAATCCCTCCTGTCCTGGAAGAGGTAAGGTAAAGAAAAAAAATAGAACTCCGAGCTTTCCACAAATGTCCCAAAAAACGAAGCAGCTGTGAGGGGCTTCGAGCTGTGCCTGGTCCCTCAGGTAACGGCGCTTTCCATTGGCTGCCGGAGTGGCCAGGGCTCCTATTGGCTGCCGGACGCTGCGACGCTTCCGATTGGCTGCTGCGCGATCCGCAGCCCCCGGGCAGCTGCTGCTGGGGGGCTCGCCAGGCGGGCTGCCGCCGGAGCAGGACACACGGCAACGCCAGCAGGCGTCCAGCGGTGCTCGGTGTCTGTCGGCGTTTGCAGTTCAGACAGACATATTGAATCCAAATTGCCGGCGATTCCCACCACATGCTATTTCTCCTCTGTTTTCCTGGATGGATTTGACAGCGCTTTCTTTCCCCCCCACAGAGTTGGAAAGCAAAATGCTCAGCTGCCCCTTGGCCATCTCCGCTTCCTTCCACAGCTCCAGCCTTGTCCCTCTTTCTCTCCCCTTTACTTTGCACCAGGTTCTCCCTCCTCCTTTCCCAGGCAGGTCGCAGCAGAGACATTTCACCCACCGGCACCACCTGCTTCCTCTCACTCCGTCCCAGTTTGCCCACTTTGAACTACTGTAGCCGCCTGCCCGCGGAGCCGGACCCGCCGCGCGCCTGGGTAATGGTGGCGTGAATTATCGCAGGGATTATTGGGGTGGGCTGGGCCTGGTCAGGTGCCTGGTGCCAGCGAAACCGCTCTGTCCCTCTCCTCCTCACCCTGGGCAGGGAACAGAACACATCAGGAAAGACTTGAGGATCGGGAAAAGGGCCTAGACAGATCACTCACCGGTCACTGGAGCAAGAAACACGACTGGGGGGAATAAATTGAATTTCTTGTCAAACAAATCAGAGCAAGAGAATGAGAGGTAAAGCTGCAGGGGTTCAAGCCTAGGAACGAGGACTTTTTCCTCGGCAGCTCGCAGCTGCACGAGGGGGATAAAGGATCCCCCGGGGCCCCCGAGCAGCGGCTCTGCCCCTCCTCAATGGGGATGTGTCCAGACCCGCCGGTCCATCCCGGGCTTTGGGGGGCAAGAGTGGAGCAGGCGCTGAGCTGCTCCATGGAGCTTCCAGCCCCTGTTTGATCTGTCGGGGCGTGACACAGTCACTGCTGGGCGTCCGTCGGCGCTCGGTGTCTGTCGGAGTTTGCAATCCCGACAGATAAATTGAGTCCAAACCGGCAGCGCCAGCTCATCTTTACTGTTCTTTTTCAATTTCTTAATGAATTAAGGGAAAACTCCCTTTAGTCGCCATTTCAAAGCCTTGAATCAAGGGGAAAACGGAGGTTCCCTCTCAATTTAGACCCGTAATTGATGCATAAGGAGGGTCTCCCCTAAATTTAAACCCAAATAAAAAGTGAATCAAGGAGGAGTTTTGCTCAATTTTGCCTCCTAAAATGAGGGGAAATGCAGCTCCCTCTTCAATTTCCCTCAAGAAACACCATTTTGGGGTCTTTTGGACACATTTTTCCTCTCTGAAGGTCCCTTCAAATGAGGGTCCCCCCTCGATGGAACTCTTATAATGGCACATAAAGAGGTTCTTCTCAAGGGAAGCCCTTTAAAACCAGGGACGGTGGTGTTTTGCCCTCAATTTTAACCTTAAGATGATGAAAATGGGGCGGTTTCCCTCAATTCAAATCCATCAAACAGCACCATAAAGGCTTTCTTCTTCCATTTAGATACAAAAATAATGGAAAACGGTGATTCCCTGCCAATTGAGATACAAAATCATGAAAATGTGTGTTCCTTCAATTGAGACCTTCCAAATCGTAGATGAAGTGGGATCCTCCTAAGTTCAAACACAGTTACAGAAACTGTTTTCTCCTCCATTTAAATCCTTTTTCTTCTCGTACTCCCCCCCGCACCCCCCCCAACTTTTTTTTTGGGGGGGGGGCGGGGGCGGGGCACTAGGAGCACTTCCTCCGCCTCACTGGTCGCACTTGGGGCTGCTGCACGTTGGAGAGTGGTGGGAAGTTTCCTCCCAGTTCCCTCCCAGTGTTCCCAGTATCTCTTCCAGTGCTCCCACTGGCAGAACACTGGGGGACACTGCATGGTCTGATGATGGGGGGGTGCATTGTCGAGGATCACAGAGGGGCCCGGGGGGTCCCGGGCGTCCTTGGGGGGGTTCCAGGTTCAGCAGTAGGATTTTTCTGACTATGAGTGAGCTGTGTGGCCTTTGGAGGTGTCCCTTCCTCTCCTGCTCACAACAGAGCAGCTCAGAGGTGATTTGGCTCCTGAGCGTTTCAATTTAGGCCCCCAAAGAGAGGAGGAGCTGCTGCCCACATTACACCTTACAGCTCTGCCAAGGGGCATCTAACCCCATGTGTGCTCAGGAGGTGGGGATGCAAACCCCAAATCCCATCTCCACCTCCCTCTGCAGTCCTTTAAGGGGTTCCTCTAGTCTGGAAAACCAGTCCCATAACTACAGTAAACCCAGAGTCTCCTGAGTGAGAAACCACGTACTTGTAATTCCTCTGCAATAGCCTCATCCCACCTCCAGCAGCCCCTGGGAAGCTGCAGGCAAGAACACCTAACCTGGTAAGCAACTCCATTTCTTGGCAGATTTCCAGGGCAATGCAAAAACATTTCAAAGTATTTTTTCAAAACATCTGCTTATTGTCCTTTAATGCAAAATAGTGATTCCATACCAGTCCTAAGAAGAACAGGCCCAGAGAAGACCTTGCTCTCTACAACTCCCTGACAGGAGGGTGTAGCCAGGTGAGGATTGGCTGCTTCTCCCAGGCAACCAGGAACAGGACAAGAGGAAACGGCCTCAAGCCGCACCAGGGTTGGACATCAAGAGGACTTTCTTCCTGGAAAGGGTGGTCAGGCCTTGGCAGGGGCTGCCCAGGGAGGTTTGGAGTCCCCGTTCCTGGAGGTGTCCGAGGAACACCTGGACATGGCACTCAGTGCTCTGGGCTGGGTGACAAGGTAGGGATTGGGCACACGTTGGACTCGATGACCTTAGAGGGCTTTTCCAACCTCAGTGGTTCTATGATTCTCATTATTCCAAATTCATTTGCAAAAGCTCTCACACCTCTAGTCACACCTTAGCAGGTGTGTAGGCCCAAGCTCATACATTTGAGAGATTTACTGCCTCCAGTGGGACCTACACCGCAATTTCAGGGAGAGGCAAGACTTCAGCCGTTACGAGAGAAAACTTTGCAAAAGCATTCCCTGGAGAGACATCCTGAAGGAAGGTGTCTCCCCCTCTTCTGACCATAGAGAGAGCTGAGTCTCCAGTGTTAATTCTAAAACTTTCAAGCTCCAAGTCTGACTCCCAGAAATTTTATTGGCCCCACTTCCCAGCACAATACTCAGACCTCACACGTCGAGGAAAAAAGCAGTGCAGATTAAATAATTAATGCTTCTGGGTACTGTTCTCCCTCTAAACTACACACAATCCCAAAGGAACAAAACCCTTAAAGAAGATGGATTGCTCTTGCTAGCAGGAGAAATCTGACAGGGACATACTTCATCATTCTGCCAAGGCTTTGTCAAACACCTCAGCTCCTGCACTTCAGGGAATAAGAAGTGGCTTATAAGAAGTGACTTTTATGTCAGTGAGCATGTTATTATGGATTAATCTCGCACTGGAAAACAGTCTTCATACTCTATTGCATCACCCAAAGAGTTTGGAGGCTGCTGCCTAGTGAGCTCCTGAGTTGTATCTTCCTTGTCAATCTTATCAGCCCCTTGTTTGATTGTAAAATCGTAAACAAAATGCAGCAAGCATTGGCCCAACGGCTCAGGACTTGCATATCTCTTCCAAAGAGAGGGAGAAAAAAGAGTGTTTCTCCCAAGTCACAGAGTTTAAAAGTTCATGTTATCTACATAAATTTTTAAAAGAAAAAGAGGAACAGTAAAATATCAGTTACTGTGCCAGTGGTGCTCCACTCTATTTCTGTTCTCTTCTTCCACTTGTAGCATCTCTAGGAATACTTTAAAACCAGCCAACCAACCAAAACAACAACAAAAAGCCAACGTTGAATTGAAGCTGAACAAGAAGCAATGTGGTTGCTGGCTTGTGAGCACTCCACTGCCTGAGTTCCAGTAAGGGAGTTTATCCTCTCCACAGTTTTGAGCCAGATCCCAAAGTACTGAGCATCAGCTTTTAGCTTTTTAAAGAATTTAACTGTAAGAAAAGCTGCTGGGGAGGGCCATGCTCCAGGCACATCCATGGGATTTCACCTGTGCAGCTCCCTAAGCTGAACTTGTGTCTTTTCCTCTACCTTGCTGGGCTTGGCTCATGCATTTCTTGAGGGGAAGGCCCTGCACTGATCAAAGCATGTACTGACCTCAGATAAACAGCTTCTGTCAGTGTGGATCTATCCTAAATGGACCATTTCCCAAAGTAATTCAAGTGCCTGAATTTCACTTACTCAAAACTGCTTTTAAAGAAACCGGGTTTAACACACTCCGTTTCTAAGCAACTACTGGGCAGCGCTCCTTCACTCCCTGTCAGTGTTATTCTCTGACCCTTGGAGAAAGGCTTTAAAGCAACAAAGGGCTTGTTAAGCACCAATAATTTACTCAGTCAAGAATTCAAATCAATAGCAAGGGCAGAGCCTGACTTCAAAACCTATTTTAAACCAGAATTTAAAAGCAGTTGCATTGCCAATTGACAGGATTAGAAAGGTTTCCTTAGCAGTTGTGATTACAAAGTAATGAACTGTGCATGGAGCAGGTGGGGGGCAAGGGGGAAGACAGGAGAAACCTTCATTTGCACTGTGGGTTTTTAACCATCATGGTCACATCTCAAGGACCTGCAGAAACCAGTCTAATCTCAAAAAAGGAAAAACTTCCTGGATATTTTTCATTTCAGCAAGAGCCTAAGGAAGCCCTCAGCAGCAGGAGATTGGAATAACTGCAATCCCTTGAGCAAAGGGAGCAGGGTGTGCTCCTCAAAGCCAGACCTTCATCCATAGCACCCAGAAGGTAGCAAAACAAGGATACAACAAAGCCTTAAGTGGGGAATGGGTTATCAAGGGTTTTATAAGGAAAGAACGAGGTCTGAAAAACAGGACCTGGAGGGTGAGAGAGGAAAGAAATAGCGAGATAGCTGAGGCCTCTTGGGAAAAAAAAAAGGGGGGAAAGGTCGGGATTAAATTCTAACTCAGCTGGAGCTGATCTTAAATGTAATAAGGGGAAATGGCAGCAAGAGGAGATTTCTTTATAGCAGCAAAGTACTGGGATAAATTCACTATAGAAACTGAGAAATCTTTAGCAGCAGCAGCTCTCTGCAAAGAGGTCAGGCATCCATTCCTCATGGCAAAGCAGGGCACAGGGAATTGGGCCAGATAACCTCCCCAGACTGATCCCAGCCCTAATTTCAAAAAATTGCACAAAAATGTAATTGTGCATTAACACAGCAAAGTCTTCTTTCCAGCTTATCAGGCTTTGAGATGCCTTAGATTGAGATCCAGCTCCTACCACTGTGCTGTGCTCGGACTCTCCCCCCCTTTCCCCGACCCAATCTCCTGAGCAACCAACAGCTCGCAAGGAGCTGGCACCCCTGGAATTTCACACTCAGCATCTCTTCCAAGCTCAACAGGTGAACAAACAGGTACTCCAACACCTCCTTCTTTTGTACTTCGGGCAGCACAGACCCACTGGAAGAAACTGGAATCCAAGGGCAGATGTAAACATGGGACTCCCGCTTGCCACTGTCTCCACCCGTTCTCCAGCTCAGCCCTGGGCTGGGAAACAAAAGACAACAAACATTTAAAAAACATCCTTGAGGTGTCTTGAGGATGCCCAGGCCTAGAAGAAAGGCCTTCCCATCACCCTCTTGGCCTTTTCCCACTCTGAGGAACTGTGGAAATGCACATCCACACCCAAGCTGGACAGCCTGGGATCTTTTCTGCACACCAAACGCCACAGTCCCGAGCACCAGGAGCCTGAAGATGCCCTGGATTGCAATTCACAGCCTCAGTGAACCCTGCACAGGACAGCCAAGTCGTTTGTGTGCAGAAGAAATAAAAGTTGCTATTTTTAGTAGTTAAAATACTCGTGGGAGTTATTGGCTGCTTACACCCGTGGGCTTCATAGGGCCTCCCATACTTATGGATTTATCAGAAGAAGCAGTTTCAAGTTCCTTCTTTTTCGAGCCCAACTCCAAATGGGAAACTTCTCACGAGTGCTCCTGAGAGAGTCAAGTGGAACTTCAGGAGCTCAGGAAAGCGACTCCCTCCCCTGAGTCCTGTCTCACCTGCCCGAGCACCCGGTGCTTTTATACCACCTCTCTCCCTGCTTTCCACGTTCATTTAAATGTAAGAAACCTGCACGTTCTCGCTCCAGCACCAGCCGCGTCTTCCCTGCGCCCGCACACTGCCGCCCCTGCTCAGGCGCTGCTCCCCTCGGTTGCGCTGCCCCTTGCCACGGGGCCGAGGTGGGACAAACTCCAGGTTTTGTTTCCCAGGAAAGGCTCTGCAGGGAGGTCCCGCCGTGCCGCCCGCAAGCCCCGGCCCCGGCCCCAGCCCCAGCCCCGCAGCTCCTCCCCGGCTCCGCGCCCGCGCCGGGACCGCCTTCACCCCGCGCAGCCCCCGCCGCCCGCTCCCGCCCGGCTCTGCTCCGGGGCCGCCCCCCCTCGGGTCTTTTCCCGGCACACGCTGCGTCGCCGTTCTCCGCTCACTTTCCACCCCGCTGCAGCCACAGCAACAGCCGCCCTCCTCCATTGTCACCACAACCCTCGCCCACCGCTGCCGCAGCCGGGAACCGAACCCGACGCTCCCAAGCCGCTCCCGGGCAGCGCCCGACGGTACCCACAGAGCAACAGCACCGGGCGGGTAAAGCCAGTGCGCATGCGCAGCGCTGCCCGGCTCCGCCCCGCCCTTCAACACCACATGACGTAACCAGGCACAGCACTGCTCCTGCGCTTCCCTTCCCACAACACCGCGCATGCTCAGCATTGTTTCCATTTCTCCCTTAATGACCACACAACGAAGAGCTTCCCCAGGAAAGCTGTTTTGGACAAATCTCATCAAACTGTGCTGGGGGAGAACAGACACCACAAAAACTGGGATTTGCTGGCACAGGGCCTTGGACATCACACATCCTTCCCTGTTCTTGGATAACAGAGTTATCACAGATCTCCTGAGTAGCTACACCAGTAAAAAAGTGACTTTTCCAGCCCAGATGCAGCTGCATAAGCGTTCGGAGTGGCAAAATGAAAGGAATGTAAAAATCCCACCATGGAGTGAGATGGTGCCGCCTCCTGCACCTGGGCCACCGTGGAACACTCCAGGCTGGGGGAACAGGGGCTGGAAAACTGGGAAAGGCCCTGGGGGTGCTGGGGACAGCAGCTGGACACGAGCTGGGTGTGCCCAGGTGGGCAAAGCCAAGGGCACCTGGGCTGTGCCACCTTGGGGTGACAGCAGGGCCGGGGCAGTGCCCGTCCCTGTGCTGGCACTGCTGGGGCACCTCCAGTGCTGGGGGCAGCTCTGGGACAAGAGGGACATGGAGGGGCTGGAGCCAGTCCAGGGAAGGGAACGGAGCTGGGAAGGGGCTGGAGAGTTCCTGAGGGAGCTGGGAAAGGGGCTCAGGCTGGAGCAAAGGAGGCTCAGGGGGGACCTTGTGGCTCTGCACAAGTCCCTGACAGGAGGGGGCAGCCGGGGGGGTCGGGCTCTGCTCCCAGGGAACAGGGACAGGAGGAGAGGGAACGGCCTCAGGCTGGGCCAGGGGAGGCTCAGGGTGGATATTGGGGAAATTCCTCCATGGAAAGGGCGCTCCGGCCTTGGCACAGCTGCCCAGGGAGGTTTGGAGTGCCCACCCCGGGAGTGCTCCAACACCTGTGGCTGTGGCATGGGCGGACGTGGTCAGCGGTGGCCGTGGTGGTGCTGGTTGCACTCAGTGATCTCCGAGGTCTTTTCCAACCTTGATTCCGCTCTCAAGTCAGCCCCACGGAGGAGCAGCACAAAAGGCACCCCCAGGCTGCGAGCGGAGGGTTCAGAACACGCTGCGGCAGCAGGAACGAAGCTCTGCAGGATGAAACTGAAAAGGGGAGAAATGCCGGGCTCTGTGAAAGGGAACAACTGAGAGAGCCACAAACAAGCCACCAAACTTCTCACAGGGGACACCACCAGCAGCACAGATGTGAAGGGACTTCTTTTTGCCCCAGAACTGTGAATCCACAGCCCAAGCCACGTGCACACACTGCAGATGTGTATTTTTACTGCCAGCAAGCACCTGGGAATAAAAAACCTCAGCCCCAAAGCTTGATGTCTAAACAGCAACACAGAAGTTCTAAACCAGCTGTCGAGAGAAACAAAACACAGCAAAAACAAAGCAGAAAGGGAGCAAAAAACTTGTCACGCTGGCCGTGTTTCCGAGGGTGACAGGTTCTGCTGTGCTGGGAATGCAGCACAAAACACAAAAATCCTACTGCAACTCCTGGATCCCACAGCAGGAAGGACATGGAGATTCCCAGTGGGAATCAGGGATGCAGGACTCGGCTGTGCTGCCATCACTCCCTCAGGAATAGCCAGGTTTAGCTCATTCTGTCTGCCCAGAGAGGGGGGATCTGCTCCTGGATCCCCTGGAATGTTCCAGGCCAGGCTGGACATTGGGGCTGGGAAGAGCCCAGGACAGTGGGAGGTGTCCCTGCCCGTGGCAGCGCTGGCACTGGATGAGCTTGAAGGTCCTTCCAAGCCCAAATGGTTCTGTGAGTCTTAGAGCCCTGAAATTCTCATGACAGAGGTGGAAGTGCAAGAGCTTAAGGTCCCTTCCCAAAAAAACCCCATTGCACGACTCTGCAGCTTCTGGAGCCCTGGGTCCATGGAAATGCAGTTTCAGAGGAGCTCCGAGGAAATGGGTGTTTTGGGGAGAGCAGAGTGGCTGGAAGAGAGGAACAGGAACAGTCTCCTCGAGCAAGCCCTTGTGTCTCAGGGAGCGGGATCGGCTCGCTCCTAACGCACCTGGTGACTCCCAGAGCGGGGGATGGAAATGCAGCCCAGGTCCGAAAGAAACCCTGCCCGGGAAGGCGGGCTGGGATTGTGAGCTGGCTGCGGGAGCTCGCTGTTAAAGGCGATCTTTTGGGTGTTTGGGTGCGCCTTTGTCTCTGTGCGAAGCACCCGGCCGTAGCGCCCTTTGTGCTGCTGTCTCCTGATTTCCTTAAACTTTTCTTAAACGGTCCCTTTTCTTCAACTTTCCTTCAAATTCTAGAGTGAAGCTCGTTTTGGCAGCTGCGCGTGCGCGGATCCTTCCGCGTGCGCAGATGGCCGGGGCGCGCGGATCAGTGCGCATGCGCGGGCGGGGACGCATCACCGGTGATGCCTCCGCGGGCAGGACCGCATCACAAATAGTCCCTTTTGGCGTATCACTCCGCGTGGGGGCGCATCACCGGTGATGCCTCCGCGGGCAGGACCGCATCACAAATAGTCCCTCCTGGCGGATCACTCCGCCTGCGCATGCGCATAACCGCTGATCCCTCCGCGGGCAGGGCCGCATCACCGCTGATCCCTCTGTTCTGAACGGGATTGTGATGTTGGCTTTTTGCATGTTCCATCAGTGTTTCACAATTTGGTGGCCCATACGGGGATAAAGGCTCAGCTCTGGGATCTCCCGGGGAACCCAGAGCAGGGGGGTGCCCCCGCCCACTTTTGGCGGCCTCGCTTTGTGTTTCCCGGCAGGGTCAGGGGGGTTTGCAGTCAAACACCCGGAGGGCAAGAGAGGAGACAAAGCAACAAGAAAGGAAAGAAAAGGCTCCCTGAGGTACCATGGTAATTAAACACGTAAAATCTTGTGCACCAAGACTCCGAGAAAAGTGAGTATTTTTTCTTTCCTCTTTTTGGGGGGATAAGGGGGATGAAAGTGTGTGCATGAGACACGGGCTGGTTACCCCAGAGCTGCGAAGCGAGTGTGGAGCCTCTGAGGCTGCGGCTCTGCTCTGCCACCAGGGAAGCAGTCAGTAAAGAGGTGAAGCCAAAGATAAAAGGAGTGAGAGAAGCCCCGGGTTAACTGGGACGGGTTTTCAGGGAAGGGATTGGAGTCCTTGAAGGAGGGGAGTCAAGAATTTCCTAGTATTGGATCCAAGAAATTTAGGGTTTAAGACTGCTGGATTGAGGGTTCAAAAATCCTGCTAAATGGAGGGTTAGTTCCAAGACATTTGGGTTTTGAGACTGCTGGATTGAGAGTTTAAAAGATTTCAAGAAATCCAGGCTTAATTCTGCCAAATTGAGGACAAATCCGAGACATTTGGGGCTTGAGGCTGCTGGGTTGAAAGTTTAAAAAAAAAAAAAAAAAAAAAATTCAAGAAATCCAGGCTTAATTCTGTCAAATTGAGGATTACTTCAAGAAACCTGGAATTTTGGGCCCAGGGGTGAGCATCGGCTAACAATTTGAAATTAAAAGGGACCTAAGCCTTGTGTGGTTGTGACTGATAACGCTTGAGAAAGAGAAGTTGGAACAATAAAAAGGAGCAATGAGAATGTATGTGATAGAAATGCTAAAGCTTGAAATATAACTTTTCTGGAAGGAGGCATATTTTATTAAGAGGAGGGAACTGTTGTATTCTAGGAGAAGAAACGGGAAAGAGGTGGTGAAGTTTGAAGAGTTGTTTTGTTGGTTTTTATTAAAAAGGTGGGAAACAAAGGCCTGGGAAAGATAGATAAGATTCTGAGAAAATGGGACATAAAACTAGTAAGCAAGAGTCAGGGAATAAAAAAAGGGAATAGAGGCGTGCCAGTGGAAATACCCCAGGAAAGCCCTTGGGGAGTTATGCTGGCTAACTGGAATACAAACCCAAGTACAAAGGAAACGAGCAAAGTCAAAATGATCCAGTTTTGTATGTTTGGTTGGGCCGAGAAGGAAATAAGATCTGACCATGTCTTCTGGCCCAGACATGGCTCTTGAAGTCTGGATCTGTCAGGCTTTACAAGTATTGGTAAATTCAAAAGAACTCGTTAACACAGAAGAAAGCAAGTACGCTTCATGCTGGGTGGGAAACAGAGTCTAAGGGGATAAGAATTTTAAAGTTGTCCGAGACCCAAGGAAAGGAGCAAAGGGAAAGCAAGAAAGAGAAGGGCTGGGAGCCCCTGGAAGCATCGCCCCCTCCACTCCCGCCTGTCTCGCCCCAAGCCCAGGCTCCTGTGGCGCCGCTCGCAGCTGCAGCGCCGCTCCCGGAGCCCGAGGTCGCGCCTGTGCCGGCTCTCAGGCACCGCCCGCGGCTCCACCGCTTGTCCCAGCGGCGGCGGCTCCGCCGGTAGCCCCGCTGTTCCCGCCGCCCCCTCCAGCCCCTGCGGCTCCAGCGGTAGCCCAGCCCGCCGCTTTCGGTGCCCCTGTGCCCGTCCCTAGCCCGGCTCTCCGCTCCACACCAGCCCAGCCCGCCGCTTTTGGGGCCCACCCCGGCCCCGCCCCGGCCCCAGCCCCAGCCCCGCTCCCGATGTCCGCGGCCGTTCCAGCAGCCCCTGCCCCCGCTGCGTTCTCTGCCGCGGCTCCATTGAACCCGGCTTCGGCCCCGCGGGCCGCGCTGGGCTCACCGGCAGCTCGGCCTCCTGGCGCCGTGGCTGCTGCCGACCCGTGCAGAGGCTCCACGCCAGCCTCTGGTACCGGCCCCAAGAGCTGCTCTGCCCTTGGCGGTGCCGGCAGCAGCCTCCGCCTTTGCTCCCCCGGTCCTGGAGGAATCGGCCTCCGAGAGGATCCCCACCTCCTACCCCCCCTCCCTCCCTCGCCTGCACCGTTCCCCTGGCAACGACCGCTTCTGCTGCTCCTCTGAAAGGAGAAGCAAAACGCCAAAGTTCCATCTCGAGGAACGAGCCCTTGCAGAAGGAAATAATATCTGGAGACGGTTCTTCCAGCTGTGTCCAAGGAAAAAGAATGTCAGGGTAGGCTTTAGTTGATGGGGGGACTATGCACACTGGAAGATTTAGCACACAAGAAGGGAAATACATCTACTGATTCAAGGTACGCTTTTGGAGGGGTGCATGCCTTGGGAAAATCTGGGACACCCCACCTCTGCTTCTTTAAGTGTCTCCATGTGGGACATCAATTAAATGTGGACAAATTTTAGAATGCAGCTTCCAAGTCAAGTTACCTGCTAGGAAATGACTCCAGCTCTCTGGCACCTTGGGCTGTTTTAAACACAGCCTGGCCCTTCATGGCTGAGGCTCTGAGTTATTGCACAGGCATTCAGGGCTGACAGTTCCCTGCAGGGAGAGCTCAGCACATGTCCACAGAGGCAATCCCAGCATGTGCAAGAAAGAAAGAAGCAGCAAAAGGTTATTGCTTCTCTTTCAAAAGTTATTTCAAGTACTCAAACCCAAACCAACCTTTGCTCTCGATTTTGGCTCCTTTGCAGACTGCCTCTGCCGTGGGGTTTTCTCCAGGAGAAGCAAAGGAATTGCTCATGGAACAGCGCAGATTAAGTTATCCCAAAGGGAAGTAAAGAAAAATATCTCATTTTTCCATCAAAATGCTCATGCTCTTTCCTACAGATTATTTCAAGTTTTTCCCACAAGCTTTGCCCTACCCATCATCCCATTTTTACCCCAAAAAGTAATTTTCTCTATCCTCAAGAATGTCTCAGTGTCTATCCCCAAAATTTTCACTGTGCCTCTGCAAGTGACTACCTCAGTTTACCTCATGCTGTTCATTCTCTTCCCTGGGGATTGCTCCAGATTTTCCCTCCAAGCTGTCCCTGTCTGTCCACTTCTGCTTTCTTCTTTTTTACAAGAAAGTATTCATTCACTACTCTGGAGACTAGCTCCAGTTTTACCCCCCAAAATTTCCCTAACATTCACTAGTCATTGCCTGATTTTTACCTCAGTATGTTCATTCTCTCCCCCTACAGATAACCTCAGATTTTACCCCCAGTATTTTCCCTACCTGCCCACTAACTATTTACTCTTTTTGACCTATAAATACTCTCTTTCTACCCTGGAGATTTCATCAAGTTTTACCCTGAAATATTTCACTATCTTTCCAGTACTGTCTCACTTTACCTCATGATGTACGCTCTCCCTGCCACACTTCACCCCAGATTTCACCTCCAAAATTATTGCTGCTTGTCCACTACTTATTACCTGATTTTCACTTCAGTAGGTCCATTCTCTGCCCAACAGGTCATTTTAATTTCTACCTCCCAAAACTTTTCCAACCTCTCACCTAGTGATTGCCTCAGTTTACCTCAAAAATGCTGTCTCCCCTAGAGATTACCTCAGACTTGACCCCCACATTTTTTCCCTGTCTGCAAGTTACTACCTCCGTTTAACTTCAGTATGTTCGTTCTCTGCACTACAGACTCAAGTTTACTCTCAAAATCTCCCTGCCTCTCCAACACTGATTACTTCCTTTTTACCTCAAAAGATTGATTCATTTTCTACCATGGAGGTTACATCAAGTTTCACCCCCAGAATTTACTAATACTTCCACAACTGATTCACTCAGTTTTACCTCAAAAAGTGTTCATTCCCTCACCTAGAGATGACCTTGTATTTAACCCCCAAAGGTTTCCCTACCTGTGCACAACTGATTGCTATAGTTTACTTCAAAATCTTCATGCTCTCCACTACAGGTCACCTTGAGTTTAGTTCAAAAGTTTTCCCTACCTGTCCATTACTGATTATCTCAATTTTTACCTAAAATAAGTCATTCTCTTCCTACAGACACCAGATAGCAAATCATACAAAGATCTAAAACTCTGCACAAGAAACAGCAGAAAGTTTTCCATGAATAACACAAGTTCCATTTTTCCCTCCTCTGCCTAGGACTGCTACCAGGAGACAGGAGAGTTGTTATCAACACTCAAACCTCGCAAGCGTTGTTATTTCTCAGAGAGCTGCGCTGGCACTGAGCTACTCCCATGCGCCTGCAGGGCTCTGGGGAGGAGCAAGACAACATCCCACTCCTGCCTGGAGAAATTTCACCCCTGTAAAAAGTCATTTCCCTTCTCTCTCTCTGAGCCACGGCCAAAGCAGCTGTGTAGAAATACATGAACTATTCATGGAAGGGATTATTCAGTTGTGGGAAAAACGCTAAAGAAAGACTATCACCCCAAATTTCAGGGTGAAAACACACTGCTTGTTAACAGGAGCACACAAACTCATTTAAACCAGAGAGGAAACTGCACATCAGGAAAAGAGCTGAAAGATATGCTCTGCCTTGATTGATAATTCCAAAGGAAATGCCCCACAGATCATAGGCAATTACCTATAATTTTACCTCCATAATCACTGGATTTCTGACTTGGGTTGCTGTGGAAGTGTTTCACAGATGCCTTGAGGGGTCAGGGGCTTGGTTGGATTCTTTGTGGTTAGTCCTGACAGGCCCAGGCCAAACCCACCCACCTGCATCGCTGCTCCACCCCAAATTTGCATGAAATACTGAGAACAGTTTATAAATACTCCCCTTCCCTGTCCTTCCTTACACAACCATGGAGCAAATGTACTCTATCCCTTGTTCCCAAGAGCACCTCTCCAGCCCAAATCCCAGTTTTCACAAACACAAACCAAACAGACCTAAGACAATTATTCCATCAGTGCCTGCAATTCTGAGCTCCCTGTTCCCTGCCACTCACACAGCAATCTCACCTCAGCCCAGAGACTCCCTGTCCCCAAAGGGAAACAGAACCTGACGGGGCACAGCTCTGGCACCGCATTTCCCCTTGTTCCTGGAAAGCCCAAGTAAATCCAGTCCCTCAGACCTTGCATCCCTGAACACCAGGAGAGCTGGAGTTTTACCCAGATCCCAGTGCCCTGCACGGCTGCGCTGACACGAGCACAGGCCGATCGCTCCGCCCAGCACCATCCCTCATTTTCCTCCCATTGCTCCCCAAGTGTCCCCAAACCACCCCGTGTCTGTGCCGGGGCCAGGGCCTGCCCCAAGCCCGACCAGAGGCTGTCACCCAGCCCTGCACCAGCTGCTGCCCCTGGGAGAGCTGGGAATGCACTGAGAGCTCGGCTCCCCAGTCCTCAGACACACAAATAATGCCCAACCTGCCCCTCTGGGCACAGCCAAACACCACAATTCCATCATCCCCAAGCAACTCTGGCAGTTGCCTCTTCACCTCTGCCCTTTTCCAAAGGACACAGGTAGGACTGGGGTGTCAGAAATGGCATTCCCTAGGCAGTTCATCCAAGCACAGAGGAGAAGAGGAACCCTGTGTCCCTCTGACTGACCCCACAGCATGGGCAGGACCAGCTGGGTTTTTTGTATTCTAAATTTTAAAATGAACTGAAGAACCTGAAAGGCAAGAAACAACACATGCATAAGGTTAGAGCCAGTCAACACACACACAGACAGACACACCCTCAGACACCCCTTCCTCAGCTTACACGCTGACTGCGGCCCTTACTAGAAACAGTCCCCCCTAAAGAAGATGCTTTAACATCTTCTTCCATCTGCTGCTCCTTGATGTGGAACAGTAGATCCTGGGAAAATTGGTAGCATCAGTGACCATAGGGATCAAAATCTGCCTCAGGGACCTGCAAGACAGCATGAGGCAGTCTGCAAGTAGCTGACAGATAGGAGTTATCCCCACACCAGGCCCATAAGCTTTCTACCCAAAAGCCCATAGACAAGAGATGAGAGTTTAAAACTGTTCAAACTAGCCATGACTGAATGTGCCAGGGCAGGGCAGCTCCAAGCATAAGCAGCACATGGACACACAGTGCATCAAATATAAGCAGAGATGACACGAAGACTTGAGATAACGCTTCAGAAGATAAATTCTTGAGACCAGGATGCTTTGAGGCAACGGAAGCTACAAAACTACTGCAGTGAGGAAGGTCTAGTACACTTCATATAGAAGTCCAAGGGAATGGCACATGAAAAAAAGATACTACCAAAACTGAGAAGGAAGATGGATAGGAACACCTTGTGTACTTCTTCTGGTCTCAAAAAGCAAAACCATAAAGATGCCAGAATAAGCCCGATCCAGGAAAGTATGCAAGTGCTCCTGCTGCCAATATGGCCCATAACGATGCCTGTAAAGCATTGAGACATCACAAAGCCCTATGACACTGAAGACAACGGACACAGACCACATAACATAGACATCAACTGAAACTGCCCAGCAATTTTACTTGATGGACCAAGATTCCTAGCGCAAGATGAGTCAGAGGCCAATGACGCCGAAGGAAAGAAGGCTCTATGGCAGTAGTACGGGACAGTGAAATGTAAACTCCTTATGAGAAGTTAGTGCCAAAGCTGGTAAGAGGATGCTCAAGAAGTGCAGTAGGCCTAGAGAAGGAGGCAACGACTGCCAGCTGATACAAAGGGATCCCTAGAGAATGATTCTGCCGCCAAAGGCTGAAGTGACATCACAAAACATGACCGACCAACAAATGGCCAAGATGCAAGGTGCCTGCGTGCTATGTTCAAAAGTGCTCCAAAGCGTGGCTACACTGAAGAGTAGGCAAACTTTAGACCGTGGCAATCATGCCAGACCTGAAGGCAGGCTCCTCAGGTGAAAAGATGGACAATGACATCGAGACTCAAAATCCAATGATGCGAAGCTCACAAGAACATGGAGATGGGTTGGAACTGCCCGGCCCGGCAAAGGCTCGAGTGATGCTGAAGAGAAACCCTCTCTCCCTTAACTCCAAGGGGCCCGGCCTACTACAGCCCTCTCCTCTAAGCTAACTTCAAATGGCCTCCTGTGATTCCAAAGGTTTTTGCCTTCTCCCAACCAACAGTCCCCACACTTAGCTCTCCAAAGACCAGCAGACAAAATCCATCCTCAACAGAAAAGAATGCTTCAGCACCGTGGATGTCAATACATGGCCCACAGCCCACTTGGGCAGCTACAAAAGATAGAGAATAATGACAAAATTCAGACTGTGATGACACATCCCAGAAGTGACCCCTTGCACAATGCCCCTCTCCCTCATAACTGCCGAGGCTCATCGCTCACCGGCCATTTCCAAACTTAGGCTCTGCACCTACTTGTAGTACCTAAGACAACAAAACAGAAACTGCGACTGTTGCCCTCCAGAAGAATAAATGCACGGGCTCCCTCTGCACCACTGGCCCAGGCTCACCTCAAATCTCCATCCGACTCCAGAGGTGGCCCGGACGATACCTGCAAAGCGAAAAGGGACACGCTTCGCATGCTGCCACGTACCTCTCACCTATCAGTCGCCCCACCTAAATGCCAACTCACCTGCTCGCCTCTGTCCCTTGGCATGCCCAGGGCAGCAGCAGCACCTGCAGAGAAGCAAAGCAAAAAAACATGCTGAGAGACTGAAACCACAGCCTCCCTGCTCCAACTGAAGTACACCACACCTATAGCTTAAGCTTGCACCCACCTGGCCTCCAGCATCCCAGGGCCGGGACCACCTAAAATGCATAAACAAAAACAGATGCTTAGAGCTGCACCAGAAACTGATACCCAAGCAGTAACAACTCATTCTGGCCACCAGTCACCGCTCACCTCGCTCCATCGACCTTGACCACTGATCTTCAGCATTACTTCCTACAAATAAAGATGAAGAACAAAGCTGTAACACAGGCACCATTTACACTTGCCCTGCAAAGACAAACGGTGACTGACCTTCCTGTGGGAACCACCTCACCTGGTATGGGGCACTCTGCCACAGATTCAATCCATCTGCATCTGAAAGAAAGTTATGACAAAAGTCAAAGTGCTGCATCAGAACTTAGCAGCTCCAGACATCTTGTGTCAATCTAGAAATACCATCTTGAGTCCAACTAATCCCTACATTACAAATGTCAAGTCCCTAGGACTTATCCTATTACACCTACACCCAGACTATGTAGCAGGGCAAAGCAGCCCCGGGCCAAACACACAGACACCTGTGACACAGGAGATGACAAACAAGGGGATGCAACAAGGAGAGGAAACTCTCAGCAAGAAGAATTACCAATGACATGACCTAGATGAGGCCGATGAGGCTCAAAGAGCTCTGGCAGAAAAAGACCCTAACAGAAGGACTTATGCCAAGAACCACAAAGATGGACGCCCGAGAATCGTACGGTTGGAATCCTCTACCTATCCTCGCATTCTCCCAAGTCCTAATCTGTTATAAGGGATTGTTGCAGTGCACAGCTGTCAATACAGCTCAGAACAAGACTGTAAAAGGTGTCTGACTCAATTGTGCTAAAGAGAGATGCGATTCCGATGCATGTCCGAGCCTGCAAGTCAAAGGTTCAAGGGTACCAGCGTCGGGCCAAGGAACGCAAAGGAGCTGCTAAGGATGATGCCCAGCATTTCCGATAAGCCCCTCAAAGGGGTAAGGCAAAAGACATGTGACACAAGATGCCCACAATAGAGACACAGAACACACAATAGACAAGTGACACAACACACACCGGGACTGCTCTGCCCTGCACACCTCAGCATTGTGATCAAAAGCGAGACTTGCCCTTTACGTGGCCTAAGGGCCCCTCTCGTGGACATCCCCATCTCCAAAGCTAATTCAAAAATCCCTCCCACCAAGTCCTGACCCAGCACCCCACTCTCATCCCCCTCCCTGAGGTGTAGCCCTCGACTTAGCTCTCAGATATCCAGGGATGCAAATCCTCATCAGGTGCAAAAGAAGGCCGCCTCATCATCTGGGAAGTTCCTGCCCTCAGAGGGCTCTTCTCTCTTAGTCTACTGCAATAAAGAAAACCAAACATCAGTGCCTGAACTCAGCAGCACATCAGCCAAAACCCAACAATTCCACTACTCACCGGCTCCTGAGAACGCCCCGGTCCTCGGCTCACACGCTGGGGCCGCACTCCGACGCCGCCGTCGCAGGGTATCCCTGGGTTAAGGGGAGACAAGGTGATGTGGCATTGCTGAAACTTGAGGGGACCCTCGCTCCTCCCTCCCTCCCCGACTCGCCACAACTCCTCAGCCATTGCCAAAAGCTGCCCAGATGGCACCTTCAAACAGAAAAGGTACAGGCTTCATTGCAGAGCCCTGTAATACTTCTGGAAGGCTCACAGGGGCAGCTCAAGGGTGATAAACTGGCTCCATCAGCTGGTCCATGAGGGGGTTCAGCCCCTGCAGGCATAATACAAGTGGGCCACCTAAAACACACAAATGGATGCTTAGACAATGCATGCTTTGAGCTGCCCCAGAATTTCGCACCCAAGCAATACCTGGTCACTGGTACTGGTCACTGCTTACCTCACTCACTTGACCTTGATTGCTGATATCCAGGTTTACTTCCTAAAAATAAAGAGAAAGAACAGCCCTGCAACATAACCAAAATGAAACACCACCCCTGAAAAGCTGAATGATGACCAACCTTCCCAGGGGAGAAGGGGCAAAACAAAATGGAAAGGCACATGCCGATGTAGCGTCCAAAAGTGTTGCATTGCCAAGGTAGGTTCCACCTGAAAGTGCTCGACTGTGACCTCTTTCTGCAAGGGTGTCTGTCATGTTGGAGTAGCGATTTGAATGCTGCAGACCACCTGTAAAACACAAAAAAAAAAAAAAATCAAAGGCTTATAGTTTCATCACTAATACAACAACTCCAGTAGCAGCCAGTTCTGTGCTTGAATCAATACTCATCCAGCTCATGGTCCCCCCGGTGCCAATACCCTGCTGTGCCAAGTGCCTCGCATCTTCAAAATGAAAATCCAAACAGTGAGGTAAACATAGAGCCCAAAGTCAGGCCGTAGCTTGGACTTCAGGCACTGACCCACCTCGTTGCTGTGCTCCTCTGTTCACATCAGGTTTACATGCTCTCCCTCTGCAAAAGAATTATTTGTCAAAGTTACCCAGCTTAGCCTTTCCCAAGTTCTCATTCCTCAAAGCAAACTGCCTAGGATCCCACAGCAGTGGGCCTTAGGACAAACTACTATGAAACTGCAAGACACCACTGCACCACTCCCACGTCTCCACTGAACACCACACAGACTGGCCACAGTCACTCCATCCGAGGCGTGGCTCAGGTGGCTGAGCAAAGCAAAAGGCTCCCTGTAAAGTCTCCTTTCTTCTCCACCTATCCCCCCACCAGGACTACTCTACAGGGCAGAGCAATTCCAGGCTAGACACAAACTCAAACAACACATTATACTACAAGCAGCGTGATATGAAGATGATAAAAAAACCTCTCGGCAAGAAGAACGATGGCAAGGACAGAGATGACGCCAAAAGAAACAACCAATAGTATGGCATTGGTGGATGAAGGGGGCTCTAAGGAGCAGAAGAAAAGACTGGAACAGTGACCTGTTCTAAGAACTGTCAGTCACAATGATCAAGATGGCTGTGAGAGACAAGGCCACATTTAGAATGCTCCCATATCCTGACAATCTTACAAGCCCCAGGACATTACAGCTCACGGCTGGAAAGGATGGATGGCAGTACAGCCGGGAACAAGGCCTCCAAAGAGATCCGACTCAATGCTTTCAAGATGTGATTCCAAGATGTGGCCAAGCCCACTGGTAAAAGAACAAGTGATATTGGCATCCTACCAAGAAGTACGAAAGTTCAAGAAGCTAGAGATGATGGCCAATGCTTATGACAAGCCCCTTAAGGATAAAAGGCAGAGAGATCTGATCCAAGGGAAGCCAAAGACACAGAACACACACCGGACAAGACAACACACACTGGAACTGCTCTGCGCTGCACACCCTACAGTTGCAGTCAAAAGTAGGGCTACTCCCTTTAGCTTACCTAAGAAGGCCCTTGGAGAGCATCCCTTTCCCCTACACTACTTTTTAAATCTCTCCCAGCAATTTCCAACCCACTATCCTGCTATCATCCCTTCTCCGGGCCCCAGCCCCCAACTTAGCTTTCAGATGACCAGTGATGTGAATCCACACTGGATGCAAAGGAGTCCACCTCAGCCATCTCCAAAGGCACTGGGATCCCCAGGTTGGCCTCTTAGTCAGCTGTGACAAAGAAAACCAAAATCAATGCACCAGTGTAGTGGCATACAAGCCAAATCCCAACAAGTCAGCTGCTAACTGGGACCCTGCTCCCGCTCCCACTCATACTTGCAGTCTTTAACTTACCTATCAGAAGCCTCCATCTCCAATGTCATCTCTGACCCAGGGTAGCTCCCTCTTGCAGCACAATGAATCTGCTGAACAAATTTGAAGTGTCATACTTGACACAATCTGGAATTTCAGCAAGTTGCAATGCTTCTAAGAAAAACAAGGGGAAAAAAAAATTACAAAAAGTACCAAGCACCTTATCAACCCTGAACACTCAATCCAAAAATCATGAACTACGGACTCAATGCTATCTTCTTTACAGTGTCTTCAAAGCCTCTATTGCTTTAGATGCCAAAAATACCTGCTGAAAGAAAGCTGAAAAAACCCGAAAGACCCCCCCCCCCCTTCATGGAAATAAGAAGACACCCTCACCCCCACTAACCCCACAACAGGAATGGGCCTCTTTTACCCTGGGCTGGGGTTAATATACCCCTGGCCGGGCCCGCCTCTCTTTCCCACCATGCCCGGGGAAAAGGGAGGAGGCAATTTTACCATAAGGGATAAAAGCACTGGGAGGAGCTGCAGCTGTTTGGCTGCTCTGCCTTAAATTCCAGGTGAGTGAAGGGCTCTGTAGATGCCTTCTGTTTTACTACAGCTGCATCCACTGAAAGGGTAAAAACACTCCTTGTTTTGGCAGCGTAGACAGATGAGTTGCATTCTTCCTTGTTAAGTTCTGTAATTGTTCATTAGTGACTATTGAGTCACAGGAATATGGAGGGTGGAGAAGAATAGTAGTAATATACATGGTGCAACTCCTGTTGGGGTCTCTAATTAGGGATGTATTCATTATAAATAAAACTGAAAAAATAATGGGCTCTCTGGCAGCAGGAGGGTTTTGTGAGTGCTGGGCTCGCTCCCTTGTGAGAGATTGGGTACCACTACCCAGCTAGAAGTGCCCTGAGGTACAGATTTAAATTCTTAAAATGCTGAAAAAGGGGGAGCTTCTTTCAATTGAACCCCTTCAAATGAGAGACTAGGGAGTGTTTGTCTCTACTTAAATAGATGCCATAGCAATAAATGGGTTCTCTCCTCTGAATCCCCGAAAATACTGGAAAAAGAGGGGTTTTCCTTACTTCAGGTCTCTCCAGTGATGGAAAAAGGGGGATTTCTCCCTCAATTCAAACCCTTATAAAGGAGGGACAACCGGGTTTTTCCCTCAATTTAAACCTTGGGATGATGAAAATGGGGGAGTTATGCTTAATTCAAACCAATAAAACAGCATTGTCAAGGTTTTCCCCTTCTATTTAAACTGGAGAATAATGGAAAATGGGGATTCCCTGTCAAGTGATACCCCTAAGAGAATGGAAAAGGCAGGGTTTCCTTCAACTGATACCCTTAAAATTGCAGAGGAAGGGGATTCCCCCTCAATTTCAACACAGACAATTATGGAAAAGGACGTTTTTTCCCTCTGTTTAAATCCCTTTTCTCCTCATAACCCCCCTTTTTTTCTGGGGGCACTGGGGAAGAGCTGCCAAGATGAAAGGGGAAAGTGGAATGTTTCCCTGGGACCCCACATGCTGCCCTGCCTGCTCAGGTGCTGCCCCTTGGCACGAGGGGTTTTCCCTGGGCATTTTCTGGGAGCAGTGCTCTGTGCCCAGGTGCCTCCGGCTGCTCCCCAGCTCCTGCCGGATGCTCTGACCATTGTCCCTGGAGGGACACTCGGGATGCCCCCATTGCCCCTCTGGACCAGCAGCTCCCTGCACAGCTGTGCCCGGGGAACCCTCGGAGAGCGGCCTCTGGCAGGAGCCGCCCCCTCCTCATCCTGGCCGCTCACACCTGGGGCTGCTGCGCCTTGGAGCAGGGGCTGAGGAGGAGAAAGGTCCTGCTGGTCCTTCCCTGCCCTGCACAGCCCTTGGTGTGCCCCTGAAACACCGGGGTGCCGGGCTTTCCTTGCTGTGGGAGACTGGGTGGTTCTTTGATCCCAGACTCTGCTCTTCCCCGGGCACGGCACATGGACAGGGGGCAGAGATGGGCCCTCAGAGGAGCGGGGGCTGCTCCTCGCTCTCGGGGCGCCGCGGGCGCTGTGCAGCCTTCCCCTTTTACTTCCCAGTTCCTCATTTTGTGCCTCCTTTTCCCTTGGGGATGCGCCCGGGCCGCATTCCAGCGGCCGCCACGGCAACAGCACCTGCGGGCGGCGGGGTGGGCGGGGTTTTATCCACTGAAAACACACATTGTCATTAAAATCTGTTTCCTATCTAATACACAAAAATCACTTTCCTAGAAGGAATTTCCATGCATTCACCTCCTCCTGGAAGTCTTTTGATGGTCCTGCAGATTCATTAAGAGGGGTCCCTGCTGGTCATATTCACTGAATGCTTCAGTATTAAAGGTGACCTTGCCTTGAGCTATTTTTCTGGGCGTGCACTGTTGCTTCTTGTGACAGAACTGCCCCAGAACCACTGCAGGCCTCCTGATCTGTTCCAGCACCGGCTCCAGCCTCAATTTCTTGCCCTGTGTGCACACATTTAAATCCTTTAATCTTTTTCACTACTTGGTCTTTCAGCAACATCGGGGAGCTGAAAATGTTTATTCTCTATGTTATTTCTCAATCCCCTGCTGAACAGCCCAACCCTCCCTCCTCCCTCTCCCACCCCACCATTCCCACCACCCTGCTCCCCTGCACATCTCACTTCTCTCCACCAAACCCTTCCCGCTGCAGGGAGCTGCTGAGGAGCCGCTTGGTCCATCCCTGGATTCTCCAAGCACTGACTGCCCATCCACTCTGACCACAGCCGGGGCCACATCCCACCGCCTGCCCAGCATCCATCCATGGTGGTGAGCTCCGTGTCCCCACCTTCTGCCTCACCCACCAAAGGAGATGATCCATGTGAAATAGATGTCACCGACATGGCCATACACAGTGTGACACTGCTCATCTGTCTCTGTGCGCTGGCCGGGAACGGGGCTCTTCTGCCTCCTCAGATGGAAAGGGCGTACTGCCGGCATCTTTAGCCTGGCTGTCACTGACTTCATCTTCCTCCTCATTGCGGTCCCCTCTGCCCTGCTCTTCCTGCTGGAAGATGTGTCCTGCTCTCCTGTCATGCCCCTGATGTACGTGAGATTCCTTTACCTGGTGTCAGCGTTCTCCTGCTACTTACTGGGTGCTCTTCTGGATGACAGCCATCAGTGCCAAAAAGGACATGGAAAAGCTCTGCAAGCTCTGCTGCCGCTGTGACCTTCCCAATCCCATGATGTGGGTGCTGTGGGGTGCTCAATGCTTGACCTTCTTCGTTCCCATCATTCTCATTCCCACAGTGGCTTCCCTGTGCCCGTCACACGAGCAGGAGCACTGCCGGGTGGCTCTCATCTCCATGTTCTCCGTTACCCTGCTCCTCTTTGCTGCACCCGTGGTCATTACCCGCATAATAATCAACATGTTCCGCTGGGTCCCGGTGTTTCCCGGTCTGTCCCGCGGGGAGGCGGGGCCTGACCCGCGCCACGCCCCCTACGCGCGCGCTCCGCCGGGGTCACGTGGTTCCCCGCGCGTCACGTAATCGGGGCGGGGGCCGCCGGGAAGCGCCAGGCGGGACCGGGCCGGGATCGGGGTCGGGATCGGGATCGGGATCGGGATCGGGATCGGGATCGGGATCGGGATCGGGGTTGGGACCGGGCCCAGCGCAGCCCCGGCCAAGCCGCAGCCCTGCCCGAGCCCTGCGAGCCGCCAGCCCGGCGCCGGCCCGCCATGGACCGCCGGGACGCCTCCGGATCGGCCGCCCGCTTGGCAGCTGCCCTCCCCTCCCTCCCCCGGGCCGCGCCCCCCGGCGCTTCGTGACTCGCCGGCGGCTCCTCGGCTCCTCCATCGTTCGCCGGTGGCGGCAGCCAAGAGATAGTCCGGGCCTAGCGGAGCGGCCAGCGCAGGTGAGCACGGCCGGGCCTGGCCTCCCGCCGGCGCCGGGGCCACGCCGTCCCCGCCCCGGGCACTCCCGGGACATCCCGGCCGCCCCCTGGGCGGCAGCGGCGGGCCCGAGGGCGGCATCGGCCGCTGCGGGCGCAGCTCCCGCCGGGACCCGCAGCTTTCCCCGCGCTCGCGCCCCGCGGTGGGGGACACCCCGGGAGGGCGGGGGTCCCTCCCCGGGCAGCGCAACCCGGGGCATTCCCTGGAACGGGGACTCGGGGCCGGCGGGGCCGCTGTGCTGCCCTCCCCGCTGATGGGTTGAATCCTGTTCCGGTCATTGGCTTTGTCAGGGCTTTGTTCCTTCCCCTTTGCTCTCCCGGTTTGGCGCCGGAGCCGCTCCGGGATGGAGCGGGCCGGCACCGGCACGGGCTGCGGGGCTCTGGGGGCGGCCAGCGGCTCTGGGCGGCTTCGCGGGGCTGCCGTGCTCGGGGAATTGACTTCGGGCGGCTGCTGCCGAAGGTGAAGGAGGGAAGAGTCGCGGGTCCGGACACAATCCCGTCCCGGAGTGAGCGGGCGGCTGTTACGTAAAGCCTCATCCTTGGGGGGGTTGTGTTGGACTTTGTAAAAGTCGTTTAACGTTCCTGGGCTCTGGGCTGACTTTTTTCCTTTTTTGCCATTTTTCAATGAGCAAAACGAAGCGAGAAAGTGTTGAGAGGTGTAAGCCAGGTATCCGGTGCATTCAGTGCTGTGCCTGTGATTCTCTTCGGGAGATGAGCAAGTGGTTCAGTGGATTTTGGGGGAGAACTGAGTGCTTGTGCCAAAGCTCGCTCACAGCCTGGGCAGATGCTGTACAGTGGAAAGGGAAAAGGGGCAGGTGTGGGACCCACTCCCCCCCCCCCCCAGCTCATCTCTCGCCTTATTACGGCCTTGTTTGGTCATTTTCTCAGGAGTGCCGGTGCTTTGAAGCATTCCTGTGTTCCCAGTGCTGGCAGCCAGGTGCCCACCTGCCCCTGTGGGACTGCCCAGGCCCTTCGTCAGTGCCACTCTTTGGAATGAACTGCTTCTGCTGGGGCCTGTGTGTTCATTTGTCACCTGGGCTCCCTCCCAGCTACTGAACTCCTCTCAGGTGTATTCCTAGTTCCTGACATTCCTTTAAAACTACCGAATTCTTCTCTCAGGTCCCTGGCAAATGGGGCTTTGCAGCCTGGGGGAGTTACTGCAAAACGGGGTCTAGTGAAGTGCTCTGCAGGAGTGGTTGTGCACCTGAATGGTCATTTAATTGTCTCCTCTAATGAGGGAAACGTGATTAAACTCCCGGCGCTGTGCTGCTGTTGTGTGTCAGCCTCGAGGTGTGAGACAGTCCCGGTGTCACACTGGAGTTGCTTAGTGGCTGTGCTGAGACTGGGACAGGTCTTGTTGGTCAGGAGCAAAAGGGAAAATTTATCTTTTGGCTTGCTTAATATCTTGGCTTTATTAATGTATCAATGTCAATTGTTGTCATTTGCTGCCTTCTGCACAGTGTGTTTGCAGCTCTGTGTGAGAGCAGGCTCTCCCCTGTTTGGGATTGAGACAATCCTGGAATATCCTGAGCTGGAAGGGACCCACAGGGATCACCCAGTCCCACCCCCGTCCCTGCCCAGACCCCCCAACAACCCCAGCCTGGGCATCCCTGGCATCGCTGTCCAAACGCTCCTGGAGCTCTGGCAGTCTCGGGGCCATGCCCATTCCCTGGGGAGCCTGGGCAGTGCCCAGCAGCCTCTGGGGGAAGAGCCTTTCCCTGATCTCAGCGTGAGCCTGCCCTGGCCCAGCTCCAGCTGCTCCCTGGGTCCTGTCTGTGTCCCAGGGAGCGGAGATCAGAGCTGTAGCCCCCGATGTGTTCTGACCTCACACTTCTCTACCAGAACAAACCCAGTACCCTCAGCAGCTCTTTCATGGTCCTTCCACACCCTTCCCCATCCCCATGTCCCTTCTTTGGATGCTGTCAGCTTTTTATCTTTTTTATATTGTGGCGCCCAAAAGTGCCCCCAGGACTCCAGTACAGTTTAACAGCAATGAAAGAAAACAGTAGATTTCAACTTTGATCTCAAAAGCTGTCTCAGGCCCCTGATACTGCCTCGAAATGTCTTTGCAGTTCTTGCTTTATGACTTGTGTCAAACATGGAGAGAGTGAGACTGAGCCCCTGGGGTCAGGTTCTGTGTGAGAAGCCACACAGCAAGCCAGAAATCTTTGCTCCAGATCACCAGAAATTTACAGTATTGAGGACGGAAATACTGAGAGTTGAGTCTTGGGAGCTGAGCCAGGAAAGCAGCACCTCTGCCATGGGCAGATTTGGCACGTGGAGAGAGCTCGAGCAGCTTGCAAGAGGTCCCAGCAATGTGTGTGTGGAGCTGGGAGGAGCATGAGTTGCAGTGTCGTGTTTGGAGTCCCCCTGGGTGAGGATGTAGGAATAGACTGGAGTTTTTGGTGACTGAGGTTTCTTTTCTGTTTTTGGCCACATCATTTCAGTTTGTTACTCGCCTGTGGTTTGTTCTACAGGCCTGTTTCCTTTCTCTCCTACTATGGTGTCACAGTTATCTTCAGCAGAGGCTCAGCAATAACTAAACTTGAGCTTAGATACTTAAACTTCAGTTCAGAGTAGATACACGGCAGAAATCCTTCCGTGTGAGGGTGGGCAGGCCCTGGCACAGGGTGCCCAGAGCAGCTGTGGCTGCCCCTGGATCCCTGGCAGTGTCCAAGGCCAGGCTGGACACTGGGGCTTGGAGCAGCCTGGGACAGTGGAAGGTGTCCCTGCCCTTGGCAGGGGTGGCACTGGATGGGCTTTAAGGTCCCTTCCCACCAAGGCCTCGTCTTCCTTTGCCTTCAGTGTCTGCCTCAGAGTTTGTACCCAAACCAAAGTGAGGTTGGTGTCACCTTCTCTAAACTGGGAGAACAGATCACTCCAAGCTGTGGGGAGATGGAGAGGCTGTAGGATGGAGAGGGTGCAGCCCTGCAGACGCCGAGCTGTGGGGTTGCTGCTTTTCCTCGTTGTTGCTGCGGACACAGCTCAAGGTGGGTCTGAGAGAGACAAACTCTGCTTTTGGGGGTTTGTGTTGATGAGGAGGGGAGGGGAGGTCACTGCTCTGCTTCTTGTAACTGCTGTGGCAGAGCCAGGAGCCCAAGGCAGGACAAGGGCAAAGCAAACCTCTCCGAGCTCTTGGGTTCTCTTCATTCCCAGATATTCTGATTCCTGCCCAAGTCCAAGTTCATTGTGCTGTGCAGGATGCGAGTTTAATCAGGTTTTAGTGCTGGTTTAGCTGAGTGTTTCTAGGGCTTGAGGATGAAGCCAAATGCTCTGCATTGAGAAAGTGATGGATGTTCAGCACAAGATTCTCTTCAGGAACTGGCACGAAAAGTGCTTGCTGAAGCCGAGGGAGGAGCAATTCACAGCTTGGCTGGAAGAGGGAGAAGTGCTCACTGCTGGTCTGTCACTTCATCCTCATGAGTGAGTGTGGGAGCTCCCGAGATCAGCCAGGCTGCAATTTCAGATAGTTTAGATGGGCTGGCCTTGAAAAATTCATATTTTGGTGCCTGGAACAAAAGCTGAAGGTGGCAGGAAGTGGCAGCAGTAGCAGGGAACTGAAGTGACACCACCCTGAGCTCAGAACTAATTTTGGTTGTGACCTTGAGCAGTCCCTGGGCCACACCAGAGCTTTTTGTGTCACCTGCTTTGGGAGGTTCTTCCTTGCCCGTGGAGAAGTTGGGTCTGGCACAGGTCTGCTGTGGAGCACCTGTGCCACCACCTTTAAAGAGCCACACTGGAGGTGTCAGTGAGCCCCTCAGTGCCTGCCCAGCCTAGAGCAGGGCTGGGAGGGCAGGGGGCTCAGGGAGTGCTCATTCCTGGTGGTGTTGGAGCTCTGAGCCCAGCCCTGAGCTGGGTTTGTGGCTCTGAGGGCACGGGGAGTGTCCGGAGCAGGCCTGGCCTGGGCAGAGTAGGAACTCCTGGAGTAACTCCTGAGTAAGCCACACCTTCCACGCGAGAGGGAGGCACTCCCAGAGTCAGGTGCTGTCTCCTCAGAGGTGCTTTGGGGTTTAATTCTGTTCTCACTGTGACTCCTCTCACCTGGGAGCCCTGTGGTTACCTCCAGAGGGTCTGAGGCCTTAGGGATGTAAATATGGACAGGAGGGGTTGGAATCTGCCTATCAGGGAATCTTCCCCTTGCCCAGAGGAGAGTGTGCAGAACTCTTCTGTGTGATGATAATGTTTTCATACTTTAGGTGTGAAAATAAAAAATGGGAGAAATCTCGTTTTTCTGGCAGCACGCAAAGAACTTTCTTCTGTGTCACCACTAAAACTCTGTGAGGGGATGAATACCTGGGAATCTGAAAGAGACATAGCTGGAAAGCATCAATATGAATGGATTTTTCTGCTTCTTTTTGCACTTGAAAGAAAGGTGAAAGTTACAGGCTGAGTCAAGCTTTTACCCTTTATTTCAATCAATTCAGTTATTGCTAAATATGGCTACACACAGGTAGCCCAGGTGACAGAGCTGCCTCCAGCTGCTCCTTGGCCCCAGTGTCCCACGCGGGATGCTTGAGTTATCCACTGAGAGCCCCCTTGAGACTGGAGCACAGGTAAATCTGCCTGTCTGAAGGGCAGGATTGTGTCCTAAGTCCCTCCTCATTTCTTCCTTTCCTCAGGCCCCAGCTGTGGCTGGGCCCACCATTGTGGCTTGGGTGGCAGTGGCACATTGGAAAGGCCTGGGGGTGCCAGCTGGGGTGAGAGCTCGGGGTGCCAGCCCAGGCTCCACCAGCACTTGGCCCACACTGGGGCACAAATTGAGAGATGAACTCTTGGAAGCTTGTCCTGAGGAGGATGAATGGTACCTGCTGGTGAAATTCGGTGCTTTCATGGAGCTGTGATAAACCCCAAAGTCTTAGACTGCCAACCTACAGCCTCTGCACCGTCACATTCCCCAGTTGCATTTTGTATTGGAATTTTACCTGCTCCCACCTGCGTCCTCCTGCTGGCAGTGCCAGCAGCCCACGTGCTGCCTCTCCTGAGAGCAAGTTCCTGCCTGTTTCCTCTCCCAGCCCCAGCTCTTGCTTCCCTCTGGCAGAGGCAGCTTTAGGTGCAATATCCTGATGTTTCTGTGAGTGGGTTTTGGAATAAACCTACACACGGGATGTCCATGGGTTGCTGCTATGGATTCTGTGAAAGGTGATCAGGAAAAGCAAGTTCAGAGTTACTCAGGGGATCCTCTGATTCCTGCCCATCTCACGGAGCTGCTCAGGGTGAAACTACTACTCCCATGCTTTTTATTTTGCTCCTCTTAGTGCTGGTTTTTCCCCAGGTAAGTCAGTGCTGGAGCAGCCCTTGTGGGTTTATCTGTGATGAGCAGTGGTTGTGTCTGCACACGGAGATAGCAGATTCCAGCTGTAGTGTGCAAACGTTGGTGCTTTGTGCCTTAGTGCACAGCCACATTTGTCAGCTGACAGGGCTGATGCGATGAGAAAACCTCGCACTCTCCAATAACCTGAGCACAGGCACTTCCTGCGTTGTTACATTTAACCAAAGCTCTGATAAAAAATACTACATTAATTTTTCTAATGGAGACCAGATTCCGCATTATCATCATTTACGTTTTTGGATAGTCTTTGATTGACTCTGGTGGGAAGGGAGGTGAATCAGTATCTTGTACTTTAGGGAAAGATCTAGGGGAGAATTGAATTGTACTTCCTTGGAATTCACATCACACGCCCTTAGTCGGAGATGTTGATCTTGAGAACAACAAGCAGAGAACAGCCCAGGAAGGGCTGAACATGACAAAACAGTGCAGAGCATAAAGAAATCCTCTTTGCTGTGTTCATCATTCTGTCTTCATCTTGGATTGTTTCCACCCTTCTCCTTCACCTGGAAGTCACAAGCATCCTGCAGTGGCAGGTACTCTGGGTTCTTCTGCCAGGAGTAGTCTAAGAACAGCTTTTGCTGGGAGCAGCTCTGACCTTGCTGAAATCACTGCTGAAGCCTCCCCTGACTCTTGCAGTGCCAGAATTTCAGGGTGCCAGTGGTGAGGCAGGGACTGAGCCTGGTTCATTGTCCCCAGAGCTCGGGTAGTACAGGACAGTCAGGCCAGTAAAGCCCCTGCTCAGGGCTGGGAACGAGATCCTGGCCGGCTTTCCCTCTCTGCCCCTCTCTGCAGTCCTGCTGGGCTATGTCATGCTACTATGTTACAGCATTGTTCCATGTCTTTTTTTTTTTTTTGGAAGTAATGCCGGATATTGGCAGTCAGGGGCGATGGAGCGAGGTGAGCAGTGACCAGTGGACAGAATGAGTTGTTACAGCCTCGGTCTCAATGTTTGGAGCAGCTCTAAGCATCCGTTGTTGTTTGTGTGTTTTAGGTGGTCCACTTGCAGGATGTCCTGGCCCTGGATGCTGGAGGGTGCAAGCCTAAGGTATAGGTGTGGTGTACTTCAGTCAGAGCAGGGAGGCTGTGGTTTCACAGTCTCTCAGCATGTTTTGTGTGTTTTTGCTTTGCTTCTCTGCAGGTGCTGCTGCTGCCCTGGGCGTGCCAAGGGCCAGAGGCGAGCAGGTGAGTTGGCATTTAGGTGGGGTGGCTGATAGGCCAGCGGTCTATGGCAGCGTGCTGAGCGTGTCCCTTTTCATTGTGCAGGTTTGTCCTGGCCACCTCCAGAGTCAGATCAGGATTTGAGGTGAGCCGGGGCAGTGGTGTGGAGTAGCCCGGGGATGCTCTTCTGGAGGGCAACAGTGACGTTTTCTGTTTTGTTGTCTTAGGTACCGTGAGCAGGTGTGGAGCTGAAATTTGGAGAGAGCAGGTAAGCGCTGAGCCTCGGCAGTTTCGAGGGAGGGGGCCTTGCGGAAGGGGTCTCTTTTGGCGTGTGTTGTCAGAGGCTGAATTTTCTCCTTGTTCTCCGTCTTTCGCAGCTGCCAAAGCGGACCGTGGGGAACGTGTTGACATCTGAGGTGCTGATGCATTTTTTCTGCCAAGGATGGATTTTGTCCGTTTGTCTTCAGAAAGCTAAGTGTTGGAAGCGGTGGTTGGGAGAAGGGAAAGGCCTTTGGAGTTCCAGGAGGCAATTGGAAGTTAGCTTAGAGGAGAGGGCTGTTGTGGGAGGGCCCCTTGGAAGTAAAGGGAGAGGGTTTCTCCTCAGCATCACCCGAGCCTTTGCTGGGCAGGGCAGTTCCCACCCATCTCTGTCATCGGCCTTTGAGTCTCGACATCATCGTGGATCTTTTTGCCCGAGGAGCTCGCCTTTGGGTCTGGCACGATCGCCACGGTCTCCATTTCACCTACTCGCTGGCATAGCCACCCGCGGGCATCTTGGCCACTTGCTGGATGGTCAAAGGTAAGGGATCAAAGGTCGGGTTGTCAAGGAATGGGTCAAGGGGTCAAAGGTCAGGGGGTAAAAGGTCAAGGCTCGGGCTCAGGATTAGAGGTTCCAGCATGATTTTCCGTGGTGGTTCCCAGTGTGGGGACACGGGGTGTGGGGTCAGTGGCGCCGGGGGCGGGCAGGAGCCCCGTGGGCAGTGGCCGGCAGCGGCGGGGACGCCTCCGTACGGTCGCGCCCCTCCAGTGCCAGCAGAAGCCCCCCTGCGCCGTGCGGTGCCCGGCCCCACTCCTTGCCCTCCCCGCCGCTGCCTTCCCGCACTCCCACCGCACCCCCTGCTCCCCTCCAGCCCAGGGAAATGCAGGAAAACACAAAATCATCGAGGTGGAACAGTCACCGGAGCTGCCCGAGCCATCCCCCCGCCTGAAGGCAACAGCTGCCCAGAGCCAGGGGCACCCAGCAGGATGCAGCTCCCCTTTCCCAGGAGCTGGAGGCAGGGGGAGCAGGGAGAATTTCAGCTCCCAGCAGCTCTCTGTGAGTGCTGGATGGACTCTGGGCTGAGCCAGGTGGGAGGTGTGGGTGGTGTTCATGTCCCCAGGAGCTGCTCAAATCCACCTTAAACTCCTGGAATGGTCTGTGCTGGCAAGAACCTTACAGACCATCCTGTTCAGCCCCTTGCCATGGTCAGGGACACCTTCCTGGGGTGTCTGTGCCAGAGTGGTGGAATGGGCAGGACTTTCTCCCTGAGCCCAGTCCCGGGCAAGATTGGGGTTCCCATGGGAAGAAGCCTGTGAGCTGCATTTCTGGAGCTGGGAGCCTCCATGCCCGGGAGTATTTCCAGTACTGCTCTTTGGCTTTTTCCATAACTGGGCATGATGTTTCTCCCCAGAGCAAGGTGGTTTTCCCTGGATTGTTGGGGTAAGACACTGGCTGTTTGACAGCTCTGTTGTCTCTTTGTCCTGAATGGAAGAGTGAGGAACGGGGGATGCTCCCGACTGTCCCAGGGATGTGGGAACAGCCCAGTTCCAGTGAGGAATGTGACGCCCAGCTCGTGGCGTGTGCCCTGAGATGGTCTTTGCTGTTGTTTTGTCCTTAGAGCCTGTTGGAGTGCTGGCCTGGATTTGGGAGGAGCCAAGTAGCCTGGAGCAGTGAGGTTTTTCCTGTCAGAAATCCATGCTGGGGATGTTTTCCCTGGCTGTCCCAAGGGGAAGGAACAGCTCTGGAGTTTTTGCAGCCACAGGCTGGGGATGCATCCCCTGAAAACCAGTTCAGGATCGTTCATCTGACTCTGTCCCTGACCTGTGGCTTCCAGGGAGCCTTCTGGTCTTCTGGATATTCCCAGGAGAGGATATTCCACCACCTGACTTTTAAGCCAGGAATTCCAAACCCAGTAAGTCGGTCACATTCTATGGGAGCTGCCCCAATGGTGGGATGGCAGAGGGCACACCCCACGCTGCTGTTTGGGACATTCCTGACTGGAACGGGAGCCAGCTGGGCATTTTGGAGCACTGAGGCCACCAGGGCAGCCTTGAGTGGCATTCCCAGGCAATGCTGAGGCATCCCATGCCTGTGGCAACACATGCCTGATGTGGAGCAGAGAGAGGAAGGGAGAAATTCTGAGTTGATGGGAGGAATGGAATTGGGCTTTCCAGAATGGAATTGGTATAGGTGCTGATGGTATCATGGAATCATGGGGTGGCTTGGAAGGGACACAAAGACCCTCTGGGCTCTGTTATCCCATCCCGTGGCAAAGAACACGTCCAAAACTGCCTCCTCACCCCCATGGAATGGCAGTGGGTGTTGGGAGCTCTGGCTGGAGCACCTGGAGACCAGGTAAGAATAGCAGTGGCATTGTTTTGGCTGCTGCTGGATGTGGTTTTCTCTTGTCAAGATGTTCCTCTGATTGATGTTTTCACAGTAGCTTGCTAGGCCTCATTTGAGGATAATTCCAAGAATTTGGAAGTCGTTGGAAAAGAATGAGGAAAAAAGGTGAACCTGATCCATTTCTAGTAATTCTGAACTTCTCTTGCAGCACCGTTCCAGGGGAAAGCTGGTGAAAGGATAAAGATGCAGAGGAACAAGTGTTGTAAACCCCCCTGCTTCCCTGACAAAGCAAACCTTTCTGCAATCCCAGTAAATCTCTTGGAGAAACTGTGGGATCATAAGGTTTCCTAGGAAAGGAAAACTAAGGACAGAGATGAGGAAATAGGCTTCCAATTAACAATGATTTGATGGAGGTAGGAATGATTCCTGTATGTTTGATGCACCCCTTTTTATTCCTGGGATAATTTTAAATGATTTCTTTAAAAAATCATTTCGATTTGGGAATTCAGATTAGAGAGGAAACGATGCAAAATAAATGCAGGGAGAGATCACAGAATCATCCTGGAATGGCAGAATAGTTTGGGTGGGAAGGGACCTTAAGGATCACCTCATTCCATCCACAGGGTGCTCCAAGCTGCGGCCAGCCTGGCCTTGAACACTTCCAGGGATGGGGCAGCCACGATTTCCCTGGGTTTACGGGCACAAGAGGAAATTTCCAGCAGGAACTGAGGGGTTTCCTTTGCTCTGCCTGGCCCTAGCAGGGCTTTGGGAGGCAGAGGGTGTGGGAACAGGAGCTTTGTCCACTGCCTTGGGGGAGTCTCTGATGTCCCAAAACCCAGCAGAGCAAGTGGTTGTGGTTTAACATCCCGTTCAAAGGAGATGCCAGGCCAGGAACGGGAATGGACTGCAGAGCAGGGATGGTGGCCAGCAGAGGGGTGAGTGTCCAGGGGGTCCCAGCAGTCCATCCCTGCTGCCCAGGTTTGGGATGAGCAGGCTGGTGAGTGTCCCTGTGCTTGCTCTGCAGGATGAGGAAGCCAGGCCTGCTGAGGAGGAAGATGAGGAAGTGTGTGAGGATGGAGACAGCGGCCACCAAAGGCTGGGGAAGGCACAGATCCAGGTAGGAGACGTTGCCTTGCGAGGAGAGGGACTTGTCTGTCCCGTTGGAATTTGGGGCGTGAGGCCAGTGGAACAAAGGCTTTGATTCCATTTTCTTGCTCGGGTTTTCACGTGCCTTAAGAGAGCTTTGTGAAAATGTCATTATCCCTGATTGAGTCTCTGAAAAACAGGGATTGAAGCTTTCAGAAGGGGCCCAACCCTGCCTGCATGTATCCAAGTGCAGCCCCCACTCCCTGTTTTTGTGTACAGCTGGGATGAGACCTCAGCTGCTGTTACTTGCCAGCTCACAAGTTGTGTAGCTCAGAGCCTCAGCCATGAAGGGCCAGGCTGTGTTTAAAACAGCCCAAGGTGCCAGAGAGCTGGAGTCATTTCCTAGCAGGTAACTTGACTTGGAAGCTGCATTCTAAAATTTGTCCACATTTAATTGATGTCCCACATGGAGACACCTAAAGAAGCAGAGGTGGGGTGTTCCTAAGAAAAGAGCATCTAAATTCTTTGGTGGTAGAGGGCTTAAAGTCTGAGTGGAGGTGCCTTTAGGACACTTCCATTCCAGTATCTGAATGGAATTTAAATGAGGTAGCCAAATCCTGACAAGCTTGTATGAACTCCAAAGCCTCTGCAAGTGGTTTACAGCCAGGGAAGGAGATAAGAGTCTGGAGTCTCTCCCCAAAACCTGGCTGCTGGTTTCTTTGGCCAGGCATAGGAATAATTGCGTATTCCCTGGGGCTCTCCTTATGGGGAGAGGTTTACTTATGTGCCCTGGGTTTATTCAGTGCATCTTCAAAGTGATGGAAACTGATTGCATTGAAATGCCAGGGGTGCCAAATGTTTTCCCCAGCCAGAGCTCGGAGCCAGCCCAGTGGGAAGGGGTTTAGTGGCCATTTTCCCGCTCCCTCGGGGCAGCAGCACTGGAGCACTCGCAGCCACCCGTGCCCGAGGTGCCGAGTACTGGCAGGAGGCAAAGCCAGGGACTGGGCAGGAGGAGCTTGCAGTGCTCCTGGAATCGCAGAGCTGGAGCTGTGGGTTAGACCTCCCAGGAGCTGCTGCCTCACTCAAACCTTGTTTAAAGCTCAGCATCCCTCCTGCTCCCTTGGAATGATTGTTGCTTCTGTTGTTGCTCTTTCCCGATCCATTATGATTATTATTGTAAATTCCCACTCCATTTCTTCCATAGCCCTTTGCTTCCCAGAGGTGGTGCTTTAGGCAAGCCCCTCCAGCCTGGGAAGGGGCTTTTGGCTCCAGACTCAGTCCCAGTCCCCATGAGCAGCTGGAGCTGTGCTGTCCCCAGCAGGTGCCTTTCCTTCCTTCCCTGCTGCACTTTGGCTTTTTGAGGGCTCTCTAGGGGGCTGAGGGGGAAGTTCTTTGTCATTCCAGGGCAGCATAAGCCCTGATCCCACTAAAAGCAGGAGGAATCATTCCATCCTTGGTTTTGGATACACCTTTGGTGTTTTCTCTCTTTTGCTGACATTGTGTGGTGAAGCAGCAGCTCCCTGGAATAATTTTTAGTTGTAAAACAATGAATTCCCTGCTGGAATCCCAGTCCCAGCCCCCCAGATCAAGGTGCAGTTTAAGGCCTTACACCCTGACCAGGACAAGTTCCTGTCCTTAGACATGGAAAACAGGGGAAAACTCAGACTGGATTGGAGCCAGCATCCAGAATGGGGAGAGTGAGGCAGCATGCTTGGCCCAGGCTGGGGCTGGTACAGGGGGTGTTCCCTGTAGGATGACACCTGTTTGGAGCAGATCCTTCTCTTCCTTTGTCCAAAGTCCAATGGCAAAGGACTGAAGAACCCACAAGTGGGGCCTGGAAGGAAAACGATTCTGTTAAAATTAGGCAAAGAATGCACTAAGAAAAAATGGACATCCTTTTTAGGTATGAAAGTAAGTAGGGGAAAAATGTTGAAAAAGAGCTCTTTTATTTGGTGCCACCTCTCATTGTTTTATGGATAAAACCCTCTAGTGAGCAATCAGAACAGGAGTGGGAAAGCCAGGAGCCTTTGACTTCCACAGTGGACTTAATTGCCATGCTTAATTTCAACAATTTCTTCTCTCTCTCAGGACAGGAAGCCCCACTTAACTTGTCCCATCTTTGCCAAAAGCTTTGGTGTTTGAGCAGCCAAACCCAAGGGGCTCTGGCCCCACCAGCCTGTACTGGAAGGCCCCTGGTCCTGCCTGTGGTGTGGGATGAATCCCCAGTTGTCCCCAGAGGGGGCTGCCCTGGTCCCTGCAGTGCCCAGCACCTGAGACACACAGAGAGCCCTGTCCAAAGGGGCTCCTTGTCAGGAATGTGGCAGCAGCCCCAGGAGCAGGCTGGAGGTGAGAACTGGGGCTGTGTTTGAGACTGACCAGCTCAGCTCAGTGTTTACCTGTGGGGGGAGTTTGGCCCCCCACACTGAGTTGAAGCTGGATCAGGGTGACAGATGCTGCATTTTGGGCACCCTGAGAGTTTCTCTCCCCCTTGGAGATTTCCTGCGGGGATGGGGCAGAGCAGGGAGCAGAATTAACCCTGCACCTCCCGTGGGCACTGCTGGCCTTTGTCTCTCTGCTGTGCCATCAGCCTGTGGGAATTTGCTGCTGCCGCTGCCACCCCACCTGGGGGCTGCGTGCTCCTGGCAGCCCTTCCCAGCCCCACACCCGAGCTCCAGCGCTGCCTCCAGGCTGTGTTGGGAGAGTTTGCTGGGAATGTGCCTCATCCCTGGGAGTATCCTTTCCTTCCAGAGTGGCTGGATGGAGCTTCTGGGCTTGTCAGCTTCAGAGTTTGCTTGCAAAAGTCACTGCAGGGAAGAATGACAAGGAGGTTTGTCAGAGTGCTGCTGTCAGACCCCACCTGCCAGTCTGTGCTTTGGCTTGGAGGTTGTTGTGTATTGGCCCTGCAGGGAATGAATGTCCCCTTCCCACCTCAGCCCAGCAGATCCCAAGGGCTCTTCCTGGAGTACTTACTCTTTGCTTCCCTTTGGGATAACTTAATCTGCACCCTTCCAGGAGCAATTCCTTGGCTTCTCCTGGAGAAAACCCCATGGCAGAGGCAGTCTGCAAAGGAGCCCAGAGCTGTGCTTGGAGCAGGGAGTGCTGAGAGCTGCGTGTGCCTCTGCTGCCCCAGGCTGGCAATATCCCCATGGAACAGACTGGGCAAATGGCATTAGAGGGAGCACAATCCCTTCCTGGAAGAGGTTTTCTCCTCTGCAGATCAGGCACGGGGCAGGAAGGGAACTTTGGAGATCAGCTGCTTTCCCCCAGAAAGCATCACTCACACCAGCATGGATGACATGACCTGTGCCCAGCGCTCACCATGCACCCGGCCAGAATCAAGAGCAAAGGTGGGTTTGGGTGTGAGCACTTGAAATAACTTTGAAAGAGAAGCAATCACCTTTTGCTGCTTCTTTCTTTCTTGCAGATGCTGGGATTGCCTCTGGGCACATGGGCTGAGCTCTCCCTGCAGGGAACTGTCAGGCCTTAACAGCTGTGAGGTTGTGTTCTTCTCAGTGGGGAACTGGAAATAATTATTAATTAATTGCAGAAATGTTTTCTGAACCTTTCCCCTTTCCTGGTAGATCTTCTCTCTCTGCCTCTGAATTTACAGCTGTTCCCTGGTGTCATTGGCCCTGCCTGAATTCCTTGCAGCTCCTCACTGGGAAAACCTGGGATGACTTTGAGGGGACAGAGGAGACATTTTCAGCTGAAAACCTGGGGTGACTGAGAGGGGACACAAGAATTGTTTGTGTAGGAAAATGGGAGGTGATGTCAAGCAGAGCAAGGTGGCATTTTTGAGGGAAAAGCTGAGGTGATGTTTAGGGGAAAGAATGCACATTTTGGGGGCAGAAAAGAGTTAATATTGTACAGGAAGGAAAAACTGGGGGGTAAAACTTGATGTAATCTGTAGGGGACAGAATGAATATTTTGGAGCAAAAATGAGGTACTCAGTAGTAGACAAAGAAGGAAAATTTTGGAGGCCAAACTTGACAAAGTCTCAAGAGCAGAGAATGAACACTTGGAGGGAAAAAGGAGGTGATGAATACTGAGCATGTGGGGAAAATTTGGGGGCTAAATCTGAGCTAATCTCTAGGGGAGAGCATGAACACACTGAGGTAACATGAGGGAATCAGTTGTGGGCAGATAGGGAAACTTGTGTAAAAATAATATTAAATAAGCTGTAGAAAGAACATTTTGAGGTAAAAATGAGGTAAGCAGTAGTAGACAGATGGAAAACTTTGGGGGTAAATCTTGATAGAAGCTACATGGTAGAAAGGAAATAAATATTGAAGGAAGAATGAGGGAATCAGTAGTGGACAGGTAGGGGAATTTTGGGGGGTCAAACTTGAAATGATCTAAAGGTTGAGAATGAATCTTTTTTGGTAAAAATGAGGTAATAAGTTGTGGACATTTCAGGAAAATTTTGGGGGTTAAACTTGAGGTAATCTCTAGGGAGAGTGTGACCACTGACATGAACTGAGGCAATCACTGGGGCTAGGCAAGGAAATTTGGGGTGTAAAACTTGGGAAGATCTGTAGGGCAAAGAATGAACATATTGAGGAAGCAATGAGGTGATCAGCAGTTAAGATGAGGTAGAATGTGGGGGGCAAACCCTGAGGTAATTATGTAGGAACCATAAGTGGTTTTGAGAAAAAATCTGACCTAATTTGTAGGGGACAGAATGAACATTTTGGGGGTAAGACAGACATAACCTGCGTGGTTTGGGTTTTAAAATCTAGTCAGTGCACAGGGGACAAAATAGACATTTTGGTAATAAAATCCGAGTTCATCAGTAGAAGAAAGAACTCATGTTTTGAGGTAAAAAGGAGGTGATCAGAACTGGGCAGGTAGGGAAAACTGAGGGGGTAAAATGTGAGGTCATCTCTAGGAGAGAGCAGGAGCATCCTGAGGTAAACGGAGGGAATTGCTGTGGACAGGTGGGTAAATCTGGCAGGTAAAACTTGAGGGAATCTCCATGGTAGAAAATGAGTATTTGGAGGTAAAAATAAAGTACTCAGTCAGTGGTGGAGATGTACGGAAAATGTTGGAGGTAAAATCTGAGGTGATCTGTAGCAGAGAGAATGCACTTGATGGGGTAAACTGAGGTAATCACTTATGGACAGGTAGGGAAGTTCAGAGGGGTAAAAATTGAAAGCATCTGTAGGGCAAAGAATGAAAAGATTGAGGTGGAAATGAGGAAAGAGGTAGTGGACAGGTGGGGAAAGTTTTGGGGGCAAATCTTGTGGTAATCTCCAGAGCAGAGAAAGAATGCTTCCTTGTAAAAAATGAGGAACTCAGAAGGAGGCAGATGGGGACATTTTGGGGGTAAAATCTCAGGTCATCTCAAGGTGAGGGAAGGACTGTTTGGAGGTCAACTCAGCACTCACTGTGTCTTCCTTCCTTGGCATCAGCTGGCAGGGAAGGGAGAAGAGGCCTCAGGCTGGAGAGGGGCAGGAGAAAGGCACTGTGGGCAAAGGCACCTCCCTGGCATCCCCAGGGTACCTGTGGGGAACACAGCGGACACTTTGGGAGCAAAGGGAGGTGATGGCATTGTCCCTTTGGGGGATGCTGGCATTTAGATCATTCCATCCATTTGCCTGCTGACATTTCCCAGCCCAGGGGCTTTGGCTGCCAGGGCAGCACAAAGATTGTTCCCTGGGTGGTGCGCAGATTTGGGGGTTGGCTTTGCTAGTTCAGATGAATTCTACCCAAAGCCCTGAATTCCCTGCTGAATTGCCACTGGCATAGCCTCCCAGCGCCTCCTGGAGCATGGATATTCCCATGCAGAGCTGCCTATTTAACACCAGCTGTGGCAGGAACCAGCAGAGCTTCCAGGGAAGCTCAGCAGGGTCAGGGCAAGGACAGCTTCATGTTCCATAGAATTTGCTGTTTGTAACCCTCATCCCCCAGCCCCCCCCCCCCAATGTCCCTGGGGGCACCTGACAGAGTTCCCTGGAATTCAGCTGCCTGCACCCCCCGAGCTGGGGCTCCAGGTGATATTTGAAAGCAGGAACAGGCGCTGGCTGGACACGCTCCCAGCCCGTGCTGAGGCAGCCCCTGTGCCCACGGGAGGACTTCTCTCCCTGCAGGAGTTGATTTCATTCCAGAGCCTCAGGAGTGGCCTCTGCAAGTTCTTTTCCCTCAGGAAAGGGATGCACATCCCTGCCTTCAGGGCACCTGCAGTGGGAGCCACCTGGGAAAGCTTTCCATCAGTTGTGCAGTTCCAGCTGGCTCCCCAAAAACTCCCAACTCAATCCAAAGAGATTTCTCTGACTCTGACCTTTCATTTGAAGGCATCTCTGAGGGCATTGCTTGGCATTTCATTGCTGTGGGCGAAGCTTGCCTTGGCCTTAACACTGCTGAGGGATGATGGCCTCAGGCTTGAAGGGAAGGCATTTTGGGTGGCTGGGACATAGCTGGCAGGTGTGTGGGAGGTCAGCACTGGGAATTGCTGTCTGAGCCCCTCTGCAAACAGCCCATTCTGACATTGCCCAGTGCCAGCTGTTCCTTGGGGCATTTTTGGGGTGTCAGTGGGGTCTGTCGGGACTGAAGCATCTCTGGGTGCCTGTTCAGAGCAGCCCCTGGCCGAGGGGCCGCGGGCAGCCCTTTATCCATGTCCATCCCAGCGCTGCCCGGGCAGCCCAGTGCCCGTTCCAGGGATGTGTGTTTGGCACGCTGCGTGCCACGGGCAGGACACTGCAGGCACAGCTCCTCTCTGCAAATCCAAAGCACAAGAGCTGCTGCTTCCCTTCCTGGGCCTCCTGGCCTTCTCCTTCCCCCCATTCCCTGCCAGCTGGGACACACGGAAGGAGCACCAAGGAACACTCCTGGCAGTGAGCAGGAGTCGCTGAGAGCTCTGTGCAGCTCTGGGCCACAAAAGCTGGCCCTGCCTCAGCAGCCCCTGGGATTTTGGGCTGTGAACACTCACCTGTGGGAAAGGCCCCTCTGCAGGCAGGAGCAGCCCTGACCCTCTCCAGAAGAGCTTTGGCTGTGGAGCAAGTGAACCCTCAGGACTTGCCTTGCTCATTTCTCCCTGGAAAGGGCCATGGAACAAGCACCTTTACAGCTGTTGGGTAAATCCTGGAAAGGGCAGGAAATCAGGGTTATGGGAAGAGTTCAGTGCTGTCACACAACTGCTCACCTGTGTTGTTGCATGATCAGGTGCTGGCCATGGAGCTCTGCCCTATGGCAATTACAGGGGCTGGTGTGGCAAGCAGCATTAGCATAAAAGAAGGAGTTGTATTTGCATAGGAATGATCTTGCTGGCACTTGGCATTCCTATCCCAGGCAGGACATTGCCAGGAGCTGAGATTGGCTTGGCTGGAGCAGGGTGCTGAGAGTGCCCAGGTGTGGGTTCAGTGGCCAGAGGAGCCATTCACATAAGGGTTCGACTTGGTGGTCCTTGTGTACCTATTGCCACTCAGGATCTCCTGTACTCTGGAAACAAAGAAGAAACATTTTTCCCTGGCCTTTTAAAGCCAGAGGTTTTTGCAGTGGAGCGTGCAAGCCGCAGAGAAAGCGGGGGGGAGGAAGGAGAGCATCAGGTCTCAAGCGGCAGTTGTGGGATGAGCGGCTCAAGCAGCAGCGAGCCCCGGCGAGGCCCCGGTCCCGCAGCGGGCGCAGTCAGAGCAGGAGCGGCAGCAGCGGCCTCGGCGCCAGCGGCCGGGCCGGGGGAGCGGCTCGTCCCGCTGCAGCCGCGCTGGTTGGGCGGGGCCGCGGCGGGCGGGAGGCCCCCGGAGGAGCGGCCCGGGGCAGGGGGAGCGGCGGCCTCGGCAGTGCCGGGGCTGGGGGAGCTCCGCGTCCCCGCGGGGGCTGCGGGCGGGGCCGGGCCGGGAGCGCCGGCGCTCCGGTTGCGCCAGGGGGCGCCCCACAGGGCGGGCGGCGCTGAGGGAGCGGCGGCCTCGGGGGGGGCCGGGGCGGGCACGGGCGGTCCCCGCGGCCCGGCCGCTTCCAGGCGCGATCCAGCGCCTGCTGCGGGGAAGCGCCGCCCTCCCGGCGGGCCCGGCACCGGCACGGCCCCGGCTCCCCACGGCCGCAGCGGGAGCGTAGCCGGAGCTCCGGCGGGAGCCCAGCCCCGCGCTGGCCGCAGCCGGAGCGGCAGCGCCGGGCTCGGCGCCAGCGCCAATCCCGGAGCGGCACTTGCCAGCCGCGGCGATCCCGATGCCTAATGCCATCCCCCATCCCACCTCAGTTCTCCGAGCCCGGCAGCCGCACCCCGCCCGCCGAGAGACAAGCGGCTCGGCCCGGGACCCCCAACAGACACCGACAGGACCCAGCCCCGAATCCCAGGGCCCGGGTCCCGTTCCCACCTCAGCGCCTCGGGCTCGGCGCAGCGCCGGGAGTAGCCCCCGGTGCCGGGCTCCGCACAGCGCTCCGAACGACGGTCCCGCCACAGCCCGGGAGGAGCAGGATGAGCATCCACCGCACAAAGCGGAGCGGGCGCGGATCCGCCGGCATTTACGGGCGCGGGCGGGGCGGGGCGGGCCCGGCACAGGTGTGAAGGGCGGGGTCCGCACAGGTGCGCGGGGCCCCAGAGCGGCTGCGCGGGGCGGGGCCGAGGGGATTTAAGCCTCGGGAATCGGCGCCGCCGCCATTTGCTCCCTCGGCGCTCCGTGGGAACGGTTGTGGCCGGACCGGGCTCTAGATCTCTGTATTTCCATATTTCTATGTCTCTGTAGTTCTTTTCCTTTATATTTGTGTTAGTTTGTCTTCTTCTAACCCTTCTCCGTTCTCCCCCCTCTGTCTCCCCTCCCCCACCCCCTACACCCCCCCCCTACCCCCCCCCTCTCCCCCCTAGCCCTCCCCTCCCTCCCCCCCCGGCCCGGTCCCCCCCATCCCCCCTCCCTGTCCCCCTACACACCCCAACCCTGCCCTACCCCTCCACCCTCTCTCCCCTTCTCCACCGTTCCTTCGCCCCCATCCCGGGTCCCCCCTGCCCCCTCACCCTGCTCCCCTTCCCCTCCCAGTTCCCCCCACCTGCCCTCAATCCTCCCCCTCCGTCTGCCACCTTTCCTTCCCCCTCCACCTCCCCCTGTTCCTCTTCCCTCGTTTCCCCTCTGCACCTTGACCCCCCACTTGTGCTCCGTCCTCGTCTTCCCCCCGCCTCCTTTCCTGTCCCCCCATCCCACTTCTCCCTGCACACCCCGAACCCCCCACCTGCGCTCCTTCTTTGACCCCCTCTGCTCCCTTATTCCCATCCTCTGTCCCGTCTTTCCCCCGCAGCCGCGGGGCGCGGGGCACGGGGCGCCGGAGAATAAAGCCCAGAGGGCCGGAGCCCGGCGCCCCTGCCCTCGCCCCACACGGGCCGGGCCCGCTCGGCGGGTCCCCCGTGCAGTACAAAAACAGCGCCGGGGCTCCGGCTTTCCACACATCACACTGGGGATCCCCTCCTCAGGAGGGGTTCCCGGGGGGGTGGTGGGTTTTGGGGAGGGTGGTGGGTTGGGGTGGGCCCCCTCCTCAGGAGGGGGTCCCGGGGGGGTGGGTGGGTTTCAGGGAGGGTGGTGGGTTGGGGTGGGCCCCCTCCGGAGGAGGGGGTCCCGGGAGGGGGTTAGGGTGGGCCCCCTCCGGAGGAGGGGGTCGGGGGGAGGGGGGTGGGGCGGAGGGGGGACTTTCCCCCCCTCCAGTCCCCGCCCCCTCTCCCGGACCCCCTCCTCCGGACGGGGCTCACCCCAGCCCCCTCCCCGGGACCCCCTCCTCCGGACCGGGGCCTCGGGGGGGGGGGAAGCAGAGGGGGGTCACGTCACTCTGTGGCATGAACAGACATAGAGACCACAGGCCAAACCAACAGCCCCTCCCACCCGGACCCCCCCACCCCACCCTCCCTCCCTCCGGGGCCCCGGTCCGGAGGAGGGGGGTCCCGGGGAGGGGGCTGGGGTGAGCCCCGTCCGGAGGAGGGGGTCCGGGAGAGGGGGCGGGGACTGGAGGGGGGGAAAGTCCCCCCTCCGCCCCACCCCCCTCCCCCCGACCCCCTCCTCCGGAGGGGGCCCACCCTAACCCCCTCCCGGGACCCCCTCCTCCGGAGGGGGCCCACCCCAACCCACCACCCTCCCTGAAACCCACCCACCCCCCCGGGACCCCCTCCTGAGGAGGGGGCCCACCCCAACCCCAACCCACCCCCCTCCCCGAAACCCACCACCCTCCCGGGAACCCCTCCTGAGGAGGGGGCCCACCCCAACCCACCACCCCCCCGGGAACCCCTCCTGAGGAGGGGATCCCCAGTGTGATGTGTGGAAAGCCGGAGCCCCGGCGCTGTTTTTGTACTGCACGGGGGACCCGCCGAGCGGGTCCCCCGTGCGAGGCTCCAGCGAGGGCAGGGGCGCCGGGCTCCGGCCCTCTGGGCTTTATTCTCCGGCGCCCCGAGCCCCGCGGCTGCGGGGGAAAGAGGGAACGGGGAGGGATGAGATGGGGTAGGGAGAGGAGTCGGGGTGGGTTGGGGAGAACGAGGGGGGAAGGGAAAGGTCGGGTGAGGGGGAAGGATGATGGTCAGAGGAGGAGGAAGAGAGGGGAGTCGGGTTGGGGAGCGGGGTACGGAGAGGGGAGAAAGGAGGGGTGGGGGAGAAAGGAGGCGGGGGGGGTCGGGGATGCACAGGGGAGCAGGGAGAGAGGGTGGGGGGGCGCTGGGGAGAGGGCAGGCAGGGGGCTGGGAGAGACAGGGAGGGTGTGGGGGAGAGAGAAAGAAACTGGGGGGGGTAGGAAAGAGGTGATAAGCGGGGGAAGAAGGAGGAGGATAAGGGCAGGAGAAACAGGGGGAAGAAAGAGGGGGAGCGGGGGCCTCTCCCGGGCCACGCCGGGGGAGCCCGGCCCGGCCGCAGCCTCCCCGAGCTCTGAGGGAGCAAATGGCGGCAGGGGCGATTTCGGGGGCTTAAATCACCTCGGCCCCGCCCTGCGCAGCCGCCCTGGGACCCCGCGCACCTGTGCGGACCCCGCCCCGCGCACCTGAGCCGGGCCCGGCCCCGCCCCTGAAGCCGCCCCCGGCCCCGCCCGGCCCCGCCCCAGAGCCCCGGCCCCGCCCGGCCCCGGGGCCCGCCCTGCCCGGCACGGGGGCGGCTCCATCGCTCGGGGCCCCGCCCCTCTCTCCCGGGCCGGGCCCGCCCCGCGCACCGGGGCCGCACCGGGGCCGCTCCCGGGACCCTCCCCTCCGCTGACAGACCCGGCCCCGCTCGCTCCCGCTCCTTGCCACGCTCGGCAGCCACCGAGGCCGCCGCCCTCTCGGCTCAGCCGGCACCGGGCGGCAGCAGCGCCGCCCAGCTCAGCCCGGGGGCAGGCACAGAGCACAGGGAAAAGCCGGCTCCGGGCGCTCTGCAGCTCCTGCAGCCCGAGCGTCTCGGCTCCTGGGGCCAGGCGCTTGCTGCTTTCCTTCCTACAGAAAAACGCCGGCTCCTTATTCTCAAAACCTGCTGATCTCTATTCCCAGCTTCTTATATTCCTGTATGCGACAGAGTAGAGAGAGAGGGCTGGCTCATTTCAAAATGAATTTACATCTAAATCAGTAGCATTTGCCTATAGATGTAAAAATGAAGAACTTAACACGTTTTAGTATTCTGCACACAGCCCTCGCTGGGAGGAATGGTAAAAAGTTAAAAACAAATGAAATTTTAAAAGTAGAAAGTTAGAAACAAAGTTACAACGGCAGAAATTTAGAAACAAACAAAGAGGTAAAATACAAGAAACGAACACGTTTCTAAAGGTAGAAAGTTAAAAACAAACAAAGTTATAAACAAAAAAAAAATTAGAAACAAACAAAATTAGAAAGGTAGAAATTTAGAAACAAAGTCAGAAAGGCAAGTGTTGAGCCTTTGACAGGGTACCCCTCCTTCTCGGACCAGGGTGAAAGAGCAGAGGAGGCTGCTGTTCTGCTAAATTCTTTATTTCACGGTCTCACAGCTGTCTTGAAGGCAGAGTTCGAATGGGGTTACATGATACAGCCAAGCAGCAGCAGCAGGCAAAAACAGCTTCTTCTATATGCTCCATACACTATATTTTTTCTTATAGAAGTGTGGATTCCATTTGTTCATTGACCAGTAAGATTAACACACGATTCTAGTTTTCCTTAAACCCATCCTGGTCTAATTCTAACAGTCGTAAGCCTCACACAAGTGTCATCTGCCCTTGTTCCATAAGGAATCCCTCTACAGACAGGGAGTTGTCACCGGCCCCGTGCTCATGGGCTGCAGGGGACACCCGCACTGAGGAGGAAATGGAAATGGGAAAGAGGGAACTGCAACCTGATGGGACGCACCTCTGGCACCACACCTCCTCTTGTTCCTGCTGTCCTGGAAAGCCCCAAGTAAATCCAGTGCCTCAGACCTTGCATCCCTGAACACCAGGAGAGCTGGAGTTTTACCCAGATCCCAGTGCCCTGCACGGCTGCGCTGACACGAGCACAGGCCGATCGCTCCGCCCAGCACCATCCCTCATTTTCCTCCCATGGCTCCCCAAGCGTCCCCAAACCACCCCAGCGTGTCTGTGCCGGGGCCAGGGCCTGCCCCGAGCCCGACCAGAGGCTGTCACCCAGCCCTGCACCAGCTCCCACCACTGGGAGAGCTGGGAATGCACTGAGAGCTCGGCTCCCCGGGCTCCCCAGCACCCAAACCGGTCCTCAGACACACAGAAATGCCCAACCTGCCCCTCTGGGCACAGCCAAACACCACAATTCCATCATCCCCAAGCAACTCTGGCACTTGCCTCTTCACCTCCGCCCATTTCCAGTAGCCGGGGCTAGGACCGGGCTGTCAGAAATAGCATTCCCTAGGCAGTTCATCCCAGCGCAGAGGAGAAGAGGAGCCTGTCCCTGACCCACACCATGGGCAGGACAAGGGGGGCCCTAGCTGGCTTTGCCTACTCCAACACCACAGCTCTTGGTCCCAAAGATGGGGCGAGTTCAGTGGTTTTTCCTGTCCTGAAAGAGAGCAGAAAAGGGAAGTTAATCCCACTGTGGAATCCAAGACTCCTGCATTTCCTATTTCTGCTCTGATTGCTCACCGTGGAGTTTTAGCTATGGAAAAAAAAAGGAGAATGACACCATAGCAAATAAAAAGTGCCCTTTTCCAGCATTTTTATTCCAGGCATTAAAAGGATGCTCATTTCTCTTCTAGCATTGTTTCCCTCATTTTAGGAGAACCGTTTTCATCCCAGGCCCCACTCGTCAGTTGTTCGATCCTCTGGCACTGGATTTGGACAAAAGAAGGGACGCACCTGGACTGCAGGAAATCACTGAGAGAAACCCTTCCAAAACGTGACAGAGAAAAACAACAGGAGATTCAGGAAGACACATCCCTCATTTGCACGTCTGGAACGCTTTTCTAAAGACTTCTCTGCATCTGGATGCTCTTTGCTCTTGGCTTTCTTCACAGGAATGCATTTGCTGCTAAACATGTCTCAGACCCTTACCTGATCGGGATAAGGTGGGATGGAGATGAAGACTCCCACAGGGAATAGCCAGGGAGATGCAGGGCCTGGGAACATCAAGGACGGAGAAGAGAAGGAACAGGGATTGTTTTTCTTGTCTCGAGCCAGCAGTGCTGTGAGCTTGGAGAACACACGGCACCGCAGGGATCCAGGGCAGGAGCGGGATAACTGCGGGATAAGGGGAATCTGCTCCCACTCCAGGGCTGTGCCAGTGAAGGAGGGGAATTTTTTAGTGCCTTCATTACACACAAAAACCAAACCCAGCACCACCGAGCTGGACTTTCGTGAGCCGCAAAACAAAGCGGCCCCTGGCCTTTGGCGGAACACAACCTCACCGAGTCACGGAGCCAGGGGATGACACTTGGGAATGATCCTTGCTGCTGCCTGCAGGCAAATCGGATGAGGGAGCCACAGGAGCTGCAGGGTTTCCTGCTCTTCCTGCAACGCCATCGGTCCAGACCAGGAGACCTTTCCTGGAACAGATCTTCCCTGTAAAGGGAGCTACACCAAAGCTCAAGCCCTCATTTAGAGACCCTTGGAAAAGGAAAGGTGAGAGGGGATTACCTGGAGCCCCAGGGGACCGAGGCGAAGGCAATGAAGAAGCAGACAGCAAAGTGCTTCCACTGCTTCTCACTCCAGCAAAGGGAACATCCCTGGAATTTCATGTCCAGCGTCGCTCCCAAACCCCACAGGTGAACCCACACGTACTCCAGGACTGATCTCCTTCAAACTTCCAGCAGCACAGACTCACCGGGAGGAACTGCGATCCAAGGACACACATCAGCAACCGTCTTCCCGCTTGCCCCTCTCTCCACATTTTCCCTTTCCAGCGGGATGCAGGTGCCACCCCCCAGAGGCAGGAAAACTGCCTTGCAATCCGCTACAAAACCTGCCTGGAAAGCCCAGGATGCCCGGAGCCAGCAGCCGTTTCTCCTGGAGCTCCTGCTGACAGGCATTTGAAGCCTGCTGTGCCTCACAGCTGCTTTTCTGCCAAGGGCATTCCCATCTTTTCTTTTTTAGCCCAAAGAAAGGTTTGCAAAGCTGAGTTTTGTGAGAAGCGCTTCATATTTGGATCGTTCTTAACTTGGAGTTTCCCTTGGCACCAAAATCAGGGGCTCACCTTTTGCTTGGAGCTTGGCTGAAGTCCTCAGCAATGCCAGGGAATGTGGCCATTGGAGGCTTTGGGCAGATTTGGCTCATCTGCCTTTTTAGGCCTTGTTTCTTTCTCTCAGCCTTCCCACTGGATTGTGGCCTCCGAGGAATACGTAAAATCCCATTCCATTCCTATTCTTTCGGACAATTTTTTGTACCGTCCCTGTACAAAACGAGGCCCCCTGTTCGGATGCTTTTCCCCACCGTTCCCCGGCACTTTCATCTGCCGGTGCATTCCCTGCGTTGCTTGGGCTCTTCCCAGCTCTCTGACCTCCTTCACAAGGCAGCAGATCGATTTGGCCCAGGAACTAAACCCTCCCGAGGAATTGTCTGATGCCATCTCCGCATTTGACACCTGATCCTTGTGCTCAAAGGATCCCTCTTTCTTCCCTTCAGCCAATTCCAAGGCTCGCTGCCCCCAGCTGCGATCAGGCCCCAGCCTGATCCCTGCAGTCTTCCCTGCCGGGATCCTGCTCAGGAATCCCTGGGCTACAAATGTAAGAATTCATTCTTCCCACCCCTGCCCAGTTCCAAAGGATTTGGTGTCTGCCTTACCCGGCTGGAGCCTGCTTCCAACTCTGTTCTTGCTGCTTCTGCTGCTTTCCAGTTCCCAGGAATTCCACCGACGGAGCGACAGCGTTTTCCAGCTCCGCCAGGATTCCCTCTGCTGCGTTTGGGTGCTGGAAGGATATCAAAACCAGGCTCTCTGGGGCTTTACTATCAGGAAATTACATCCCCGGATTTGTTCATTTCCAAATATTATCTCTTCCCAACAAAGCACTGGGCATCCAAGGAATACAGAAAGTGATGGGCTGACCACTGCTTACTCCTCTGGAATGTCAGAGCTTGGAAAAAAAGGGCACTTGAGGCTTCTCCTGGTGCTGCCCGTGAGGTGTATTTTACTTGAGAGCCCCTTCCCGTGTCTTTCCCTGTATCCACCAAAAAATCCACCCCTTCATTCCCCAGCTGCTTGCTTCCTCCCTCTTTTCCTGTATCCAACAGAATTTTAACAGGTCAATAGTCCCCTCTGCAAGAGCACCTTTCATTCCAAACCTAAGAACAAACGAATCACTTCCCTTCCACCGTCCTTATTAGGATTCCACTGAGAGCAGTGGATGGAAAATGATCCTCTCCTGGTCCCTGCTGGATTCCCGGAGCAGGGATCCTTTCCCTCTTTCCCCCCACCACGGTGCCCTCCTCCCCCTCCCGCCCCACCCCACACCCTTTTCAGGCTTTGTTCCACAGCTTTTGCCTCCAGGCCTCAGATCCTTTCGTTCTCCACGAGCTCCCAGCAGCTCCACAGCCTTTCCTCTCCCATCCCGACCATTTCTCCGGGAATGGAGCTCCGCATTTCAATTGCCTTCTCTTTTCTCTGACTACTCCCACCAATCCAGAAGACCTAAAGCTGACACAAGGAACACTCGGTGCCCACAAATCCAAACCCAGACCCGGCCATCCCCAAACCAGCAACTCCCGGACAATTTGCGTTCATTCCAACCTAACACTGAGGACTCACCCAACCCTTCAAAATTCCCAAGAAATATCCTGTTGCCTTCACAGCTCCCAGGGGATTCTGCTTCGTGCTCACACGAAGGATTTGGGACTTCCCTGAAAAAACCCGTGCAGGGCACGCCGGAATCCCCGATCCCGTGAATCCGGGGAGCGTTAAAAGCTCGGTCCAGCCTGGGCCCCCGGAAATTTTTGCCAAATATCCCCCAAGTCCTCGGGATAACAGAACTCTCTGGTACTGCATTTTTGGCGTTGTAAAGCCTGGAATCCCTTTATTCCTAGTGCTGGGCTCTGCATATGGCCGAGAAAATCCCGGCCTCCACACAGACCCAGATTCCAAACTTTTTGATACATTTTAGCAAGCCGAGAAATTCACCTTCCCTACTTCTTCTTAAGGGCATCCTTCTCTTCCCTTACCCGGCGTGCTCTCTCCCACTGGGGGTGGGTTTTCCCCTTCCCATGCTAATTAGTCCCTACTTCTAGGAGGTTTAGGTACCTTTCTTCCCTGGGACGGATTTCTTAACACAGCTACCGAGGCTTTGGGAGTCTCCTTTATCTTCTACTTTCTGGATCCATAAATGCCACAATCCAGACGCCCAACTTCAACAAGACATCCTTTCTACCTAAAAACACACACTCTCAACTCTTAGATCTTTTAAAGTTTTACCCCCGCAAAATTCCCCTATTTTTCCACCACTGAATCCCTCAGTCCTGCTTCCAAGGATTTCTTGAATACCACGGGGCTTTTCTCAAGATTTACCCCCACGACCTTCCCTACGTGCCCACTGCTCATCACCTCATTTTTCCCTCAATGTGGTCGTTCTCCACCCCAGAGAGTTTGTCAAGTGTTGCCTCCAAAATGTTCCCCATCTCTCCACTACTCAGTTCCCCATTTTGCCTCCAAAATATTCAATCTGTCCCCTCCACATTGCATCCACTTTTACCCCCAGCGTTTTACTTCCTCTACAATATTGATTCAACCTTTTCCACCCCAAAAATGTGCATTCTCTCCCTTAAACAGCACCTCAGCTTTTCCCTCAAAAATGCCCCAGAGGGAAACTCAGATTCAGCCCCCAAACTCCCATTTGCCTACACAAACAGTTCTTGTGGCCCCTCTCAATTCCCCCAGGCTTTCAGCTCAAGGAAGAACTGGAAGCCTATTCCCTCATCTCCACCCTTGTTTTGCTTTCCTGGAAAACCTTGCGATCCCACACTTTCTCCAAGAGATCTGCTGGGACTACTGGAAGGTTTGCTCTCTCAGAGCGCCAGGGGGCTTTACAGCACTTGTTCCTCTGCATCTTTACCCTTTTATCAGCTTTCCCCTGGAACGGTGTTGTGGGAGAAGTTTGGAACTACCAGAAATGGATCACGTTCACATTTTTTCCCCACCAGTTTTTATCTGGTTTCAGATTCCTGGAATTACCCTCAAATGTGCCCTAGAACACTGCTGTGAAAGGATCAATGAGAAGAACAGCCGGAAAGCAGAAAACCACCTCCAGCAGCAGCCACAATGATCCCATTTCTCTTCTTACCTGGTCCTGCCAGAGCTCCCAGCAGCCATTCCCATTCCAAAACAAGAGCTATGGAAGACATTCCTGCTGTCCGTGAGGGTGAGGCGGCAGTTCTGGATGTTCTTCGCTGTGCAATCAGACAACAAACAGAGTGTAAATGATCCTGGTGGTCCCTTCCAAGCCAAACCAGCCCGTGATTCCATGCGTGGATCAGCACCTGTTCCAGCTCCATTCCAGAAACCTCCTCCCACTAACCCAGAACTTTCCTTTTTCTGCTCAACATCAGGGGTTTGCTGCCGAGTGCCCCGGGCAGGGGACGCCTCAGCCTTCCCTGGGACCGCAGCATTCCCTGGGCTGCCTCAGCATCCCCTGCGCTGCTGTTCCACGCCCATCCCGTGGTCCAGCGCCTGCGCGGGCTGCAGTGCCGGGCTCTCCCCACGAGGCGGCAGCACCGGGAGCGAGCAGCCCCGGCCGGTCCCGCTGTCTCGGGGCAGCTGCGCCTTTAACCCGCCCTGAGCCGGCGGGGCCGTGAACACAGCGGGCACAAACCCCACCGCTCCCCTTTATTTCACCCTCAGAGGCACAGGATCGCAGCATTTCCTGGGCTGCAAGGGACCCACAGGGAGCATCGAGTCCAAATCCTGGCCCTGCACCCCAAGAATCCCACCCTGTGCCCGAGAGCCTTGTTCAGACCCAAACTCTTCCCCCAAGATCCTGAAAACACAGCGGGGCTGGGAGAAGGATGACCACGGAGGATTTTTTTATACAGATCTCCTTGCACGATCGTTAAATAATATTATTAGACAGTCCATGAACGCATCCCTGTGCCGGGACAGCCACCCCTGTGCCGGAACACTCATCCCTGGGCCGGAATACCGATCCCCCGCGGCCCCCACCGTCCGCTCGGGGCTGTCCCCGTTCCCCGCTCACCTCCGAGCCCGGTGCCCCCGGCCCGGCAGCGCTGCTCCCCGGGCTCCCCGCCATCGCCGCTCCTGGCGAAGAAGGGCGGAAGTCACCGGTACCGCACCGATGTGGCTATTCGACCTTCTCAAGATGGCGGCCGGAAATACCCCCCCTCCCCCCCGCTCCGGTCCGTCTATCCGGCTGCCTGAATGCTCCCGCCTGCCCCAGGCGCCGCTGACCCCACAGTCGGTGTCCGCGTAGCGGGAAACGCCTCAGAAAATTGCGTGCAAGCGCTGGGCTGGCGTCGGCGTCGCGTTCAGGCAGCCGAATAGACGCAGCTTGGGGGGGGGGGGCCTTCCCTGCCGCCATATTGAGAAGGTCAGAAAACAGTGCACAAGACCGCCATCTTTAGTGTGGCAGTGACGACACTTCCGCCCTTCGCCGCCATCTTGGGTGCTGGCAGAAGCCACTTCCGGTCGAGCCGCCATCTTTAGTGTGGTACACTTAGGGCCCCCGCCGCCCCTCACAAGGGCTTCTGTCTAGTCGGCTGCCTGAATCCGGCCCGGACTCCGACGCCGGCCCCGCGCTTTCCGCGCGATTTTCCGCCGTGCTTCCCGGTGCGAGGACACGGCTGGCGGGGTCAGCCGCGCCGGAGGCGGCCGACGGCTCCGCGACCGGCGGCAGGCATCGGCAGGGACACCTCTCGCAGGGGGCCTACTGCGTCCGCCATCTTGAGTGTGGCGGAAGTGTAAACCACCCTCTGCAAGGTCCTGGCAGATAATAAAATAATAAAATCAAATAAATACTGTCATATTCTAATAAAAACGTCACTTAACGCCGTCCCGAGAGCGCGGAACTGCGCCTTCCTTTCCGAGCCGCCTCCTTGAGAGCGACACGCGGGCGACTCGATTCCGACCGTGCCCGCCCGGTGCCTCCCGCCCGGGTCGCGCTGCGACCGCGCCTCTGCTGCCCGGCAAAACCGGCCCCGCCGGGCCGCCCCCCGCGCTGTCATTCCCCGCGGTCACCGCCCCGCACGGCGCCCGTTCCTTTCCATAGCTGTGGCCCCGCTCATGCACGGCCGTGTCCCTTGGCGCTGCCAACCGCCCTTCGCCCCTCCCCTCCGCTGACACACCCGGCCCCGCTCGCTCCCGCTCCTTGCCACGCTCGGCAGCCACCGAGGCCGCCGCCCTCTCGGCTCAGCCGGCACCGGGCGGCAGCAGCGCCGGGGCGCCGTGTCGGGGGCGGCAGTGCCGCGCTCTCGCCACCAGGCGGCAGCAGCGCCGCCCAGCTCAGCCCGGGGGCAGGCACAGAGCACAGGGAAAAGCCGGCTCCGGGCGCTCTGCAGCTCCTGCAGCCCGAGCGTCTCGGCTCCTGCGGCCAGGCGCTTGCTGCTTTCCTTCCTACAGAAAAACGCCGGCTCCTTATTCTCAAAACCTGCGGATCTCTATTCCCAGCTTCTTATATTGCTGTGTATGTTAGGGTAGATAGAGAGGCTGTATTTGAAAATTAATCTAGACATAAATTAGTATGAGGCATTTCCCTTAAGTGTCCAAGGACATAGGCAGCAGCAAGGAAGGTGATGAAGCGAGTCAAGTTGAACCCCAGAGAGCTCTCAGCTCCTTGTGAAAGCTCAGACAAGCAGCAGAGAAAGAATTAATGCTCCCATATCTGGCATCTAACAGCCACAGGGCAAGTGAAAAGTTGGTTTCAGAGAATGAAGGAAATACAGAAAAAGCACTAAGTAATAAAAGGTGAGAAAAATCCATCACTCCAACAGGTAAAGGAAGGTAAACCACTTGAAGAAGCAGAGGTAGATGGAGGGAAAAAACCTCACAATTTAGAGTGTCCATGACACCCAGAGCTAAAACAAGGCCAGGGGATCTGGGAAGAGCTAAGCACATGTGCTCCAAAAAACAGCAGAAATGAAGTGAGATCTCTGAAGGGAACAAAAGAAAGAGGCAGGCTGAAGAAAACAAAAAAGTGCCTCCCCACTTTTCATTCCCTGCCCACAAAGCACTTTGGGATTTTTAATCTTGTCTCTTGTACTATGCGGTAGAAATCCAAAAATAAAGGTCAGGAGAAGCATGGTTTATTGGGAACTATCCTGCACAGCAGACAAGATATATCCTCATGCAAATGATTCCATGCAGCACTCGCATCTTCAATCGCTTCTTTTCCTCTTGCCGGGGAAGCAGAGCTGCTTTATTTACTCTAAGCAATATTTTCTCCCTTCTCCTTGGCAAAAAACAAGCTCCCATCTTGGCAATGCTCCCCAAACTACCTAATGCTCATCACCCCCCATGCTAAGGAGAGTGGAGCAGGCTAATTTATCACTTCTTATCATGATTAACTTGCCCAGCTGCCGGCTTCAAGAGCCCCAGAGTGCCTCGGGTGATACAGGATCACAGAAGGAAAAGCTCTGTTGAATGAAGCTGCTGCCACACTGGCCCTCTTTGCCTGTCAAACACATTCAGCTGCTCTTGCACTGCCCTGTGAAAACCCCCCATAAAATACAAGTGAAAATCCCTCAGCACCTGTGATAAAGCACAGCTGGGCTCTGCTCAGGGCATTTCAAACTACCGGAGGTATTTGTGACCTCCCCTTGCCAAGGCAACACCTCAGGAAAACCAAAAGTTTCTTTTCATGGACTCACAGGATGGGTTGGGTTGGAAGGGACCTTAAAGCTCATCTTGTTCCAACTCTCACCACACTCAGGACACATTCCACTAGACCACTTTGCTCCAAGCCCCATCCAAGCTGGCCTTGAACACTTCCAAGGCGGCGACAATCACAGCTTCTCTAGAACCTGTTTTGTTCCTCCCAGATCTAAAATCATACCAAACTTACCAGCCTCAGAGGTAGATTTCTATTAAATGTCTACATTTTTCTAGGACAGGAATCCAGCAAACATTGTTTGCATCTGACTTTGCAAAATGAACATCAGCTGCTGCCCACTTTTCTTATTTTTCCCCATTTGGTGGAACATTTTCATTCTGTTGTTGTTTGGAGCAGTATTTTAATATACCTGGCTGAGGCTGCTTAAAATAGCACAGCAAGATACCGGGGTGTGAGGGGTGGAAAACTGAGCTCTTGCACATCTGGTGTTTCTATTGTTGGAAGTCTTAAATCCCACCTCTCTGGTGGGACGAAATAGGTGGCACTAATCCAATTTCTAAAGTACCATGCATCACGCTGATGCGATTTTAAGACTAAAAAACAAAACAAAACAAAAAAGCCAATTTAAACAAAACCCTCTGCTCCTTTCCATTTTCTCTGTTCCACAATTTATGACAGAAGACAGGAGAGAAAGATTGTTTTGGGAACAATGTTTTCAGGACTCTAAAAAGAACATAAAAACTGCTCTGCCACACTCTCAGCTGTTACAGCCCCAAAAAGCACTGGCTGGCTCTCTTTGCTCACAGAGCCACAACTGTGGTGGGATTTCTACCCCAGGTACCAACCTAGTGACCACACCATGGGACAGTCATTTCTTGGTTTTCTCCTGGGAATAGCTACAGCACTTCCGTGTTGCAAGGCAAACTTGAGCCTCTTTTAATGAAACTGGACATGTGAAATGAGGTACACAAAGCCAAAGGCCAGCTGAACCTGTGATCTCTGAATGGGTCTTCACATTCTTCCCAGGAAGATGAATGGGAATCACTCTTTTGCCAGGGAAGCTGCATCAGCTGGGAATTTGCTTTAGAAAATGTGCTTTCTGCTCCTCTCAGAGCCAAAATTCCTACACATTTCTTCTAGGTCCTTCTTAGAGAAGGACCATGTTAAACTAAGTGACAGTGAAGCAAAATGACAATCCAGGAATAAATTTTCCTGTGCACATTATCCTTCATCCACGTGGGTGGTTTCTCACTGGCACACAGGGGTGAGGAAGGAACCCAAATGCATCACTGTACATAAAGTCACACGTGCTGAGGGGTGAACAAATCTCAGAGATACTGGAAACCTCCTCTGAAGACCCAATTCAGGGAAAGCCTGAGCTGCTTTGTGTTTCTGGGGGTGAAGAAGTTCAGGATCTTCCACAGATGCTCCGAGGCAGTAGGATTGTGCCTGAATCTCGCTCTGGAAATGCCAGTGGCTCAGCTGAGAGCTGTGGCAATGATTGACATTGCATTGAGAAGGGCCACAGTCCTGCAAGGCTCTTTCATCAGGAGCAAAGAGCGGCCTGGAGGGTGGGGAATGCTGGATCTGTAGCACCGAGTGCTCATCCTTCACCTTCATGTGGAGCTACCCCCAAAGCCGCCATGTAGCACTTTTTCTATTGCCCCTGTTGTGTATATTCTGGAGCAGCTGTTCCATGTGGCTTTTTATGGTGATCCTGTGGGAAGCAGCCATTCGCCTGCTGTGATATCCTCACAACTAAGACGAACTCCTCATTCCTTTTGGTTTTATTTGGGGTTTTTTATCTGTTTGTTTGATTGGTTTGTGTGGGTTTGTTTGTTTGGGTTTTTGTCTTTTTTGGTTGGAGTTTTTTGTTTGCTTTTTTATAAATGTCTGGTGAAGCTGGCACAGCCAAAGTCAAGAAAATGTAAACCAGGTTCGACTTTCCAGAAATTACTTTGGACTGGGTTTAGCTGCATCCCCCAGGCTCAGGATTATCAAGATATTTGCAGGTTTTGCTCTGCGCCATCAGCCTGCTCAGATTCTGCTCGGTGTTTCACAAATGGAGAAGACAATGGATGCTGTGCCAAGCTTCCTTTCAAACAGCAAAACCTGGGTCAGCATGAGAGAAAAGAAGAAGAAAAAAAGAAAATATTCATCAGTTAGAACAGAGCCAGTGTCCCACCATCTGCCCCTCCACTCTTCCTAATATTGTCTATTTCGAGACAAGCCTGGGTCTAAAGCTTCCCTCTCTCAGCTCCTGGTGCTATTTGCTACCTTGCAGCTTTGATTTCTGCTGATCTAAGTCCCTGCTGTCCATGTGGGGTTGAGAATGTTCAGCCTGGAGAACAGAAGGCCCTGGAGAGGCTTTGCTGTGGCCATGCAGGACTCGAAGGGTCCCATAGGAAAGATGGGGACAGTGTTCAATAGGGCCAGTGGCAAGAGGAGAAGCGGGGATGGCTTTTAACTGCAGGAGGTTGATTTAGGTTGGCTCTAAGGAAGCTGCTTTTTCACACTGAGAGTGCTGAGGCACTGGCCCAGGCTGTGCACAGAGGATGTGGATGCCCCATCCCTGCCAACACCCAAGGCCAGCTGGGAACAGGACTCTGAGCAAGGTGCTCTGGTAGAAGATTGCTCAAGTTGGAACAAGACGATCTTTAGTGTCCCTTCCAAGCCAGACCACTCAGGGATTCCATCATTCTGTGATGCCCGTTGTCCACTGCACGGTGACCCTGGACTCCTGTGAATTGTGACGTCACGGTCTGCATTCACACTGGAGCTCCCAGCATCCAGCAAAGAGGACAACACAACCATTCGCCCTTGTGCCTACACACCCGTCACCCTGCTTGGCCCCTGCTCCGATACTCCCGAGTGTTCCCAAAGGTCTCTTGTGCCTGGATTTTGCCGTTCATCCCTGCCAGATGCTCACATTTGTCCTGAGGAAGGTAAGGTGCCATTCCATGGAAATGGACACCACCTAAGTGCCTCTGTGGGGATGCTGTGGGACAGGGATCCCACTCCGAGGTTTTGCTACATCTGCAGGTTTCCAGAGACGAAGAGAAAGAGATGGAGGTGGATCTAAAGATTGATACAGAGGAGGAGATGGAAGTGGAGGGAGGAGAGACCGGAGAGGAAGAGATGGAGGTGGACGTGAAGGAAGAGATGGAGGAAGAGATGGAGGTGGATGCGAAGGAGGAGATGGAGGAAGAGATGGAGGTGGACGTGAAGGAAGAGATGGAGGAAGAGATGGAGGTGGAAATGGAAGAATACAGTGAGGACATGGATGTGGACGGAAAAGACGAGGAGGAGGACATGGTCCTGGGATGAGGACGGACTCCAGCAGTAGGACAGGTATGTGCTCCCCACAGGCAGAGTGGGTGCCCTGCTGCCAGGCTGGGGCTGGGCTGGGTGCCCCGCTGAGGGACACGGTGCCCCGTGGGCTGGATTCTGGCAGCACAAGCAGCATCCCCAGCCTGTCCTGCCCTTGCTTTGGCTCACACAAGCCCCATGCCAGTGCCTGGGGCCTGACCCCCAGCCCCAGCCAGGCTCAGCGCTGGCAGCAGAGTCCCGCTCTGCCAGTGTGTCCCAGGCTGGGGGCACATGGAACAGCCCTCTGTGCCTGACTGCAATGACTCTGTCACTTGCTTTTTCTTCCAGGACTGATGGAGATCCAGGCCAGAGACGGCACCCTGCTGTAGATACGTTTTAGCGTTTCTTATTGTCTTCTGTAAATACGTTTAATATAGTATCGATAGCTATGTTCTTGTAAATACGTTCTATAGATCGTTGTTGTTACAAAGGTTCTTACAATGTAAATATGTTCTGTAGTTCGTTTTTGTTGCTGCTCTTAGATAAATAAAGGACCTTTGTTTTTCATACCTCAGTTCTCTTGGCATTTTCTTTGGGCACAAGCCTCCATGGACCAAGACTTCCTTTGGAAACCCCCTCTGTCACCAGACTCTGGTACAAGCATAACACGAATTGATCCTCGTAGTTAAAGGCGTGACATTAATTGGCACAAATTTGTCCCTTAAGACTTTCTAGCACAGTAAATGTCAGTGCTCATAATCCCCAATTCCTAATGAAAGCTTTCAGTCTCCTCACCTGCCACGGCACCGCAGGGATCCACGGCAGGAGCGGGATAACTCCGGGATAAGGGGAATCTGCTCCCACTCCAGGGCTGTGCCAGGGAAGGAGGGGAATTTTTTAGTGCCTTCATTGCACACAAAAACCAAACCCAGCACCACCGAGCTGGACTTTCGTGAGCCGCAAAACAAAGCGGCCCCTGGCCTTTGGCGGAACACAACCTCACCGAGTCACGGAGCCAGAGGATGACACTTGGGAATGATCCTGGCTGCCTGCAGGCAAATCAGATGAGGGAGCCACAGGAGCTGTGGGGTTTCCTGCTCTTCCTGCAACGCCATCGGTCCAGACCAGGAGACCTTTCCTGGAACAGATCTTCCCTGTAAAGGGAGCTACACCAAAGCTCAAGCCCTCATTTAGAGACCCTTGGAAAAGCAAAGGTGAGAGGGGATTACCTGGAGCCCCAGGGGACCGAGGCGAAGGCGATGAAGAAGCAGACAGCAAAGTGCTTCCACTGCTTCTCACTCCAGCAAAGGGAACATCCCTGGAATTTCATGGCTGGCGTCGCTCCCAAACCCCACAGGTGAACCCACACGTACTCCAGGACTGATCTCCTTCAAACTTCCAGCAGCACAGACTCACCGGGAGGAACTGCGATCCAAGGACACACATCAGCAACCGTCTTCCCGCTTGCCCCTCTCTCCACATTTTCCCTTTCCAGTGGGATGCAGGTGCCACCCCCCAGAGGCAGGAAAACTGCCTTGCAATCCGCTACAAAACCTGCCTGGAAAGCCCAGGATGCCCGGAGCCAGCAGCCGTTTCTCCTGGAGCTCCTGCTGACAGGCATTTGAAGCCTGCTGTGCCTCACAGCTGCTTTTCTGCCAAGGGCATTCCCACCTTTTCTTTTTTAGCCCAAAGAAAGGTTTGCAAAGCTGAGTTTTGTGAGAAGCGCTTCATATTTGGATCATTCTTAACTTGGAGTTTCCCTTGGCACCAAAATCAGGGGCTCACCTTTTGCTTGGAGCTTGGCTGAAGTCCTCAGCAATGCCAGGGAATGTGGCCATTGGAGGCTTTGGGCAGATTTGGCTCATCTGCCTTTTTAGGCCTTGTTTCTTTCTCTCAGCCTTCCCACTGGATTGTGGCCTCCGAGGAATACGTAAAATCCCATTCCATTCCTATTCTTTCGGACAATTTTTTGTACCGTCCCTGTACAAAACGAGGCCCCCTGTTCGGATGCTTTTCCCCACCGTTCCCCGGCACTTTCATCTGCCGGTGCATTCCCTGCGTTGCTTGGGCTCTTCCCAGCTCTCTGAGCTCCTTCACAAGGCAGGAGATCGATTTGGCCCAGGAACTAAACCCTCCCGAGGAATTGTCTGATGCCATCTCCGCATTTGACACCTGATCCTTGTGCTCAAAGGATCCCTCTTTCTTCCCTTCAGCCAATTCCAAGGCTCGCTGCCCCCAGCTGCGATCAGGCCCCAGCCTGATCCCTGCAGTCTTCCCTGCCGGGATCCTGCTCAGGAATCCCTGGGCTACAAATGTAAGAATTCATTCTTCCCACCCCTGCCCAGTTCCAAAGGATTTGGTGTCTGCCTTACCCGGCTGGAGCCTGCTTCCAACTCTGTTCTTGCTGCTTCTGCTGCTTTCCAGTTCCCAGGAATTCCACCGACGGAGCGACAGCGTTTTCCAGCTCCGCCAGGATTCCCTCTGCTGCGTTTGGGTGCTGGAAGGATATCAAAACCAGGCTCTCTGGGGCTTTACTATCAGGAAATTACATCCCCGGATTTGTTCATTTCCAAATATTATCTCTTCCCAACAAAGCACTGGGCATCCAAGGAATACAGAAAGTGATGGGCTGACCACTGCTTACTCCTCTGGAATGTCAGAGCTTGGAAAAAAAGGGCACTTGAGGCTTCTCCTGGTGCTGCCCGTGAGGTGTATTTTACTTGAGAGCCCCTTCCCGTGTCTTTCCCTGTATCCACCAAAAAATCCACCCCTTCATTCCCCAGCTGCTTGCTTCCTCCCTCTTTTCCTGTATCCAACAGAATTTTAACAGGTCAATAGTCCCCTCTGGAAGAGCACCTTTCATTCCAAACCTAAGAACAAACGAATCACTTCCCGCGGTGCAGCTCTTTTAGTGACGCGGGGCAGCGGCCACACCTCCTGCAGTATCTTTATTGTACCTGTTTTACCATGCTCAGCATTTTATTCCCTTTACACCTCTCAGCCTTTCCCGTGCCGCTCTTTTTAACCAGCAGCGCTGCCCCGACGCTCCCGAGGTGCAGCTCTTTTAGTGACACGGGGCAGCGGCCACTCCTGCTGCAGTACTTTTAAAGGATTTTCGACCATTTTATTTTATACCCTTCACAGATGCGACCTTTGCCGTGACACCTTTGAAGCAGCGCCCCTGCCCCACGTGCGCCGCGGTGCAGCTCATTTTATCCTGAGGAAGTGGCTACTCCTGCTGTGGTGTTGTTGTTATTTCTCAGACCTTTCTCTATATTTTACTTCCCTCACACCTCCAGTCCTTTTACGTGCCGCACGTTTACCATCAACACCACCCCAAAGGTGCCGCGGTGCAGCTCTTTTAGTGAACCCACGCAGCGGCCACTCCTGCTGCTGTACCTTTTGAGTATTTCTTAGACCATTCTCAATATTTTATTGCGCTCACACTTCCCAGCCTTTCCGTGCTGCTCTTTTTAACCAGCAGCGCTGCCCCGACGCTCCCGCGGTGCAGCTCTTTTAGTGATGTGGGGCAGCGGCCACTCCTGCTGCAGTACCTTTACAATATTTCTGAGACCATTGTCAATATTTTATTGCGCTCACACTTCCCAGCCTTTCCGTGCTGCTCTGTTTAACCAGCAGCGCTGCCCCGACGCTCCCGCGGTGCAGCTCTTTTAGTGATGCGGGGCAGCGGCCACACCTGCTGCACTACCTTTATTGTACCTTGTTTACCATGCTCAGCATTTTATTCCCTTTACACCTCTCACGCTTTCCGGGCCCCTTTTTAACCAGCAGCGCTGCCCCGACCGTCCCGCGGTGCAGCTCTTTTAGTGATGCGGGGCAGCGGCCACACCTGCTGCAGTACCTTTATTGTACCTTGTTTACCATGCTCAGCATTTTATTCCCTTTACACCTCTCACGCTTTCCGGACCCCTTTTTAACCAGCAGCGCTGCCCCGACGCTCCCGCGGTGCAGCTCTTTTAGTGATGCGGGGCAGCGGCCACACCTGCTGCAGTACCTTTATTGTACCTCGTTTACCATGCTCAGCATTTTATTCCCTTTACACCCCTCAGCCTTTCCCGTGCCGCTCTTTTTAACCAGCAGCGCTGCCCCGACGCTCCCGCGGTGCAGCTCCCTTAGTGACACGGGGCAGGGGCCGAGAGCCCTCTAGGTGCGGCTCCTCTATAGCACTTTACCGTTTTCTATTTTATTTCATTGGCACCTCGCGCGTTGCGCCGGGCGCCTCATTCGGGGACATGCGCCGGCTCCCACAGCGCCCCGCCCGCCGCCGCTCCCCGGGGGCCTCCCCGCTGCTCTCGGGAGATCGCACACCGCACGCGGCCCAAGCCCCGTCTCGCCGACGGCACTCACCACCCGCCGCCCGCCGCCGCGTTCTCCCGCTCCCTACCGGCACGAAGCGGCGCTGCCGATGACGGAGCCGATGCGCGGCTGCCACGCCGCTCTCTCCGCGCCTCAGGGCCGGCGCCTTCGGCCGCACAGGGCGGCGTCCCCGCATCCGGGCCAGCCCGCGGAGCTCCTGCCGCCGCCGCCGCCGCCCCCCGACTGAGGGGCCGCGACGCCGGCGCCCCCTTTTATACTCCGCACCCCCTTTTCCCGCCACTGCCGCGGTGGGCTCCCCCCGCCTCAAAATCGCCCAGAAGCGCCCGAGGCGGGAACGGCGCAGCCCCACCGGCGCCTCGGAGAAGCTCTTCTAGTGACAAGGAGCAGCGGCCACCCCTCCTGCACTACCTTTATTGTACCTCGTTTACCATGCTCAGCATTTCATTCCCTTTACACCTCTCAGCCTTTCCCGTGCCGCTCTTTTTAACCAGCAGCGCTGCCCCGACGCTCCCGCGGTGCAGCTCTTTTAGTCACACGGGGCAGCGGCCACACCTGCTGCTGTACCTTTATTGTACCTCGTTTACCATGCTCAGCATTTCATTCCCTTTACACCTCTCAGCCTTTCCCGTGCCGCTCTTTTTAACCAGCAGCGCTGCCCCGACGCTCCCGCGGTGCAGCGCTTTTAGTGATGCGGGGCAGCGGCCACACCTGCTGCTGTACCTTTATTGTACCTCGTTTACCATGCTCAGCATTTCATTCCCTTTACACCTCTCACGCTTTCCGGACCCCTTTTTAACCAGCAGCGCTTCCCCGACCGTCCCGCGGTGCAGCTCTTTTAGTGATGCGGGGCAGCGGCCACTCCTGCTGCAGTACCTTTTCAATATTTCTTAGACCATTGTCAATATTTTATTCCGCTCACACTTCCCAGCCTTTCCGTGCTGCTCTTTTTAACCAGCAGCGCTGCCCCGACGCTCCCGCGGTGCAGCTCTTTTAGTGATGCGGGGCAGCGGCCACTCCTGCTGCAGTATCTTTATTGTACCTCGTTTACCATGCTCAGCATTTCATTCCCTTTACACCTCTCACGCTTTCCCGTGCCGCTCTTTTTAACCAGCAGCGCTGCCCCGACGCTCCCGCGGTGCAGCTCTTTTAGTGATGCGGGGCAGCGGCCACACCTGCTGCAGTATCTTTATTGTACCTCTTTTACCATGCTCAGCATTTCATTCCCTTTACACCTCTCACGCTTTCCGGACCCCTTTTTAACCAGCAGCGCTGCCCCGACGCTCCCGCGGTGCAGCTCTTTTAGTGATGCGGGGCAGCGGCCACTCCTGCAGCAGTATCTTTATTGTAGTTCTTTTACCATGCTCAGCATTTCATTCCCTTTACACCTCTCACGCTTTCCGGACCCCTTTTTAACCAGCAGCGCTGCCCCGACCGTCCCGCGGTGCAGCTCTTTTAGTGATGCGGGGCAGCGGCCACTCCTGCTGCAGTACCTTTACAATATTTCTTAGACCGTTGTCAATATTTTATTGCGCTCACACTTCCCAGCCTTTCCCATGCTGCTCTGTTTAACCAGCAGCGCTGCCCCGACGCTCCCGCGGTGCAGCTCTTTTGGTGATGCGGGGCAGCGGCCACTCCTGCTGCTGTACCTTTATTGTACCTCGTTTACCATGCTCAGCATTTCATTCCCTTTACACCTCTCAGCCTTTCCCGTGCCGCTCTTTTTAACCAGCAGCGCTGCCCCGACGCTCCCGCGGTGCAGCTCTTTTAGTGACACGGGGCAGCGGCCACACCTGCTGCTGTACCTTTATTGTACCTCGTTTACAATGCTCAGCATTTTATTCCCTTTACACCTCTCAGCCTTTCCCGTGCCGCTCTTTTTAACCAGCAGCGCTGCCCCGACGCTCCCGAGGTGCAGCTCTTTTAGTCACACGGGGCAGCGGCCACTCCTGCTGCTGTACCTTTACAGTATTTCTTAAACCATTGTCAATATTTTATTGCGCTCACACTTCCCAGCCTTTCCCATGCTGCTCTGTTTAACCAGCAGCGCTGCCCCGACGCTCCCGCGGTGCAGCTCTTTTAGTGACGCGGAGCAGCGGCCACTCCTGCTGCAGTACCTTTTTTGTACCTCGTTTACCATGCTCAGCATTTTATTCCCTTTACACCTCTCACGCTTTCCGGACCCCTTTTTAGCCAGCAGCGCTGCCCCGACGCTCCCGCGGTGCAGCTCTTTTAGTGATGCGGGGCAGCGGCCACACCTGCTGCAGTACCTTTATTGTACCTCGTTTACCATGCTCAGCATTTTATTCCCTTTACACCTCTCAGCCTTTCCCGTGCCGCTCTTTTTAACCAGCAGCGCTGCCCCGACGGTCCCGCGGTGCAGCTCTTTTAGTCACACGGGGCAGCGGCCACTCCTGCAGCAGTATCTTTATTGTAGTTCTTTTACCATGCTCAGCATTTCATTCCCTTTACACCTCTCACGCTTTCCGGACCCATTTTTAGCCAGCAGCGCTGCCCCGACCGTCCCGCGGTGCAGCTCTTTTAGTGACGCGGGGCAGCGGCCACACCTGCTGCAGTACCTTTATTGTACCTCGTTTACAATGCTCAGCATTTTATTCCCTTTACACCTCTCAGCCTTTCCCGTGCCGCTCTTTTTAACCAGCAGCGCTGCCCCGACGCTCCCGCGGTGCAGCTCTTTTAGTGATGCGGGGCAGCGGCCACACCTGCTGCTGTACCTTTACAGTATTTCTTAAACCATTGTCAATATTTTATTGCGCTCACACTTCCCAGCCTTTCCCATGCTGCTCTGTTTAACCAGCAGCGCTGCCCCGACGCTCCCGCGGTGCAGCTCTTTTAGTGATGCGGGGCAGCGGCCACTCCTGCTGCTGTACCTTTATTGTACCTCGTTTACCATGCTCAGCATTTCATTCCCTTTACACCTCTCAGCCTTTCCCGTGCCGCTCTTTTTAACCAGCAGCGCTGCCCCGACCGTCCCGCGGTGCAGCTCTTTTAGTCACACGGGGCAGCGGCCACTCCTGCTGCAGTATCTTTATTGTAGTTCTTTTACCATGCTCAGCATTTCATTCCCTTTACACCTCTCACGCTTTCCGGACCCCTTTTTAACCAGCAGCGCTGCCCCGACGGTCCCGCGGTGCAGCTCTTTTAGTGATGCGGGGCAGCGGCCACTCCTGCTGCTGTACCTTTATTGTACCTCGTTTACCATGCTCAGCATTTCATTCCCTTTACACCTCTCACGCTTTCCGGACCCCTTTTTAACCAGCAGCGCTGCCCCGACCGTCCCGCGGTGCAGCTCTTTTAGTGATGCGGGGCAGCGGCCACTCCTGCTGCAGTACCTTTACAATATTTCTTAGACCGTTGTCAATATTTTATTGCGCTCACACTTCCCAGCCTTTCCCATGCTGCTCTGTTTAACCAGCAGCGCTGCCCCGACGCTCCCGCGGTGCAGCTCTTTTAGTGACACGGGGCAGCGGCCACACCTGCTGCTGTACCTTTATTGTACCTCGTTTACCATGCTCAGCATTTCATTCCCTTTACACCTCTCAGCCTTTCCCGTGCCGCTCTTTTTAACCAGCAGCGCTGCCCCGACGCTCCCGCGGTGCAGCTCTTTTAGTCACACGGGGCAGCGGCCACACCTGCTGCTGTACCTTTATTGTACCTCGTTTACCATGCTCAGCATTTCATTCCCTTTACACCTCTCACGCTTTCCGGACCCCTTTTTAACCAGCAGCGCTGCCCCGACGGTCCCGCGGTGCAGCTCTTTTAGTGATGCGGGGCAGCGGCCACACCTGCTGCAGTACCTTTATTGTACCTCGTTTACCATGCTCAGCATTTCATTCCCTTTACACCTCTCACGCTTTCCGGACCCCTTTTTAACCAGCAGCGCTGCCCCGACGCTCCCGAGGTGCAGCTCTTTTAGTGATGCGGGGCAGCGGCCACTCCTGCTGCAGTATCTTTATTGTACCTCTTTTACCATGCTCAGCATTTCATTCCCTTTACACCTCTCACGCTTTCCGGACCCCTTTTTAACCAGCAGGGCTGCCCCGACGGTCCCGCGGTGCAGCTCTTTTAGTGATGCGGGGCAGCGGCCACACCTGGTGCAGTACCTTTACAGTATTTCTTAAACCATTGTCAATATTTTATTGCGCTCACACTTCCAGGCCTTTCCAATGCTGCTCTGTTTAACCAGCAGCGCTGCCCCGACGCTCCCGCGGTGCAGCTCTTTTAGTGGTGCGGGGCAGCGGCCACACCTGCTGCTGTACCTTTATTGTACCTCGTTTACCATGCTCAGCATTTCATTCCCTTTACACCTCTCAGCCTTTCCCGTGCCGCTCTTTTTAACCAGCAGCGCTGCCCCGACGCTCCCGCGGTGCAGCTCTTTTAGTCACACGGGGCAGCGGCCACACCTGCTGCTGTACCTTTATTGTACCTCGTTTACCATGCTCAGCATTTCATTCCCTTTACACCTCTCACGCTTTCCGGACCCCTTTTTAACCAGCAGAGCTGCCCCGACGGTCCCGCGGTGCAGCTCTTTTAGTGATGCGGGGCAGCGGCTACTCCTGCTGCAGTACCTTTACAATATTTCTTAGACCATTGTCAATATTTTATTGCGCTCACACTTCCCAGCCTTTCCCATGCTGCTCTGTTTAACCAGCAGCGCTGCCCCGACGCTCCCGCGGTGCAGCTCTTTTAGTGACACGGGGCAGCAGCCACTCCTGCTGCAGTACTTTTAAAGGATTTTCGACCATTTTATTTTATACCCTTCACAGATGCGACCTTTGCCGTGACACCTTTGAAGCAGCACCCCTGCCCCAGGTGCGCCGCGGTGCAGCTCATTTTATCCTGAGGAAGTGGCTACTCCTGCTGCGGTGTTGTTGTTATTTCTCAGACCTTTCTCTATATTTTATTTCCCTCACACCTCCAGTCCTTTTACGTGCCGCACGTTTACCGTCAGCACCACCCCAAAGGTGCCGCGGTGCAGCTGTTTTAGTGAACCCACGCAGCGGCCACTCCTGCTGCTGTACCTTTTGAGTATTTCTTAGACCATTCTCAATATTTTATTGCGCTCACACTTCCCAGCCTTTCCGTGCTGCTCTTTTTAACCAGCAGCGCTGCCCCGACGCTCCCGCGGTGCAGCTCTTTTAGTGATGCGGGGCAGCGGCCACTCCTGCTGCAGTATCTTTATTGAACCTCTTTTACCATGCTCAGCATTTTATTCCCTTTACACCTTTCACGCATTCCGGACCCCTTTTTAACCAGCAGCACTGCCCCGACGCTCCCGCGGTGCAGCTCTTTTAGTGATGCGGAGCAGCGGCCACACCTGCTGCTGTACCTTTATTGTACCTCGTTTACCATGCTCAGCATTTCATTCCCTTTACACCTCTCACGCTTTCCGGACCCCTTTTTAACCAGCAGCGCTGCCCCGACGCTCCCGCGGTGCAGCTCTTTTAGTGATGCGGGGCAGCGGCCACACCTGCTGCTGTACCTTTATTGTACCTCGTTTACCATGCTCAGCATTTCATTCCCTTTACACCTCTCACGCTTTCCGGACCCCTTTTTAACCAGCAGCGCTGCCCCGACGCTCCCGAGGTGCAGCTCTTTTAGTGATGCGGGGCAGCGGCCACTCCTGCTGCAGTATCTTTATTGTACCTCTTTTACCATGCTCAGCATTTCATTCCCTTTACACCTCTCACGCTTTCCGGACCCCTTTTTAGCCAGCAGCGCTGCCCCGACGGTCCCGCGGTGCAGCTCTTTTAGTGATGCGGGGCAGCGGCCACACCTGGTGCAGTACCTTTACAGTATTTCTTAAACCATTGTCAATATTTTATTGCGCTCACACTTCCAGGCCTTTCCAATGCTGCTCTTTTTAACCAGCAGCGCTGCCCCGACGCTCCCGCGGTGCAGCTCTTTTAGTCACACGGGGCAGCGGCCACACCTGCTGCAGTACCTTTATTGTACCTCGTTTACCATGCTCAGCATTTCATTCCCTTTACACCTCTCACGCTTTCCGGACCCCTTTTTAACCAGCAGCGCTGCCCCGACCGTCCCGCGGTGCAGCTCTTTTAGTGATGCGGGGCAGCGGCCACTCCTGCTGCAGTACCTTTACAATATTTCTTAGACCGTTGTCAATATTTTATTGCGCTCACACTTCCCAGCCTTTCCCATGCTGCTCTTTTTAACCAGCAGCGCTGCCCCGACGCTCCCGCGGTGCAGCTCTTTTAGTCACACGGGGCAGCGGCCACACCTGCTGCTGTACCTTTATTGTACCTCGTTTACCATGCTCAGCATTTCATTCCCTTTACACCTCTCAGCCTTTCCCGTGCCGCTCTTTTTAACCAGCAGCGCTGCCCCGACGCTCCCGCGGTGCAGCTCTTTTAGTCACACGGGGCAGCGGCCACACCTGCTGCTGTACCTTTATTGTACCTCGTTTACCATGCTCAGCATTTCATTCCCTTTACACCTCTCACGCTTTCCGGACCCCTTTTTAACCAGCAGCGCTGCCCCGACCGTCCCGCGGTGCAGCTCTTTTAGTGATGCGGGGCAGCGGCCACACCTGCTGCAGTACCTTTATTGTACCTCGTTTACCATGCTCAGCATTTCATTCCCTTTACACCTCTCACGCTTTCCGGACCCCTTTTTAACCAGCAGCGCTGCCCCGACGCTCCCGAGGTGCAGCTCTTTTAGTGATGCGGGGCAGCGGCCACTCCTGCTGCAGTATCTTTATTGTACCTCTTTTACCATGCTCAGCATTTCATTCCCTTTACACCTCTCACGCTTTCCGGACCCCTTTTTAGCCAGCAGCGCTGCCCCGACGGTCCCGCGGTGCAGCTCTTTTAGTGATGCGGGGCAGCGGCCACACCTGGTGCAGTACCTTTACAGTATTTCTTAAACCATTGTCAATATTTTATTGCGCTCACACTTCCAGGCCTTTCCAATGCTGCTCTTTTTAACCAGCAGCGCTGCCCCGACGCTCCCGCGGTGCAGCTCTTTTAGTCACACGGGGCAGCGGCCACTCCTGCAGCAGTATCTTTATTGTAGTTCTTTTACCATGCTCAGCATTTCATTCCCTTTACACCTCTCACGCTTTCCGGACCCCTTTTTAACCAGCAGCGCTGCCCCGACGGTCCCGCGGTGCAGCTCTTTTAGTGATGCGGGGCAGCGGCCACTCCTGCTGCAGTACCTTTACAATATTTCTTAGACCATTGTCAATACTTTATTGCGCTGACGTTTCCCAGCCTTTCCCGTGCTGCTCTGTTTAACCAGCAGCGCTGCCCCGACGCTCCCGCGGTACAGCTCCCTTAGTGACACGGGGCAGGGGCCGAGAGCCCTCTAGGTGCGGCTCCTCTATAGCACTTTACCGTTTTCTATTTTATTTCATTGGCACCTCGCGCGTTGCGCCGGGCGCCTCATTCGGGGACATGCGCCGGCTCCCACAGCGCCCCGCCCGCCGCCGCTCCCCGGGGGCCTCCCCGCTGCTCTCGGGAGATCGCACACCGCACGCGGCCCAAGCCCCGTCTCGCCGACGGCACTCACCACCCGCCGCCCGCCGCCGCGTTCTCCCGCTCCCTACCGGCACGAAGCGGCGCTGCCGATGACGGAGCCGATGCGCGGCTGCCACGCCGCTCTCTCCGCGCCTCAGGGCCGGCGCCTTCGGCCGCACAGGGCGGCGTCCCCGCATCCGGGCCAGCCCGCGGAGCTCCTGCCGCCGCCGCCGCCGCCCCCCGACTGAGGGGCCGCGACGCCGGCGCCCCCTTTTATACTCCGCACCCCCTTTTCCCGCCACTGCCGCGGTGGGCTCCCCCCGCCTCAAAATCGCCCAGAAGCGCCCGAGGCGGGAACGGCGCAGCCCCACCGGCGCCTCGGAGAAGCTCTTCTAGTGACAAGGAGCAGCGGCCACCCCTCCTGCTGCAGTACCTTTATTGTACCTCGTTTACCATGCTCAGCATTTTATTCCCTTTACACCTCTCACGCTTTCCGGACCCCTTTTTAACCAGCAGCACTGCCCCGACGCTCCCGCGGTGCAGCTCTTTTAGTGATGCGGGGCAGCGGCCACACCTGCTGCAGTACCTTTATTGTACCTCTTTTACCATGCTCAGCATTTCATTCCCTTTACACCTCTCACGCTTTCCCGTGCCGCTCTTTTTAACCAGCAGCGCTGCCCCGACGCTCCCGCGGTGCAGCTCTTTTAGTGATGCGGGGCAGCGGCCACACCTGGTGCAGTACCTTTACAGTATTTCTTAAACCATTGTCAATATTTTATTGCGCTCACACTTCCAGGCCTTTCCAATGCTGCTCTGTTTAACCAGCAGCGCTGCCCCGACGGTCCCGCGGTGCAGCTCTTTTAGTGGTGCGGGGCAGCGGCCACACCTGCTGCTGTACCTTTATTGTACCTCGTTTACCAGGCTCAGCATTTCATTCCCTTTACACCTCTCACGCTTTCCGGACCCCTTTTTAACCAGCAGAGCTGCCCCGACGGTCCCGCGGTGCAGCTCTTTTAGTGATGCGGGGCAGCGGCTACTCCTGCTGCAGTACCTTTACAATATTTCTTAGACCATTGTCAATATTTTATTGCGCTCACACTTCCCAGCCTTTCCCATGCTGCTCTGTTTAACCAGCAGCGCTGCCCCGACGCTCCCGCGGTGCAGCTCTTTTAGTGACACGGGGCAGCAGCCACTCCTGCTGCAGTACTTTTAAAGGATTTTCGACCATTTTATTTTATACCCTTCACAGATGCGACCTTTGCCGTGACACCTTTGAAGCAGCACCCCTGCCCCAGGTGCGCCGCGGTGCAGCTCATTTTATCCTGAGGAAGTGGCTACTCCTGCTGCGGTGTTGTTGTTATTTCTCAGACCTTTCTCTATATTTTATTTCCCTCACACCTCCAGTCCTTTTACGTGCCGCACGTTTACCGTCAGCACCACCCCAAAGGTGCCGCGGTGCAGCTGTTTTAGTGAACCCACGCAGCGGCCACTCCTGCTGCTGTACCTTTTGAGTATTTCTTAGACCATTCTCAATATTTTATTGCGCTCACACTTCCCAGCCTTTCCGTGCTGCTCTTTTTAACCAGCAGCGCTGCCCCGACGCTCCCGCGGTGCAGCTCTTTTAGTGATGCGGGGCAGCGGCCACTCCTGCTGCAGTATCTTTATTGAACCTCTTTTACCATGCTCAGCATTTTATTCCCTTTACACCTTTCACGCATTCCGGACCCCTTTTTAACCAGCAGCACTGCCCCGACGCTCCCGCGGTGCAGCTCTTTTAGTGATGCGGAGCAGCGGCCACACCTGCTGCTGTACCTTTATTGTACCTCGTTTACCATGCTCAGCATTTTATTCCCTTTACACCTCTCAGCCTTTCCCGTGCCGCTCTTTTTAACCAGCAGCGCTGCCCCGACGCTCCCGCGGTGCAGCTCTTTTAGTGACGCGGGGCAGCGGCCACACCTGCTGCTGTACCTTTATTGTACCTCGTTTACCATGCTCAGCATTTCATTCTCTTTACACCTCTCACGCTTTCCGGACCCCTTTTTAACCAGCAGCACTGCCCCGACGCTCCCGCGGTGCAGCTCTTTTAGTGACACGGGGCAGCTACACCTGCTGCTGTACCTTTATTGTACCTCGTTTACCATGCTCAGCATTTTATTCCCTTTACACCTCTCAGCCTTTCCCGTGCCGCTCTTTTTAACCAGCAGCGCTGCCCCGACGCTCCCGCGGTGCAGCTCTTTTAGTGACACGGGGCAGCGGCCACACCTGCTGCTGTACCTTTATTGTACCTCGTTTACCATGCTCAGCATTTTATTCCCTTTACACCTCTCACGCTTTCCGGACCCCTTTTTAACCAGCAGCGCTGCCCCGACGCTCCCGCGGTGCAGCTCTTTTAGTGACGCGGGGCAGCGGCCACTCCTGCTGCAGTATCTTTATTGTACCTCTTTTACCATGCTCAGCATTTCATTCCCTTTACACCTCTCAGCCTTTCCCGTGCCGCTCTTTTTAACCAGCAGCGCTGCCCCGACGCTCCCGCGGTGCAGCTCTTTTAGTGATGCGGGGCAGCGGCCACACCTGCTGCTGTACCTTTATTGTACCTCTTTTACCATGCTCAGCATTTCATTCCCTTTACACCTCTCACGCTTTCCCGTGCCGCTCTTTTTAACCAGCAGCGCTGCCCCGACGGTCCCGCGGTGCAGCTCTTTTAGTCACACGGGGCAGCGGCCACACCTGCTGCTGTACCTTTATTGTACCTCGTTTACCATGCTCAGCATTTCATTCCCTTTACACCTCTCACGCTTTCCGGACCCCTTTTTAACCAGCAGCACTGCCCCGACGCTCCCGCGGTGCAGCTCTTTTAGTGACACGGGGCAGCTACACCTGCTGCAGTACCTTTATTGTACCTCGTTTACCATGCTCAGCATTTTATTCCCTTTACACCTCTCACGCTTTCCGGACCCCTTTTTAACCAGCAGCGCTGCCCCGACGCTCCCGCGGTGCAGCTCTTTTAGTGACACGGGGCAGCTACACCTGCTGCTGTACCTTTATTGTACCTCGTTTACCATGCTCAGCATTTCATTCCCTTTACACCTCTCAGCCTTTCCCGTGCCGCTCTTTTTAACCAGCAGCGCTGCCCCGACGCTCCCGCGGTGCAGCTCTTTTAGTGACACGGGGCAGCGGCTACACCTGCTGCTGTACCTTTATTGTACCTCTTTTACCATGCTCAGCATTTCATTCCCTTTACACCTCTCACGCTTTCCGGACCCCTTTTTAACCAGCAGCGCTGCCCCGACCGTCCCGCGGTGCAGCTCTTTTAGTGATGCGGGGCAGCGGCCACTCCTGCTGCAGTACCTTTTCAATATTTCTTAGACCATTTTCAATATTTTATTGCGCTCACACTTCCCAGCCTTTCCCATGCTGCTCTGTTTAACCAGCAGCGCTGCCCCGATGCTCCCGCGGTGCAGCTCTTTTAGTGATGCGGGGCAGCGGCCACACCTGCTGCAGTACCTTTATTGTACCTCGTTTACCATGCTCAGCATTTCATTCCCTTTACACCTCTCACGCTTTCCGGACCCCTTTTTAACCAGCAGCACTGCCCCGACGCTCCCGCGGTGCAGCTCTTTTAGTGACACGGGGCAGCTACACCTGCTGCTGTACCTTTATTGTACCTCGTTTACCATGCTCAGCATTTCATTCCCTTTACACCTCTCAGCCTTTCCCGTGCTGCTCTTTTTAACCAGCAGCGCTGCCCCGACGCTCCCGCGGTGCAGCTCTTTTAGTGACACGGGGCAGCGGCTACACCTGCTGCTGTACCTTTATTGTACCTCGTTTACCATGCTCAGCATTTCATTCCCTTTACACCTCTCACGCTTTCCGGACCCCTTTTTAACCAGCAGCGCTGCCCCGACGGTCCCGCGGTGCAGCTCTTTTAGTGATGCGGGGCAGCGGCCACACCTGCTGCAGTACCTTTATTGTACCTCGTTTACCATGCTCAGCATTTCATTCCCTTTACACCTCTCACGCTTTCCGGACCCCTTTTTAGCCAGCAGCGCTGCCCCGACGGTCCCGCGGTGCAGCTCTTTTAGTGATGCGGGGCAGCGGCCACACCTGCTGCAGTACCTTTATTGTACCTCGTTTACCATGCTCAGCATTTCATTCCCTTTACACCTCTCAGCCTTTCCCGTGCCGCTCTTTTTCAACAGCAGCGCTGCCCCGACGGTCCCGCGGTGCAGCTCTTTTAGTCACACGGGGCAGCGGCCACACCTGCTGCAGTACCTTTATTGTACCTCGTTTACCATGCTCAGCATTTCATTCCCTTTACACCTCTCAGCCTTTCCCGTGCCGCTCTTTTTCAACAGCAGCGCTGCCCCGACGCTCCCGCGGTGCAGCTCTTTTAGTGACACGGGGCAGCGGCCACACCTGGTGCAGTACCTTTACAGTATTTCTTAGACCATTGTCAATATTTTATTGCGCTCACACTTCCAGGCCTTTCCCATGCTGCTCTGTTTAACCAGCAGCACTGCCCCGACGGTCCCGCGGTGCAGCTCTTTTAGTGATGCGGGGCAGCGGCCACTCCTGCTGCTGTACCTTTATTGTACCTCTTTTACCATGCTCAGCATTTCATTCCCTTTACACCTCTCAGCCTTTCCCGTGCTGCTCTTTTTAACCAGCAGCGCTGCCCCGACGCTCCCGCGGTGCAGCTCTTTTAGTCACACGGGGCAGCGGCCACACCTGCTGCTGTACCTTTACAGTATTTCTTAAACCATTGTCAATATTTTATTCCGCTCACACTTCCCAGCCTTTCCGTGCTGCTCTTTTTAACCAGCAGCGCTGCCCCGACGCTCCCGCGGTGCAGCTCTTTTAGTGATGCGGGGCAGCGGCCACTCCTGCAGCAGTATCTTTATTGTACCTCGTTTACCATGCTCAGCATTTCATTCCCTTTACACCTCTCAGCCTTTCCCGTGCCGCTCTTTTTAACCAGCAGCGCTGCCCCGACGGTCCCGCGGTGCAGCTCTTTTAGTGATGCGGGGCACCGGCCACACCTGCTGCACTACCTTTATTGTACCTCGTTTACCATGCTCAGCATTTTATTCCCTTTACACCTCTCACGCTTTCCGGACCCCTTTTTAACCAGCAGCACTGCCCCGACGCTCCCGCGGTGCAGCTCTTTTAGTGACGCGGGGCAGCGGCCACACCTGCTGCAGTACCTTTATTGTACCTCGTTTACCATGCTCAGCATTTCATTCCCTTTACACCTCTCACGCTTTCCGGACCCCTTTTTAGCCAGCAGCGCTGCCCCGACGGTCCCGCGGTGCAGCTCTTTTAGTGATGCGGGGCAGCGGCCACACCTGCTGCAGTACCTTTATTGTACCTCGTTTACCATGCTCAGCATTTCATTCCCTTTACACCTCTCACGCTTTCCGGACCCCTTTTTAACCAGCAGCGCTGCCCCGACGCTCCCGAGGTGCAGCTCTTTTAGTGATGCGGGGCAGCGGCCACTCCTGCTGCAGTACCTTTATTGTACCTCTTTTACCATGCTCAGCATTTCATTCCCTTTACACCTCTCACGCTTTCCGGACCCCTTTTTAGCCAGCAGCGCTGCCCCGACGCTCCCGCGGTGCAGCTCTTTTAGTGATGCGGAGCAGCGGCCACACCTGCTGCAGTACCTTTATTGTACCTCGTTTACCATGCTCAGCATTTCATTCCCTTTACACCTCTCACGCTTTCCCGTGCCGCTCCTTTTAACCAGCAGCGCTGCCCCGACGCTCCCGCGGTGCAGCTCTTTTAGTGACACGGGGCAGCGGCCACACCTGGTGCAGTACCTTTACAGTATTTCTTAGACCATTGTCAATATTTTATTGCGCTCACACTTCCAGGCCTTTCCCATGCTGCTCTGTTTAACCAGCAGCGCTGCCCCGACGCTCCCGCGGTGCAGCTCTTTTAGTGACACGGGGCAGCGGCCACACCTGCTGCAGTACCTTTATTGTACCTCGTTTACCATGCTCAGCATTTCATTCCCTTTACACCTCTCAGCCTTTCCCGTGCCGCTCTTTTTAACCAGCAGCGCTGCCCCGACGCTCCCGCGGTGCAGCTCTTTTAGTCACACGGGGCAGCGGCCACACCTGCTGCTGTACCTTTATTGTACCTCGTTTACCATGCTCAGCATTTTATTCCCTTTACACCTCTCACGCTTTCCGGACCCCTTTTTAACCAGCAGCGCTGCCCCGACCGTCCCGCGGTGCAGCTCTTTTAGTGATGCGGGGCAGCGGCCACTCCTGCTGCTGTACCTTTATTGTACCTCGTTTACCATGCTCAGCATTTCATTCCCTTTACACCTCTCACGCTTTCCGGACCCCTTTTTAACCAGCAGCGCTGCCCCGACCGTCCCGCGGTGCAGCTCTTTTAGTGACACGGGGCAGCGGCCACACCTGCTGCAGTACCTTTATTGTACCTCGTTTACCATGCTCAGCATTTTATTCCCTTTACACCTCTCACGCTTTCCCGTGCCGCTCTTTTTAACCAGCAGCGCTGCCCCGACGCTCCCGCGGTGCAGCTCTTTTAGTCACACGGGGCAGCGGCCACTCCTGCAGCAGTATCTTTATTGTAGTTCTTTTACCATGCTCAGCATTTCATTCCCTTTACACCTCTCACGCTTTCCGGACCCATTTTTAGCCAGCAGCGCTGCCCCGACCGTCCCGCGGTGCAGCTCTTTTAGTGACGCGGGGCAGCGGCCACACCTGCTGCAGTACCTTTATTGTACCTCGTTTACAATGCTCAGCATTTTATTCCCTTTACACCTCTCAGCCTTTCCCGTGCCGCTCTTTTTAACCAGCAGCGCTGCCCCGACGCTCCCGAGGTGCAGCTCTTTTAGTCACACGGGGCAGCGGCCACACCTGCTGCTGTACCTTTACAGTATTTCTTAAACCATTGTCAATATTTTATTGCGCTCACACTTCCCAGCCTTTCCCATGCTGCTCTGTTTAACCAGCAGCGCTGCCCCGACACTCCCGCGGTGCAGCTCTTTTAGTGATGCGGGGCAGCGGCCACTCCTGCTGCTGTACCTTTATTGTACCTCGTTTACCATGCTCAGCATTTTATTCCCTTTACACCTCTCACGCTTTCCGGACCCCTTTTTAACCAGCAGCGCTGCCCCGACCGTCCCGCGGTGCAGCTCTTTTAGTGATGCGGGGCAGCGGCCACTCCTGCTGCAGTACCTTTATTGTACCTCGTTTACCATGCTCAGCATTTTATTCCCTTTACACCTCTCAGCCTTTCCCGTGCCGCTCTTTTTAACCAGCAGCGCTGCCCCGACGGTCCCGCGGTGCAGCTCTTTTAGTGATCCGGAGCAGCGGCCACACCTGCTGCTGTATCTTTATTGTACCTCGTTTACCATGCTCAGCATTTTATTCCCTTTACACCTCTCAGCCTTTCCCATGCCGCTCTTTTTAACCAGCAGCGCTGCGCCGACGCTCCCGCGGTGCAGCTCTTTTAGTCACACGGGGCAGCGGCCACTCCTGCTGCAGTACCTTTATTGTACCTCGTTTACCATGCTCAGCATTTTATTCCCTTTACACCTCTCACGCTTTCCGGACCCCTTTTTAACCAGCAGCGCTGCCCCGACGCTCCCGCGGTGCAGCTCTTTTAGTGATGCGGGGCAGCGGCCACTCCTGCTGCAGTACCTTTACAATATTTCTTAGACCATTGTCAATACTTTATTGCGCTGACGTTTCCCAGCCTTTCCCGTGCTGCTCTGTTTAACCAGCAGCGCTGCCCCGACGCTCCCGCGGTACAGCTCCCTTAGTGACACGGGGCAGGGGCCGAGAGCCCTCTAGGTGCGGCTCCTCTATAGCACTTTACCGTTTTCTATTTTATTTCATTGGCACCTCGCGCGTTGCGCCGGGCGCCTCATTCGGGGACATGCGCCGGCTCCCACAGCGCCCCGCCCGCCGCCGCTCCCCGGGGGCCTCCCCGCTGCTCTCGGGAGATCGCACACCGCACGCGGCCCAAGCCCCGTCTCGCCGACGGCACTCACCACCCGCCGCCCGCCGCCGCGTTCTCCCGCTCCCTACCGGCACGAAGCGGCGCTGCCGATGACGGAGCCGATGCGCGGCTGCCACGCCGCTCTCTCCGCGCCTCAGGGCCGGCGCCTTCGGCCGCACAGGGCGGCGTCCCCGCATCCGGGCCAGCCCGCGGAGCTCCTGCCGCCGCCGCCGCCGCCCCCCGACTGAGGGGCCGCGACGCCGGCGCCCCCTTTTATACTCCGCACCCCCTTTTCCCGCCACTGCCGCGGTGGGCTCCCCCCGCCTCAAAATCGCCCAGAAGCGCCCGAGGCGGGAACGGCGCAGCCCCACCGGCGCCTCGGAGAAGCTCTTCTAGTGACAAGGAGCAGCGGCCACCCCTCCTGAAGTACCTTTATTGTACCTCGTTTACCATGCTCAGCATTTTATTCCCTTTACACCTCTCACGCTTTCCCGTGCCGCTCTTTTTAACCAGCAGCGCTGCCCCGACGCTCCCGCGGTGCAGCTCTTTTAGTGATGCGGGGCAGCGGCCACACCTGCTGCTGTACCTTTATTGTACCTCGTTTACCATGCTCAGCATTTCATTCCCTTTACACCTCTCACGCTTTCCGGACCCCTTTTTAACCAGCAGAGCTGCCCCGACGGTCCCGCGGTGCAGCTCTTTTAGTCACACGGGGCAGCGGCCACACCTGCTGCAGTACCTTTATTGTACCTCGTTTACCATGCTCAGCATTTCATTCCCTTTACACCTCTCACGCTTTCCGGACCCCTTTTTAACCAGCAGAGCTGCCCCGACGCTCCCGCGGTGCAGCTCTTTTAGTGATGCGGGGCAGCGGCCACTCCTGCTGCAGTACCTTTACAATATTTCTTAGACCATTGTCAATATTTTATTGCGCTCACACTTCCCAGCCTTTCCCATGCTGCTCTGTTTAACCAGCAGCGCTGCCCCGACGCTCCCGCGGTGCAGCTCTTTTAGTGACACGGGGCAGCAGCCACTCCTGCTGCAGTACTTTTAAAGGATTTTCGACCATTTTATTTTATACCCTTCACAGATGCGACCTTTGCCGTGACACCTTTGAAGCAGCACCCCTGCCCCAGGTGCGCCGCGGTGCAGCTCATTTTATCCTGAGGAAGTGGCTACTCCTGCTGCGGTGTTGTTGTTATTTCTCAGACCTTTCTCTATATTTTATTTCCCTCACACCTCCAGTCCTTTTACGTGCCGCACGTTTACCGTCAGCACCACCCCAAAGGTGCCGCGGTGCAGCTGTTTTAGTGAACCCACGCAGCGGCCACTCCTGCTGCAGTATCTTTATTGTACCTCTTTTACCATGCTCAGCATTTCATTCCCTTTACACCTCTCACGCTTTCCGGACCCCTTTTTAACCAGCAGCGCTGCCCCGACCGTCCCGCGGTGCAGCTCTTTTAGTGATGCGGGGCAGCGGCCACACCTGCTGCTGTACCTTTATTGTACCTCGTTTACCATGCTCAGCATTTCATTCCCTTTACACCTCTCACGCTTTCCGGACCCCTTTTTAACCAGCAGCGCTGCCCCGACGCTCCCGAGGTGCAGCTCTTTTAGTGATGCGGGGCAGCGGCCACTCCTGCTGCAGTATCTTTATTGTACCTCTTTTACCATGCTCAGCATTTCATTCCCTTTACACCTCTCACGCTTTCCGGACCCCTTTTTAGCCAGCAGCGCTGCCCCGACGGTCCCGCGGTGCAGCTCTTTTAGTGATGCGGGGCAGCGGCCACACCTGCTGCTGTACCTTTATTGTACCTCGTTTACCATGCTCAGCATTTCATTCCCTTTACACCTCTCACGCTTTCCGGACCCCTTTTTAACCAGCAGCACTGCCCCGACGCTCCCGCGGTGCAGCTCTTTTAGTGACACGGGGCAGCTACACCTGCTGCAGTACCTTTATTGTACCTCGTTTACCATGCTCAGCATTTTATTCCCTTTACACCTCTCACGCTTTCCGGACCCCTTTTTAACCAGCAGCGCTGCCCCGACGCTCCCGCGGTGCAGCTCTTTTAGTGACACGGGGCAGCTACACCTGCTGCTGTACCTTTATTGTACCTCGTTTACCATGCTCAGCATTTCATTCCCTTTACACCTCTCACGCTTTCCGGACCCCTTTTTAACCAGCAGCACTGCCCCGACGCTCCCGCGGTGCAGCTCTTTTAGTGACACGGGGCAGCTACACCTGCTGCTGTACCTTTATTGTACCTCGTTTACCATGCTCAGCATTTCATTCCCTTTACACCTCTCACGCTTTCCGGACCCCTTTTTAACCAGCAGCGCTGCCCCGACGGTCCCGCGGTGCAGCTCTTTTAGTGATGCGGAGCAGCGGCCACACCTGCTGCAGTACCTTTATTGTACCTCGTTTACCATGCTCAGCATTTCATTCCCTTTACACCTCTCACGCTTTCCGGACCCCTTTTTAACCAGCAGCGCTGCCCCGACGGTCCCGCGGTGCAGCTCTTTTAGTGATGCGGGGCAGCGGCCACACCTGCTGCAGTACCTTTATTGTACCTCGTTTACCATGCTCAGCATTTCATTCCCTTTACACCTCTCACGCTTTCCCGTGCCGCTCCTTTTAACCAGCAGCGCTGCCCCGACGGTCCCGCGGTGCAGCTCTTTTAGTCACACGGGGCAGCGGCCACACCTGGTGCAGTACCTTTTCAATATTTCTTAGACCATTGTCAATATTTTATTGCGCTCACACTTCCAGGCCTTTCCCATGCTGCTCTGTTTAACCAGCAGCGCTGCCCCGACGCTCCCGCGGTGCAGCTCTTTTAGTCACACGGGGCAGCGGCCACACCTGCTGCTGTACCTTTACAGTATTTCTTAAACCATTGTCAATATTTTATTCCGCTCACACTTCCCAGCCTTTCCGTGCTGCTCTTTTTAACCAGCAGCGCTGCCCCGACGCTCCCGCGGTGCAGCTCTTTTAGTGATGCGGGGCAGCGGCCACACCTGCTGCAGTACCTTTATTGTACCTCGTTTACCATGCTCAGCATTTCATTCCCTTTACACCTCTCAGCCTTTCCCGTGCCGCTCTTTTTAACCAGCAGCGCTGCCCCGACGCTCCCGCGGTGCAGCTCTTTTAGTGACACGGGGCAGCGGCCACACCTGCTGCAGTACCTTTATTGTACCTCGTTTACCATGCTCAGCATTTTATTCCCTTTACACCTCTCAGCCTTTCCAGTGCCGCTCTTTTTAACCAGCAGCGCTGCCCCGACGGTCCCGCGGTGCAGCTCTTTTAGTGATGCGGAGCAGCGGCCACTCCTGCTGCTGTACCTTTTCAATATTTCTTAGACCATTGTCAATATTTTATTGCGCTCACACTTCCCAGCCTTTCCCATGCTGCTCTGTTTAACCAGCAGCGCTGCCCCGACGCTCCCGAGGTGCAGCTCTTTTAGTGATGCGGGGCAGCGGCCACACCTGCTGCACTACCTTTATTGTACCTCGTTTACCATGCTCAGCATTTTATTCCCTTTACACCTCTCACGCTTTCCGGACCCCTTTTTAACCAGCAGCACTGCCCCGACGCTCCCGCGGTGCAGCTCTTTTAGTGACGCGGGGCAGCGGCCACACCTGCTGCAGTACCTTTATTGTACCTCGTTTACCATGCTCAGCATTTCATTCCCTTTACACCTCTCAGCCTTTCCCGTGCCGCTCTTTTTCAACAGCAGCGCTGCCCCGACGGTCCCGCGGTGCAGCTCTTTTAGTCACACGGGGCAGCGGCCACACCTGCTGCAGTACCTTTATTGTACCTCGTTTACCATGCTCAGCATTTCATTCCCTTTACACCTCTCACGCTTTCCGGACCCCTTTTTAACCAGCAGCGCTGCCCCGACGCTCCCGAGGTGCAGCTCTTTTAGTGATGCGGGGCAGCGGCCACTCCTGCTGCAGTACCTTTATTGTACCTCTTTTACCATGCTCAGCATTTCATTCCCTTTACACCTCTCACGCTTTCCGGACCCCTTTTTAGCCAGCAGCGCTGCCCCGACGGTCCCGCGGTGCAGCTCTTTTAGTGATGCGGAGCAGCGGCCACACCTGCTGCAGTACCTTTATTGTACCTCGTTTACCATGCTCAGCATTTCATTCCCTTTACACCTCTCACGCTTTCCCGTGCCGCTCCTTTTAACCAGCAGCGCTGCCCCGACGCTCCCGCGGTGCAGCTCTTTTAGTGACACGGGGCAGCGGCCACACCTGCTGCAGTACCTTTATTGTACCTCGTTTACCATGCTCAGCATTTCATTCCCTTTACACCTCTCAGCCTTTCCCGTGCCGCTCTTTTTAACCAGCAGCGCTGCCCCGACGCTCCCGCGGTGCAGCTCTTTTAGTGACACGGGGCAGCGGCCACACCTGCTGCTGTACCTTTATTGTACCTCGTTTACCATGCTCAGCATTTTATTCCCTTTACACCTCTCACGCTTTCCGGACCCCTTTTTAACCAGCAGCGCTGCCCCGACCGTCCCGCGGTGCAGCTCTTTTAGTGATGCGGGGCAGCGGCCACTCCTGCTGCTGTACCTTTATTGTACCTCGTTTACCATGCTCAGCATTTCATTCCCTTTACACCTCTCACGCTTTCCGGACCCCTTTTTAACCAGCAGCGCTGCCCCGACCGTCCCGCGGTGCAGCTCTTTTAGTGACACGGGGCAGCGGCCACACCTGCTGCAGTACCTTTATTGTACCTCGTTTACCATGCTCAGCATTTTATTCCCTTTACACCTCTCACGCTTTCCCGTGCCGCTCTTTTTAACCAGCAGCGCTGCCCCGACGCTCCCGCGGTGCAGCTCTTTTAGTCACACGGGGCAGCGGCCACTCCTGCAGCAGTATCTTTATTGTAGTTCTTTTACCATGCTCAGCATTTCATTCTCTTTACACCTCTCACGCTTTCCGGACCCCTTTTTAACCAGCAGCACTGCCCCGACGCTCCCGCGGTGCAGCTCTTTTAGTGACACGGGGCAGCTACACCTGCTGCTGTACCTTTATTGTACCTCGTTTACCATGCTCAGCATTTTATTCCCTTTACACCTCTCAGCCTTTCCCGTGCCGCTCTTTTTAACCAGCAGCGCTGCCCCGACGCTCCCGCGGTGCAGCTCTTTTAGTGACACGGGGCAGCGGCCACACCTGCTGCTGTACCTTTATTGTACCTCGTTTACCATGCTCAGCATTTTATTCCCTTTACACCTCTCACGCTTTCCGGACCCCTTTTTAACCAGCAGCGCTGCCCCGACGCTCCCGCGGTGCAGCTCTTTTAGTGACGCGGGGCAGCGGCCACTCCTGCTGCAGTATCTTTATTGTACCTCTTTTACCATGCTCAGCATTTCATTCCCTTTACACCTCTCAGCCTTTCCCGTGCCGCTCTTTTTAACCAGCAGCGCTGCCCCGACGCTCCCGCGGTGCAGCTCTTTTAGTGATGCGGGGCAGCGGCCACACCTGCTGCTGTACCTTTATTGTACCTCTTTTACCATGCTCAGCATTTCATTCCCTTTACACCTCTCACGCTTTCCCGTGCCGCTCTTTTTAACCAGCAGCGCTGCCCCGACGCTCCCGCGGTGCAGCTCTTTTAGTCACACGGGGCAGCGGCCACACCTGCTGCTGTACCTTTATTGTACCTCGTTTACCATGCTCAGCATTTCATTCCCTTTACACCTCTCACGCTTTCCGGACCCCTTTTTAACCAGCAGCACTGCCCCGACGCTCCCGCGGTGCAGCTCTTTTAGTGACACGGGGCAGCTACACCTGCTGCAGTACCTTTATTGTACCTCGTTTACCATGCTCAGCATTTTATTCCCTTTACACCTCTCACGCTTTCCGGACCCCTTTTTAACCAGCAGCGCTGCCCCGACGCTCCCGCGGTGCAGCTCTTTTAGTGACACGGGGCAGCTACACCTGCTGCTGTACCTTTATTGTACCTCGTTTACCATGCTCAGCATTTCATTCCCTTTACACCTCTCAGCCTTTCCCGTGCCGCTCTTTTTAACCAGCAGCGCTGCCCCGACGCTCCCGCGGTGCAGCTCTTTTAGTGACACGGGGCAGCGGCTACACCTGCTGCTGTACCTTTATTGTACCTCTTTTACCATGCTCAGCATTTCATTCCCTTTACACCTCTCACGCTTTCCGGACCCCTTTTTAACCAGCAGCGCTGCCCCGACCGTCCCGCGGTGCAGCTCTTTTAGTGATGCGGGGCAGCGGCCACTCCTGCTGCAGTACCTTTTCAATATTTCTTAGACCATTTTCAATATTTTATTGCGCTCACACTTCCCAGCCTTTCCCATGCTGCTCTGTTTAACCAGCAGCGCTGCCCCGATGCTCCCGCGGTGCAGCTCTTTTAGTGATGCGGGGCAGCGGCCACACCTGCTGCAGTACCTTTATTGTACCTCGTTTACCATGCTCAGCATTTCATTCCCTTTACACCTCTCACGCTTTCCGGACCCCTTTTTAACCAGCAGCACTGCCCCGACGCTCCCGCGGTGCAGCTCTTTTAGTGACACGGGGCAGCTACACCTGCTGCTGTACCTTTATTGTACCTCGTTTACCATGCTCAGCATTTCATTCCCTTTACACCTCTCAGCCTTTCCCGTGCTGCTCTTTTTAACCAGCAGCGCTGCCCCGACGCTCCCGCGGTGCAGCTCTTTTAGTGACACGGGGCAGCGGCTACACCTGCTGCTGTATCTTTATTGTACCTCGTTTACCATGCTCAGCATTTCATTCCCTTTACACCTCTCACGCTTTCCGGACCCCTTTTTAGCCAGCAGCGCTGCCCCGACGGTCCCGCGGTGCAGCTCTTTTAGTGATGCGGGGCAGCGGCCACACCTGCTGCAGTACCTTTATTGTACCTCGTTTACCATGCTCAGCATTTCATTCCCTTTACACCTCTCAGCCTTTCCCGTGCCGCTCTTTTTCAACAGCAGCGCTGCCCCGACGGTCCCGCGGTGCAGCTCTTTTAGTCACACGGGGCAGCGGCCACACCTGCTGCAGTACCTTTATTGTACCTCGTTTACCATGCTCAGCATTTCATTCCCTTTACACCTCTCACGCTTTCCCGTGCCGCTCCTTTTAACCAGCAGCGCTGCCCCGACGCTCCCGCGGTGCAGCTCTTTTAGTGACACGGGGCAGCGGCCACACCTGGTGCAGTACCTTTACAGTATTTCTTAGACCATTGTCAATATTTTATTGCGCTCACACTTCCAGGCCTTTCCCATGCTGCTCTGTTTAACCAGCAGCGCTGCCCCGACGCTCCCGCGGTGCAGCTCTTTTAGTGATGCGGGGCAGCGGCCACTCCTGCTGCTGTACCTTTATTGTACCTCTTTTACCATGCTCAGCATTTCATTCCCTTTACTCCTCTCAGCCTTTCCCGTGCTGCTCTTTTTAACCAGCAGCGCTGCCCCGACGCTCCCGCGGTGCAGCTCTTTTAGTCACACGGGGCAGCGGCCACACCTGCTGCTGTACCTTTACAGTATTTCTTAAACCATTGTCAATATTTTATTCCGCTCACACTTCCCAGCCTTTCCGTGCTGCTCTTTTTAACCAGCAGCGCTGCCCCGACGCTCCCGCGGTGCAGCTCTTTTAGTGATGCGGGGCAGCGGCCACTCCTGCAGCAGTATCTTTATTGTACCTCGTTTACCATGCTCAGCATTTCATTCCCTTTACACCTCTCAGCCTTTCCCGTGCCGCTCTTTTTAACCAGCAGCGCTGCCCCGACGGTCCCGCGGTGCAGCTCTTTTAGTGATGCGGGGCACCGGCCACACCTGCTGCACTACCTTTATTGTACCTCGTTTACCATGCTCAGCATTTTATTCCCTTTACACCTCTCACGCTTTCCGGACCCCTTTTTAACCAGCAGCACTGCCCCGACGCTCCCGCGGTGCAGCTCTTTTAGTGACGCGGGGCAGCGGCCACACCTGCTGCAGTACCTTTATTGTACCTCGTTTACCATGCTCAGCATTTCATTCCCTTTACACCTCTCACGCTTTCCGGACCCCTTTTTAGCCAGCAGCGCTGCCCCGACGGTCCCGCGGTGCAGCTCTTTTAGTGATGCGGGGCAGCGGCCACACCTGCTGCAGTACCTTTATTGTACCTCGTTTACCATGCTCAGCATTTCATTCCCTTTACACCTCTCACGCTTTCCGGACCCCTTTTTAACCAGCAGCGCTGCCCCGACGCTCCCGAGGTGCAGCTCTTTTAGTGATGCGGGGCAGCGGCCACTCCTGCTGCAGTACCTTTATTGTACCTCTTTTACCATGCTCAGCATTTCATTCCCTTTACACCTCTCACGCTTTCCCGTGCCGCTCCTTTTAACCAGCAGCGCTGCCCCGACGCTCCCGCGGTGCAGCTCTTTTAGTGACACGGGGCAGCGGCCACACCTGGTGCAGTACCTTTACAATATTTCTTAGACCATTGTCAATATTTTATTGCGCTCACACTTCCAGGCCTTTCCCATGCTGCTCTGTTTAACCAGCAGCGCTGCCCCGACGCTCCCGCGGTGCAGCTCTTTTAGTGATGCGGGGCAGCGGCCACTCCTGCTGCAGTACCTTTACAATATTTCTTAGACCATTGTCAATACTTTATTGCGCTGACGTTTCCCAGCCTTTCCCGTGCTGCTCTGTTTAACCAGCAGCGCTGCCCCGACGCTCCCGCGGTACAGCTCCCTTAGTGACACGGGGCAGGGGCCGAGAGCCCTCTAGGTGCGGCTCCTCTATAGCACTTTACCGTTTTCTATTTTATTTCATTGGCACCTCGCGCGTTGCGCCGGGCGCCTCATTCGGGGACATGCGCCGGCTCCCACAGCGCCCCGCCCGCCGCCGCTCCCCGGGGGCCTCCCCGCTGCTCTCGGGAGATCGCACACCGCACGCGGCCCAAGCCCCGTCTCGCCGACGGCACTCACCACCCGCCGCCCGCCGCCGCGTTCTCCCGCTCCCTACCGGCACGAAGCGGCGCTGCCGATGACGGAGCCGATGCGCGGCTGCCACGCCGCTCTCTCCGCGCCTCAGGGCCGGCGCCTTCGGCCGCACAGGGCGGCGTCCCCGCATCCGGGCCAGCCCGCGGAGCTCCTGCCGCCGCCGCCGCCGCCCCCCGACTGAGGGGCCGCGACGCCGGCGCCCCCTTTTATACTCCGCACCCCCTTTTCCCGCCACTGCCGCGGTGGGCTCCCCCCGCCTCAAAATCGCCCAGAAGCGCCCGAGGCGGGAACGGCGCAGCCCCACCGGCGCCTCGGAGAAGCTCTTCTAGTGACAAGGAGCAGCGGCCACCCCTCCTGAAGTACCTTTATTGTACCTCGTTTACCATGCTCAGCATTTTATTCCCTTTACACCTCTCACGCTTTCCCGTGCCGCTCTTTTTAACCAGCAGCGCTGCCCCGACGCTCCCGCGGTGCAGCTCTTTTAGTGATGCGGGGCAGCGGCCACACCTGCTGCTGTACCTTTATTGTACCTCGTTTACCATGCTCAGCATTTCATTCCCTTTACACCTCTCACGCTTTCCGGACCCCTTTTTAACCAGCAGCGCTTCCCCGACCGTCCCGCGGTGCAGCTCTTTTAGTGATGCGGGGCAGCGGCCACTCCTGCTGCAGTACCTTTTCAATATTTCTTAGACCATTGTCAATATGTTATTCCGCTCACACTTCCCAGCCTTTCCGTGCTGCTCTTTTTAACCAGCAGCGCTGCCCCGACGCTCCCGCGGTGCAGCTCTTTTAGTGATGCGGGGCAGCGGCCACTCCTGCAGCAGTATCTTTATTGTACCTCGTTTACCATGCTCAGCATTTCATTCCCTTTACACCTCTCAGCCTTTCCCGTGCCGCTCTTTTTAACCAGCAGCGCTGCCCCGACGCTCCCGCGGTGCAGCTCTTTTAGTCACACGGGGCAGCGGCCACACCTGCTGCTGTACCTTTATTGTACCTCGTTTACCATGCTCAGCATTTTATTCCCTTTACACCTCTCAGCCTTTCCCGTGCCGCTCTTTTTAACCAGCAGCGCTGCCCCGACGGTCCCGAGATGCAGCTCTTTTAGTGATGCGGAGCAGCGGCCACTCCTGCTGCTGTACCTTTATTGTACCTCGTTTACCATGCTCAGCATTTTATTCCCTTTACACCTCTCACGCTTTCCGGACCCCTTTTTAACCAGCAGCGCTGCCCCGACCGTCCCGAGATGCAGCTCTTTTAGTGATGCGGGGCAGCGGCCACTCCTGCTGCTGTACCTTTTCAATATTTCTTAGACCATTGTCAATATTTTATTGCGCTCACACTTCCCAGCCTTTCCCATGCTGCTCTGTTTAACCAGCAGCGCTGCCCCGACGCTCCCGAGGTGCAGCTCTTTTAGTGATGCGGGGCAGCGGCCACACCTGCTGCAGTACCTTTATTGTACCTCTTTTACCATGCTCAGCATTTCATTCCCTTTACACCTCTCACGCTTTCCGGACCCCTTTTTAGCCAGCAGCGCTGCCCCGACGGTCCCGCGGTGCAGCTCTTTTAGTGATCCGGAGCAGCGGCCACTCCTGCTGCAGTACCTTTATTGTACCTCGTTTACCATGCTCAGCATTTCATTCCCTTTACACCTCTCAGCCTTTCCCGTGCCGCTCTTTTTAACCAGCAGCGCTGCCCCGACGCTCCCGCGGTGCAGCTCTTTTAGTCACACGGGGCAGCGGCCACACCTGCTGCTGTACCTTTATTGTACCTCGTTTACCATGCTCAGCATTTCATTCCCTTTACACCTCTCACGCTTTCCGGACCCCTTTTTAACCAGCAGCACTGCCCCGACGGTCCCGCGGTGCAGCTCTTTTAGTGATGCGGGGCAGCGGCCACTCCTGCTGCTGTACCTTTATTGTACCTCGTTTACCATGCTCAGCATTTTATTCCCTTTACACCTCTCAGCCTTTCCCGTGCCGCTCTTTTTAACCAGCAGCTCTGCCCCGACCGTCCCGCGGTGCAGCTCTTTTAGTGACACGGGGCAGCGGCCACACCTGCTGCAGTACCTTTATTGTACCTCGTTTACCATGCTCAGCATTTTATTCCCTTTACACCTCTCACGCTTTCCGGACCCCTTTTTAACCAGCAGCGCTGCCCCGACGGTCCCGCGGTGCAGCTCTTTTAGTGACGCGGGGCAGCGGCCACTCCTGCTGCAGTACCTTTATTGTACCTCTTTTACCATGCTCAGCATTTCATTCCCTTTACACCTCTCAGCCTTTCCCGTGCCGCTCTTTTTAACCAGCAGCGCTGCCCCGACGGTCCCGCGGTGCAGCTCTTTTAGTGATGCGGGGCAGCGGCCACACCTGCTGCTGTACCTTTATTGTACCTCTTTTACCATGCTCAGCATTTCATTCCCTTTACACCTCTCAGCCTTTCCCGTGCCGCTCTTTTTAACCAGCAGCGCTGCCCCGACGCTCCCGCGGTGCAGCTCTTTTAGTGACACGGGGCAGCGGCCACACCTGCTGCAGTACCTTTACAGTATTTCTTAGACCATTGTCAATATTTTATTGCGCTCACACTTCCCAGCCTTTCCAGTGCCGCTCTGTTTAACCAGCAGCGCTGCCCCGACCGTCCCGCGGTGCAGCTCTTTTAGTGATGCGGGGCAGCGGCCACTCCTGCTGCAGTACCTTTATTGTACCTCGTTTACCATGCTCAGCATTTCATTCCCTTTACACCTCTCACGCTTTCCGGACCCCTTTTTAACCAGCAGCGCTGCCCCGACCGTCCCGCGGTGCAGCTCTTTTAGTGACACGGGGCAGCGGCCACACCTGCTGCAGTACCTTTATTGTACCTCGTTTACCATGCTCAGCATTTTATTCCCTTTACACCTCTCACGCTTTCCCGTGCCGCTCTTTTTAACCAGCAGCGCTGCCCCGACGCTCCCGCGGTGCAGCTCTTTTAGTCACACGGGGCAGCGGCCACTCCTGCAGCAGTATCTTTATTGTAGTTCTTTTACCATGCTCAGCATTTCATTCCCTTTACACCTCTCACGCTTTCCGGACCCATTTTTAGCCAGCAGCGCTGCCCCGACCGTCCCGCGGTGCAGCTCTTTTAGTGACGCGGGGCAGCGGCCACACCTGCTGCAGTACCTTTATTGTACCTCGTTTACAATGCTCAGCATTTTATTCCCTTTACACCTCTCAGCCTTTCCCGTGCCGCTCTTTTTAACCAGCAGCGCTGCCCCGACGGTCCCGCGGTGCAGCTCTTTTAGTCACACGGGGCAGCGGCCACACCTGCTGCTGTACCTTTACAGTATTTCTTAAACCATTGTCAATATTTTATTGCGCTCACACTTCCCAGCCTTTCCCATGCTGCTCTGTTTAACCAGCAGCGCTGCCCCGACGCTCCCGCGGTGCAGCTCTTTTAGTGATGCGGGGCAGCGGCCACTCCTGCTGCTGTACCTTTATTGTACCTCGTTTACCATGCTCAGCATTTCATTCCCTTTACACCTCTCAGCCTTTCCCGTGCCGCTCTTTTTAACCAGCAGCGCTGCCCCGACCGTCCCGCGGTGCAGCTCTTTTAGTCACACGGGGCAGCGGCCACTCCTGCTGCAGTACCTTTATTGTACCTCGTTTACCATGCTCAGCATTTTATTCCCTTTACACCTCTCACGCTTTCCGGACCCCTTTTTAACCAGCAGCGCTGCCCCGACCGTCCCGCGGTGCAGCTCTTTTAGTGATGCGGGGCAGCGGCCACTCCTGCTGCAGTACCTTTACAATATTTCTTAGACCATTGTCAATACTTTATTGCGCTGACGTTTCCCAGCCTTTCCCGTGCTGCTCTGTTTAACCAGCAGCGCTGCCCCGACGCTCCCGCGGTGCAGCTCTTTTAGTGACACGGGGCAGCGGCCACACCTGCTGCAGTACCTTTATTGTACCTCGTTTACCATGCTCAGCATTTTATTCCCTTTACACCTCTCAGCCTTTCCCGTGCCGCTCTTTTTAACCAGCAGCGCTGCCCCGACGGTCCCGCGGTGCAGCTCTTTTAGTGATCCGGAGCAGCGGCCACACCTGCTGCTGTATCTTTATTGTACCTCGTTTACCATGCTCAGCATTTTATTCCCTTTACACCTCTCAGCCTTTCCCATGCCGCTCTTTTTAACCAGCAGCGCTGCGCCGACGCTCCCGCGGTGCAGCTCTTTTAGTCACACGGGGCAGCGGCCACTCCTGCTGCAGTACCTTTATTGTACCTCGTTTACCATGCTCAGCATTTTATTCCCTTTACACCTCTCACGCTTTCCGGACCCCTTTTTAACCAGCAGCGCTGCCCCGACGCTCCCGCGGTGCAGCTCTTTTAGTGATGCGGGGCAGCGGCCACTCCTGCTGCAGTACCTTTACAATATTTCTTAGACCATTGTCAATACTTTATTGCGCTGACGTTTCCCAGCCTTTCCCGTGCTGCTCTGTTTAACCAGCAGCGCTGCCCCGACGCTCCCGCGGTACAGCTCCCTTAGTGACACGGGGCAGGGGCCGAGAGCCCTCTAGGTGCGGCTCCTCTATAGCACTTTACCGTTTTCTATTTTATTTCATTGGCACCTCGCGCGTTGCGCCGGGCGCCTCATTCGGGGACATGCGCCGGCTCCCACAGCGCCCCGCCCGCCGCCGCTCCCCGGGGGCCTCCCCGCTGCTCTCGGGAGATCGCACACCGCACGCGGCCCAAGCCCCGTCTCGCCGACGGCACTCACCACCCGCCGCCCGCCGCCGCGTTCTCCCGCTCCCTACCGGCACGAAGCGGCGCTGCCGATGACGGAGCCGATGCGCGGCTGCCACGCCGCTCTCTCCGCGCCTCAGGGCCGGCGCCTTCGGCCGCACAGGGCGGCGTCCCCGCATCCGGGCCAGCCCGCGGAGCTCCTGCCGCCGCCGCCGCCGCCCCCCGACTGAGGGGCCGCGACGCCGGCGCCCCCTTTTATACTCCGCACCCCCTTTTCCCGCCACTGCCGCGGTGGGCTCCCCCCGCCTCAAAATCGCCCAGAAGCGCCCGAGGCGGGAACGGCGCAGCCCCACCGGCGCCTCGGAGAAGCTCTTCTAGTGACAAGGAGCAGCGGCCACCCCTCCTGAAGTACCTTTATTGTACCTCGTTTACCATGCTCAGCATTTTATTCCCTTTACACCTCTCACGCTTTCCCGTGCCGCTCTTTTTAACCAGCAGCGCTGCCCCGACGCTCCCGCGGTGCAGCTCTTTTAGTGATGCGGGGCAGCGGCCACACCTGCTGCTGTACCTTTATTGTACCTCGTTTACCATGCTCAGCATTTCATTCCCTTTACACCTCTCACGCTTTCCGGACCCCTTTTTAACCAGCAGCGCTTCCCCGACCGTCCTGCGGTGCAGCTCTTTTAGTGATGCGGGGCAGCGGCCACTCCTGCTGCAGTACCTTTTCAATATTTCTTAGACCATTGTCAATATGTTATTCCGCTCACACTTCCCAGCCTTTCCGTGCTGCTCTTTTTAACCAGCAGCGCTGCCCCGACGCTCCCGCGGTGCAGCTCTTTTAGTGATGCGGGGCAGCGGCCACTCCTGCAGCAGTATCTTTATTGTACCTCGTTTACCATGCTCAGCATTTCATTCCCTTTACACCTCTCAGCCTTTCCCGTGCCGCTCTTTTTAACCAGCAGCGCTGCCCCGACGCTCCCGCGGTGCAGCTCTTTTAGTCACACGGGGCAGCGGCCACACCTGCTGCTGTACCTTTATTGTACCTCGTTTACCATGCTCAGCATTTTATTCCCTTTACACCTCTCAGCCTTTCCCGTGCCGCTCTTTTTAACCAGCAGCGCTGCCCCGACGGTCCCGCGGTGCAGCTCTTTTAGTGACACGGGGCAGCGGCCACACCTGCTGCAGTACCTTTATTGTACCTCGTTTACCATGCTCAGCATTTTATTCCCTTTACACCTCTCACGCTTTCCGGACCCCTTTTTAACCAGCAGCGCTGCCCCGACGGTCCCGCGGTGCAGCTCTTTTAGTGACGCGGGGCAGCGGCCACTCCTGCTGCAGTACCTTTATTGTACCTCTTTTACCATGCTCAGCATTTCATTCCCTTTACACCTCTCAGCCTTTCCCGTGCCGCTCTTTTTAACCAGCAGCGCTGCCCCGACGGTCCCGCGGTGCAGCTCTTTTAGTGATGCGGGGCAGCGGCCACACCTGCTGCTGTACCTTTATTGTACCTCTTTTACCATGCTCAGCATTTCATTCCCTTTACACCTCTCAGCCTTTCCCGTGCCGCTCTTTTTAACCAGCAGCGCTGCCCCGACCGTCCCGCGGTGCAGCTCTTTTAGTGACACGGGGCAGCGGCCACACCTGCTGCAGTACCTTTATTGTACCTCGTTTACCATGCTCAGCATTTTATTCCCTTTACACCTCTCACGCTTTCCGGACCCCTTTTTAACCAGCAGCGCTGCCCCGACGGTCCCGCGGTGCAGCTCTTTTAGTGACGCGGGGCAGCGGCCACTCCTGCTGCAGTACCTTTATTGTACCTCTTTTACCATGCTCAGCATTTCATTCCCTTTACACCTCTCAGCCTTTCCCGTGCCGCTCTTTTTAACCAGCAGCGCTGCCCCGACGGTCCCGCGGTGCAGCTCTTTTAGTGATGCGGGGCAGCGGCCACACCTGCTGCTGTACCTTTATTGTACCTCTTTTACCATGCTCAGCATTTCATTCCCTTTACACCTCTCAGCCTTTCCCGTGCCGCTCTTTTTAACCAGCAGCGCTGCCCCGACGCTCCCGCGGTGCAGCTCTTTTAGTGACACGGGGCAGCGGCCACACCTGCTGCAGTACCTTTACAGTATTTCTTAGACCATTGTCAATATTTTATTGCGCTCACACTTCCCAGCCTTTCCAGTGCCGCTCTGTTTAACCAGCAGCGCTGCCCCGACCGTCCCGCGGTGCAGCTCTTTTAGTGATGCGGGGCAGCGGCCACACCTGCTGCAGTACCTTTATTGTACCTCGTTTACCATGCTCAGCATTTTATTCCCTTTACACCTCTCACGCTTTCCGGACCCCTTTTTAACCAGCAGCGCTGCCCCGACCGTCCCGCGGTGCAGCTCTTTTAGTGATGCGGGGCAGCGGCCACTCCTGCTGCAGTACCTTTACAATATTTCTTAGACCACTGTCAATATTTTATTCCGCTCACACTTCCCGGCCTTTCCCATGCTGCTCTTTTTAACCAGCAGCGCTGCCCCGACGCTCCCGCGGTGCAGCTCTTTTAGTGATGCGGGGCAGCGGCCACACCTGCTGCTGTACCTTTATTGTACCTCGTTTACCATGCTCAGCATTTCATTCCCTTTACACCTCTCAGCCTTTCCCGTGCCGCTCTTTTTAACCAGCAGCGCTGCCCCGACGCTCCCGCGGTGCAGCTCTTTTAGTCACACGGGGCAGCGGCCACACCTGCTGCAGTACCTTTATTGTACCTCGTTTACCATGCTCAGCATTTCATTCCCTTTACACCTCTCACGCTTTCCGGACCCCTTTTTAACCAGCAGCGCTGCCCCGACGCTCCCGAGGTGCAGCTCTTTTAGTGATGCGGGGCAGCGGCCACTCCTGCTGCAGTATCTTTATTGTACCTCTTTTACCATGCTCAGCATTTCATTCCCTTTACACCTCTCACGCTTTCCCGTGCCGCTCTTTTTAACCAGCAGCGCTGCCCCGACGCTCCCGCGGTGCAGCTCTTTTAGTGGTGCGGGGCAGCGGCCACACCTGCTGCTGTACCTTTATTGTACCTCGTTTACCATGCTCAGCATTTCATTCCCTTTACACCTCTCAGCCTTTCCCGTGCCGCTCTTTTTAACCAGCAGCGCTGCCCCGACGCTCCCGCGGTGCAGCTCTTTTAGTGATGCGGGGCAGCAGCCACTCCTGCTGCAGTACTTTTAAAGGATTTTCGACCATTTTATTTTATACCCTTCACAGATGCGACCTTTGCCGTGACACCTTTGAAGCAGCACCCCTGCCCCAGGTGCGCCGCGGTGCAGCTCATTTTATCCTGAGGAAGTGGCTACTCCTGCTGCGGTGTTGTTGTTATTTCTCAGACCTTTCTCTATATTTTATTTCCCTCACACCTCCAGTCCTTTTACGTGCCGCACGTTTACCGTCAGCACCACCCCAAAGGTGCCGCGGTGCAGCTGTTTTAGTGAACCCACGCAGCGGCCACTCCTGCTGCTGTACCTTTTGAGTATTTCTTAGACCATTCTCAATATTTTATTGCGCTCACACTTCCCAGCCTTTCCGTGCTGCTCTTTTTAACCAGCAGCGCTGCCCCGACGCTCCCGCGGTGCAGCTCTTTTAGTGATGCGGAGCAGCGGCCACTCCTGCTGCAGTACCTTTATTGTACCTCGTTTACCATGCTCAGCATTTCATTCCCTTTACACCTCTCAGCCTTTCCCATGCTGCTCTGTTTAACCAGCAGCGCTGCCCCGACGCTCCCGCGGTGCAGCTCTTTTAGTGATGCGGGGCAGCGGCCACTCCTGCTGCAGTATCTTTATTGAACCTCTTTTACCATGCTCAGCATTTTATTCCCTTTACACCTTTCACGCATTCCGGACCCCTTTTTAACCTGCAGCGCTGCCCCGACGCTCCCGCGGTGCAGCTCTTCTAGTGACAAGGAGCATCGGCCACCCCTCATGCAGTACCTTTATTGTACCTCGTTTACCATGCTCAGCATTTCATTCTCTTTACACCTCTCACGCTTTCCGGACCCCTTTTTAACCAGCAGCACTGCGCCGACGCTCCCGCGGTGCAGCTCTTTTAGTGACACGGGGCAGCTACACCTGCTGCTGTACCTTTATTGTACCTCGTTTACCATGCTCAGCATTTTATTCCCTTTACACCTCTCAGCCTTTCCCGTGCCGCTCTTTTTAACCAGCAGCGCTGCCCCGACCGTCCCGCGGTGCAGCTCTTTTAGTGACACGGGGCAGCGGCCACACCTGCTGCAGTACCTTTATTGTACCTCGTTTACCATGCTCAGCATTTCATTCCCTTTACACCTCTCAGCCTTTCCCGTGCCGCTCTTTTTAACCAGCAGCGCTGCCCCGACGCTCCCGCGGTGCAGCTCTTTTAGTGATGCGGGGCAGCGGCCACACCTGCTGCTGTACCTTTATTGTACCTCTTTTACCATGCTCAGCATTTCATTCCCTTTACACCTCTCAGCCTTTCCCGTGCCGCTCTTTTTAACCAGCAGCGCTGCCCCGACGCTCCCGCGGTGCAGCTCTTTTAGTCACACGGGGCAGCGGCCACACCTGCTGCAGTACCTTTACAGTATTTCTTAGACCATTGTCAATATTTTATTGCGCTCACACTTCCCAGCCTTTCCAGTGCCGCTCTGTTTAACCAGCAGCGCTGCCTCGACCGTCCCGCGGTGCAGCTCTTTTAGTGATGCGGGGCAGCGGCCACACCTGCTGCAGTACCTTTATTGTACCTCGTTTACCATGCTCAGCATTTTATTCCCTTTACACCTCTCACGCTTTCCGGACCCCTTTTTAACCAGCAGCGCTGCCCCGACCGTCCCGCGGTGCAGCTCTTTTAGTGATGCGGGGCAGCGGCCACTCCTGCTGCAGTACCTTTACAGTATTTCTTAGGCCATTGTCAATATTTTATTGCGCTCACACTTCCCAGCCTTTCCAGTGCCGCTCTGTTTAACCAGCAGCGCTGCCCCGACGCTCCCGCGGTGCAGCTCTTTTAGTCACACGGGGCAGCGGCCACACCTGCTGCTGTACCTTTATTGTACCTCGTTTACCATGCTCAGCATTTCATTCCCTTTACACCTCTCACGCTTTCCGGACCCCTTTTTAACCAGCAGCGCTGCCCCGACCGTCCCGCGGTGCAGCTCTTTTAGTGATGCGGGGCAGCGGCCACACCTGCTGCAGTACCTTTATTGTACCTCTTTTACCATGCTCAGCATTTCATTCCCTTTACACCTCTCACGCTTTCCGGACCCCTTTTTAGCCAGCAGCGCTGCCCCGACGGTCCCGCGGTGCAGCTCTTTTAGTGATGCGGGGCAGCGGCCACACCTGCTGCAGTACCTTTATTGTACCTCGTTTACCATGCTCAGCATTTTATTCCCTTTACACCTCTCACGCTTTCCCGTGCCGCTCTTTTTAACCAGCAGCGCTGCCCCGACGCTCCCGCGGTGCAGCTCTTTTAGTGATGCGGGGCAGCGGCCACACCTGGTGCAGTACCTTTACAGTATTTCTTAAACCATTGTCAATATTTTATTGCGCTCACACTTCCAGGCCTTTCCAATGCTGCTCTGTTTAACCAGCAGCGCTGCCCCGACGCTCCCGCGGTGCAGCTCTTTTAGTGGTGCGGGGCAGCGGCCACACCTGCTGCTGTACCTTTATTGTACCTCGTTTACCATGCTCAGCATTTCATTCCCTTTACACCTCTCAGCCTTTCCCGTGCCGCTCTTTTTAACCAGCAGCGCTGCCCCGACGCTCCCGAGGTGCAGCTCTTTTAGTGATGCGGGGCAGCGGCCACTCCTGCTGCAGTATCTTTATTGTACCTCTTTTACCATGCTCAGCATTTCATTCCCTTTACACCTCTCACGCTTTCCGGACCCCTTTTTAGCCAGCAGCGCTGCCCCGACGGTCCCGCGGTGCAGCTCTTTTAGTGATGCGGGGCAGCGGCCACACCTGGTGCAGTACCTTTACAGTATTTCTTAAACCATTGTCAATATTTTATTGCGCTCACACTTCCAGGCCTTTCCAATGCTGCTCTGTTTAACCAGCAGCGCTGCCCCGACGGTCCCGCGGTGCAGCTCTTTTAGTGGTGCGGGGCAGCGGCCACACCTGCTGCAGTACCTTTATTGTACCTCGTTTACCAGGCTCAGCATTTCATTCCCTTTACACCTCTCACGCTTTCCGGACCCCTTTTTAACCAGCAGAGCTGCCCCGACGGTCCCGCGGTGCAGCTCTTTTAGTGATGCGGGGCAGCGGCCACTCCTGCTGCAGTACCTTTACAATATTTCTTAGACCATTGTCAATATTTTATTGCGCTCACACTTCCCAGCCTTTCCCATGCTGCTCTGTTTAACCAGCAGCGCTGCCCCGACGCTCCCGCGGTGCAGCTCTTTTAGTGACACGGGGCAGCAGCCACTCCTGCTGCAGTACTTTTAAAGGATTTTCGACCATTTTATTTTATACCCTTCACAGATGCGACCTTTGCCGTGACACCTTTGAAGCAGCACCCCTGCCCCAGGTGCGCCGCGGTGCAGCTCATTTTATCCTGAGGAAGTGGCTACTCCTGCTGCGGTGTTGTTATTTCTCAGACCTTTCTCTATATTTTGTTTCCCTCACACCTCCAGTCCTTTTACGTGCCGCACGTTTACCGTCAGCACCACCCCAAAGGTGCCGCGGTGCAGCTGTTTTAGTGAACCCACGCAGCGGCCACTCCTGCTGCTGTACCTTTTGAGTATTTCTTAGACCATTCTCAATATTTTATTGCGCTCACACTTCCCAGCCTTTCCGTGCTGCTCTTTTTAACCAGCAGCGCTGCCCCGACGCTCCCGCGGTGCAGCTCTTTTAGTGATCCGGAGCAGCGGCCACTCCTGCTGCTGTACCTTTATTGTACCTCGTTTACCATGCTCAGCATTTCATTCCCTTTACACCTCTCAGCCTTTCCCATGCTGCTCTGTTTAACCAGCAGCGCTGCCCCGACGCTCCCGCGGTGCAGCTCTTTTAGTGATGCGGGGCAGCGGCCACTCCTGCTGCAGTATCTTTATTGAACCTCTTTTACCATGCTCAGCATTTCATTCCCTTTACACCTTTCACGCATTCCGGACCCCTTTTTAACCTGCAGCGCTGCCCCGACGCTCCCGCGGTGCAGCTCTTTTAGTGACGCGGGGCAGCGGCCACACCTGCTGCTGTACCTTTATTGTACCTCGTTTACCATGCTCAGCATTTTATTCCCTTTACACCTCTCAGCCTTTCCCGTGCCGCTCTTTTTAACCAGCAGCGCTGCCCCGACGCTCCCGCGGTGCAGCTCTTTTAGTGACACGGGGCAGCGGCCACACCTGCTGCTGTACCTTTATTGTACCTCGTTTACCATGCTCAGCATTTTATTCCCTTTACACCTCTCACGCTTTCCGGACCCCTTTTTAACCAGCAGCGCTGCCCCGACGGTCCCGCGGTGCAGCTCTTTTAGTGACGCGGGGCAGCGGCCACTCCTGCTGCAGTATCTTTATTGTACCTCTTTTACCATGCTCAGCATTTCATTCCCTTTACACCTCTCAGCCTTTCCCGTGCCGCTCTTTTTAACCAGCAGCGCTGCCCCGACGCTCCCGCGGTGCAGCTCTTTTAGTGATGCGGGGCAGCGGCCACACCTGCTGCTGTACCTTTATTGTACCTCGTTTACCATGCTCAGCATTTTATTCCCTTTACACCTCTCACGCTTTCCGGACCCCTTTTTAACCAGCAGCGCTGCCCCGACCGTCCCGCGGTGCAGCTCTTTTAGTGATGCGGGGCAGCGGCCACTCCTGCTGCAGTACCTTTACAATATTTCTTAGACCACTGTCAATATTTTATTCCGCTCACACTTCCCGGCCTTTCCCATGCTGCTCTTTTTAACCAGCAGCGCTGCCCCGACGGTCCCGCGGTGCAGCTCTTTTAGTGATGCGGGGCAGCGGCCACACCTGCTGCTGTACCTTTATTGTACCTCGTTTACCATGCTCAGCATTTCATTCCCTTTACACCTCTCAGCCTTTCCCGTGCCGCTCTTTTTCAACAGCAGCGCTGCCCCGACGGTCCCGCGGTGCAGCTCTTTTAGTCACACGGGGCAGCGGCCACACCTGCTGCAGTACCTTTATTGTACCTCGTTTACCATGCTCAGCATTTCATTCCCTTTACACCTCTCACGCTTTCCGGACCCCTTTTTAACCAGCAGCGCTGCCCCGACGCTCCCGAGGTGCAGCTCTTTTAGTGATGCGGGGCAGCGGCCACTCCTGCTGCAGTACCTTTATTGTACCTCTTTTACCATGCTCAGCATTTCATTCCCTTTACACCTCTCACGCTTTCCGGACCCCTTTTTAGCCAGCAGCGCTGCCCCGACGGTCCCGCGGTGCAGCTCTTTTAGTGATGCGAAGCAGCGGCCACACCTGCTGCAGTACCTTTATTGTACCTCGTTTACCATGCTCAGCATTTCATTCCCTTTACACCTCTCACGCTTTCCCGTGCCGCTCCTTTTAACCAGCAGCGCTGCCCCGACGCTCCCGCGGTGCAGCTCTTTTAGTGACACGGGGCAGCGGCCACACCTGCTGCAGTACCTTTATTGTACCTCGTTTACCATGCTCAGCATTTCATTCCCTTTACACCTCTCAGCCTTTCCCGTGCCGCTCTTTTTAACCAGCAGCGCTGCCCCGACGCTCCTGCGGTGCAGCTCTTTTAGTCACACGGGGCAGCGGCCACACCTGCTGCTGTACCTTTATTGTACCTCGTTTACCATGCTCAGCATTTTATTCCCTTTACACCTCTCACGCTTTCCGGACCCCTTTTTAACCAGCAGCGCTGCCCCGACCGTCCCGCGGTGCAGCTCTTTTAGTGATGCGGGGCAGCGGCCACTCCTGCTGCTGTACCTTTATTGTACCTCGTTTACCATGCTCAGCATTTCATTCCCTTTACACCTCTCACGCTTTCCGGACCCCTTTTTAACCAGCAGCGCTGCCCCGACCGTCCCGCGGTGCAGCTCTTTTAGTGACACGGGGCAGCGGCCACACCTGCTGCAGTACCTTTATTGTACCTCGTTTACCATGCTCAGCATTTTATTCCCTTTACACCTCTCACGCTTTCCCGTGCCGCTCTTTTTAACCAGCAGCGCTGCCCCGACGCTCCCGCGGTGCAGCTCTTTTAGTCACACGGGGCAGCGGCCACTCCTGCAGCAGTATCTTTATTGTAGTTCTTTTACCATGCTCAGCATTTCATTCCCTTTACACCTCTCACGCTTTCCGGACCCCTTTTTAGCCAGCAGCGCTGCCCCGACCGTCCCGCGGTGCAGCTCTTTTAGTGACGCGGGGCAGCGGCCACACCTGCTGCAGTACCTTTATTGTACCTCGTTTACAATGCTCAGCATTTTATTCCCTTTACACCTCTCAGCCTTTCCCGTGCCGCTCTTTTTAACCAGCAGCGCTGCCCCGACGGTCCCGCGGTGCAGCTCTTTTAGTCACACGGGGCAGCGGCCACACCTGCTGCTGTACCTTTACAGTATTTCTTAAACCATTGTCAATATTTTATTGCGCTCACACTTCCCAGCCTTTCCCATGCTGCTCTGTTTAACCAGCAGCGCTGCCCCGACGCTCCCGCGGTGCAGCTCTTTTAGTGATGCGGGGCAGCGGCCACTCCTGCTGCTGTACCTTTATTGTACCTCGTTTACCATGCTCAGCATTTCATTCCCTTTACACCTCTCAGCCTTTCCCGTGCCGCTCTTTTTAACCAGCAGCGCTGCCCCGACCGTCCCGCGGTGCAGCTCTTTTAGTCACACGGGGCAGCGGCCACTCCTGCTGCAGTACCTTTATTGTACCTCGTTTACCATGCTCAGCATTTTATTCCCTTTACACCTCTCACGCTTTCCGGACCCCTTTTTAACCAGCAGCGCTGCCCCGACGCTCCCGCGGTGCAGCTCTTTTAGTGATGCGGGGCAGCGGCCACTCCTGCTGCAGTACCTTTACAATATTTCTTAGACCATTGTCAATACTTTATTGCGCTGACGTTTCCCAGCCTTTCCCGTGCTGCTCTGTTTAACCAGCAGCGCTGCCCCGACGCTCCCGCGGTACAGCTCCCTTAGTGACACGGGGCAGGGGCCGAGAGCCCTCTAGGTGCGGCTCCTCTATAGCACTTTACCGTTTTCTATTTTATTTCATTGGCACCTCGCGCGTTGCGCCGGGCGCCTCATTCGGGGACATGCGCCGGCTCCCACAGCGCCCCGCCCGCCGCCGCTCCCCGGGGGCCTCCCCGCTGCTCTCGGGAGATCGCACACCGCACGCGGCCCAAGCCCCGTCTCGCCGACGGCACTCACCACCCGCCGCCCGCCGCCGCGTTCTCCCGCTCCCTACCGGCACGAAGCGGCGCTGCCGATGACGGAGCCGATGCGCGGCTGCCACGCCGCTCTCTCCGCGCCTCAGGGCCGGCGCCTTCGGCCGCACAGGGCGGCGTCCCCGCATCCGGGCCAGCCCGCGGAGCTCCTGCCGCCGCCGCCGCCGCCCCCCGACTGAGGGGCCGCGACGCCGGCGCCCCCTTTTATACTCCGCACCCCCTTTTCCCGCCACTGCCGCGGTGGGCTCCCCCCGCCTCAAAATCGCCCAGAAGCGCCCGAGGCGGGAACGGCGCAGCCCCACCGGCGCCTCGGAGAAGCTCTTCTAGTGACAAGGAGCAGCGGCCACCCCTCCTGCTGCAGTACCTTTATTGTACCTCGTTTACCATGCTCAGCATTTTATTCCCTTTACACCTCTCACGCTTTCCGGACCCCTTTTTAACCAGCAGCGCTGCCCCGACGCTCCCGCGGTGCAGCTCTTTTAGTGATGCGGGGCAGCGGCCACTCCTGCAGCAGTATCTTTATTGTACCTCTTTTACCATGCTCAGCATTTCATTCCCTTTACACCTCTCACGCTTTCCGGACCCCTTTTTAACCAGCAGCGCTTCCCCGACCGTCCCGCCGTGCAGCTCTTTTAGTGATGCGGGGCAGCGGCCACTCCTGCTGCAGTACCTTTTCAATATTTCTTAGACCATTGTCAATATGTTATTCCGCTCACACTTCCCAGCCATTCCCATACTGCTCTGTTTAACCAGCAGCGCTGCCCCGACGCTCCCGCGGTGCAGCTCTTTTAGTGACACGGGGCAGCGGCCACTCCTGCTGCAGTACCTTTACAATATTTCTTAGACCCTTGTCAATATTTTATTCCGCTCACACTTCTCAGCCTTTCCGTGCTGCTCTTTTAAACCAGCAGCGCTGCCCCGACGCTCCCGCGGTGCAGCTCTTTTAGTCACACGGGGCAGCGGCCACTCCTGCTGCTGTACCTTTATTGTACCTCGTTTACCATGCTCAGCATTTTATTCCCTTTACACCTCTCAGCCTTTCCCGTGCCGCTCTTTTTAACCAGCAGCGCTGCGCCGACGCTCCCGCGGTGCAGCTCTTTTAGTGATGCGGGGCAGCGGCCACTCCTGCTGCAGTATCTTTATTGTACCTCTTTTACCATGCTCAGCATTTCATTCCCTTTACACCTCTCACGCTTTCCAGTGCCGCTCTTTTTAACCAGCAGCGCTGCCCCGACGGTCCCGCGGTGCAGCTCTTTTAGTGATGCGGAGCAGCGGCCACTCCTGCTGCTGTACCTTTATTGTACCTCGTTTACCATGCTCAGCATTTTATTCCCTTTACACCTCTCACGCTTTCCGGACCCCTTTTTAACCAGCAGCGCTGCCCCGACCGTCCCGAGATGCAGCTCTTTTAGTGATGCGGGGCAGCGGCCACTCCTGCTGCTGTACCTTTTCAATATTTCTTAGACCATTGTCAATATTTTATTGCGCTCACACTTCCCAGCCTTTCCCATGCTGCTCTGTTTAACCAGCAGCGCTGCCCCGACGCTCCCGAGGTGCAGCTCTTTTAGTGACACGGGGCAGCGGCCACACCTGCTGCAGTACCTTTATTGTACCTCGTTTACCATGCTCAGCATTTTATTCCCTTTACACCTCTCAGCCTTTCCCGTGCCGCTCTTTTTAACCAGCAGCGCTGCCCCGACGGTCCCGCGGTGCAGCTCTTTTAGTGATCCGGAGCAGCGGCCACACCTGCTGCTGTATCTTTATTGTACCTCGTTTACCATGCTCAGCATTTTATTCCCTTTACACCTCTCAGCCTTTCCCGTGCCGCTCTTTTTAACCAGCAGCGCTGCGCCGACGCTCCCGCGGTGCAGCTCTTTTAGTCACACGGGGCAGCGGCCACTCCTGCTGCAGTACCTTTATTGTACCTCGTTTACCATGCTCAGCATTTTATTCCCTTTACACCTCTCACGCTTTCCGGACCCCTTTTTAACCAGCAGCGCTGCCCCGACGCTCCCGCGGTGCAGCTCTTTTAGTGATGCGGGGCAGCGGCCACTCCTGCTGCAGTACCTTTACAATATTTCTTAGACCATTGTCAATACTTTATTGCGCTGACGTTTCCCAGCCTTTCCCGTGCTGCTCTGTTTAACCAGCAGCGCTGCCCCGACGCTCCCGCGGTACAGCTCCCTTAGTGACACGGGGCAGGGGCCGAGAGCCCTCTAGGTGCGGCTCCTCTATAGCACTTTACCGTTTTCTATTTTATTTCATTGGCACCTCGCGCGTTGCGCCGGGCGCCTCATTCGGGGACATGCGCCGGCTCCCACAGCGCCCCGCCCGCCGCCGCTCCCCGGGGGCCTCCCCGCTGCTCTCGGGAGATCGCACACCGCACGCGGCCCAAGCCCCGTCTCGCCGACGGCACTCACCACCCGCCGCCCGCCGCCGCGTTCTCCCGCTCCCTACCGGCACGAAGCGGCGCTGCCGATGACGGAGCCGATGCGCGGCTGCCACGCCGCTCTCTCCGCGCCTCAGGGCCGGCGCCTTCGGCCGCACAGGGCGGCGTCCCCGCATCCGGGCCAGCCCGCGGAGCTCCTGCCGCCGCCGCCGCCGCCCCCCGACTGAGGGGCCGCGACGCCGGCGCCCCCTTTTATACTCCGCACCCCCTTTTCCCGCCACTGCCGCGGTGGGCTCCCCCCGCCTCAAAATCGCCCAGAAGCGCCCGAGGCGGGAACGGCGCAGCCCCACCGGCGCCTCGGAGAAGCTCTTCTAGTGACAAGGAGCAGCGGCCACCCCTCCTGAAGTACCTTTATTGTACCTCTTTTACCATGCTCAGCATTTTATTCCCTTTACACCTCTCACGCTTTCCCGTGCCGCTCTTTTTAACCAGCAGCGCTGCCCCGACGCTCCCGCGGTGCAGCTCTTTTAGTGATGCGGGGCAGCGGCCACACCTGCTGCTGTACCTTTATTGTACCTCGTTTACCATGCTCAGCATTTCATTCCCTTTACACCTCTCAGCCTTTCCCGTGCCGCTCTTTTTAACCAGCAGCGCTGCCCCGACGCTCCCGCGGTGCAGCTCTTTTAGTCACACGGGGCAGCGGCCACACCTGCTGCTGTACCTTTATTGTACCTCGTTTACCATGCTCAGCATTTTATTCCCTTTACACCTCTCAAGCTTTCCGGACTCCTTTTTAACCAGCAGCGCTGCCCCGACGCTCCCGCGGTGCAGCTCTTTTAGTGATGCGGGGCAGCGGCCACTCCTGCTGCTGTACCTTTACAGTATTTCTTAAACCATTGTCAATATTTTATTCCGCTCACACTTCCCAGCCTTTCCCGTGCTGCTCTTTTTAACCAGCAGCGCTGCCCCGACGCTCCCGCGGTGCAGCTCTTTTAGTGATGCGGGGCAGCGGCCACTCCTGCAGCAGTATCTTTATTGTACCTCTTTTACCATGCTCAGCATTTCATTCCCTTTACACCTCTCACGCTTTCCGGACCCCTTTTTAACCAGCAGCGCTGCCCCGACGCTCCCGCGGTGCAGCTCTTTTAGTGATGCGGGGCAGCGGCCACACCTGCTGCTGTACCTTTACAGTATTTCTTAAACCATTGTCAATATTTTATTCCGCTCACACTTCCCAGCCTTTCCCATGCTGCTCTGTTTAACCAGCAGCGCTGCCCCGACGCTCCCGCGGTGCAGCTCTTTTAGTGATGCGGGGCAGCGGCCACTCCTGCTGCTGTACCTTTATTGTACCTCGTTTACCATGCTCAGCATTTCATTCCCTTTACACCTCTCAGCCTTTCCCGTGCCGCACTTTTTAACCAGCAGCGCTGCCCCGACGCTCCCGCGGTGCAGCTCTTTTAGTCACACGGGGCAGCGGCCACACCTGCTGCAGTACCTTTATTGTACCTCGTTTACCATGCTCAGCATTTCATTCCCTTTACACCTCTCACGCTTTCCGGACCCCTTTTTAACCAGCAGCGCTGCCCCGACGGTCCCGCGGTGCAGCTCTTTTAGTGATGCGGGGCAGCGGCCACACCTGCTGCAGTACCTTTATTGTACCTCTTTTACCATGCTCAGCATTTCATTCCCTTTACACCTCTCACACTTTCCCGTGCCGCTCTTTTTAACCAGCAGCGCTGCCCCGACGCTCCCGCGGTGCAGCTCTTTTAGTCACACGGGGCAGCGGCCACACCTGCTGCACTACCTTTATTGTACCTCGTTTACCATGCTCAGCATTTTATTCCCTTTACACCTCTCACGCTTTCCGGACCCCTTTTTAACCAGCAGCGCTGCCCCGACGCTCCCGCGGTGCAGCTCTTTTAGTGATGCGGGGCAGCGGCCACTCCTGCTGCAGTTTCTTTATTGTACCTCTTTTACCATGCTCAGCATTTCATTCCCTTTACACCTCTCACGCTTTCCGGACCCCTTTTTAACCAGCAGCGCTGCCCCGACGCTCCCGCGGTGCAGCTCTTTTAGTGATGCGGGGCAGCGGCCACTCCAGCTGCTGTACCTTTACAATATTTCTTAGACCATTGTCAATATTTTATTGCGCTCACACTTCCCAGCCTATCCCATGCTGCTCTGTTTAACCAGCAGCGCTGCCCCGACGCTCCCGAGGTGCAGCTCTTTTAGTCACACGGGGCAGCGGCCACACCTGCTGCACTACCTTTATTGTACCTCTTTTACCAAGCTCAGCATTTCATTCCCTTTACACCTCTCACGCTTTCCCGTGCCGCTCTTTTTAACCAGCAGCGCTGCCCCGACCGTCCCGCGGTGCAGCTCTTTTAGTCACACGGGGCAGCGGCCACACCTGCTGCTGTACCTTTATTGTACCTCTTTTACCATGCTCAGCATTTCATTCCCTTTACACCTCTCACGCTTTCCGGACCCCTTTTTAACCAGCAGCGCTGCCCCGACGCTCCCGCGGTGCAGCTCTTTCAGTGATGCGGGGCAGCGGCCACTCCTGCAGCAGTATCTTTATTGTAGTTCTTTTACCATGCTCAGCATTTCATTCCCTTTACACCTCTCACGCTTTCCGGACCCCTTTTTAACCAGCAGCGCTGCCCCGACGCTCCCGCGGTGCAGCTCTTTTAGTGACGCGGGGCAGCGGCCACTCCTGCTGCTGTACCTTTATTGTACCTCGTTTACCATGCTCAGCATTTTATTCCCTTTACACCTCTCAGCCTTTCCCGTGCCGCTCTTTTTAACCAGCAGCGCTGCCCCGACGCTCCCGCGGTGCAGCTCTTTTAGTCACACGGGGCAGCGGCCACACCTGCTGCTGTACCTTTATTGTACCTCGTTTACCATGCTCAGCATTTTATTCCCTTTACACCTCTCAAGCTTTCCGGACTCCTTTTTAACCAGCAGCGCTGCCCCGACGCTCCCGCGGTGCAGCTCTTTTAGTGATGCGGGGCAGCGGCCACTCCTGCTGCAGTATCTTTATTGTACCTCTTTTACCATGCTCAGCATTTCATTCCCTTTACACCTCTCACGCTTTCCGGACCCCTTTTTAGCCAGCAGCGCTGCCCCGACCGTCCCGCGGTGCAGCTCTTTTAGTGACGCGGGGCAGCGGCCACACCTGCTGCAGTACCTTTATTGTACCTCGTTTACAATGCTCAGCATTTTATTCCCTTTACACCTCTCAGCCTTTCCCGTGCCGCTCTTTTTAACCAGCAGCGCTGCCCCGACGGTCCCGCGGTGCAGCTCTTTTAGTCACACGGGGCAGCGGCCACTCCTGCTGCTGTACCTTTACAGTATTTCTTAAACCATTGTCAATATTTTATTGCGCTCAACCTTCCCAGCCTTTCCGTGCTGCTCTTTTTAACCAGCAGCGCTGCCCCGACGGTCCCGCGGTGCAGCTCTTTTAGTGATGCGGGGCAGCGGCCACTCCTGCTGCTGTACCTTTACAGTATTTCTTAAACCATTGTCAATATTTTATTCCGCTCACACTTCCCAGCCTTTCCGTGCCGCTCTTTTTAACCAGCAGCGCTGCCCCGACGCTCCCGCGGTGCAGCTCCCTTAGTGACACGGGGCAGGGGCCGAGAGCCCTCTAGGTGCGGCTCCTCTATAGCACTTTACCGTTTTCTATTTTATTTCATTGGCACCTCGCGCGTTGCGCCGGGCGCCTCATTCGGGGACATGCGCCGGCTCCCACAGCGCCCCGCCCGCCGCCGCTCCCCGGGGGCCTCCCCGCTGCTCTCGGGAGATCGCACACCGCACGCGGCCCAAGCCCCGTCTCGCCGACGGCACTCACCACCCGCCGCCCGCCGCCGCGTTCTCCCGCTCCCTACCGGCACGAAGCGGCGCTGCCGATGACGGAGCCGATGCGCGGCTGCCACGCCGCTCTCTCCGCGCCTCAGGGCCGGCGCCTTCGGCCGCACAGGGCGGCGTCCCCGCATCCGGGCCAGCCCGCGGAGCTCCTGCCGCCGCCGCCGCCGCCCCCCGACTGAGGGGCCGCGACGCCGGCGCCCCCTTTTATACTCCGCACCCCCTTTTCCCGCCACTGCCGCGGTGGGCTCCCCCCGCCTCAAAATCGCCCAGAAGCGCCCGAGGCGGGAACGGCGCAGCCCCACCGGCGCCTCGGAGAAGCTCTTCTAGTGACAAGGAGCAGCGGCCACCCCTCCTGCTGCAGTACCTTTATTGTACCTCGTTTACCATGCTCAGCATTTTATTCCCTTTACACCTCTCACGCTTTCCGGACCCCTTTTTAACCAGCAGCGCTGCCCCGACGCTCCCGCGGTGCAGCTCTTTTAGTGATGCGGGGCAGCGGCCACTCCTGCAGCAGTATCTTTATTGTACCTCTTTTACCATGCTCAGCATTTCATTCCCTTTACACCTCTCACGCTTTCCGGACCCCTTTTTAACCAGCAGCGCTTCCCCGACCGTCCCGCCGTGCAGCTCTTTTAGTGATGCGGGGCAGCGGCCACTCCTGCTGCAGTACCTTTTCAATATTTCTTAGACCATTGTCAATATGTTATTCCGCTCACACTTCCCAGCCATTCCCATACTGCTCTGTTTAACCAGCAGCGCTGCCCCGACGCTCCCGCGGTGCAGCTCTTTTAGTGATGCGGGGCAGCGGCCACTCCTGCTGCTGTACCTTTATTGTACCTCGTTTACCATGCTCAGCATTTTATTCCCTTTACACCTCTCAGCCTTTCCCGTGCCGCTCTTTTTAACCAGCAGCGCTGCGCCGACGCTCCCGCGGTGCAGCTCTTTTAGTGATGCGGGGCAGCGGCCACTCCTGCTGCAGTATCTTTATTGTACCTCTTTTACCATGCTCAGCATTTCATTCCCTTTACACCTCTCACGCTTTCCAGTGCCGCTCTTTTTAACCAGCAGCGCTGCCCCGACGGTCCCGCGGTGCAGCTCTTTTAGTGATGCGGAGCAGCGGCCACTCCTGCTGCTGTACCTTTATTGTACCTCGTTTACCATGCTCAGCATTTTATTCCCTTTACACCTCTCACGCTTTCCGGACCCCTTTTTAACCAGCAGCGCTGCCCCGACCGTCCCGAGATGCAGCTCTTTTAGTGATGCGGGGCAGCGGCCACTCCTGCTGCTGTACCTTTTCAATATTTCTTAGACCATTGTCAATATTTTATTGCGCTCACACTTCCCAGCCTTTCCCATGCTGCTCTGTTTAACCAGCAGCGCTGCCCCGACGCTCCCGAGGTGCAGCTCTTTTAGTGACACGGGGCAGCGGCCACACCTGCTGCAGTACCTTTATTGTACCTCGTTTACCATGCTCAGCATTTTATTCCCTTTACACCTCTCAGCCTTTCCCGTGCCGCTCTTTTTAACCAGCAGCGCTGCCCCGACGGTCCCGCGGTGCAGCTCTTTTAGTGATCCGGAGCAGCGGCCACACCTGCTGCTGTATCTTTATTGTACCTCGTTTACCATGCTCAGCATTTTATTCCCTTTACACCTCTCAGCCTTTCCCGTGCCGCTCTTTTTAACCAGCAGCGCTGCGCCGACGCTCCCGCGGTGCAGCTCTTTTAGTCACACGGGGCAGCGGCCACTCCTGCTGCAGTACCTTTATTGTACCTCGTTTACCATGCTCAGCATTTTATTCCCTTTACACCTCTCACGCTTTCCGGACCCCTTTTTAACCAGCAGCGCTGCCCCGACGCTCCCGCGGTGCAGCTCTTTTAGTGATGCGGGGCAGCGGCCACTCCTGCTGCAGTACCTTTACAATATTTCTTAGACCATTGTCAATACTTTATTGCGCTGACGTTTCCCAGCCTTTCCCGTGCTGCTCTGTTTAACCAGCAGCGCTGCCCCGACGCTCCCGCGGTACAGCTCCCTTAGTGACACGGGGCAGGGGCCGAGAGCCCTCTAGGTGCGGCTCCTCTATAGCACTTTACCGTTTTCTATTTTATTTCATTGGCACCTCGCGCGTTGCGCCGGGCGCCTCATTCGGGGACATGCGCCGGCTCCCACAGCGCCCCGCCCGCCGCCGCTCCCCGGGGGCCTCCCCGCTGCTCTCGGGAGATCGCACACCGCACGCGGCCCAAGCCCCGTCTCGCCGACGGCACTCACCACCCGCCGCCCGCCGCCGCGTTCTCCCGCTCCCTACCGGCACGAAGCGGCGCTGCCGATGACGGAGCCGATGCGCGGCTGCCACGCCGCTCTCTCCGCGCCTCAGGGCCGGCGCCTTCGGCCGCACAGGGCGGCGTCCCCGCATCCGGGCCAGCCCGCGGAGCTCCTGCCGCCGCCGCCGCCGCCCCCCGACTGAGGGGCCGCGACGCCGGCGCCCCCTTTTATACTCCGCACCCCCTTTTCCCGCCACTGCCGCGGTGGGCTCCCCCCGCCTCAAAATCGCCCAGAAGCGCCCGAGGCGGGAACGGCGCAGCCCCACCGGCGCCTCGGAGAAGCTCTTCTAGTGACAAGGAGCAGCGGCCACCCCTCCTGAAGTACCTTTATTGTACCTCGTTTACCATGCTCAGCATTTTATTCCCTTTACACCTCTCACGCTTTCCCGTGCCGCTCTTTTTAACCAGCAGCGCTGCCCCGACGCTCCCGCGGTGCAGCTCTTTTAGTGATGCGGGGCAGCGGCCACACCTGCTGCTGTACCTTTATTGTACCTCGTTTACCATGCTCAGCATTTCATTCCCTTTACACCTCTCACGCTTTCCGGACCCCTTTTTAACCAGCAGCGCTGCCCCGACGCTCCCGCGGTGCAGCTCTTTTAGTGATGCGGGGCAGCGGCCACACCTGCTGCTGTACCTTTACAGTATTTCTTAAACCATTGTCAATATTTTATTCCGCTCACACTTCCCAGCCTTTCCCATGCTGCTCTGTTTAACCAGCAGCGCTGCCCCGACGCTCCCGCGGTGCAGCTCTTTTAGTGATGCGGGGCAGCGGCCACTCCTGCTGCTGTACCTTTATTGTACCTCGTTTACCATGCTCAGCATTTCATTCCCTTTACACCTCTCAGCCTTTCCCGTGCCGCACTTTTTAACCAGCAGCGCTGCCCCGACCGTCCCGCGGTGCAGCTCTTTTAGTCACACGGGGCAGCGGCCACACCTGCTGCAGTACCTTTATTGTACCTCGTTTACCATGCTCAGCATTTCATTCCCTTTACACCTCTCACCCTTTCCCGTGCCGCTCTTTTTAACCAGCAGCACTGCCCCGACGGTCCCGCGGTGCAGCTCTTTTAGTCACACGGGGCAGCGGCCACACCTGCTGCTGTACCTTTATTGTACCTCGTTTACCATGCTCAGCATTTCATTCCCTTTACACCTCTCACGCTTTCCGGACCCCTTTTTAACCAGCAGCGCTGCCCCGACGGTCCCGCGGTGCAGCTCTTTTAGTGATGCGGGGCAGCGGCCACACCTGCTGCAGTACCTTTATTGTACCTCTTTTACCATGCTCAGCATTTCATTCCCTTTACACCTCTCACACTTTCCCGTGCCGCTCTTTTTAACCAGCAGCGCTGCCCCGACGCTCCCGCGGTGCAGCTCTTTTAGTCACACGGGGCAGCGGCCACACCTGCTGCACTACCTTTATTGTACCTCTTTTACCATGCTCAGCATTTTATTCCCTTTACACCTCTCACGCTTTCCGGACCCCTTTTTAACCAGCAGCGCTGCCCCGACGCTCCCGCGGTGCAGCTCTTTTAGTGATGCGGGGCAGCGGCCACTCCTGCTGCAGTTTCTTTATTGTACCTCTTTTACCATGCTCAGCATTTCATTCCCTTTACACCTCTCACGCTTTCCGGACCCCTTTTTAACCAGCAGCGCTGCCCCGACGCTCCCGCGGTGCAGCTCTTTTAGTGATGCGGGGCAGCGGCCACTCCAGCTGCTGTACCTTTACAATATTTCTTAGACCATTGTCAATATTTTATTGCGCTCACACTTCCCAGCCTATCCCATGCTGCTCTGTTTAACCAGCAGCGCTGCCCCGACGCTCCCGAGGTGCAGCTCTTTTAGTGATGCGGGGCAGCGGCCACACCTGCTGCAGTACCTTTATTGTACCTCTTTTACCAAGCTCAGCATTTCATTCCCTTTACACCTCTCACGCTTTCCCGTGCCGCTCTTTTTAACCAGCAGCGCTGCCCCGACCGTCCCGCGGTGCAGCTCTTTTAGTCACACGGGGCAGCGGCCACACCTGCTGCTGTACCTTTATTGTACCTCTTTTACCATGCTCAGCATTTCATTCCCTTTACACCTCTCACGCTTTCCGGACCCCTTTTTAACCAGCAGCGCTGCCCCGACGCTCCCGCGGTGCAGCTCTTTTAGTCACACGGGGCAGCGGCCACTCCTGCAGCAGTATCTTTATTGTAGTTCTTTTACCATGCTCAGCATTTCATTCCCTTTACACCTCTCACGCTTTCCGGACCCCTTTTTAACCAGCAGCGCTGCCCCGACGCTCCCGCGGTGCAGCTCTTTTAGTGACGCGGGGCAGCGGCCACTCCTGCTGCTGTACCTTTATTGTACCTCGTTTACCATGCTCAGCATTTTATTCCCTTTACACCTCTCAGCCTTTCCCGTGCCGCTCTTTTTAACCAGCAGCACTGCCCCGACGGTCCCGCGGTGCAGCTCTTTTAGTCACACGGGGCAGCGGCCACACCTGCTGCTGTACCTTTATTGTACCTCGTTTACCATGCTCAGCATTTTATTCCCTTTACACCTCTCAAGCTTTCCGGACTCCTTTTTAACCAGCAGCGCTGCCCCGACGCTCCCGCGGTGCAGCTCTTTTAGTGATGCGGGGCAGCGGCCACTCCTGCTGCAGTATCTTTATTGTACCTCTTTTACCATGCTCAGCATTTCATTCCCTTTACACCTCTCACGCTTTCCGGACCCCTTTTTAGCCAGCAGCGCTGCCCCGACCGTCCCGCGGTGCAGCTCTTTTAGTGACGCGGGGCAGCGGCCACACCTGCTGCAGTACCTTTATTGTACCTCGTTTACAATGCTCAGCATTTTATTCCCTTTACACCTCTCAGCCTTTCCCGTGCCGCTCTTTTTAACCAGCAGCGCTGCCCCGACGGTCCCGCGGTGCAGCTCTTTTAGTCACACGGGGCAGCGGCCACTCCTGCTGCTGTACCTTTACAGTATTTCTTAAACCATTGTCAATATTTTATTGCGCTCACACTTCCCAGCCTTTCCGTGCTGCTCTTTTTAACCAGCAGCGCTGCCCCGACGGTCCCGCGGTGCAGCTCTTTTAGTGATGCGGGGCAGCGGCCACTCCTGCTGCTGTACCTTTACAGTATTTCTTAAACCATTGTCAATATTTTATTCCGCTCACACTTCCCAGCCTTTCCGTGCCGCTCTTTTTAACCAGCAGCGCTGCCCCGACGCTCCCGCGGTGCAGCTCCCTTAGTGACACGGGGCAGGGGCCGAGAGCCCTCTAGGTGCGGCTCCTCTATAGCACTTTACCGTTTTCTATTTTATTTCATTGGCAGCTCGCGCGTTGCGCCGGGCGCCTCATTCGGGGACATGCGCCGGCTCCCACAGCGCCCCGCCCGCCGCCGCTCCCCGGGGGCCTCCCCGCTGCTCTCGGGAGATCGCACACCGCACGCGGCCCAAGCCCCGTCTCGCCGACGGCACTCACCACCCGCCGCCCGCCGCCGCGTTCTCCCGCTCCCTACCGGCACGAAGCGGCGCTGCCGATGACGGAGCCGATGCGCGGCTGCCACGCCGCTCTCTCCGCGCCTCAGGGCCGGCGCCTTCGGCCGCACAGGGCGGCGTCCCCGCATCCGGGCCAGCCCGCGGAGCTCCTGCCGCCGCCGCCGCCGCCCCCCGACTGAGGGGCCGCGACGCCGGCGCCCCCTTTTATACTCCGCACCCCCTTTTCCCGCCACTGCCGCGGTGGGCTCCCCCCGCCTCAAAATCGCCCAGAAGCGCCCGAGGCGGGAACGGCGCAGCCCCACCGGCGCCTCGGAGAAGCTCTTCTAGTGACAAGGAGCAGCGGCCACCCCTCCTGCTGCTGTACCTTTATTGTACCTCGTTTACCATGCTCAGCATTTTATTCCCTTTACACCTCTCACGCTTTCCGGACCCCTTTTTAACCAGCAGCGCTGCCCCGACGCTCCCGCGGTGCAGCTCTTTTAGTGATGCGGGGCAGCGGCCACTCCTGCTGCAGTATCTTTATTGTACCTCTTTTACCATGCTCAGCATTTCATTCCCTTTACACCTCTCACGCTTTCCGGACCCCTTTTTAACCAGCAGCGCTTCCCCGACCGTCCCGCCGTGCAGCTCTTTTAGTGATGCGGGGCAGCGGCCACTCCTGCTGCAGTACCTTTTCAATATTTCTTAGACCATTGTCAATATGTTATTCCGCTCACACTTCCCAGCCATTCCCATACTGCTCTGTTTAACCAGCAGCGCTGCCCCGACGCTCCCGCGGTGCAGCTCTTTTAGTGATGCGGGGCAGCGGCCACTCCTGCTGCAGTACCTTTACAATATTTCTTAGACCCTTGTCAATATTTTATTCCGCTCACACTTCTCAGCCTTTCCGTGCTGCTCTTTTTAACCAGCAGCGCTGCCCCGACGCTCCCGCGGTGCAGCTCTTTTAGTGATGCGGGGCAGCGGCCACTCCTGCTGCTGTACCTTTATTGTACCTCGTTTACCATGCTCAGCATTTTATTCCCTTTACACCTCTCAGCCTTTCCCGTGCCGCTCTTTTTAACCAGCAGCGCTGCGCCGACGCTCCCGCGGTGCAGCTCTTTTAGTGATGCGGGGCAGCGGCCACTCCTGCTGCAGTATCTTTATTGTACCTCTTTTACCATGCTCAGCATTTCATTCCCTTTACACCTCTCACGCTTTCCAGTGCCGCTCTTTTTAACCAGCAGCGCTGCCCCGACGGTCCCGCGGTGCAGCTCTTTTAGTGATGCGGAGCAGCGGCCACTCCTGCTGCTGTACCTTTATTGTACCTCTTTTACCATGCTCAGCATTTTATTCCCTTTACACCTCTCACGCTTTCCGGACCCCTTTTTAACCAGCAGCGCTGCCCCGACCGTCCCGAGATGCAGCTCTTTTAGTGATGCGGGGCAGCGGCCACTCCTGCTGCTGTACCTTTTCAATATTTCTTAGACCATTGTCAATATTTTATTGCGCTCACACTTCCCAGCCTTTCCCATGCTGCTCTGTTTAACCAGCAGCGCTGCCCCGACGCTCCCGAGGTGCAGCTCTTTTAGTCACACGGGGCAGCGGCCACACCTGCTCCACTACCTTTATTGTACCTCTTTTACCATGCTCAGCATTTCATTCCCTTTACACCTCTCACGCTTTCCCGTGCCGCTCTTTTTAACCAGCAGCGCTGCCCCGACGCTCCCGCGGTGCAGCTCTTTTAGTGATGCGGGGCAGCGGCCACACCTGCTGCAGTACCTTTATTGTACCTCTTTTACCATGCTCAGCATTTTATTCCCTTTACACCTCTCACGCTTTCCGGACCCCTTTTTAACCAGCAGCGCTGCCCCGACGGTCCCGCGGTGCAGCTCTTTTAGTGATGCGGGGCAGCGGCCACTCCTGCTGCTGTACCTTTACAATATTTCTTAGACCATTGTCAATATTTTATTCCGCTCACACTTCCCAGCCTTTCCGTGCTGCTCTTTTTAACCAGCAGCGCTGCCCCGACGCTCCCGCGGTGCAGCTCTTTTAGTGACACGGGGCAGCGGCCACACCTGCTGCAGTACCTTTCTTGTACCTCGTTTACCATGCTCAGCATTTTATTCCCTTTACACCTCTCAGCCTTTCCCGTGCCGCTCTTTTTAACCAGCAGCGCTGCGCCGACGCTCCCGCGGTGCAGCTCTTTTAGTGATGCGGGGCAGCGGCCACTCCTGCAGCAGTATCTTTATTGTACCTCTTTTACCATGCTCAGCATTTCATTCCCTTTACACCTCTCACGCTTTCCAGTGCCGCTCTTTTTAACCAGCAGCGCTGCCCCGACGCTCCCGAGGTGCAGCTCTTTTAGTGATGCGGGGCAGCGGCCACACCTGCTGCACTACCTTTATTGTACCTCGTTTACCATGCTCAGCATTTTATTCCCTTTACACCTCTCACGCTTTCCGGACCCCTTTTTAACCAGCAGCGCTGCCCCGACCGTCCCGCGGTGCAGCTCTTTTAGTGACGCGGGGCAGCGGCCACTCCTGCTGCTGTACCTTTATTGTACCTCGTTTACCATGCTCAGCATTTCATTCCCTTTACACCTCTCAGCCTTTCCCGTGCCGCTCTTTTTAACCAGCAGCGCTGCCCCGACGCTCCCGCGGTGCAGCTCTTTTAGTCACACGGGGCAGCGGCCACACCTGCTGCTGTACCTTTATTGTACCTCGTTTACCATGCTCAGCATTTTATTCCCTTTACACCTCTCAAGCTTTCCGGACTCCTTTTTAACCAGCAGCGCTGCCCCGACGCTCCCGCGGTGCAGCTCTTTTAGTGATGCGGGGCAGCGGCCACTCCTGCTGCTGTACCTTTATTGTACCTCGTTTACCATGCTCAGCATTTCATTCCCTTTACACCTCTCAGCCTTTCCCGTGCCGCTCTTTTTAACCAGCAGCGCTGCCCCGACGCTCCCGCGGTGCAGCTCTTTTAGTGACACGGGGCAGCGGCCACTCCTGCTGCTGTACCTTTATTGTACCTCGTTTACCATGCTCAGCATTTTATTCCCTTTACACCTCTCACGCTTTCCGGACCCCTTTTTAACCAGCAGCGCTGCCCCGACCGTCCCGCGGTGCAGCTCTTTTAGTGATGCGGGGCAGCGGCCACTCCTGCTGCAGTACCTTTACAATATTTCTTAGACCATTGTCAATACTTTATTGCGCTGACGTTTCCCAGCCTTTCCCGTGCTGCTCTGTTTAACCAGCAGCGCTGCCCCGACGGTCCCGCGGTGCAGCTCTTTTAGTGATGCGGAGCAGCGGCCACACCTGCTGCTGTATCTTTATTGTACCTCGTTTACCATGCTCAGCATTTTATTCCCTTTACACCTCTCAGCCTTTCCCGTGCCGCTCTTTTTAACCAGCAGCGCTGCGCCGACGCTCCCGCGGTGCAGCTCTTTTAGTCACACGGGGCAGCGGCCACTCCTGCTGCTGTACCTTTATTGTACCTCGTTTACCATGCTCAGCATTTCATTCCCTTTACACCTCTCACGCTTTCCGGACCCCTTTTTAACCAGCAGCGCTGCCCCGACGCTCCCGCGGTGCAGCTCTTTTAGTCACACGGGGCAGCGGCCACTCCTGCTGCTGTACCTTTATTGTACCTCGTTTACCATGCTCAGCATTTTATTCCCTTTACACCTCTCACGCTTTCCGGACCCCTTTTTAACCAGCAGCGCTGCCCCGACGCTCCCGCGGTGCAGCTCTTTTAGTGATGCGGGGCAGCGGCCACTCCTGCTGCAGTACCTTTACAATATTTCTTAGACCATTGTCAATACTTTATTGCGCTGACGTTTCCCAGCCTTTCCCGTGCTGCTCTGTTTAACCAGCAGCGCTGCCCCGACGCTCCCGCGGTGCAGCTCCCTTAGTGACACGGGGCAGGGGCCGAGAGCCCTCTAGGTGCGGCTCCTCTATAGCACTTTACCGTTTTCTATTTTATTTCATTGGCACCTCGCGCGTTGCGCCGGGCGCCTCATTCGGGGACATGCGCCGGCTCCCACAGCGCCCCGCCCGCCGCCGCTCCCCGGGGGCCTCCCCGCTGCTCTCGGGAGATCGCACACCGCACGCGGCCCAAGCCCCGTCTCGCCGACGGCACTCACCACCCGCCGCCCGCCGCCGCGTTCTCCCGCTCCCTACCGGCACGAAGCGGCGCTGCCGATGACGGAGCCGATGCGCGGCTGCCACGCCGCTCTCTCCGCGCCTCAGGGCCGGCGCCTTCGGCCGCACAGGGCGGCGTCCCCGCATCCGGGCCAGCCCGCGGAGCTCCTGCCGCCGCCGCCGCCGCCCCCCGACTGAGGGGCCGCGACGCCGGCGCCCCCTTTTATACTCCGCACCCCCTTTTCCCGCCACTGCCGCGGTGGGCTCCCCCCGCCTCAAAATCGCCCAGAAGCGCCCGAGGCGGGAACGGCGCAGCCCCACCGGCGCCTCGGAGAAGCTCTTCTAGTGACAAGGAGCAGCGGCCACCCCTCCTGCTGCAGTACCTTTATTGTACCTCGTTTACAATGCTCAGCATTTTATTCCCTTTACACCTCTCAGCCTTTCCCGTGCCGCTCTTTTTAACCAGCAGCGCTGCCCCGACGCTCCCGCGGTGCAGCTCTTTTAGTGACGCGGGGCAGCGGCCACACCTGCTGCTGTACCTTTATTGTACCTCGTTTACCATGCTCAGCATTTCATTCCCTTTACACCTCTCACGCTTTCCGGACCCCTTTTTAACCAGCAGCGCTGCCCCGACGCTCCCGCGGTGCAGCTCTTTTAGTGATGCGGGGCAGCGGCCACACCTGCTGCAGTACCTTTATTGTACCTCGTTTACCATGCTCAGCATTTTATTCCCTTTACACCTCTCACGCTTTCCGGACCCCTTTTTAACCAGCAGCGCTTCCCCGACCGTCCCGCGGTGCAGCTCTTTTAGTGATGCGGGGCAGCGGCCACTCCTGCTGCTGTACCTGTATTGTACCTCGTTTACCATGCTCAGCATTTCATTCCCTTTACACCTCTCAGCCTTTCCCGTGCCGCTCTGTTTAACCAGCAGCCCTGCCCCGACGCTCCCACGGTGCAGCTCTTTTAGTCACACGGGGCAGCGGCCACACCTGCTGCAGTACCTTTATTGTACCTCGTTTACCATGCTCAGCATTTTATTCCCTTTACACCTCTCACGCTTTCCGGACCCCTTTTTAACCAGCAGAGCTGCCCCGATGGTCCCGCGGTGCAGCTCTTTTAGTGATGCGGGGCAGCGGCCACTCCTGCTGCAGTACCTTTACAATATTTCTTAGACCATTGTCAATATTTTATTGCGCTCACACTTCCCAGCCTTTCCCATACTGCTCTGTTTAACCAGCAGCGCTGCCCCGACGCTCCCGCGGTGCAGCTCTTTTAGTGACACGGGGCAGCAGCCACTCCTGCTGCAGTACTTTTAAAGGATTTTCGACCATTTTATTTTATACCCTTCACAGATGCGACCTTTGCCGTGACACCTTTGAAGCAGCACCCCTGCCCCAGGTGCGCCGCGGTGCAGCTCATTTTATCCTGAGGAAGTGGCTACTCCTGCTGCGGTGTTGTTGTTATTTCTCAGACCTTTCTCTATATTTTATTTCCCTCACCCCTCCAGTCCTTTTACGTGCCGCACGTTTACCGTCAGCACCACCCCAAAGGTGCCGCGGTGCAGCTGTTTTAGTGAACCCACGCAGCGGCCACAACTGCTGCTGTACCTTTTGAGTATTTCTTAGACCATTCTCAATATTTTATTGCGCTCACACTTCCCAGCCTTTCCGTGCTGCTCTTTTTAACCAGCAGCGCTGCCCCGACGCTCCCGCGGTGCAGCTCTTTTAGTGACACGTGGCAGCGGCCACACCTGCTGCAGTACCTTTATTGTACCTCGTTTACCATGCTCAGCATTTTATTCCCTTTACACCTCTCAGCCTTTCCCGTGCCGCTCTTTTTAACCAGCAGCGCTGCCCCGACGGTCCCGCGGTGCAGCTCTTTTAGTGATCCGGAGCAGCGGCCACACCTGCTGCTGTATCTTTATTGTACCTCGTTTACCATGCTCAGCATTTTATTCCCTTTACACCTCTCAGCCTTTCCCGTGCCGCTCTTTTTAACCAGCAGCGCTGCGCCGACGCTCCCGCGGTGCAGCTCTTTTAGTCACACGGGGCAGCGGCCACTCCTGCTGCAGTACCTTTATTGTACCTCGTTTACCATGCTCAGCATTTTATTCCCTTTACACCTCTCACGCTTTCCGGACCCCTTTTTAACCAGCAGCGCTGCCCCGACGCTCCCGCCGTGCAGCTCTTTTAGTGATGCGGGGCAGCGGCCACTCCTGCTGCAGTACCTTTACAATATTTCTTAGACCATTGTCAATACTTTATTGCGCTGACGTTTCCCAGCCTTTCCCGTGCTGCTCTGTTTAACCAGCAGCGCTGCCCCGACGCTCCCGCGGTACAGCTCCCTTAGTGACACGGGGCAGGGGCCGAGAGCCCTCTAGGTGCGGCTCCTCTATAGCACTTTACCGTTTTCTATTTTATTTCATTGGCACCTCGCGCGTTGCGCCGGGCGCCTCATTCGGGGACATGCGCCGGCTCCCACAGCGCCCCGCCCGCCGCCGCTCCCCGGGGGCCTCCCCGCTGCTCTCGGGAGATCGCACACCGCACGCGGCCCAAGCCCCGTCTCGCCGACGGCACTCACCACCCGCCGCCCGCCGCCGCGTTCTCCCGCTCCCTACCGGCACGAAGCGGCGCTGCCGATGACGGAGCCGATGCGCGGCTGCCACGCCGCTCTCTCCGCGCCTCAGGGCCGGCGCCTTCGGCCGCACAGGGCGGCGTCCCCGCATCCGGGCCAGCCCGCGGAGCTCCTGCCGCCGCCGCCGCCGCCCCCCGACTGAGGGGCCGCGACGCCGGCGCCCCCTTTTATACTCCGCACCCCCTTTTCCCGCCACTGCCGCGGTGGGCTCCCCCCGCCTCAAAATCGCCCAGAAGCGCCCGAGGCGGGAACGGCGCAGCCCCACCGGCGCCTCGGAGAAGCTCTTCTAGTGACAAGGAGCAGCGGCCACTCCTGCTGCAGTACCTTTATTGTACCTCGTTTACCATGCTCAGCATTTTATTCCCTTTACACCTCTCACGCTTTCCGGACCCCTTTTTAACCAGCAGCGCTGCCCCGACGCTCCCGCGGTGCAGCGCTTTTAGTGATGCGGGGCAGCGGCCACTCCTGCAGCAGTATCTTTATTGTACCTCTTTTACCATGCTCAGCATTTCATTCCCTTTACACCTCTCAGCCTTTCCTGTGCCGCTCTTTTTAACCAGCAGCGCTGCCCCGACGCTCCCGCGGTGCAGCTCTTTTAGTGATGCGGAGCAGCGGCCACACCTGCTGCTGTACCTTTATTGTACCTCGTTTACAATGCTCAGCATTTTATTCCCTTTACACCTCTCACGCTTTCCGGACCCCTTTTTAACCAGCAGAGCTGCCCCGACGGTCCCGCGGTGCAGCTCTTGTAGTGATGCGGGGCAGCGGCCACTCCTGCTGCAGTACCTTTACAATATTTCTTAGACCATTGTCAATATTTTATTGCGCTCACACTTCCCAGCCTTTCCCATGCTGCTCTGTTTAACCAGCAGCGCTGCCCCGACGCTCCCGCGGTGCAGCTCTTTTAGTGACACGGGGCAGCAGCCACTCCTGCTGCAGTACTTTTAAAGGATTTTCGACCATTTTATTTTATACCCTTCACAGATGCGACCTTTGCCGTGACACCTTTGAAGCAGCGCCCCTGCCCCACGTGCGCCGCGGTGCAGCTCATTTTATCCTGAGGAAGTGGCTACTCCTGCTGCGGTGTTGTTGTTATTTCTCAGACCTTTCTCTATATTTTATTTCCCTCACACCTCCAGGCTTTTACGTGCCGCACGTTTACCATCAACACCACCCCAAAGGTGCCGCGGTGCAGCTCTTTTAGTGAACCCACGCAGCGGCCACTCCTGCTGCTGTACCTTTTTTGTACCTCTTTTACCATGCTCAGCATTTCATTCCCTTTACACCTCTCACGCTTTCCGGACCCCTTTTTAGCCAGTAGCGCTGCCCCGACGCTCCCGCGGTGCAGCTCTTTTAGTGATGCTGGGCAGCGGCCACTCCTGCTGCAGTACCTTTACAATATTTCTTAGACCATTGTCAATATTTTATTCCGCTCACACTTCCCAGCCTTTCCGTGCTGCTCTTTTTAACCAGCAGCGCTGCCCCGACGCTCCCGCGGTGCAGCTCTTTTAGTGATGCGGGGCAGCGGCCACTCCTGCAGCAGTATCTTTATTGTACCTCTTTTACCATGCTCAGCATTTCATTCCCTTTACACCTCTCACGCTTTCCGGACCCCTTTTTAGCCAGCAGCGCTGCCCCGACCGTCCCGCGGTGCAGCTCTTTTAGTCACACGGGGCAGCGGCCACTCCTGCTGCTGTACCTTTACAATATTTCTTAGACCATTATCAATACTTTATTGCGCTGACGTTTCCCAGCCTTTCCCGTGCCGCTCTTTTTAACCAGCAGCGCTGCCCCGACGCTCCCGCGTTGCAGCTCTTTTAGTGACACGGGGCAGGGGCCGAGAGCCCTCTAGGTGCGGCTCCTCTATAGCACTTTACCGTTTTCTATTTTATTTCATTGGCACCTCGCGCGTTGCGCCGGGCGCCTCATTCGGGGACATGCGCCGGCTCCCACAGCGCCCCGCCCGCCGCCGCTCCCCGGGGGCCTCCCCGCTGCTCTCGGGAGATCGCACACCGCACGCGGCCCAAGCCCCGTCTCGCCGACGGCACTCACCACCCGCCGCCCGCCGCCGCGTTCTCCCGCTCCCTACCGGCACGAAGCGGCGCTGCCGATGACGGAGCCGATGCGTGGCTGCCACGCCGCTCTCTCCGCGCCTCAGGGCCGGCGCCTTCGGCCGCACAGGGCGGCGTCCCCGCATCCGGGCCAGCCCGCGGAGCTCCTGCCGCCGCCGCCGCCGCCCCCCGACTGAGGGGCCGCGACGCCGGCGCCCCCTTTTATACTCCGCACCCCCTTTTCCCGCCACTGCCGCGGTGGGCTCCCCCCGCCTCAAAATCGCCCAGAAGCGCCCGAGGCGGGAACGGCGCAGCCCCACCGGCGCCTCGGAGAAGCTCTTCTAGTGACAAGGAGCAGCGGCCACTCCTGCTGCAGTACCTTTATTGTACCTCTTTTACCATGCTCAGCATTTTATTCCCTTTACACCTCTCAGCCTTTCCCGTGCCGCTCTTTTTAACCAGCAGCGCTGCCCCGACGCTCCCGCGGTGCAGCTCTTTTAGTGACGCGGGGCAGCGGCCACACCTGCTGCTGTACCTTTATTGTACCTCGTTTACCATGCTCAGCATTTTATTCCCTTTACACCTCTCACGCTTTCCGGACCCCTTTTTAACCAGCAGCGCTGCCCCGACGCTCCCGCGGTGCAGCTCTTTTAGTGATGCGGGGCAGCGGCCACACCTGCTGCTGTACCTTTATTGTACCTCGTTTACCATGCTCAGCATTTCATTCCCTTTACACCTCTCACCCTTTCCGGACCCCTTTTTAACCAGCAGCGCTGCCCCGACGCTCCCGCGGTGCAGCTCTTTTAGTGACGCGGGGCAGCGGCCACACCTGCTGCTGTACCTTTATTGTACCTCGTTTACCATGCTCAGCATTTTATTCCCTTTACACCTCTCAGCCTTTCCGGGCCCCTTTTTTACCGGCAGCGCTGCCCCGACGCTCCCGCGGTGCAGCTCTTTTAGTGACACGGGGCAGCAGCCACTCCTGCTGCAGTACTTTTAAAGGATTTTCGACCATTTTATTTTATACCCTTCACATATGCGACCTTTGCCGTGACACCTTTGAAGCAGCGCCCCTGCCCCAGGTGCGCCGCCGTGCAGCTCATTTTATCCTGAGGAAGTGGCTACTCCTGCTGCGGTGTTGTTATTATTTCTCAGACCTTTCTCTATATTTTATTTCCCTCACACCTCCAGTCCTTTTACGTGCCGCACGTTTACCATCAGCACTACCCCAAAGGTCCCGCGGTGCAGCTGTTTTAGTGAACCCACGCAGCGGCCACAACTGCTGCTGTACCTTTATTGTACCTCGTTTACCATGCTCAGCATTTCATTCCCTTTACACCTCTCAGCCTTTCCCGTGCTGCTCTTTTTAACCAGCAGCGCTGCGCCGACGCTCCCGCGGTGCAGCTCTTTTAGTCACACGGGGCAGCGGCCACACCTGCTGCTGTACCTTTATTGTACGTCTTTTACCATGCTCAGCATTTCATTCCCTTTACACCTCTCACGCTTTCCGGACCCCTTTTTAACCAGCAGCGCTGCCCCGACGCTCCCGAGGTGCAGCTCTTTTAGTGACGCGGGGCAGCGGCCACTCCTGCTGCAGTACCTTTACAATATTTCTTAGGCCATTGTCAATATTTTATTGCGCTCACACTTCCCAGCCTTTCCCATGCTGCTCTGTTTAACCAGCAGCGCTGCCCCGACGCTCCCGCGGTGCAGCTCTTTTAGTGACACGGGGCAGCAGCCACTCCTGCTGCAGTACTTTTAAAGGATTTTCGACCATTTTATTTTATACCCTTCACAGATTCGACCTTTGCCGTGACACCTTTGAAGCAGCGCCCCTGCTCCGGGTGCGCCGCGGTGCAGCTCATTTTATCCTGAGGAAGTGGCTACTCCTGCTGCGGTGTTGTTATTATTTCTCAGACCTTTCTCTATATTTTATTTCCCTCACACCTCCAGTCCTTTTACGTGCCGCACGTTTACCATCAGCACCACCCCAAAGGTGCCGCGGTGCAGCTTTTTTAGTGAACCCACGCAGCGGCCACTCCTGCTGCTGTACCTTTTGAGTATTTCTTAGACCATTCTCAATATTTTATTCCGCTGACGTTTCCCAGCCTTTCCGTGCTGCTCTTTTTAACCAGCAGCGCTGCCCCGACGCTCCCGCGGTGTAGCTCCCTTAGTGACACGGGGCAGGGGCCGAGAGCCCTCTAGGTGCGGCTCCTCTATAGCACTTTACCGTTTTCTATTTTATTTCATTGGCACCTCGCGCGTTGCGCCGGGCGCCTCATTCGGGGACATGCGCCGGCTCCCACAGCGCCCCGCCCGCCGCCGCTCCCCGGGGGCCTCCCCGCTGCTCTCGGGAGATCGCACACCGCACGCGGCCCAAGCCCCGTCTCGCCGACGGCACTCACCACCCGCCGCCCGCCGCCGCGTTCTCCCGCTCCCTACCGGCACGAAGCGGCGCTGCCGATGACGGAGCCGATGCGCGGCTGCCACGCCGCTCTCTCCGCGCCTCAGGGCCGGCGCCTTCGGCCGCACAGGGCGGCGTCCCCGCATCCGGGCCAGCCCGCGGAGCTCCTGCCGCCGCCGCCGCCGCCCCCCGACTGAGGGGCCGCGACGCCGGCGCCCCCTTTTATACTCCGCACCCCCTTTTCCCGCCACCGCCGCGGTGGGCTCCCCCCGCCTCAAAACCGCCCAGAAGCGCCCGAGGCATGATATCCCCCGCGCCGGAATCCCTCCTGTCCTGGAAGAGGTAAGGTAAAGAAAAAAAATAGAACTCCGAGCTTTCCACAAATGTCCCAAAAAACGAAGCAGCTGTGAGGGGCTTCGAGCTGTGCCTGGTCCCTCAGGTAACGGCGCTTTCCATTGGCTGCCGGAGTGGCCAGGGCTCCTATTGGCTGCCGGACGCTGCGACGCTTCCGATTGGCTGCTGCTCGATCCGCAGCCCCCGGGCAGCTGCTGCTGGGGGGCTCGCCAGGCGGGCTGCCGCCGGAGCAGGACACACGGCAACGCCAGCAGGCGTCCAGCGGTGCTCGGTGTCTGTCGGCGTTTGCAGTTCAGACAGACATATTGAATCCAAATTGCCGGCGATTCCCACCACATGCTATTTCTCCTCTGTTTTCCTGGATGGATTTGACAGCGCTTTCTTTCCCCCCCACAGAGTTGGAAAGCAAAATGCTCAGCTGCCCCCTGGCCATCTCCGCTTCCTTCCACAGCTCCAGCCTTGTCCCTCTTTCTCTCCCCTTTACTTTGCACCAGGTTCTCCCTCCTCCTTTCCCAGGCAGGTCGCAGCAGAGACATTTCACCCACCGGCACCACCTGCTTCCTCTCACTCCGTCCCAGTTTGCCCACTTTGAACTACTGTAGCCGCCTGCCCGCGGAGCCGGACCCGCCGCGCGCCTGGGTAATGGTGGCGTGAATTATCGCAGGGATTATTGGGGTGGGCTGGGCCTGGCCAGGTGCCTGGTGCCAGCGAAACCGCTCTGTCCCTCTCCTCCTCACCCTGGGCAGGGAACAGAACACATCAGGAAAGACTTGAGGATCGGGAAAAGGGCCTAGACAGATCACTCACCGGTCACTGGAGCAAGAGACACGACTGGGGGGAATAAATTGAATTTCTTGTCAAACAAATCAGAGCAAGAGAATGAGAGGTAAAGCTGCAGGGGTTCAAGCCTAGGAACGAGGACTTTTTCCTCGGCAGCTCGCAGCTGCACGAGGGGGATAAAGGATCCCCCGGGGCCCCCGAGCAGCGGCTCTGCCCCTCCTCAATGGGGATGTGTCCAGACCCGCCGGTCCATCCCGGGCTTTGGGGGGCAAGAGTGGAGCAGGCGCTGAGCTGCTCCATGGAGCTTCCAGCCCCTGTTTGATCTGTCGGGGCGTGACACAGTCACTGCTGGGCGTCCGTCGGCGCTCGGTGTCTGTCGGAGTTTGCAATCCCGACAGATAAATTGAGTCCAAACCGGCAGCGCCAGCTCATCTTTACTGTTCTTTTTCAATTTCTTAATGAATTAAGGGAAAACTCCCTTTAGTCGCCATTTCAAAGCCTTGAATCAAGGGGAAAACGGAGGTTCCCTCTCAATTTAGACCCGTAATTGATGCATAAGGAGGGTCTCCCCTAAATTTAAACCCAAATAAAAAGTGAATCAAGGAGGAGTTTTGCTCAATTTTGCCTCCTAAAATGAGGGGAAATGCAGCTCCCTCTTCAATTTCCCTCAAGAAACACCATTTTGGGGTCTTTTGGACACATTTTTCCTCTCTGAAGGTCCCTTCAAATGAGGGTCCCCCCTCGATGGAACTCTTATAATGGCACATAAAGAGGTTCTTCTCAAGGGAAGCCCTTTAAAACCAGGGACGGTGGTGTTTTGCCCTCAATTTTAACCTTAAGATGATGAAAATGGGGCGGTTTCCCTCAATTCAAATCCATCAAACAGCACCATAAAGGCTTTCTTCTTCCATTTAGATACAAAAATAATGGAAAACGGTGATTCCCTGCCAATTGAGATACAAAATCATGAAAATGTGTGTTCCTTCAATTGAGACCTTCCAAATCGTAGATGAAGTGGGATCCTCCTAAGTTCAAACACAGTTACAGAAACTGTTTTCTCCTCCATTTAAATCCTTTTTCTTCTCGTACTCCCCCCCGCACCCCCCCCAACTTTTTTTTTTGGGGGGGGGGGGGGGGGGCGGGGCACTAGGAGCACTTCCTCCGCCTCACTGGTCGCACTTGGGGCTGCTGCACGTTGGAGAGTGGTGGGAAGTTTCCTCCCAGTTCCCTCCCAGTGTTCCCAGTATCTCTTCCAGTGCTCCCACTGGCAGAACACTGGGGGACACTGCATGGTCTGATGATGGGGGGGTGCATTGTCGAGGATCACAGAGGGGCCCGGGGGGTCCCGGGCGTCCTTGGGGGGGTTCCAGGTTCAGCAGTAGGATTTTTCTGACTATGAGTGAGCTGTGTGGCCTTTGGAGGTGTCCCTTCCTCTCCTGCTCACAACAGAGCAGCTCAGAGGTGATTTGGCTCCTGAGCGTTTCAATTTAGGCCCCCAAAGAGAGGAGGAGCTGCTGCCCACATTACACCTTACAGCTCTGCCAAGGGGCATCTAACCCCATGTGTGCTCAGGAGGTGGGGATGCAAACCCCAAATCCCATCTCCACCTCCCTCTGCAGTCCTTTAAGGGGTTCCTCTAGTCTGGAAAACCAGTCCCATAACTACAGTAAACCCAGAGTCTCCTGAGTGAGAAACCACGTACTTGTAATTCCTCTGCAATAGCCTCATCCCACCTCCAGCAGCCCCTGGGAAGCTGCAGGCAAGAACACCTAACCTGGTAAGCAACTCCATTTCTTGGCAGATTTCCAGGGCAATGCAAAAACATTTCAAAGTATTTTTTCAAAACATCTGCTTATTGTCCTTTAATGCAAAATAGTGATTCCATACCAGTCCTAAGAAGAACAGGCCCAGAGAAGACCTTGCTCTCTACAACTCCCTGACAGGAGGGTGTAGCCAGGTGAGGATTGGCTGCTTCTCCCAGGCAACCAGGAACAGGACAAGAGGAAACGGCCTCAAGCCGCACCAGGGTTGGACATCAAGAGGACTTTCTTCCTGGAAAGGGTGGTCAGGCCTTGGCAGGGGCTGCCCAGGGAGGTTTGGAGTCCCCGTTCCTGGAGGTGTCCGAGGAACACCTGGACATGGCACTCAGTGCTCTGGGCTGGGTGACAAGGTAGGGATTGGGCACACGTTGGACTCGATGACCTTAGAGGGCTTTTCCAACCTCAGTGGTTCTATGATTCTCATTATTCCAAATTCATTTGCAAAAGCTCTCACACCTCTAGTCACACCTTAGCAGGTGTGTAGGCCCAAGCTCATACATTTGAGAGATTTACTGCCTCCAGTGGGATCTACACCGCAATTTCAGGGAGAGGCAAGACTTCAGCCGTTACGAGAGAAAACTTTGCAAAAGCATTCCCTGGAGAGACATCCTGAAGGAAGGTGTCTCCCCCTCTTCTGACCATAGAGAGAGCTGAGTCTCCAGTGTTAATTCTAAAACTTTCAAGCTCCAAGTCTGACTCCCAGAAATTTTATTGGCCCCACTTCCCAGCACAATACTCAGACCTCACACGTCGAGGAAAAAAGCAGTGCAGATTAAATAATTAATGCTTCTGGGTACTGTTCTCCCTCTAAACTACACACAATCCCAAAGGAACAAAACCCTTAAAGAAGATGGATTGCTCTTGCTAGCAGGAGAAATCTGACAGGGACATACTTCATCATTCTGCCAAGGCTTTGTCAAACACCTCAGCTCCTGCACTTCAGGGAATAAGAAGTGGCTTATAAGAAGTGACTTTTATGTCAGTGAGCATGTTATTATGGATTAATCTCGCACTGGAAAACAGTCTTCATACTCTATTGCATCACCCAAAGAGTTTGGAGGCTGCTGCCTAGTGAGCTCCTGAGTTGTATCTTCCTTGTCAATCTTATCAGCCCCTTGTTTGATTGTAAAATCGTAAACAAAATGCAGCAAGCATTGGCCCAACGGCTCAGGACTTGCATATCTCTTCCAAAGAGAGGGAGAAAAAAGAGTGTTTCTCCCAAGTCACAGAGTTTAAAAGTTCATGTTATCTACATAAATTTTTAAAAGAAAAAGAGGAACAGTAAAATATCAGTTACTGTGCCAGTGGTGCTCCACTCTATTTCTGTTCTCTTCTTCCACTTGTAGCATCTCTAGGAATACTTTAAAACCAGCCAACCAACCAAAACAACAACAAAAAGCCAACGTTGAATTGAAGCTGAACAAGAAGCAATGTGGCTGCTGGCTTGTGAGCACTCCACTGCCTGAGTTCCAGTAAGGGAGTTTATCCTCTCCACAGTTTTGAGCCAGATCCCAAAGTACTGAGCATCAGCTTTTAGCTTTTTAAAGAATTTAACTGTAAGAAAAGCTGCTGGGGAGGGCCATGCTCCAGGCACATCCATGGGATTTCACCTGTGCAGCTCCCTAAGCTGAACTTGTGTCTTTTCCTCTACCTTGCTGGGCTTGGCTCATGCATTTCTTGAGGGGAAGGCCCTGCACTGATCAAAGCATGTACTGACCTCAGATAAACAGCTTCTGTCAGTGTGGATCTATCCTAAATGGACCATTTCCCAAAGTAATTCAAGTGCCTGAATTTCACTTACTCAAAACTGCTTTTAAAGAAACCGGGTTTAACACACTCCGTTTCTAAGCAACTACTGGGCAGTGCTCCTTCACTCCCTGTCAGTGTTATTCTCTGACCCTTGGAGAAAGGCTTTAAAGCAACAAAGGGCTTGTTAAGCACCAATAATTTACTCAGTCAAGAATTCAAATCAATAGCAAGGGCAGAGCCTGACTTCAAAACCTATTTTAAACCAGAATTTAAAAGCAGTTGCATTGCCAATTGACAGGATTAGAAAGGTTTCCTTAGCAGTTGTGATTACAAAGTAATGAACTGTGCATGGAGCAGGTGGGGGGCAAGGGGGAAGACAGGAGAAACCTTCATTTGCACTGTGGGTTTTTAACCATCATGGTCACATCTCAAGGACCTGCAGAAACCAGTCTAATCTCAAAAAAGGAAAAACTTCCTGGATATTTTTCATTTCAGCAAGAGCCTAAGGAAGCCCTCAGCAGCAGGAGATTGGAATAACTGCAATCCCTTGAGCAAAGGGAGCAGGGTGTGCTCCTCAAAGCCAGACCTTCATCCATAGCACCCAGAAGGTAGCAAAACAAGGATACAACAAAGCCTTAAGTGGGGAATGGGTTATCAAGGGTTTTATAAGGAAAGAACGAGGTCTGAAAAACAGGACCTGGAGGGTGAGAGAGGAAAGAAATAGCGAGATAGCTGAGGCCTCTTGGGAAAAAAAAAAGGGGGGAAAGGTCGGGATTAAATTCTAACTCAGCTGGAGCTGATCTTAAATGTAATAAGGGGAAATGGCAGCAAGAGGAGATTTCTTTATAGCAGCAAAGTACTGGGATAAATTCACTATAGAAACTGAGAAATCTTTAGCAGCAGCAGCTCTCTGCAAAGAGGTCAGGCATCCATTCCTCATGGCAAAGCAGGGCACAGGGAATTGGGCCAGATAACCTCCCCAGACTGATCCCAGCCCTAATTTCAAAAAATTGCACAAAAATGTAATTGTGCATTAACACAGCAAAGTCTTCTTTCCAGCTTATCAGGCTTTGAGATGCCTTAGATTGAGATCCAGCTCCTACCACTGTGCTGTGCTCGGACTCTCCCCCCCTTTCCCCGACCCAATCTCCTGAGCAACCAACAGCTCGCAAGGAGCTGGCACCCCTGGAATTTCACACTCAGCATCTCTTCCAAGCTCAACAGGTGAACAAACAGGTACTCCAACACCTCCTTCTTTTGTACTTCGGGCAGCACAGACCCACTGGAAGAAACTGGAATCCAAGGGCAGATGTAAACATGGGACTCCCGCTTGCCACTGTCTCCACCCGTTCTCCAGCTCAGCCCTGGGCTGGGAAACAAAAGACAACAAACATTTAAAAAACATCCTTGAGGTGTCTTGAGGATGCCCAGGCCTAGAAGAAAGGCCTTCCCATCACCCTCTTGGCCTTTTCCCACTCTGAGGAACTGTGGAAATGCACATCCACACCCAAGCTGGACAGCCTGGGATCTTTTCTGCACACCAAACGCCACAGTCCCGAGCACCAGGAGCCTGAAGATGCCCTGGATTGCAATTCACAGCCTCAGTGAACCCTGCACAGGACAGCCAAGTCGTTTGTGTGCAGAAGAAATAAAAGTTGCTATTTTTAGTAGTTAAAATACTCGTGGGAGTTATTGGCTGCTTACACCCGTGGGCTTCATAGGGCCTCCCATACTTATGGATTTATCAGAAGAAGCAGTTTCAAGTTCCTTCTTTTTCGAGCCCAACTCCAAATGGGAAACTTCTCACGAGTGCTCCTGAGAGAGTCAAGTGGAACTTCAGGAGCTCAGGAAAGCGACTCCCTCCCCTGAGTCCTGTCTCACCTGCCCGAGCACCCGGTGCTTTTATACCGCCTCTCTCCCTGCTTTCCACGTTCATTTAAATGTAAGAAACCTGCACGTTCTCGCTCCAGCACCAGCCGCGTCTTCCCTGCGCCCGCACACTGCCGCCCCTGCTCAGGCGCTGCTCCCCTCGGTTGCGCTGCCCCTTGCCACGGGGCCGAGGTGGGACAAACTCCAGGTTTTGTTTCCCAGGAAAGGCTCTGCAGGGAGGTCCCGCCGTGCCGCCCGCAAGCCCCGGCCCCGGCCCCAGCCCCAGCCCCGCAGCTCCTCCCCGGCTCCGCGCCCGCGCCGGGACCGCCTTCACCCCGCGCAGCCCCCGCCGCCCGCTCCCGCCCGGCTCTGCTCCGGGGCCGCCCCCCCTCGGGTCTTTTCCCGGCACACGCTGCGTCGCCGTTCTCCGCTCACTTTCCACCCCGCTGCAGCCACAGCAACAGCCGCCCTCCTCCATTGTCACCACAACCCTCGCCCACCGCTGCCGCAGCCGGGAACCGAACCCGGCGCTCCCAAGCCGCTCCCGGGCAGCGCCCGACGGTACCCACAGAGCAACAGCACCGGGCGGGTAAAGCCAGTGCGCATGCGCAGCGCTGCCCGGCTCCGCCCCGCCCTTCAACACCACATGACGTAACCAGGCACAGCACTGCTCCTGCGCTTCCCTTCCCACAACACCGCGCATGCTCAGCATTGTTTCCATTTCTCCCTTAATGACCACACAACGAAGAGCTTCCCCAGGAAAGCTGTTTTGGACAAATCTCATCAAACTGTGCTGGGGGAGAACAGACACCACAAAAACTGGGATTTGCTGGCACAGGGCCTTGGACATCACACATCCTTCCCTGTTCTTGGATAACAGAGTTATCACAGATCTCCTGAGTAGCTACACCAGTAAAAAAGTGACTTTTCCAGCCCAGATGCAGCTGCATAAGCGTTCGGAGTGGCAAAATGAAAGGAATGTAAAAATCCCACCATGGAGTGAGATGGTGCCGCCTCCTGCACCTGGGCCACCGTGGAACACTCCAGGCTGGGGGAACAGGGGCTGGAAAACTGGGAAAGGCCCTGGGGGTGCTGGGGACAGCAGCTGGACACGAGCTGGGTGTGCCCAGGTGGGCAAAGCCAAGGGCACCTGGGCTGTGCCACCTTGGGGTGACAGCAGGGCCGGGGCAGTGCCCGTCCCTGTGCTGGCACTGCTGGGGCACCTCCAGTGCTGGGGGCAGCTCTGGGACAAGAGGGACATGGAGGGGCTGGAGCCAGTCCAGGGAAGGGAACGGAGCTGGGAAGGGGCTGGAGAGTTCCTGAGGGAGCTGGGAAAGGGGCTCAGGCTGGAGCAAAGGAGGCTCAGGGGGGACCTTGTGGCTCTGCACAAGTCCCTGACAGGAGGGGGCAGCCGGGGGGGTCGGGCTCTGCTCCCAGGGAACAGGGACAGGAGGAGAGGGAACGGCCTCAGGCTGGGCCAGGGGAGGCTCAGGGTGGATATTGGGGAAATTCCTCCATGGAAAGGGCGCTCCGGCCTTGGCACAGCTGCCCAGGGAGGTTTGGAGTGCCCACCCCGGGAGTGCTCCAACACCTGTGGCTGTGGCATGGGCGGACGTGGTCAGCGGTGGCCGTGGTGGTGCTGGTTGCACTCAGTGATCTCCGAGGTCTTTTCCAACCTTGATTCCGCTCTCAAGTCAGCCCCACGGAGGAGCAGCACAAAAGGCACCCCCAGGCTGCGAGCGGAGGGTTCAGAACACGCTGCGGCAGCAGGAACGAAGCTCTGCAGGATGAAACTGAAAAGGGGAGAAATGCCGGGCTCTGTGAAAGGGAACAACTGAGAGAGCCACAAACAAGCCACCAAACTTCTCACAGGGGACACCACCAGCAGCACAGATGTGAAGGGACTTCTTTTTGCCCCAGAACTGTGAATCCACAGCCCAAGCCACGTGCACACACTGCAGATGTGTATTTTTACTGCCAGCAAGCACCTGGGAATAAAAAACCTCAGCCCCAAAGCTTGATGTCTAAACAGCAACACAGAAGTTCTAAACCAGCTGTCGAGAGAAACAAAACACAGCAAAAACAAAGCAGAAAGGGAGCAAAAAACTTGTCACGCTGGCCGTGTTTCCGAGGGTGACAGGTTCTGCTGTGCTGGGAATGCAGCACAAAACACAAAAATCCTACTGCAACTCCTGGATCCCACAGCAGGAAGGACATGGAGATTCCCAGTGGGAATCAGGGATGCAGGACTCGGCTGTGCTGCCATCACTCCCTCAGGAATAGCCAGGTTTAGCTCATTCTGTCTGCCCAGAGAGGGGGGATCTGCTCCTGGATCCCCTGGAATGTTCCAGGCCAGGCTGGACATTGGGGCTGGGAAGAGCCCAGGACAGTGGGAGGTGTCCCTGCCCGTGGCAGCGCTGGCACTGGATGAGCTTGAAGGTCCTTCCAAGCCCAAATGGTTCTGTGAGTCTTAGAGCCCTGAAATTCTCATGACAGAGGTGGAAGTGCAAGAGCTTAAGGTCCCTTCCCAAAAAAACCCCATTGCACGACTCTGCAGCTTCTGGAGCCCTGGGTCCATGGAAATGCAGTTTCAGAGGAGCTCCGAGGAAATGGGTGTTTTGGGGAGAGCAGAGTGGCTGGAAGAGAGGAACAGGAACAGTCTCCTCGAGCAAGCCCTTGTGTCTCAGGGAGCGGGATCGGCTCGCTCCTAACGCACCTGGTGACTCCCAGAGCGGGGGATGGAAATGCAGCCCAGGTCCGAAAGAAACCCTGCCCGGGAAGGCGGGCTGGGATTGTGAGCTGGCTGCGGGAGCTCGCTGTTAAAGGCGATCTTTTGGGTGTTTGGGTGCGCCTTTGTCTCTGTGCGAAGCACCCGGCCGTAGCGCCCTTTGTGCTGCTGTCTCCTGATTTCCTTAAACTTTTCTTAAACGGTCCCTTTTCTTCAACTTTCCTTCAAATTCTAGAGTGAAGCTCGTTTTGGCAGCTGCGCGTGCGCGGATCCTTCCGCGTGCGCAGATGGCCGGGGCGCGCGGATCAGTGCGCATGCGCGGGCGGGGACGCATCACCGGTGATGCCTCCGCGGGCAGGACCGCATCACAAATAGTCCCTTTTGGCGTATCACTCCGCGTGGGGGCGCATCACCGGTGATGCCTCCGCGGGCAGGACCGCATCACAAATAGTCCCTCCTGGCGGATCACTCCGCCTGCGCATGCGCATAACCGCTGATCCCTCCGCGGGCAGGGCCGCATCACCGCTGATCCCTCTGTTCTGAACGGGATTGTGATGTTGGCTTTTTGCATGTTCCATCAGTGTTAGGAATGGATTGTGATGTTGGTTTTTTCATGGTCCTTAATGTGAGAAAAGCTTTTCCTGGGTTCTGTAATGTAACGCTGTAGAATGTCTGTAGTTTGGGTGCCCAGTTTGGGAAGGATGGGGGGGGGGGGGGGGGGGGGGGGTGTCTTCACATTCCTGGAAAATCTTATCAGAAGAAAAGGACCCGAAAGCAGACGGAATGGAGCCAAGGAAAAAGATAAGACTGATAAGATGATACTCAGCAGCTCCAAAGAATTAATGAATGATGCACGATGGTGATGAATAAAAATAAGCTATGTACTTTTAAAGAGGATCTTTTGGCTGTACAGGTGCGCCTTTGGTTCTCTGCCGAAGCACCCGGCCGTACCGCCCTTTTTGCTGTTGTCTCCTAATTGTCCCTTTTCTTCAACTTTCCTTCAAATTTTACAAATAGCGAACCTCGTTTTTCACAATTTGGTGGCCCATACGGGGATAAAGGCTCAGCTCTGGGATCTCCCGGGGAACCCAGAGCAGGGGGGTGCCCCCGCCCACTTTTGGCGGCCTCGCTTTGTGTTTCCCGGCAGGGTCAGGGGGGTTTGCAGTCAAACACCCGGAGGGCAAGAGAGGAGACAAAGCAACAAGAAAGGAAAGAAAAGGCTCCCTGAGGTACCATGGTAATTAAACACGTAAAATCTTGTGCACCAAGACTCCGAGAAAAGTGAGTATTTTTTCTTTCCTCTTTTTGGGGGGATAAGGGGGATGAAAGTGTGTGCATGAGACACGGGCTGGTTACCCCAGAGCTGCGAAGCGAGTGTGGAGCCTCTGAGGCTGCGGCTCTGCTCTGCCACCAGGGAAGCAGTCAGTAAAGAGGCGAAGCCAAAGATAAAAGGAGTGAGAGAAGCCCCGGGTTAACTGGGACGGGTTTTCAGGGAAGGGATTGGAGTCCTTGAAGGAGGGGAGTCAAGAATTTCCTAGTATTGGATCCAAGAAATTTAGGGTTTAAGACTGCTGGATTGAGGGTTCAAAAATCCTGCTAAATGGAGGGTTAGTTCCGAGACATTTGGGTTTTGAGACTGCTGGATTGAGAGTTTAAAAGATTTCAAGAAATCCAGGCTTAATTCTGCCAAATTGAGGACAAATCCGAGACATTTGGGGCTTGAGGCTGCTGGGTTGAAAGTTTAAAAAAAAAAAAAAAAAAAAAAATTCAAGAAATCCAGGCTTAATTCTGTCAAATTGAGGATTACTTCAAGAAACCTGGAATTTTGGGCCCAGGGGTGAGCATCGGCTAACAATTTGAAATTAAAAGGGACCTAAGCCTTGTGTGGTTGTGACTGATAACGCTTGAGAAAGAGAAGTTGGAACAATAAAAAGGAGCAATGAGAATGTATGTGATAGAAATGCTAAAGCTTGAAATATAACTTTTCTGGAAGGAGGCATATTTTATTAAGAGGAGGGAACTGTTGTATTCTAGGAGAAGAAACGGGAAAGAGGTGGTGAAGTTTGAAGAGTTGTTTTGTTGGTTTTTATTAAAAAGGTGGGAAACAAAGGCCTGGGAAAGATAGATAAGATTCTGAGAAAATGGGACATAAAACTAGTAAGCAAGAGTCAGGGAATAAAAAAAGGGAATAGAGGCGTGCCAGTGGAAATACCCCAGGAAAGCCCTTGGGGAGTTATGCTGGCTAACTGGAATACAAACCCAAGTACAAAGGAAACGAGCAAAGTCAAAATGATCCAGTTTTGTATGTTTGGTTGGGCCGAGAAGGAAATAAGATCTGACCATGTCTTCTGGCCCAGACATGGCTCTTGAAGTCTGGATCTGTCAGGCTTTACAAGTATTGGTAAATTCAAAAGAACTCGTTAACACAGAAGAAAGCAAGTACGCTTCATGCTGGGTGGGAAACAGAGTCTAAGGGGATAAGAATTTTAAAGTTGTCCGAGACCCAAGGAAAGGAGCAAAGGGAAAGCAAGAAAGAGAAGGGCTGGGAGCCCCTGGAAGCATCGCCCCCTCCACTCCCGCCTGTCTCGCCCCAAGCCCAGGCTCCTGTGGCGCCGCTCGCAGCTGCAGCGCCGCTCCCGGAGCCCGAGGTCGCGCCTGTGCCGGCTCTCAGGCACCGCCCGCGGCTCCACCGCTTGTCCCAGCGGCGGCGGCTCCGCCGGTAGCCCCGCTGTTCCCGCCGCCCCCTCCAGCCCCTGCGGCTCCAGCGGTAGCCCAGCCCGCCGCTTTCGGTGCCCCTGTGCCCGTCCCTAGCCCGGCTCTCCGCTCCACACCAGCCCAGCCCGCCGCTTTTGGGGCCCACCCCGGCCCCGCCCCGGCCCCAGCCCCAGCCCCGCTCCCGATGTCCGCGGCCGTTCCAGCAGCCCCTGCCCCCGCTGCGTTCTCTGCCGCGGCTCCATTGAACCCGGCTTCGGCCCCGCGGGCCGCGCTGGGCTCACCGGCAGCTCGGCCTCCTGGCGCCGTGGCTGCTGCCGACCCGTGCAGAGGCTCCACGCCAGCCTCTGGTACCGGCCCCAAGAGCTGCTCTGCCCTTGGCGGTGCCGGCAGCAGCCTCCGCCTTTGCTCCCCCGGTCCTGGAGGAATCGGCCTCCGAGAGGATCCCCACCTCCTACCCCCCCTCCCTCCCTCGCCTGCACCGTTCCCCTGGCAACGACCGCTTCTGCTGCTCCTCTGAAAGGAGAAGCAAAACGCCAAAGTTCCATCTCGAGGAACGAGCCCTTGCAGAAGGAAATAATATCTGGAGACGGTTCTTCCAGCTGTGTCCAAGGAAAAAGAATGTCAGGGTAGGCTTTAGTTGATGGGGGGACTATGCACACTGGAAGATTTAGCACACAAGAAGGGAAATACATCTACTGATTCAAGGTACGCTTTTGGAGGGGTGCATGCCTTGGGAAAATCTGGGACACCCCACCTCTGCTTCTTTAAGTGTCTCCATGTGGGACATCAATTAAATGTGGACAAATTTTAGAATGCAGCTTCCAAGTCAAGTTACCTGCTAGGAAATGACTCCAGCTCTCTGGCACCTTGGGCTGTTTTAAACACAGCCTGGCCCTTCATGGCTGAGGCTCTGAGTTATTGCACAGGCATTCAGGGCTGACAGTTCCCTGCAGGGAGAGCTCAGCACATGTCCACAGAGGCAATCCCAGCATGTGCAAGAAAGAAAGAAGCAGCAAAAGGTTATTGCTTCTCTTTCAAAAGTTATTTCAAGTACTCAAACCCAAACCAACCTTTGCTCTCGATTTTGGCTCCTTTGCAGACTGCCTCTGCCGTGGGGTTTTCTCCAGGAGAAGCAAAGGAATTGCTCATGGAACAGTGCAGATTAAGTTATCCCAAAGGGAAGTAAAGAAAAATATCTCATTTTTCCATCAAAATGCTCATGCTCTTTCCTACAGATTATTTCAAGTTTTTCCCACAAGCTTTGCCCTACCCATCATCCCATTTTTACCCCAAAAAGTAATTTTCTCTATCCTCAAGAATGTCTCAGTGTCTATCCCCAAAATTTTCACTGTGTCTCTGCAAGTGACTACCTCAGTTTACCTCATGCTGTTCATTCTCTTCCCTGGGGATTGCTCCAGATTTTCCCTCCAAGCTGTCCCTGTCTGTCCACTTCTGCTTTCTTCTTTTTTACAAGAAAGTATTCATTCACTACTCTGGAGACTAGCTCCAGTTTTACCCCCCAAAATTTCCCTAACATTCACTAGTCATTGCCTGATTTTTACCTCAGTATGTTCATTCTCTCCCCCTACAGATAACCTCAGATTTTACCCCCAGTATTTTCCCTACCTGCCCACTAACTATTTACTCTTTTTGACCTATAAATACTCTCTTTCTACCCTGGAGATTTCATCAAGTTTTACCCTGAAATATTTCACTATCTTTCCAGTACTGTCTCACTTTACCTCATGATGTACGCTCTCCCTGCCACACTTCACCCCAGATTTCACCTCCAAAATTATTGCTGCTTGTCCACTACTTATTACCTGATTTTCACTTCAGTAGGTCCATTCTCTGCCCAACAGGTCATTTTAATTTCTACCCCCCAAAACTTTTCCAACCTCTCACCTAGTGATTGCCTCAGTTTACCTCAAAAATGCTGTCTCCCCTAGAGATTACCTCAGACTTGACCCCCACATTTTTTCCCTGTCTGCAAGTTACTACCTCCGTTTAACTTCAGTATGTTCGTTCTCTGCACTACAGACTCAAGTTTACTCTCAAAATCTCCCTGCCTCTCCAACACTGATTACTTCCTTTTTACCTCAAAAGATTGATTTATTTTCTACCATGGAGGTTACATCAAGTTTCACCCCCAGAATTTACTAATACTTCCACAACTGATTCACTCAGTTTACCTCAAAAAGTGTTCATTCCCTCACCTAGAGATGACCTTGTATTTAACCCCTAAAGGTTTCCCTACCTGTGCACAACTGATTGCTATAGTTTACTTCAAAATCTTCATGCTCTCCACTACAGGTCACCTTGAGTTTAGTTCAAAAGTTTTCCCTACCTGTCCATTACTGATTATCTCAATTTTTACCTAAAATAAGTCATTCTCTTCCTACAGACACCAGATAGCAAATCATACAAAGATCTAAAACTCTGCACAAGAAACAGCAGAAAGTTTTCCATGAATAACACAAGTTCCATTTTTCCCTCCTCTGCCTAGGACTGCTACCAGGAGACAGGAGAGTTGTTATCAACACTCAAACCTCCCAAGCGTTGTTATTTCTCAGAGAGCTGCGCTGGCACTGAGCTACTCCCATGCGCCTGCAGGGCTCTGGGGAGGAGCAAGACAACATCCCACTCCTGCCTGGAGAAATTTCACCCCTGTAAAAAGTCATTTCCCTTCTCTCTCTCTGAGCCACGGCCAAAGCAGCTGTGTAGAAATACATGAACTATTCATGGAAGGGATTATTCAGTTGTGGGAAAAACGCTAAAGAAAGACTATCACCCCAAATTTCAGGGTGAAAACACACTGCTTGTTAACAGGAGCACACAAACTCATTTAAACCAGAGAGGAAACTGCACATCAGGAAAAGAGCTGAAAGATATGCTCTGCCTTGATTGATAATTCCAAAGGAAATGCCCCACGGATCATAGGCAATTACCTATAATTTTACCTCCATAATCACTGGATTTCTGACTTGGGTTGCTGTGGAAGTGTTTCACAGATGCCTTGAGGGGTCAGGGGCTTGGTTGGATTCTTTGTGGTTAGTCCTGACAGGCCCAGGCCAAACCCACCCACCTGCATCGCTGCTCCACCCCAAATTTGCATGAAATACTGAGAACAGTTTATAAATACTCCCCTTCCCTGTCCTTCCTTACACAACCATGGAGCAAATGTACTCTATCCCTTGTTCCCAAGAGCACCTCTCCAGCCCAAATCCCAGTTTTCACAAACACAAACCAAACAGACCTAAGACAATTATTCCATCAGTGCCTGCAATTCTGAGCTCCCTGTTCCCTGCCACTCACACAGCAATCTCACCTCAGCCCAGAGACTCCCTGTCCCCAAAGGGAAACAGAACCTGACGGGGCACAGCTCTGGCACCGCATTTCCCCTTGTTCCTGGAAAGCCCAAGTAAATCCAGTCCCTCAGACCTTGCATCCCTGAACACCAGGAGAGCTGGAGTTTTACCCAGATCCCAGTGCCCTGCACGGCTGCGCTGACACGAGCACAGGCCGATCGCTCCGCCCAGCACCATCCCTCATTTTCCTCCCATTGCTCCCCAAGTGTCCCCAAACCACCCCGTGTCTGTGCCGGGGCCAGGGCCTGCCCCAAGCCCGACCAGAGGCTGTCACCCAGCCCTGCACCAGCTGCTGCCCCTGGGAGAGCTGGGAATGCACTGAGAGCTCGGCTCCCCAGTCCTCAGACACACAAATAATGCCCAACCTGCCCCTCTGGGCACAGCCAAACACCACAATTCCATCATCCCCAAGCAACTCTGGCAGTTGCCTCTTCACCTCTGCCCTTTTCCAAAGGACACAGGTAGGACTGGGGTGTCAGAAATGGCATTCCCTAGGCAGTTCATCCAAGCACAGAGGAGAAGAGGAACCCTGTGTCCCTCTGACTGACCCCACAGCATGGGCAGGACCAGCTGGGTTTTTTGTATTCTAAATTTTAAAATGAACTGAAGAACCTGAAAGGCAAGAAACAACACATGCATAAGGTTAGAGCCAGTCAACACACACACAGACAGACACACCCTCAGACACCCCTTCCTCAGCTTACACGCTGACTGCGGCCCTTACTAGAAACAGTCCCCCCTAAAGAAGATGCTTTAACATCTTCTTCCATCTGCTGCTCCTTGATGTGGAACAGTAGATCCTGGGAAAATTGGTAGCATCAGTGACCATAGGGATCAAAATCTGCCTCGGGGACCTGCAAGACAGCATGAGGCAGTCTGCAAGTAGCTGACAGATAGGAGTTATCCCCACACCAGGCCCATAAGCTTTCTACCCAAAAGCCCATAGACAAGAGATGAGAGTTTAAAACTGTTCAAACTAGCCATGACTGAATGTGCCAGGGCAGGGCAGCTCCAAGCATAAGCAGCACATGGACACACAGTGCATCAAATATAAGCAGAGATGACACGAAGACTTGAGATAACGCTTCAGAAGATAAATTCTTGAGACCAGGATGCTTTGAGGCAACGGAAGCTACGAAACTACTGCAGTGAGGAAGGTCTAGTACACTTCATATAGAAGTCCAAGGGAATGGCACATGAAAAAAAGATACTACCAAAACTGAGAAGGAAGATGGATAGGAACACCTTGCGTACTTCTTCTGGTCTCAAAAAGCAAAACCATAAAGATGCCAGAATAAGCCCGATCCAGGAAAGTATGCAAGTGCTCCTGCTGCCAATATGGCCCATAACGATGCCTGTAAAGCATTGAGACATCACAAAGCCCTATGACACTGAAGACAACGGACACAGACCACATAACATAGACATCAACTGAAACTGCCCAGCAATTTTACTTGATGGACCAAGATTCCTAGCGCAAGATGAGTCAGAGGCCAATGACGCCGAAGGAAAGAAGGCTCTATGGCAGTAGTACGGGACAGTGAAATGTAAACTCCTTATGAGAAGTTAGTGCCAAAGCTGGTAAGAGGATGCTCAAGAAGCGCAGTAGGCCTAGAGAAGGAGGCAACGACTGCCAGCTGATACAAAGGGATCCCTAGAGAATGATTCTGCCGCCAAAGGCTGAAGTGACATCACAAAACATGACCGACCAACAAATGGCCAAGATGCAAGGTGCCTGCGTGCTATGTTCAAAAGTGCTCCAAAGCGTGGCTACACTGAAGAGTAGGCAAACTTTAGACCGTGGCAATCATGCCAGACCTGAAGGCAGGCTCCTCAGGTGAAAAGATGGACAATGACATCGAGACTCAAAATCCAATGATGCGAAGCTCACAAGAACATGGAGATGGGTTGGAACTGCCCGGCCCGGCAAAGGCTCGAGTGATGCTGAAGAGAAACCCTCTCTCCCTTAACTCCAAGGGGCCCGGCCTACTACAGCCCTCTCCTCTAAGCTAACTTCAAATGGCCTCCTGTGATTCCAAAGGTTTTTGCCTTCTCCCAACCAACAGTCCCCACACTTAGCTCTCCAAAGACCAGCAGACAAAATCCATCCTCGACAGAAAAGAATGCTTCAGCACCGTGGATGTCAATACATGGCCCACAGCCCACTTGGGCAGCTACAAAAGATAGAGAATAATGACAAAATTCAGACTGTGATGACACATCCCAGAAGTGACCCCTTGCACAATGCCCCTCTCCCTCATAACTGCCGAGGCTCATCGCTCACCGGCCATTTCCAAACTTAGGCTCTGCACCTACTTGTAGTACCTAAGACAACAAAACAGAAACTGCGACTGTTGCCCTCCAGAAGAATAAATGCACGGGCTCCCTCTGCACCACTGGCCCAGGCTCACCTCAAATCTCCATCTGACTCCAGAGGTGGCCCGGACGATACCTGCAAAGCGAAAAGGGACACGCTTCGCATGCTGCCACGTACCTCTCACCTATCAGTCGCCCCACCTAAATGCCAACTCACCTGCTCGCCTCTGTCCCTTGGCATGCCCAGGGCAGCAGCAGCACCTGCAGAGAAGCAAAGCAAAAAAACATGCTGAGAGACTGAAACCACAGCCTCCCTGCTCCAACTGAAGTACACCACACCTATAGCTTAAGCTTGCACCCACCTGGCCTCCAGCATCCCAGGGCCGGGACCACCTAAAATGCATAAACAAAAACAGATGCTTAGAGCTGCACCAGAAACTGATACCCAAGCAGTAACAACTCATTCTGGCCACCAGTCACCGCTCACCTCGCTCCATCGACCTTGACCACTGATCTTCAGCATTACTTCCTACAAATAAAGATGAAGAACAAAGCTGTAACACAGGCACCATTTACACTTGCCCTGCAAAGACAAACGGTGACTGACCTTCCTGTGGGAACCACCTCACCTGGTATGGGGCACTCTGCCACAGATTCAATCCATCTGCATCTGAAAGAAAGTTATGACAAAAGTCAAAGTGCTGCATCAGAACTTAGCAGCTCCAGACATCTTGTGTCAATCTAGAAATACCATCTTGAGTCCAACTAATCCCTACATTACAAGTGTCAAGTCCCTAGGACTTATCCTATTACACCTACACCCAGACTATGTAGCAGGGCAAAGCAGCCCCAGGCCAAACACACAGACACCTGTGACACAGGAGATGACAAACAAGGGGATGCAACAAGGAGAGGAAAGTCTCAGCAAGAAGAATTACCAATGACATGACCTAGATGAGGCCGATAAGGCTCAAAGAGCTCTGGCAGAAAAAGACCCTAACAGAAGGACTTATGCCAAGAACCACAAAGATGGACGCCCGAGAATCGTACGGTTGGAATCCTCTACCTATCCTCGCATTCTCCCAAGTCCTAATCTGTTATAAGGGATTGTTGCAGTGCACAGCTGTCAATACAGCTCAGAACAAGACTGTAAAAGGTGTCTGACTCAATTGTGCTAAAGAGAGATGCGATTCCGATGCATGTCCGAGCCTGCAAGTCAAAGGTTCAAGGGTACCAGCGTCGGGCCAAGGAACGCAAAGGAGCTGCTAAGGATGATGCCCAGCATTTCCGATAAGCCCCTCAAAGGGGTAAGGCAAAAGACATGTGACACAAGATGCCCACAATAGAGACACAGAACACACAATAGACAAGTGACACAACACACACCGGGACTGCTCTGCCCTGCACACCTCAGCATTGTGATCAAAAGCGAGACTTGCCCTTTACGTGGCCTAAGGGCCCCTCTCGTGGACATCCCCATCTCCAAAGCTAATTCAAAAATCCCTCCCACCAAGTCCTGACCCAGCACCCCACTCTCATCCCCCTCCCTGAGGTGTAGCCCTCGACTTAGCTCTCAGATATCCAGGGATGCAAATCCTCATCAGGTGCAAAAGAAGGCCGCCTCATCATCTGGGAAGTTCCTGCCCTCAGAGGGCTCTTCTCTCTTAGTCTACTGCAATAAAGAAAACCAAACATCAGTGCCTGAACTCAGCAGCACATCAGCCAAAACCCAACAATTCCACTACTCACCGGCTCCTGAGAACGCCCCGGTCCTCGGCTCACACGCTGGGGCCGCACTCCAACGCCGCCGTCACAGGGTATCCCTGGGTTAAGGGGGGGACAAGGTGATGTGGCATTGCTGAAACTTGAGTGGACCCTCGCTCCTCCCTCCCTCCCCGACTCGCCACAACTCCTCAGCCATTGCCAAAAGCTGCCCAGATGGCACCTTCAAACAGAAAAGGTACAGGCTTCATTGCAGAGCCCTGTAATACTTCTGGAAGGCTCACAGGGGCAGCTCAAGGGTGATAAACTGGCTCCATCAGCTGGTCCATGAGGGGGTTCAGCCCCTGCAGGCATAATACAAGTGGGCCACCTAAAACACACAAATGGATGCTTAGACAATGCATGCTTTGAGCTGCCCCAGAATTTCGCACCCAAGCAATACCTGGTCACTGGTACTGGTCACTGCTTACCTCACTCACTTGACCTTGATTGCTGATATCCAGGTTTACTTCCTAAAAATAAAGAGAAAGAACAGCCCTGCAACATAACCAAAATGAAACACCACCCCTGAAAAGCTGAATGATGACCAACCTTCCCAGGGGAGAAGGGGCAAAACAAAATGGAAAGGCACATGCCCATGTAGCGTCCAAAAGTGTTGCATTGCCAAGGTAGGTTCCACCTGAAAGTGCTCGACTGTGACCTCTTTCTGCAAGGGTGTCTGTCATGTTGGAGTAGCGATTTGAATGCTGCAGACCACCTGTAAAACACAAAAAAAAAAAAAATCAAAGGCTTATAGTTTCATCACTAATACAACAACTCCAGTAGCAGCCAGTTCTGTGCTTGAATCAATACTCATCCAGCTCATGGTCCCCCCGGTGCCAATACCCTGCTGTGCCAAGTGCCTCGCATCTTCAAAATGAAAATCCAAACAGTGAGGTAAACATAGAGCCCAAAGTCAGGCCGTAGCTTGGACTTCAGGCACTGACCCACCTCGTTGCTGTGCTCCTCTGGTCTCCTCTGTTCACATCAGGTTTACATGCTCTCCCTCTGCAAAAGAATTATTTGTCAAAGTTACCCAGCTTAGCCTTTCCCAAGTTCTCATTCCTCAAAGCAAACTGCCTAGGATCCCACAGCAGTGGGCCTTAGGACAAACTACTATGAAACTGCAAGACACCACTGCACCACTCCCACGTCTCCACTGAACACCACACAGACTGGCCACAGTCACTCCATCCGAGGCGTGGCTCAGGTGGCTGAGCAAAGCAAAAGGCTCCCTGTAAAGTCTCCTTTCTTCTCCACCTATCCCCCCACCAGGACTACTCTACAGGGCAGAGCAATTCCAGGCTAGACACAAACTCAAACAACACATTATACTACAAGCAGCGTGATATGAAGATGATAAAAAAACCTCTCGGCAAGAAGAACGATGGCAAGGACAGAGATGACGCCAAAAGAAACAACCAATAGTATGGCATTGGTGGATGAAGGGGGCTCTAAGGAGCAGAAGAAAAGACTGGAACAGTGACCTGTTCTAAGAACTGTCAGTCACAATGATCAAGATGGCTGTGAGAGACAAGGCCACATTTAGAATGCTCCCATATCCTGACAATCTTACAAGCCCCAGGACATTACAGCTCACGGCTGGAAAGGATGGATGGCAGTACAGCCGGGAACAAGGCCTCCAAAGAGATCCGACTCAATGCTTTCAAGATGTGATTCCAAGATGTGGCCAAGCCCACTGGTAAAAGAACAAGTGATATTGGCATCCTACCAAGAAGTACGAAAGTTCAAGAAGCTAGAGATGATGGCCAATGCTTATGACAAGCCCCTTAAGGATAAAAGGCAGAGAGATCTGATCCAAGGGAAGCCAAAGACACAGAACACACACCGGACAAGACAACACACACTGGAACTGCTCTGCGCTGCACACCCTACAGTTGCAGTCAAAAGTAGGGCTACTCCCTTTAGCTTACCTAAGAAGGCCCTTGGAGAGCATCCCTTTCCCCTACACTACTTTTTAAATCTCTCCCAGCAATTTCCAACCCACTATCCTGCTATCATCCCTTCTCCGGGCCCCAGCCCCCAACTTAGCTTTCAGATGACCAGTGATGTGAATCCACACTGGATGCAAAGGAGTCCACCTCAGCCATCTCCAAAGGCACTGGGATCCCCAGGTTGGCCTCTTAGTCAGCTGTGACAAAGAAAACCAAAATCAATGCACCAGTGTAGTGGCATACAAGCCAAATCCCAACAAGTCAGCTGCTAACTGGGACCCTGCTCCCGCTCCCACTCATACTTGCAGTCTTTAACTTACCTATCAGAAGCCTCCATCTCCAATGTCATCTCTGACCCAGGGTAGCTCCCTCTTGCAGCACAATGAATCTGCTGAACAAATTTGAAGTGTCATACTTGACACAATCTGGAATTTCAGCAAGTTGCAATGCTTCTAAGAAAAACAAGGGGAAAAAAAAATTACAAAAAGTACCAAGCACCTTATCAACCCTGAACACTCAATCCAAAAATCATGAACTACGGACTCAATGCTATCTTCTTTACAGTGTCTTCAAAGCCTCTATTGCTTTAGATGCCAAAAATACCTGCTGAAAGAAAGCTGAAAAAACCCGAAAGACCCCCCCCCCCCTTCATGGAAATAAGAAGACACCCTCACCCCCACTAACCCCACAACAGGAATGGGCCTCTTTTACCCTGGGCTGGGGTTAATATACCCCTGGCCGGGCCCGCCTCTCTTTCCCACCATGCCCGGGGAAAAGGGAGGAGGCAATTTTACCATAAGGGATAAAAGCACTGGGAGGAGCTGCAGCTGTTTGGCTGCTCTGCCTTAAATTCCAGGTGAGTGAAGGGCTCTGTAGATGCCTTCTGTTTTACTACAGCTGCATCCACTGAAAGGGTAAAAACACTCCTTGTTTTGGCAGCGTAGACAGATGAGTTGCATTCTTCCTTGTTAAGTTCTGTAATTGTTCATTAGTGACTATTGAGTCACAGGAATATGGAGGGTGGAGAAGAATAGTAGTAATATACATGGTGTAACTCCTGTTGGGGTCTCTAATTAGGGCTGTATTCATTATAAATAAAACTGAAAAAATAATGGGCTCTCTGGCAGCAGGAGGGTTTTGTGAGTGCTGGGCTCGCTCCCTTGTGAGAGATTGGGTACCACTACCCAGCTAGAAGTGCCCTGAGGTACAGATTTAAATTCTTAAAATGCTGAAAAAGGGGGAGCTTCTTTCAATTGAACCCCTTCAAATGAGAGACTAGGGAGTGTTTGTCTCTACTTAAATAGATGCCATAGCAATAAATGGGTTCTCTCCTCTGAATCCCCGAAAATACTGGAAAAAGAGGGGTTTTCCTTACTTCAGGTCTCTCCAGTGATGGAAAAAGGGGGATTTCTCCCTCAATTCAAACCCTTATAAAGGAGGGACAACCGGGTTTTTCCCTCAATTTAAACCTTGGGATGATGAAAATGGGGGAGTTATGCTTAATTCAAACCAATAAAACAGCATTGTCAAGGTTTTCCCCTTCTATTTAAACTGGAGAATAATGGAAAATGGGGATTCCCTGTCAAGTGATACCCCTAAGAGAATGGAAAAGGCAGGGTTTCCTTCAACTGATACCCTTAAAATTGCAGAGGAAGGGGATTCCCCCTCAATTTCAACACAGACAATTATGGAAAAGGACGTTTTTTCCCTCTGTTTAAATCCCTTTTCTCCTCATAACCCCCCTTTTTTTCTGGGGGCACTGGGGAAGAGCTGCCAAGATGAAAGGGGAAAGTGGAATGTTTCCCTGGGACCCCACATGCTGCCCTGCCTGCTCAGGTGCTGCCCCTTGGCACGAGGGGTTTTCCCTGGGCATTTTCTGGGAGCAGTGCTCTGTGCCCAGGTGCCTCCGGCTGCTCCCCAGCTCCTGCCGGATGCTCTGACCATTGTCCCTGGAGGGACACTCGGGATGCCCCCATTGCCCCTCTGGACCAGCAGCTCCCTGCACAGCTGTGCCCGGGGAACCCTCGGAGAGCGGCCTCTGGCAGGAGCCGCCCCCTCCTCATCCTGGCCGCTCACACCTGGGGCTGCTGCGCCTTGGAGCAGGGGCTGAGGAGGAGAAAGGTCCTGCTGGTCCTTCCCTGCCCTGCACAGCCCTTGGTGTGCCCCTGAAACACCGGGGTGCCGGGCTTTCCTTGCTGTGGGAGACTGGGTGGTTCTTTGATCCCAGACTCTGCTCTTCCCCGGGCACGGCACATGGACAGGGGGCAGAGATGGGCCCTCAGAGGAGCGGGGGCTGCTCCTCGCTCTCGGGGCGCCGCGGGCGCTGTGCAGCCTTCCCCTTTTACTTCCCAGTTCCTCATTTTGTGCCTCCTTTTCCCTTGGGGATGCGCCCGGGCCGCATTCCAGCGGCCGCCACGGCAACAGCACCTGCGGGCGGCGGGGTGGGCGGGGTTTTATCCACTGAAAACACACATTGTCATTAAAATCTGTTTCCTATCTAATACACAAAAATCACTTTCCTAGAAGGAATTTCCATGCATTCACCTCCTCCTGGAAGTCTTTTGATGGTCCTGCAGATTCATTAAGAGGGGTCCCTGCTGGTCATATTCACTGAATGCTTCAGTATTAAAGGTGACCTTGCCTTGAGCTATTTTTCTGGGCGTGCACTGTTGCTTCTTGTGACAGAACTGCCCCAGAACCACTGCAGGCCTCCTGATCTGTTCCAGCACCGGCTCCAGCCTCAATTTCTTGCCCTGTGTGCACACATTTAAATCCTTTAATCTTTTTCACTACTTGGTCTTTCAGCAACATCGGGGAGCTGAAAATGTTTATTCTCTATGTTATTTCTCAATCCCCTGCTGAACAGCCCAACCCTCCCTCCTCCCTCTCCCACCCCACCATTCCCACCACCCTGCTCCCCTGCACATCTCACTTCTCTCCACCAAACCCTTCCCGCTGCAGGGAGCTGCTGAGGAGCCGCTTGGTCCATCCCTGGATTCTCCAAGCACTGACTGCCCATCCACTCTGACCACAGCCGGGGCCACATCCCACCGCCTGCCCAGCATCCATCCATGGTGGTGAGCTCCGTGTCCCCACCTTCTGCCTCACCCACCAAAGGAGATGATCCATGTGAAATAGATGTCACCGACATGGCCATACACAGTGTGACACTGCTCATCTGTCTCTGTGCGCTGGCCGGGAACGGGGCTCTTCTGCCTCCTCAGATGGAAAGGGCGTACTGCCGGCATCTTTAGCCTGGCTGTCACTGACTTCATCTTCCTCCTCATTGCGGTCCCCTCTGCCCTGCTCTTCCTGCTGGAAGATGTGTCCTGCTCTCCTGTCATGCCCCTGATGTACGTGAGATTCCTTTACCTGGTGTCAGCGTTCTCCTGCTACTTACTGGGTGCTCTTCTGGATGACAGCCATCAGTGCCAAAAAGGACATGGAAAAGCTCTGCAAGCTCTGCTGCCGCTGTGACCTTCCCAATCCCATGATGTGGGTGCTGTGGGGTGCTCAATGCTTGACCTTCTTCGTTCCCATCATTCTCATTCCCACAGTGGCTTCCCTGTGCCCGTCACACGAGCAGGAGCACTGCCGGGTGGCTCTCATCTCCATGTTCTCCGTTACCCTGCTCCTCTTTGCTGCACCCGTGGTCATTACCCGCATAATAATCAACATGTTCCGCTGGGTCCCGGTGTTTCCCGGTCTGTCCCGCGGGGAGGCGGGGCCTGACCCGCGCCACGCCCCCTACGCGCGCGCTCCGCCGGGGTCACGTGGTTCCCCGCGCGTCACGTAATCGGGGCGGGGGCCGCCGGGAAGCGCCAGGCGGGACCGGGCCGGGATCGGGATCGGGGTCGGGATCGGGACCGGGCCCAGGCCCAGCGCAGCCCCGGCCAAGCCGCAGCCCTGCCCGAGCCCTGCGAGCCGCCAGCCCGGCGCCGGCCCGCCATGGACCGCCGGGACGCCTCCGGATCGGCCGCCCGCTTGGCAGCTGCCCTCCCCTCCCTCCCCCGGGCCGCGCCCCCCGGCGCTTCGTGACTCGCCGGCGGCTCCTCGGCTCCTCCATCGTTCGCCGGTGGCGGCAGCCAAGAGATAGTCCGGGCCTAGCGGAGCGGCCAGCGCAGGTGAGCACGGCCGGGCCTGGCCTCCCGCCGGCGCCGGGGCCACGCCGTCCCCGCCCCGGGCACTCCCGGGACATCCCGGCCGCCCCCTGGGCGGCAGCGGCGGGCCCGAGGGCGGCATCGGCCGCTGCGGGCGCAGCTCCCGCCGGGACCCGCAGCTTTCCCCGCGCTCGCGCCCCGCGGTGGGGGACACCCCGGGAGGGCGGGGGTCCCTCCCCGGGCAGCGCAACCCGGGGCATTCCCTGGAACGGGGACTCGGGGCCGGCGGGGCCGCTGTGCTGCCCTCCCCGCTGATGGGTTGAATCCTGTTCCGGTCATTGGCTTTGTCAGGGCTTTGTTCCTTCCCCTTTGCTCTCCCGGTTTGGCGCCGGAGCCGCTCCGGGATGGAGCGGGCCGGCACCGGCACGGGCTGCGGGGCTCTGGGGGCGGCCAGCGGCTCTGGGCGGCTTCGCGGGGCTGCCGTGCTCGGGGAATTGACTTCGGGCGGCTGCTGCCGAAGGTGAAGGAGGGAAGAGTCGCGGGTCCGGACACAATCCCGTCCCGGAGTGAGCGGGCGGCTGTTACGTAAAGCCTCATCCTTGCGGGGGTTGTGTTGGACTTTGTAAAAGTCGTTTAACGTTCCTGGGCTCTGGGCTGACTTTTTTCCTTTTTTGCCATTTTTCAATGAGCAAAACGAAGCGAGAAAGTGTTGAGAGGTGTAAGCCAGGTATCCGGTGCATTCAGTGCTGTGCCTGTGATTCTCTTCGGGAGATGAGCAAGTGGTTCAGTGGATTTTGGGGGAGAACTGAGTGCTTGTGCCAAAGCTCGCTCACAGCCTGGGCAGATGCTGTACAGTGGAAAGGGAAAAGGGGCAGGTGTGGGACCCACTCCCCCCCCCCCCCAGCTCATCTCTCGCCTTATTACGGCCTTGTTTGGTCATTTTCTCAGGAGTGCCGGTGCTTTGAAGCATTCCTGTGTTCCCAGTGCTGGCAGCCAGGTGCCCACCTGCCCCTGTGGGACTGCCCAGGCCCTTCGTCAGTGCCACTCTTTGGAATGAACTGCTTCTGCTGGGGCCTGTGTGTTCATTTGTCACCTGGGCTCCCTCCCAGCTACTGAACTCCTCTCAGGTGTATTCCTAGTTCCTGACATTCCTTTAAAACTACCGAATTCTTCTCTCAGGTCCCTGGCAAATGGGGCTTTGCAGCCTGGGGGAGTTACTGCAAAACGGGGTCTAGTGAAGTGCTCTGCAGGAGTGGTTGTGCACCTGAATGGTCATTTAATTGTCTCCTCTAATGAGGGAAACGTGATTAAACTCCCGGCGCTGTGCTGCTGTTGTGTGTCAGCCTCGAGGTGTGAGACAGTCCCGGTGTCACACTGGAGTTGCTTAGTGGCTGTGCTGAGACTGGGACAGGTCTTGTTGGTCAGGAGCAAAAGGGAAAATTTATCTTTTGGCTTGCTTAATATCTTGGCTTTATTAATGTATCAATGTCAATTGTTGTCATTTGCTGCCTTCTGCACAGTGTGTTTGCAGCTCTGTGTGAGAGCAGACTCTCCCCTGTTTGGGATTGAGACAATCCTGGAATATCCTGAGCTGGAAGGGACCCACAGGGATCACCCAGTCCCACCCCCGTCCCTGCCCAGACCCCCCAACAACCCCAGCCTGGGCATCCCTGGCATCGCTGTCCAAACGCTCCTGGAGCTCTGGCAGTCTCGGGGCCATGCCCATTCCCTGGGGAGCCTGGGCAGTGCCCAGCAGCCTCTGGGGGAAGAGCCTTTCCCTGATCTCAGCGTGAGCCTGCCCTGGCCCAGCTCCAGCTGCTCCCTGGGTCCTGTCTGTGTCCCAGGGAGCGGAGATCAGAGCTGTAGGCCCCGATGTGTTCTGACCTCACACTTCTCTACCAGAACAAACCCAGTACCCTCAGCAGCTCTTTCATGGTCCTTCCACACCCTTCCCCATCCCCATGTCCCTTCTTTGGATGCTGTCAGCTTTTTATCTTTTTTATATTGTGGCGCCCAAAAGTGCCCCCAGGACTCCAGTACAGTTTAACAGCAATGAAAGAAAACAGTAGATTTCAACTTTGATCTCAAAAGCTGTCTCAGGCCCCTGATACTGCCTCGAAATGTCTTTGCAGTTCTTGCTTTATGACTTGTGTCAAACACGGAGAGAGTGAGACTGAGCCCCTGGGGTCAGGTTCTGTGTGAGAAGCCACACAGCAAGCCAGAAATCTTTGCTCCAGATCACCAGAAATTTACAGTATTGAGGACGGAAATACTGAGAGTTGAGTCTTGGGAGCTGAGCCAGGAAAGCAGCACCTCTGCCATGGGCAGATTTGGCACGTGGAGAGAGCTCGAGCAGCTTGCAAGAGGTCCCAGCAATGTGTGTGTGGAGCTGGGAGGAGCATGAGTTGCAGTGTCGTGTTTGGAGTCCCCCTGGGTGAGGATGTAGGAATAGACTGGAGTTTTTGGTGACTGAGGTTTCTTTTCTGTTTTTGGCCACATCATTTCAGTTTGTTACTCGCCTGTGGTTTGTTCTACAGGCCTGTTTCCTTTCTCTCCTACTATGGTGTCACAGTTATCTTCAGCAGAGGCTCAGCAATAACTAAACTTGAGCTTAGATACTTAAACTTCAGTTCAGAGTAGATACACGGCAGAAATCCTTCCGTGTGAGGGTGGGTAGGCCCTGGCACAGGGTGCCCAGAGCAGCTGTGGCTGCCCCTGGATCCCTGGCAGTGTCCAAGGCCAGGCTGGACACTGGGGCTTGGAGCAGCCTGGGACAGTGGAAGGTGTCCCTGCCCTTGGCAGGGGTGGCACTGGATGGGCTTTAAGGTCCCTTCCCACCAAGGCCTCGTCTTCCTTTGCCTTCAGTGTCTGCCTCAGAGTTTGTACCCAAACCAAAGTGAGGTTGATGTCACCTTCTCTAAACTGGGAGAACAGATCACTCCAAGCTGTGGGGAGATGGAGAGGCTGTAGGATGGAGAGGGTGCAGCCCTGCAGACGCCGAGCTGTGGGGTTGCTGCTTTTCCTCGTTGTTGCTGCGGACACAGCTCAAGGTGGGTCTGAGAGAGACAAACTCTGCTTTTGGGGGTTTGTGTTGATGAGGAGGGGAGGGGAGGTCACTGCTCTGCTTCTTGTAACTGCTGTGGCAGAGCCAGGAGCCCAAGGCAGGACAAGGGCAAAGCAAACCTCTCCGAGCTCTTGGGTTCTCTTCATTCCCAGATATTCTGATTCCTGCCCAGGTCCAAGTTCATTGTGCTGTGCAGGATGCGAGTTTAATCAGGTTTTAGTGCTGGTTTAGCTGAGTGTTTCTAGGGCTTGAGGATGAAGCCAAATGCTCTGCATTGAGAAAGTGATGGATGTTCAGCACAAGATTCTCTTCAGGAACTGGCACGAAAAGTGGTTGCTGAAGCCGAGGGAGGAGCAATTCACAGCTTGGCTGGAAGAGGGAGAAGTGCTCACTGCTGGTCTGTCACTTCATCCTCATGAGTGAGTGTGGGAGCTCCCGAGATCAGCCAGGCTGCAATTTCAGATAGTTTAGATGGGCTGGCCTTGAAAAATTCATATTTTGGTGCCTGGAACAAAAGCTGAAGGTGGCAGGAAGTGGCAGCAGTAGCAGGGAACTGAAGTGACACCACCCTGAGCTCAGAACTAATTTTGGTTGTGACCTTGAGCAGTCCCTGGGCCACACCAGAGCTTTTTGTGTCACCTGCTTTGGGAGGTTCTTCCTTGCCCGTGGAGAAGTTGGGTCTGGCACAGGTCTGCTGTGGAGCACCTGTGCCACCACCTTTAAAGAGCCACACTGGAGGTGTCAGTGAGCCCCTCAGTGCCTGCCCAGCCTAGAGCAGGGCTGGGAGGGCAGGGGGCTCAGGGAGTGCTCATTCCTGGTGGTGTTGGAGCTCTGAGCCCAGCCCTGAGCTGGGTTTGTGGCTCTGAGGGCCCGGGGAGTGTCCGGAGCAGGCCTGGCCTGGGCAGAGTAGGAACTCCTGGAGTAACTCCTGAGTAAGCCACACCTTCCACGCGAGAGGGAGGCACTCCCAGAGTCAGGTGCTGTCTCCTCAGAGGTGCTTTGGGGTTTAATTCTGTTCTCACTGTGACTCCTCTCACCTGGGAGCCCTGTGGTTACCTCCAGAGGGTCTGAGGCCTTAGGGATGTAAATATGGACAGGAGGGGTTGGAATCTGCCTATCAGGGAATCCTCCCCTTGCCCAGAGGAGAGTGTGCAGAACTCTTCTGTGTGATGATAATGTTTTCATACTTTAGGTGTGAAAATAAAAAATGGGAGAAATCTCGTTTTTCTGGCAGCACGCAAAGAACTTTCTTCTGTGTCACCACTAAAACTCTGTGAGGGGATGAACACCTGGGAATCTGAAAGAGACATAGCTGGAAAGCATCAATATGAATGGATTTTTCTGCTTCTTTTTGCACTTGAAAGAAAGGTGAAAGTTACAGGCTGAGTCAAGCTTTTACCCTTTATTTCAATCAATTCAGTTATTGCTAAATATGGCTACACACAGGTAGCCCAGGTGACAGAGCTGCCTCCAGCTGCTCCTTGGCCCCAGTGTCCCACGCGGGATGCTTGAGTTATCCACTGAGAGCCCCCTTGAGACTGGAGCACAGGTAAATCTGCCTGTCTGAAGGGCAGGATTGTGTCCTAAGTCCCTCCTCATTTCTTCCTTTCCTCAGGCCCCAGCTGTGGCTGGGCCCACCATTGTGGCTTGGGTGGCAGTGGCACATTGGAAAGGCCTGGGGGTGCCAGCTGGGGTGAGAGCTCGGGGTGCCAGCCCAGGCTCCACCAGCACTTGGCCCACACTGGGGCACAGATTGAGAGATGAACTCTTGGAAGCTTGTCCTGAGGAGGATGAATGGTACCTGCTGGTGAAATTCGGTGCTTTCATGGAGCTGTGATAAACCCCAAAGTCTTAGACTGCCAACCTACAGCCTCTGCACCGTCACATTCCCCAGTTGCATTTTGTATTGGAATTTTACCTGCTCCCACCTGCGTCCTCCTGCTGGCAGTGCCAGCAGCCCACGTGCTGCCTCTCCTGAGAGCAAGTTCCTGCCTGTTTCCTCTCCCAGCCCCAGCTCTTGCTTCCCTCTGGCAGAGGCAGCTTTAGGTGCAATATCCTGATGTTTCTGTGAGTGGGTTTTGGAATAAACCTACACACGGGATGTCCATGGGTTGCTGCTATGGATTCTGTGAAAGGTGATCAGGAAAAGCAAGTTCAGAGTTACTCAGGGGATCCTCTGATTCCTGCCCATCTCACGGAGCTGCTCAGGGTGAAACTACTACTCCCATGCTTTTTATTTTGCTCCTCTTAGTGCTGGTTTTTCCCCAGGTAAGTCAGTGCTGGAGCAGCCCTTGTGGGTTTATCTGTGATGAGCAGTGGTTGTGTCTGCACACGGAGATAGCAGATTCCAGCTGTAGTGTGCAAACGTCGGTGCTTTGTGCCTTAGTGCACACCCACATTTGTCAGCTGACAGGGCTGATGCGATGAGAAAACCTCGCACTCTCCAATAACCTGAGCACAGGCACTTCCTGCGTTGTTACATTTAACCAAAGCTCTGATAAAAAATACTACATTAATTTTTCTAATGGAGACCAGATTCCGCATTATCATCATTTACGTTTTTGGATAGTCTTTGATTGACTCTGGTGGGAAGGGAGGTGAATCAGTATCTTGTACTTTAGGGAAAGATCTAGGGGAGAATTGAATTGTACTTCCTTGGAATTCACATCACCCGCCCTTAGTCGGAGATGTTGATCTTGAGAACAACAAGCAGAGAACAGCCCAGGAAGGGCTGAACATGACAAAACAGTGCAGAGCATAAAGAAATCCTCTTTGCTGTGTTCATCATTCTGTCTTCATCTTGGATTGTTTCCACCCTTCTCCTTCACCTGGAAGTCACAAGCATCCTGCAGTGGCAGGTACTCTGGGTTCTTCTGCCAGGAGTAGTCTAAGAACAGCTTTTGCTGGGAGCAGCTCTGACCTTGCTGAAATCACTGCTGAAGCCTCCCCTGACTCTTGCAGTGCCAGAATTTCAGGGTGCCAGTGGTGAGGCAGGGACTGAGCCTGGTTCATTGTCCCCAGAGCTCGGGTAGTACAGGACAGTCAGGCCAGTAAAGCCCCTGCTCAGGGCTGGGAACGAGATCCTGGCCGGCTTTCCCTCTCTGCCCCTCTCTGCAGTCCTGCTGGGCTATGTCATGCTACTATGTTAGAGCATTGTTCCATGTATTTTTTTTTTTTTTTGGAAGTAATGCCGGATATTGGCAGTCAGGGGCGATGGAGCGAGGTGAGCAGTGACCGGTGGACAGAATGAGTTGTTACAGCCTCGGTCTCAATGTTTGGAGCAGCTCTAAGCATCCGTTGTTGTTTGTGTGTTTTAGGTGGTCCACTTGCAGGATGTCCTGGCCCTGGATGCTGGAGGGTGCAAGCCTAAGGTATAGGTGTGGTGTACTTCAGTCAGAGCAGGGAGGCTGTGGTTTCACAGTCTCTCAGCATGTTTTGTGTGTTTTTGCTTTGCTTCTCTGCAGGTGCTGCTGCTGCCCTGGGCGTGCCAAGGGCCAGAGGCGAGCAGGTGAGTTGGCATTTAGGTGGGGTGGCTGATAGGCCAGCGGTCTATGGCAGCGTGCTGAGCGTGTCCCTTTTCATTGTGCAGGTTTGTCCTGGCCACCTCCAGAGTCAGATCAGGATTTGAGGTGAGCCGGGGCAGTGGTGTGGAGTAGCCCGGGGATGCTCTTCTGGAGGGCAACAGTGACGTTTTCTGTTTTGTTGTCTTAGGTACCGTGAGCAGGTGTGGAGCTGAAATTTGGAGAGAGCAGGTAAGCGATGAGCCTCGGCAGTTTCGAGGGAGGGGGCCTTGCGGAAGGGGTCTCTTTTGGCGTGTGTTGTCAGAGGCTGAATTTTCTCCTTGTTCTCCGTCTTTCGCAGCTGCCAAAGCGGACCGTGGGGAACGTGTTGACATCTGAGGTGCTGATGCATTTTTTCTGCCAAGGATGGATTTTGTCCGTTTGTCTTCAGAAAGCTAAGTGTTGGAAGCGGTGGTTGGGAGAAGGGAAAGGCCTTTGGAGTTCCAGGAGGCAATTGGAAGTTAGCTTAGAGGAGAGGGCTGTTGTGGGAGGGCCCCTTGGAAGTAAAGGGAGAGGGTTTCTCCTCAGCATCACCCGAGCCTTTGCTGGGCAGGGCAGTTCCCACCCATCTCTGTCATCGGCCTTTGAGTCTCGACATCATCGTGGATCTTTTTGCCCGAGGAGCTCGCCTTTGGGTCTGGCACGATCGCCACGGTCTCCATTTCACCTACTCGCTGGCATAGCCACCCGCGGGCATCTTGGCCACTTGCTGGATGGTCAAAGGTAAGGGATCAAAGGTCGGGTTGTCAAGGAATGGGTCAAGGGGTCAAAGGTCAGGGGGTAAAAGGTAAAGGCTTGGGCTCAGGATTAGAGGTTCCAGCATGATTTTCCATGGTGGTTCCCAGTGTGGGGACATGGGATGTGGGGTCAGTGGCGCCGGGGGCGGGCAGGAGCCCCGTGGGCAGTGGCCGGCAGCGGCGGGGACGCCTCCGTACGGTCGCGCCCCTCCAGTGCCAGCAGAAGCCCCCCTGCGCCGTGCGGTGCCCGGCCCCACTCCTTGCCCTCCCCGCCGCTGCCTTCCCGCACTCCCACCGCACCCCCTGCTCCCCTCAAGCCCAGGGAAATGCAGGAAAACACAAAATCATCGAGGTGGAACAGTCACCGGAGCTGCCCGAGCCATCCCCCCGCCTGAAGGCGGCAGCTGCCCAGAGCCAGGGGCACCCAGCAGGATGCAGCTCCCCTTTCCCAGGAGCTGGAGGCAGGGGGAGCAGGGAGAATTTCAGCTCCCAGCAGCTCTCTGTGAGTGCTGGATGGACTCTGGGCTGAGCCAGGTGGGAGGTGTGGGTGGTGTTCATGTCCCCAGGAGCTGCTCAAATCCACCTTAAACTCCTGGAATGGTCTGTGCTGGCAAGAACCTTACAGACCATCCTGTTCAGCCCCTTGCCATGGTCAGGGACACCTTCCTGGGGTGTCTGTGCCAGAGTGGTGGAATGGGCAGGACTTTCTCCCTGAGCCCAGTCCCGGGCAAGATTGGGGTTCCCATGGGAAGAAGCCTGTGAGCTGCATTTCTGGAGCTGGGAGCCTCCATGCCCGGGAGTATTTCCAGTACTGCTCTTTGGCTTTTTCCATAACTGGGCATGATGTTTCTCCCCAGAGCAAGGTGGTTTTCCCTGGATTGTTGGGGTAAGACACTGGCTGTTTGACAGCTCTGTTGTCTCTTTGTCCTGAATGGAAGAGTGAGGAACGGGGGATGCTCCCGACTGTCCCAGGGATGTGGGAACAGCCCAGTTCCAGTGAGGAATGTGACGCCCAGCTCGTGGCGTGTGCCCTGAGATGGTCTTTGCTGTTGTTTTGTCCTTAGAGCCTGTTGGAGTGCTGGCCTGGATTTGGGAGGAGCCAAGTAGCCTGGAGCAGTGAGGTTTTTCCTGTCAGAAATCCATGCTGGGGATGTTTTCCCTGGCTGTCCCAAGGGGAAGGAACAGCTCTGGAGTTTTTGCAGCCACAGGCTGGGGATGCATCCCCTGAAAACCAGTTCAGGATCGTTCATCTGACTCTGTCCCTGACCTGTGGCTTCCAGGGAGCCTTCTGGTCTTCTGGATATTCCCAGGAGAGGATATTCCACCACCTGACTTTTAAGCCAGGAATTCCAAACCCAGTAAGTCGGTCACATTCTATGGGAGCTGCCCCAATGGTGGGATGGCAGAGGGCACACCCCACGCTGCTGTTTGGGACATTCCTGACTGGAACGGGAGCCAGCTGGGCATTTTGGAGCACTGAGGCCACCAGGGCAGCCTTGAGTGGCATTCCCAGGCAATGCTGAGGCATCCCATGCCTGTGGCAACACATGCCTGATGTGGAGCAGAGAGAGGAAGGGAGAAATTCTGAGTTGATGGGAGGAATGGAATTGGGCTTTCCAGAATGGAATTGGTATAGGTGCTGATGGTATCATGGAATCATGGGGTGGCTTGGAAGGGACACAAAGACCCTCTGGGCTCTGTTATCCCATCCCGTGGCAAAGAACACGTCCAAAACTGCCTCCTCACCCCCATGGAATGGCAGTGGGTGTTGGGAGCTCTGGCTGGAGCACCTGGAGACCAGGTAAGAATAGCAGTGGCATTGTTTTGGCTGCTGCTGGATGTGGTTTTCTCTTGTCAAGATGTTCCTCTGATTGATGTTTTCATAGTAGCTTGCTAGGCCTCATTTGAGGATAATTCCAAGAATTTGGAAGTCGTTGGAAAAGAATGAGGAAAAAAGGTGAACCTGATCCATTTCTAGTAATTCTGAACTTCTCTTGCAGCACCGTTCCAGGGGAAAGCTGGTGAAAGGATAAAGATGCAGAGGAACAAGTGTTGTAAACCCCCCTGCTTCCCTGACAAAGCAAACCTTTCTGCAATCCCAGTAAATCTCTTGGAGAAACTGTGGGATCATAAGGTTTCCTAGGAAAGGAAAACTAAGGACAGAGATGAGGAAATAGGCTTCCAATTAACAATGATTTGATGGAGGTAGGAATGATTCCTGTATGTTTGATGCACCCCTTTTTATTCCTGGGATAATTTTAAATGATTTCTTTAAAAAATCATTTCGATTTGGGAATTCAGATTAGAGAGGAAACGATGCAAAATAAATGCAGGGAGAGATCACAGAATCATCCTGGAATGGCAGAATAGTTTGGGTGGGAAGGGACCTTAAGGATCACCTCATTCCATCCCCAGGGTGCTCCAAGCTGCGGCCAGCCTGGCCTTGAACACTTCCAGGGATGGGGCAGCCACGATTTCCCTGGGTTTACGGGCACAAGAGGAAATTTCCAGCAGGAACTGAGGGGTTTCCTTTGCTCTGCCTGGCCCTAGCAGGGCTTTGGGAGGCAGAGGCTGTGGGAACAGGAGCTTTGTCCACTGCCTTGGGGGAGTCTCTGATGTCCCAAAACCCAGCAGAGCAAGTGGTTGTGGTTTAACATCCCGTTCAAAGGAGATGCCAGGCCAGGAACGGGAATGGACTGCAGAGCAGGGATGGTGGCCAGCAGAGGGGTGAGTGTCCAGGGGGTCCCAGCAGTCCATCCCTGCTGCCCAGGTTTGGGATGAGCAGGCTGGTGAGTGTCCCTGTGCTTGCTCTGCAGGATGAGGAAGCCAGGCCTGCTGAGGAGGAAGATGAGGAAGTGTGTGAGGATGGAGACAGCGGCCACCAAAGGCTGGGGAAGGCACAGATCCAGGTAGGAGACGTTGCCTTGCGAGGAGAGGGACTTGTCTGTCCCGTTGGAATTTGGGGCGTGAGGCCAGTGGAACAAAGGCTTTGATTCCATTCTCTTACTCGGGTTTTCACGTGCCTTAAGAGAGCTTTGTGAAAATGTCATTATCCCTGATTGAGTCTCTGAAAAACAGGGATTGAAGCTTTCAGAAGGGGCCCAACCCTGCCTGCATGTATCCAAGTGCAGCCCCCACTCCCTGTTTTTGTGTACAGCTGGGATGAGACCTCAGCTGCTGTTACTTGCCAGCTCACAAGTTGTGTAGCTCAGAGCCTCAGCCATGAAGGGCCAGGCTGTGTTTAAAACAGCCCAAGGTGCCAGAGAGCTGGAGTCATTTCCTAGCAGGTAACTTGACTTGGAAGCTGCATTCTAAAATTTGTCCACATTTAATTGATGTCCCACATGGAGACACCTAAAGAAGCAGAGGTGGGGTGTTCCTAAGAAAAGAGCATCTAAATTCTTTGGTGGTAGAGGGCTTAAAGTCTGAGTGGAGGTGCCTTTAGGACACTTCCATTCCAGTATCTGAATGGAATTTAAATGAGGTAGCCAAATCCTGACAAGCTTGTATGAACTCCAAAGCCTCTGCAAGTGGTTTACAGCCAGGGAAGGAGATAAGAGTCTGGAGTCTCTCCCCAAAACCTGGCTGCTGGTTTCTTTGGCCAGGCATAGGAATAATTGCGTATTCCCTGGGGCTCTCCTTATGGGGAGAGGTTTACTTATGTGCCCTGGGTTTATTCAGTGCATCTTCAAAGTGATGGAAACTGATTGCATTGAAATGCCAGGGGTGCCAAATGTTTTCCCCAGCCAGAGCTCGGAGCCAGCCCAGTGGGAAGGGGTTTAGTGGCCATTTTCCCACTCCCTCGGGGCAGCAGCACTGGAGCACTCGCAGCCACCCGTGCCCGAGGTGCCGAGTACTGGCAGGAGGCAAAGCCAGGGACTGGGCAGGAGGAGCTTGCAGTGCTCCTGGAATCGCAGAGCTGGAGCTGTGGGTTAGACCTCCCAGGAGCTGCTGCCTCACTCAAACCTTGTTTAAAGCTCAGCATCCCTCCTGCTCCCTTGGAATGATTGTTGCTTCTGTTGTTGCTCTTTCCCGATCCATTATGATTATTATTGTAAATTCCCACTCCATTTCTTCCATAGCCCTTTGCTTCCCAGAGGTGGTGCTTTAGGCAAGCCCCTCCAGCCTGGGAAGGGGCTTTTGGCTCCAGACTCAGTCCCAGTCCCCATGAGCAGCTGGAGCTGTGCTGTCCCCAGCAGGTGCCTTTCCTTCCTTCCCTGCTGCACTTTGGCTTTTTGAGGGCTCTCTAGGGGGCTGAGGGGGAAGTTCTTTGTCATTCCAGGGCAGCATAAGCCCTGATCCCACTAAAAGCAGGAGGAATCATTCCATCCTTGGTTTTGGATACACCTTTGGTGTTTTCTCTCTTTTGCTGACATTGTGTGGTGAAGCAGCAGCTCCCTGGAATAATTTTTAGTTGTAAAACAATGAATTCCCTGCTGGAATCCCAGTCCCAGCCCCCCAGATCAAGGTGCAGTTTAAGGCCTTACACCCTGACCAGGACAAGTTCCTGTCCTTAGACATGGAAAACAGGGGAAAACTCAGACTGGATTGGAGCCAGCATCCAGAATGGGGAGAGTGAGGCAGCGTGCTTGGCCCAGGCTGGGGCTGGTACAGGGGGTGTTCCCTGTAGGATGACACCTGTTTGGAGCAGATCCTTCTCTTCCTTTGTCCAAAGTCCAATGGCAAAGGACTGAAGAACCCACAAGTGGGGCCTGGAAGGAAAACGATTCTGTTAAAATTAGGCAAAGAATGCACTAAGAAAAAATGGACATCCTTTTTAGGTATGAAAGTAAGTAGGGGAAAAATGTTGAAAAAGAGCTCTTTTATTTGGTGCCACCTCTCATTGTTTTATGGATAAAACCCTCTAGTGAGCAATCAGAACAGGAGTGGGAAAGCCAGGAGCCTTTGACTTCCACAGTGGACTTAATTGCCATGCTTAATTTCAACAATTTCTTCTCTCTCTCAGGACAGGAAGCCCCACTTAACTTGTCCCATCTTTGCCAAAAGCTTTGGTGTTTGAGCAGCCAAACCCAAGGGGCTCTGGCCCCACCAGCCTGTACTGGAAGGCCCCTGGTCCTGCCTGTGGTGTGGGATGAATCCCCAGTTGTCCCCAGAGGGGGCTGCCCTGGTCCCTGCAGTGCCCAGCACCTGAGACACACAGAGAGCCCTGTCCAAAGGGGCTCCTTGTCAGGAATGTGGCAGCAGCCCCAGGAGCAGGCTGGAGGTGAGAACTGGGGCTGTGTTTGAGACTGACCAGCTCAGCTCAGTGTTTACCTGTGGGGGGAGTTTGGCCCCCCACACTGAGTTGAAGCTGGATCAGGGTGACAGATGCTGCATTTTGGGCACCCTGAGAGTTTCTCTCCCCCTTGGAGATTTCCTGCGGGGATGGGGCAGAGCAGGGAGCAGAATTAACCCTGCACCTCCCGTGGGCACTGCTGGCCTTTGTCTCTCTGCTGTGCCATCAGCCTGTGGGAATTTGCTGCTGCCGCTGCCACCCCACCTGGGGGCTGCGTGCTCCTGGCAGCCCTTCCCAGCCCCACACCCGAGCTCCAGCGCTGCCTCCAGGCTGTGTTGGGAGAGTTTGCTGGGAATGTGCCTCATCCCTGGGAGTATCCTTTCCTTCCAGAGTGGCTGGATGGAGCTTCTGGGCTTGTCAGCTTCAGAGTTTGCTTGCAAAAGTCACTGCAGGGAAGAATGACAAGGAGGTTTGTCAGAGTGCTGCTGTCAGACCCCACCTGCCAGTCTGTGCTTTGGCTTGGAGGTTGTTGTGTATTGGCCCTGCAGGGAATGAATGTCCCCTTCCCACCTCAGCCCAGCAGATCCCAAGGGCTCTTCCTGGAGTACTTACTCTTTGCTTCCCTTTGGGATAACTTAATCTGCACCCTTCCAGGAGCAATTCCTTGGCTTCTCCTGGAGAAAACCCCATGGCAGAGGCAGTCTGCAAAGGAGCCCAGAGCTGTGCTTGGAGCAGGGAGTGCTGAGAGCTGCGTGTGCCTCTGCTGCCCCAGGCTGGCAATATCCCCATGGAACAGACTGGGCAAATGGCATTAGAGGGAGCACAATCCCTTCCTGGAAGAGGTTTTCTCCTCTGCAGATCAGGCACGGGGCAGGAAGGGAACTTTGGAGATCAGCTGCTTTCCCCCAGAAAGCATCACTCACACCAGCATGGATGACATGACCTGTGCCCAGCGCTCACCATGCACCCGGCCAGAATCAAGAGCAAAGGTGGGTTTGGGTGTGAGCACTTGAAATAACTTTGAAAGAGAAGCAATCACCTTTTGCTGCTTCTTTCTTTCTTGCAGATGCTGGGATTGCCTCTGGGCACATGGGCTGAGCTCTCCCTGCAGGGAACTGTCAGGCCTTAACAGCTGTGAGGTTGTGTTCTTCTCAGTGGGGAACTGGAAATAATTATTAATTAATTGCAGAAATGTTTTCTGAACCTTTCCCCTTTCCTGGTAGATCTTCTCTCTCTGCCTCTGAATTTACAGCTGTTCCCTGGTGTCATTGGCCCTGCCTGAATTCCTTGCAGCTCCTCACTGGGAAAACCTGGGATGACTTTGAGGGGACAGAGGAGACATTTTCAGCTGAAAACCTGGGGTGACTGAGAGGGGACACAAGAATTGTTTGTGTAGGAAAATGGGAGGTGATGTCAAGCAGAGCAAGGTGGCATTTTTGAGGGAAAAGCTGAGGTGATGTTTAGGGGAAAGAATGCACATTTTGGGGGCAGAAAAGAGTTAATATTGTACAGGAAGGAAAAACTGGGGGGTAAAACTTGATGTAATCTGTAGGGGACAGAATGAATATTTTGGAGCAAAAATGAGGTACTCAGTAGTAGACAAAGAAGGAAAATTTTGGAGGCCAAACTTGACAAAGTCTCAAGAGCAGAGAATGAACACTTGGAGGGAAAAAGGAGGTGATGAATACTGAGCATGTGGGGAAAATTTGGGGGCTAAATCTGAGCTAATCTCTAGGGGAGAGCATGAACACACTGAGGTAACATGAGGGAATCAGTTGTGGGCAGATAGGGAAACTTGTGTAAAAATAATATTAAATAAGCTGTAGAAAGAACATTTTGAGGTAAAAATGAGGTAAGCAGTAGTAGACAGATGGAAAACTTTGGGGGTAAATCTTGATAGAAGCTACATGGTAGAAAGGAAATAAATATTGAAGGAAGAATGAGGGAATCAGTAGTGGACAGGTAGGGGAATTTTGGGGGGTCAAACTTGAAATGATCTAAAGGTTGAGAATGAATCTTTTTTGGTAAAAATGAGGTAATAAGTTGTGGACATTTCAGGAAAATTTTGGGGGTTAAACTTGAGGTAATCTCTAGGGAGAGTGTGACCACTGACATGAACTGAGGCAATCACTGGGGCTAGGCAAGGAAATTTGGGGTGTAAAACTTGGGAAGATCTGTAGGGCAAAGAATGAACATATTGAGGAAGCAATGAGGTGATCAGCAGTTAAGATGAGGTAGAATGTGGGGGGCAAACCCTGAGGTAATTATGTAGGAACCATAAGTGGTTTTGAGAAAAAATCTGACCTAATTTGTAGGGGACAGAATGAACATTTTGGGGGTAAGACAGACATAACCTGCGTGGTTTGGGTTTTAAAATCTAGTCAGTGCACAGGGGACAAAATAGACATTTTGGTAATAAAATCCGAGTTCATCTGTAGAAGAAAGAACTCATGTTTTGAGGTAAAAAGAAGGTGATCAGAACTGGGCAGGTAGGGAAAACTGAGGGGGTAAAATGTGAGGTCATCTCTAGGAGAGAGCAGGAGCATCCTGAGGTAAACGGAGGGAATTGCTGTGGACAGGTGGGTAAATCTGGCAGGTAAAACTTGAGGGAATCTCCATGGTAGAAAATGAGTATTTGGAGGTAAAAATAAAGTACTCAGTCAGTGGTGGAGATGTACGGAAAATGTTGGAGGTAAAATCTGAGGTGATCTGTAGCAGAGAGAATGCACTTGATGGGGTAAACTGAGGTAATCACTTATGGACAGGTAGGGAAGTTCAGAGGGGTAAAAATTGAAAGCATCTGTAGGGCAAAGAATGAAAAGATTGAGGTGGAAATGAGGAAAGAGGTAGTGGACAGGTGGGGAAAGTTTTGGGGGCAAATCTTGTGGTAATCTCCAGAGCAGAGAAAGAATGCTTCCTTGTAAAAAATGAGGAACTCAGAAGGAGGCAGATGGGGACATTTTGGGGGTAAAATCTCAGGTCATCTCAAGGTGAGGGAAGGACTGTTTGGAGGTCAACTCAGCACTCACTGTGTCTTCCTTCCTTGGCATCAGCTGGCAGGGAAGGGAGAAGAGGCCTCAGGCTGGAGAGGGGCAGGAGAAAGGCACTGTGGGCAAAGGCACCTCCCTGGCATCCCCAGGGTACCTGTGGGGAACACAGCGGACACTTTGGGAGCAAAGGGAGGTGATGGCATTGTCCCTTTGGGGGATGCTGGCATTTAGATCATTCCATCCATTTGCCTGCTGACATTTCCCAGCCCAGGGGCTTTGGCTGCCAGGGCAGCACAAAGATTGTTCCCTGGGTGGTGCGCAGATTTGGGGGTTGGCTTTGCTAGTTCAGATGAATTCTACCCAAAGCCCTGAATTCCCTGCTGAATTGCCACTGGCATAGCCTCCCAGCGCCTCCTGGAGCATGGATATTCCCATGCAGAGCTGCCTATTTAACACCAGCTGTGTCAGGACCCAGCAGAGCTTCCAGGGAAGCTCAGCAGGGTCAGGGCAAGGACAGCTTCATGTTCCATAGAATTTGCTGTTTGTAACCCTCATCCCCCAGCCCCCCCCCCCCCAATGTCCCTGGGGGCACCTGACAGAGTTCCCTGGAATTCAGCTGCCTGCACCCCCCGAGCTGGGGCTCCAGGTGATATTTGAAAGCAGGAACAGGCGCTGGCTGGACACGCTCCCAGCCCGTGCTGAGGCAGCCCCTGTGCCCACGGGAGGACTTCTCTCCCTGCAGGAGTTGATTTCATTCCAGAGCCTCAGGAGTGGCCTCTGCAAGTTCTTTTCCCTCAGGAAAGGGATGCACATCCCTGCCTTCAGGGCACCTGCAGTGGGAGCCACCTGGGAAAGCTTTCCATCAGTTGTGCAGTTCCAGCTGGCTCCCCAAAAACTCCCAACTCAATCCAAAGAGATTTCTCTGACTCTGACCTTTCATTTGAAGGCATCTCTGAGGGCATTGCTTGGCATTTCATTGCTGTGGGCGAAGCTTGCCTTGGCCTTAACACTGCTGAGGGATGATGGCCTCAGGCTTGAAGGGAAGGCATTTTGGGTGGCTGGGACATAGCTGGCAGGTGTGTGGGAGGTCAGCACTGGGAATTGCTGTCTGAGCCCCTCTGCAAACAGCCCATTCTGACATTGCCCAGTGCCAGCTGTTCCTTGGGGCATTTTTGGGGTGTCAGTGGGGTCTGTCGGGACTGAAGCATCTCTGGGTGCCTGTTCAGAGCAGCCCCTGGCCGAGGGGCCGCGGGCAGCCCTTTATCCATGTCCATCCCAGCGCTGCCCGGGCAGCCCAGTGCCCGTTCCAGGGATGTGTGTTTGGCACACTGCGTGCCACGGGCAGGACACTGCAGGCACAGCTCCTCTCTGCAAATCCAAAGCACAAGAGCTGCTGCTTCCCTTCCTGGGCCTCCTGGCCTTCTCCTTCCCCCCATTCCCTGCCAGCTGGGACACACGGAAGGAGCACCAAGGAACACTCCTGGCAGTGAGCAGGAGTCGCTGAGAGCTCTGTGCAGCTCTGGGCCACAAAAGCTGGCCCGGCCTCAGCAGCCCCTGGGATTTTGGGCTGTGAACACTCACCTGTGGGAAAGGCCCCTCTGCAGGCAGGAGCAGCCCTGACCCTCTCCAGAAGAGCTTTGGCTGTGGAGCAAGTGAACCCTCAGGACTTGCCTTGCTCATTTCTCCCTGGAAAGGGCCATGGAACAAGCACCTTTACAGCTGTTGGGTAAATCCTGGAAAGGGCAGGAAATCAGGGTTATGGGAAGAGTTCAGTGCTGTCACACAACTGCTCACCTGTGTTGTTGCATGATCAGGTGCTGGCCATGGAGCTCTGCCCTATGGCAATTACAGGGGCTGGTGTGGCAAGCAGCATTAGCATAAAAGAAGGAGTTGTATTTGCATAGGAATGATCTTGCTGGCACTTGGCATTCCTATCCCAGGCAGGACATTGCCAGGAGCTGAGATTGGCTTGGCTGGAGCAGGGTGCTGAGAGTGCCCAGGTGTGGGTTCAGTGGCCAGAGGAGCCATTCACATAAGGGTTCGACTTGGTGGTCCTTGTGTACCTATTGCCACTCAGGATCTCCTGTACTCTGGAAACAAAGAAGAAACATTTTTCCCTGGCCTTTTAAAGCCAGAGGTTTTTGCAGTGGAGCGTGCAAGCCGCAGAGAAAGCGGGGGGGAGGAAGGAGAGCATCAGGTCTCAAGCGGCAGTTGTGGGATGAGCGGCTCAAGCAGCAGCGAGCCCCGGCGAGGCCCCGGTCCCGCAGCGGGCGCAGTCAGAGCAGGAGCGGCAGCAGCGGCCTCGGCGCCAGCGGCCGGGCCGGGGGAGCGGCTCGTCCCGCTGCAGCCGCGCTGGTTGGGCGGGGCCGCGGCGGGCGGGAGGCCCCCGGGGGAGCGGCCCGGGGCAGGGGGAGCGGCGGCCTCGGCAGTGCCGGGGCTGGGGGAGCTCCGCGTCCCCGCGGGGGCTGCGGGCGGGGCCGGGCCGGGAGCGCCGGCGCTCCGGTTGCGCCAGGGGGCGCCCCACAGGGCGGGCGGCGCTGAGGGAGCGGCGGCCTCGGGGGGGGCCGGGGCGGGCACGGGCGGTCCCCGCGGCCCGGCCGCTTCCAGGCGCGATCCAGCGCCTGCTGCGGGGAAGCGCCGCCCTCCCGGCGGGCCCGGCACCGGCACGGCCCCGGCTCCCCACGGCCGCAGCGGGAGCGTAGCCGGAGCTCCGGCGGGAGCCCAGCCCCGCGCTGGCCGCAGCCGGAGCGGCAGCGCCGGGCTCGGCGCCAGCGCCAATCCCGGAGCGGCACTTGCCAGCCGCGGCGATCCCGATGCCTAATGCCATCCCCCATCCCACCTCAGTTCTCCGAGCCCGGCAGCCGCACCCCGCCCGCCGAGAGACAAGCGGCTCGGCCCGGGACCCCCAGCAGACACCGACAGGACCCAGCCCCGAATCCCAGGGCCCGGGTCCCGTTCCCACCTCAGCGCCTCGGGCTCGGCGCAGCGCCGGGAGTAGCCCCCGGTGCCGGGCTCCGCACAGCGCTCCGAACGACGGTCCCGCCACAGCCCGGGAGGAGCAGGATGAGCATCCACCGCACAAAGCGGAGCGGGCGCGGATCCGCCGGCATTTACGGGCGCGGGCGGGGCGGGGCGGGCCCGGCACAGGTGTGAAGGGCGGGGTCCGCACAGGTGCGCGGGGCCCCAGAGCGGCTGCGCGGGGCGGGGCCGAGGGGATTTAAGCCTCGGGAATCGGCGCCGCCGCCATTTGCTCCCTCGGCGCTCCGTGGGAACGGTTGTGGCCGGACCGGGCTCTAGATCTCTGTATTTCCATATTTCTATGTCTCTGTAGTTCTTTTCCTTTATATTTGTGTTAGTTTGTCTTCTTCTAACCCTTCTCCGTTCTCCCCCCTCTGCCTCCCCTCCCCCACCCCCTACACCCCCCCCCTACCCCCCCCCCTCTCCCCCCTAGCCCTCCCCTCCCTCCCCCCCCGGCCCGGTCCCCCCCATCCCCCCTCCCTGTCCCCCTACACACCCCAACCCTGCCCTACCCCTCCACCCTCTCTCCCCTTCTCCACCGTTCCTTCGCCCCCATCCCGGGTCCCCCCTGCCCCCTCACCCTGCTCCCCTTCCCCTCCCAGTTCCCCCCACCTGCCCTCAATCCTCCCCCTCCGTCTGCCACCTTTCCTTCCCCCTCCACCTCCCCCTGTTCCTCTTCCCTCGTTTCCCCTCTGCACCTTGACCCCCCACTTGTGCTCCGTCCTCGTCTTCCCCCCGCCTCCTTTCCTGTCCCCCCATCCCACTTCTCCCTGCACACCCCGAACCCCCCACCTGCGCTCCTTCTTTGACCCCCTCTGCTCCCTTATTCCCATCCTCTGTCCCGTCTTTCCCCCGCAGCCGCGGGGCGCGGGGCACGGGGCGCCGGAGAATAAAGCCCAGAGGGCCGGAGCCCGGCGCCCCTGCCCTCGCCCCACACGGGCCGGGCCCGCTCGGCGGGTCCCCCGTGCAGTACAAAAACAGCGCCGGGGCTCCGGCTTTCCACACATCACACTGGGGATCCCCTCCTCAGGAGGGGTTCCCGGGGGGGTGGTGGGTTTTGGGGAGGGTGGTGGGTTGGGGTGGGCCCCCTCCTCAGGAGGGGGTCCCGGGGGGGTGGGTGGGTTTCAGGGAGGGTGGTGGGTTGGGGTGGGCCCCCTCCGGAGGAGGGGGTCCCGGGAGGGGGTTAGGGTGGGCCCCCTCCGGAGGAGGGGGTCGGGGGGAGGGGGGTGGGGCGGAGGGGGGACTTTCCCCCCCTCCAGTCCCCGCCCCCTCTCCCGGACCCCCTCCTCCGGACGGGGCTCACCCCAGCCCCCTCCGCGGGACCCCCTCCTCCGGACCGGGGCCTCGGGGAGGGGGGTGGGGGTGGGGGGGGGGAAGCAGAGGGGGGTCACGTCACTCTGTGGCATGAACAGACATAGAGATCACAGGCCAAACCAACAGCCCCTCCCGCCCGGACCCCCCCACCCCACCCACCCTCCCCCCGAGGCCCCGGTCCGGAGGAGGGGGTCCCGGGGAGGGGGCTGGGGTGAGCCCCGTCCGGAGGAGGGGGTCCGGGAGAGGGGGCGGGGACTGGAGGGGGGGAAAGTCCCCCCTCCGCCCCACCCCCCTCCCCCCGACCCCCTCCTCCGGAGGGGGCCCACCCTAACCCCCTCCCGGGACCCCCTCCTCCGGAGGGGGCCCACCCCAACCCACCACCCTCCCTGAAACCCACCCACCCCCCCGGGACCCCCTCCTGAGGAGGGGGCCCACCCCAACCCCAACCCACCCCCCTCCCCGAAACCCACCACCCCCCCGGGAACCCCTCCTGAGGAGGGGGCCCACCCCAACCCACCACCCTCCCCAAAACCCACCACCTCCCCCGGGAACTCCTCCTGAGGAGGGGATCCCCAGTGTGATGTGTGGAAAGCCGGAGCCCCGGCGCTGTTTTTGTACTGCACGGGGGACCCGCCGAGCGGGTCCCCCGTGCGAGGCTCCAGCGAGGGCAGGGGCGCCGGGCTCCGGCCCTCTGGGCTTTATTCTCCGGCGCCCCGAGCCCCGCGGCTGCGGGGGAAAGAGGGAACGGGGAGGGATGAGATGGGGTAGGGAGAGGAGTCGGGGTGGGTTGGGGAGAACGAGGGGGGAAGGGAAAGGTCGGGTGAGGGGGAAGGATGATGGTCAGAGGAGGAGGAAGAGAGGGGAGTCGGGTTGGGGAGCGGGGTACGGAGAGGGGAGAAAGGAGGGGTGGGGGAGAAAGGAGGCGGGGGGGGTCGGGGATGCACAGGGGAGCAGGGAGAGAGGGTGGGGGGGCGCTGGGGAGAGGGCAGGCAGGGGGCTGGGAGAGACAGGGAGGGTGTGGGGGAGAGAGAAAGAAACTGGGGGGGGTAGGAAAGAGGTGATAAGCGGGGGAAGAAGGAGGAGGATAAGGGCAGGAGAAACGGGGGGAAGAAAGACGGGGAAGAAAGAGGGGGAGCGGGGGCCTCTCCCGGGCCACGCCGGGGGAGCCCGGCCCGGCCGCAGCCTCCCCGAGCTCTGAGGGAGCAAATGGCGGCAGGGGCGATTTCGGGGGCTTAAATCACCTCGGCCCCGCCCTGCGCAGCCGCCCTGGGACCCCGCGCACCTGTGCGGACCCCGCCCCGCGCACCTGAGCCGGGCCCGGCCCCGCCCCTGAAGCCGCCCCCGGCCCCGCCCGGCCCCGCCCCAGAGCCCCGGCCCCGCCCGGCCCCGGGGCTCGCCCTGCCCGGCACGGGGGCGGCTCCATCGCTCGGGGCCCCGCCCCTCTCTCCCGGGCCGGGCCCGCCCCGCGCACCGGGGCCGCACCGGGGCCGCTCCCGGGACCCTCCCCTCCGCTGACAGACACCGCCCCGCTCGCTCCCGCTCCTTGCCACGCTCGGCAGCCACCGAGGCCGCCGCCCTCTCGGCTCAGCCGCCACCGGGCGGCAGCAGCGCCGCCCAGCTCAGCCCGGGGGCAGGCACAGAGCACAGGGAAAAGCCGGCTCCGGGCGCTCTGCAGCTCCTGCAGCCCGAGCGTCTCGGCTCCTGGGGCCAGGCGCTTGCTGCTTTCCTTCCTACAGAAAAACGCCGGCTCGTTATTCTCAAAACCTGCTGATCTCTATTCCCAGCTTCTTATATTCCTGTATGCGACAGAGTAGAGAGAGAGGGCTGGCTCATTTCAAAATGAATTTACATCTAAATCAGTAGCATTTGCCTATAGATGTAAAAATGAAGAACTTAACACGTTTTAGTATTCTGCACACAGCCCTCGCTGGGAGGAATGGTAAAAAGTTAAAAACAAATGAAATTTTAAAAGTAGAAAGTTAGAAACAAAGTTACAACGGCAGAAATTTAGAAACAAACAAAGAGGTAAAATACAAGAAACGAACACGTTTCTAAAGGTAGAAAGTTAAAAACAAACAAAGTTATAAACAAAAAAAAAATTAGAAACAAACAAAATTAGAAAGGTAGAAATTTAGAAACAAAGTCAGAAAGGCAAGTGTTGAGCCTTTGACAGGGTACCCCTCCTTCTCGGACCAGGGTGAAAGAGCAGAGGAGGCTGCTGTTCTGCTAAATTCTTTATTTCACGGTCTCACAGCTGTCTTGAAGGCAGAGTTCGAATGGGGTTACATGATACAGCCAAGCAGCAGCAGCAGGCAAAAACAGCTTCTTCTTTATGCTCCATACACTATATTTTTTCTTATAGAAGTGTGGATTCCATTTGTTCATTGACCAGTAAGATTAACACACGATTCTAGTTTTCCTTAAACCCATCCTGGTCTAAATCTAACAGTCGTAAGCCTCACACAAGTGTCATCTGCCCTTGTTCCATAAGGAATCCCTCTACAGACAGGGAGTTGTCACCGGCCCCGTGCTCATGGGCTGCAGGGGACACCTGCACTGAGGAGGAAATGGAAATGGGAAAGAGGGAACTGCAACCTGATGGGACGCACCTCTGGCACCACACCTCCTCTTGTTCCTGCTGTCCTGGAAAGCCCCAAGTAAATCCGGTCCCTCAGACCTTGCATCCCTGAACACCAGGAGAGCCGGTGTTTTACCCAGATCCCAGTGCCCTGCACGGCTGCGCTGACACGAGCACAGGCCGATCACTCCGCCCAGCACCATCCCTCATTTTCCTCCCACGGCTCCCCAAGCGTCCCCAAACCACCCCAGCGTGTCTGTGCCGGGGCCAGGGCCTGCCCCGAGCCCGACCAGAGGCTGTCACCCAGCCCTGCACCAGCTCCCACCACTGGGAGAGCTGGGAATGCACTGAGAGCTCGGCTCCCCGGGCTCCCCAGCACCCAAACCGGTCCTCAGACACACAGAAATGCCCAACCTGCCCCTCTGGGCACAGCCAAACACCACAATTCCATCATCCCCAAGCAACTCTGGCACTTGCCTCTTCACCTCCGCCCATTTCCAGTAGCCGGGGCTAGGACCGGGCTGTCAGTAATAGCATTCCCTAGGCAGTTCATCCCAGCGCAGAGGAGAAGAGGAGCCTGTCCCTGACCCACACCATGGGCAGGACAAGGGGGGCCCTAGCTGGCTTTGCCTACTCCAACACCACAGCTCTTGGTCCCAAAGATGGGGCGAGTTCAGTGGTTTTTCCTGTCCTGAAAGAGAGCAGAAAAGGGAAGTTAATCCCACTGTGGAATCCAAGACTCCTGCATTTCCTATTTCTGCTCTGATTGCTCACCGTGGAGTTTTAGCTATGGAAAAAAAATGGAGAATGACACCATAGCAAATAAAAAGTGCCCTTTTCCAGCATTTTTATTCCAGGCATTAAAAGGATGCTCATTTCTCTTCTAGCATTGTTTCCCTCATTTTAGGAGAACCGTTTTCATCCCAGGCCCCACTCGTCAGTTGTTCGATCCTCTGGCACTGGATTTGGACAAAAGAAGGGACGCACCTGGACTGCAGGAAATCACTGAGAGAAACCCTTCCAAAACGTGACAGAGAAAAACAACAGGAGATGCAGGAAGACACATCCCTCATTTGCACGTCTGGAACGCTTTTCTAAAGACTTCTCTGCATCTGGATGCTCTTTGCTCTTGGCTTTCTTCACAGGAATGCATTTGCTGCTAAACACGTCTCAGACCCTTACCTGATCGGGATAAGGTGGGATGGAGATGAAGACTCCCACAGGGAATAGCCAGGGAGATGCAGGGCCTGGGAACATCAAGGACGGAGAAGAGAAGGAACAGGGATTGTTTTTCTTGTTTAGAGCCAGCAGTGCTGTGAGCTTGGAGAACACACGGCACCGCAGGGATCCAGGGCAGGAGCGGGATAACTGCGGGATAAGGGGAATCTGCTCCCACTCCAGGGCTGTGCCAGTGAAGGAGGGGAATTTTTTAGTGCCTTCATTACACACAAAAACCAAACCCAGCACCACCGAGCTGGACTTTCGTGAGCCGCAAAACAAAGCGGCCCCTGGCCTTTGGCGGAACACAACCTCACCGAGTCACGGAGCCAGGGGATGACACTTGGGAATGATCCTTGCTGCTGCCTGCAGGCAAATCGGATGAGGGAGCCACAGGAGCTGCGGGGTTTCCTGCTCTTCCTGCAACGCCATCGGTCCAGACCAGGAGACCTTTCCTGGAACAGATCTTCCCTGTAAAGGGAGCTACACCAAAGCTCAAGCCCTCATTTAGAGACCCTTGGAAAAGGAAAGGTGAGAGGGGATTACCTGGAGCCCCAGGGGACCGAGGCGAAGGCAATGAAGAAGCAGACAGCAAAGTGCTTCCACTGCTTCTCACTCCAGCAAAGGGAACATCCCTGGAATTTCATGGCCAGCGTCGCTCCCAAACCCCACAGGTGAACCCACACGTACTCCAGGACTGATCTCCTTCAAACTTCCAGCAGCACAGACTCACCGGGAGGAACTGCGATCCAAGGACACACATCAGCAACCGTCTTCCCGCTTGCCCCTCTCTCCACATTTTCCCTTTCCAGCGGGATGCAGGTGCCACCCCCCAGAGGCAGGAAAACTGCCTTGCAATCCGCTACAAAACCTGCCTGGAAAGCCCAGGATGCCCGGAGCCAGCAGCCGTTTCTCCTGGAGCTCCTGCTGACAGGCATTTGAAGCCTGCTGTGCCTCACAGCTGCTTTTCTGCCAAGGGCATTCCCATCTTTTCTTTTTTAGCCCAAAGAAAGGTTTGCAAAGCTGAGTTTTGTGAGAAGCGCTTCATATTTGGATCGTTCTTAACTTGGAGTTTCCCTTGGCACCAAAATCAGGGGCTCACCTTTTGCTTGGAGCTTGGCTGAAGTCCTCAGCAATGCCAGGGAATGTGGCCATTGGAGGCTTTGGGCAGATTTGGCTCATCTGCCTTTTTAGGCCTTGTTTCTTTCTCTCAGCCTTCCCACTGGATTGTGGCCTCCGAGGAATACGTAAAATCCCATTCCATTCCTATTCTTTCGGACAATTTTTTGTACCGTCCCTGTACAAAACGAGGCCCCCTGTTCGGATGCTTTTCCCCACCGTTCCCCGGCACTTTCATCTGCCGGTGCATTCCCTGCGTTGCTTGGGCTCTTCCCAGCTCTCTGAGCTCCTTCACAAGGCAGCAGATCGATTTGGCCCAGGAACTAAACCCTCCCGAGGAATTGTCTGATGCCATCTCCGCATTTGACACCTGATCCTTGTGCTCAAAGGATCCCTCTTTCTTCCCTTCAGCCAATTCCAAGGCTCGCTGCCCCCAGCTGCGATCAGGCCCCAGCCTGATCCCTGCAGTCTTCCCTGCCGGGATCCTGCTCAGGAATCCCTGGGCTACAAATGTAAGAATTCATTCTTCCCACCCCTGCCCAGTTCCAAAGGATTTGGTGTCTGCCTTACCTGGCTGGAGCCTGCTTCCAACTCTGTTCTTGCTGCTTCTGCTGCTTTCCAGTTCCCAGGAATTCCACCGACGGAGCGACAGCGTTTTCCAGCTCCGCCAGGATTCCCTCTGCTGCGTTTGGGTGCTGGAAGGATATCAAAACCAGGCTCTCTGGGGCTTTACTATCAGGAAATTACATCCCCGGATTTGTTCATTTCCAAATATTATCTCTTCCCAACAAAGCACTGGGCATCCAAGGAATACAGAAAGTGATGGGCTGACCACTGCTTACTCCTCTGGAATGTCAGAGCTTGGAAAAAAAGGGCACTTGAGGCTTCTCCTGGTGCTGCCCGTGAGGTGTATTTTACTTGAGAGCCCCTTCCCGTGTCTTTCCCTGTATCCACCAAAAAATCCACCCCTTCATTCCCCAGCTGCTTGCTTCCTCCCTCTTTTCCTGTATCCAACAGAATTTTAACAGGTCAATAGTCCCCTCTGCAAGAGCACCTTTCATTCCAAACCTAAGAACAAACGAATCACTTCCCTTCCACCGTCCTTATTAGGATTCCACTGAGAGCAGTGGATGGAAAATGATCCTCTCCTGGTCCCTGCTGGATTCCCGGAGCAGGGATCCTTTCCCTCTTTCCCCCCACCACGGTGCCCTCCTCCCCCTCCCGCCCCACCCCACACCCTTTTCAGGCTTTGTTCCACAGCTTTTGCCTCCAGGCCTCAGATCCTTTCGTTCTCCACGAGCTCCCAGCAGCTCCACAGCCTTTCCTCTCCCATCCCGACCATTTCTCCGGGAATGGAGCTCCGCATTTCAATTGCCTTCTCTTTTCTCTGACTATTCCCACCAATCCAGAAGACCTAAAGCTGACACAAGGAACACTCGGTGCCCACAAATCCAAACCCAGACCCGGCCATCCCCAAACCAGCAACTCCCGGACAATTTGCGTTCATTCCAACCTAACACTGAGGACTCACCCAACCCTTCAAAATTCCCAAGAAATATCCTGTTGCCTTCACAGCTCCCAGGGGATTCTGCTTCGTGCTCACACGAAGGATTTGGGACTTCCCTGAAAAAACCCGTGCAGGGCACACCGGAATCCCCGATCCCGAGAATCCGGGGAGCGTTAAAAGCTCGGTCCAGCCTGGGCCCCCGGAAATTTTTGCCAAATATCCCCCAAGTCCTCGGGATAACAGAACTCTCTGGTACTGCATTTTTGGCGTTGTAAAGCCTGGAATTCCTTTATTCCTAGTGCTGGGCTCTGCATATGGCCGAGAAAATCCCGGCCTCCACACAGACCCAGGTTCCAAACTTTTTGATACATTTTAGCAAGCCGAGAAATTCACCTTCCCTGCTTGTTCTTAAGGGCATCCTTCTCTTCCCTTACCCGGCGTGCTCTCTCCCACTGGGGGTGGGTTTTCCCCTTCCCATGCTAATTAGTCCCTACTTCTAGGAGGTTTAGGTACCTTTCTTCCCTGGCAGGGATTTCTTAACACAGCTACCGAGGCTTTGGGAGTCTCCTTTATCTTCTACTTTCTGGATCCATAAATGCCACAATCCAGACGCCCAACTTCAACAAGACATCCTTTCTACCTAAAAACACACACTCTCAACTCTTAGATCTTTTAAAGTTTTACCCCCGCAAAATTCCCCTATTTTTCCACCACTGAATTCCTCAGTCCTGCTTCCAAGGATTTCTTGAATACCACGGGGCTTTTCTCAAGATTTACCCCCACGACCTTCCCTACGTGCCCACTGCTCATCACCTCATTTTTCCCTCAATGTGGTCGTTCTCCACCCCAGAGAGTTTGTCAAGTGTTGCCTCCAAAATGTTCCCCATCTCTCCACTACTCAGTTCCCCATTTTGCCTCCAAAATATTCAATCTGTCCCCTCCACATTGCATCCACTTTTACCCCCAGCGTTTTACTTCCTCTACAATATTGATTCAACCTTTTCCACCCCAAAAATCTGCATTCTCTCCCTTAAACAGCACCTCAGCTTTTCCCTCAAAAATGCCCCAGAGGGAAACTCAGATTCAGCCCCCAAACTCCCATTTGCCTACACAAACAGTTCTTGTGGCCCCTCTCAATTCCCCCAGGCTTTCAGCTCAAGGAAGAACTGGAAGCCTATTCCCTCATCTCCACCCTTGTTTTGCTTTCCTGGAAAACCTTGCGATCCCACACTTTCTCCAAGAGATCTGCTGGGACTACTGGAAGGTTTGCTCTCTCAGAGCGCCAGGGGGCTTTACAGCACTTGTTCCTCTGCATCTTTACCCTTTTATCAGCTTTCCCCTGGAACGGTGTTGTGGGAGAAGCTTGGAACTACCAGAAATGGATCACGTTCACATTTTTTCCCCACCAGTTTTTATCTGGTTTCAGATTCCTGGAATTACCCTCAAATGTGCCCTAGAACACTGCTGTGAAAGGATCAATGAGAAGAACAGCCGGAAAGCAGAAAACCACCTCCAGCAGCAGCCACAATGATCCCATTTCTCTTCTTACCTGGTCCTGCCAGAGCTCCCAACAGCCATTCCCATTCCAAAACAAGAGCTATGGAAGACATTCCTGCTGTCCGTGAGGGTGAGGCGGCAGTTCTGGATGTTCTTCGCTGTGCAATCAGACAACAAACAGAGTGTAAATGATCCTGGTGGTCCCTTCCAAGCCAAACCACCCCGTGATTCCATGAGTGGATCAGCACCTGTTCCAGCTCCATTCCAGAAACCTCCTCCCACTAACCCAGAACTTTCCTTTTTCTGCTCAACATCAGGGGTTTGCTGCCGAGTGCCCCGGGCAGGGGACGCCTCAGCCTTCCCTGGGACCGCAGCATTCCCTGCGCTGCCTCAGCATCCCCTGCGCTGCTGTTCCACGCCCATCCCGTGGTCCAGCGCCTGCGCGGGCTGCAGTGCCGGGCTCTCCCCACGAGGCGGCAGCACCGGGAGCGAGCAGCCCCGGCCGGTCCCGCTGTCTCGGGGCAGCTGCGCCTTTAACCCGCCCTGAGCCGGCGGGGCCGTGAACACAGCGGGCACAAACCCCACCGCTCCCCTTTATTTCACCCTCAGAGGCACAGGATCGCAGCATTTCCTGGGCTGCAAGGGACCCACAGGGAGCATCGAGTCCAAATCCTGGCCCTGCACCCCAAGAATCCCACCCTGTGCCCGAGAGCCTTGTTCAGACCCAAACTCTTCCCCCAAGATCCTGAAAACACAGCGGGGCTGGGAGAAGGATGACCACGGAGGATTTTTTTATACAGATCTCCTTGCACGATCGTTAAATAATATTATTAGACAGTCCATGAACGCATCCCTGTGCCGGGACAGCCACCCCTGTGCCGGAACACTCATCCCTGGGCCGGAATACCGATCCCCCGCGGCCCCCACCGTCCGCTCGGGGCTGTCCCCGTTCCCCGCTCACCTCCGAGCCCGGAGCACCCGCCCCGGTGCCCCCGGCCCGGCAGCGCTGCTCCCCGGGCTCCCCGCCATCGCCGCTCCTGGCGAAGAAGGGCGGAAGTCACCGGTACCGCACCGATGTGGCTATTCGACCTTCTCAAGATGGCGGCCGGAAATACCCCCCCTCCCCCCCGCTCCGTCTATCCGGCTGCCTGAATGCTCCCGCCTGCCCCAGGCGCCGCTGACCCCACAGTCGGTGTCCGCGTAGCGGGAAACGCCTCAGAAAATTGCGTGCAAGCGCTGGGCTGGCGTCGGCGTCGCGTTCAGGCAGCCGAATAGACGCGGGGGGGGGGGGGGGGGGGGGGGGGGGCTTCCCTGCCGCCATATTGAGAAGGTCAGAAAACAGTGCACAAGACCGCCATCTTTAGTGTGGCAGTGACGACACTTCCGCCCTTCGCCGCCATCTTGGGTGCTGGCAGAAGCCACTTCCGGTCGAGCCGCCATCTTTAGTGTGGTACACTTAGGGCCCCCGCCGCCCCTCACAAGGGCTTCTGTCTAGTCGGCTGCCTGAATCCGGCCCGGACTCCGACGCCGGCCCCGCGCTTTCCGCGCGATTTTCCGCCGTGCTTCCCGGTGCGAGGACACGGCTGGCGGGGTCAGCCGCGCCGGAGGCGGCCGACGGCTCCGCGACCGGCGGCAGGCATCGGCAGGGACACCTCTCGCAGGGGGCCTACTGCGTCCGCCATCTTGAGTGTGGCGGAAGTGTAAACCACCCTCTGCAAGGTCCTGGCAGATAATAAAATAATAAAATCAAATAAATACTGTCATATTCTAATAAAAACGTCACTTAACGCCGTCCCGAGAGCGCGGAACTGCGCCTTCCTTTCCGAGCCGCCTCCTTGAGAGCGACACGCGGGCGACTCGATTCCGACCGTGCCCGCCCGGTGCCTCCCGCCCGGGTCGCGCTGCGACCGCGCCTCTGCTGCCCGGCAAAACCGGCCCCGCCGGGCCGCCCCCCGCGCTGTCATTCCCCGCGGTCACCGCCCCGCACGGCGCCCGTTCCTTTCCATAGCTGTGGCCCCGCTCATGCACGGCCGTGTCCCTTGGCGCTCCGAACCGCCCTTCGCCCCTCCCCTCCGCTGACAGACCCGGCCCCGCTCGCTCCCGCTCCTTGCCACGCTCGGCAGCCACCGAGGCCGCCGCCCTCTCGGCTCAGCCGGCACCGGGCGGCAGCAGCGCCGGGGCGCCGTGTCGGGGGCGGCAGTGCCGCGCTCTCGCCACCAGGCGGCAGCAGCGCCGCCCAGCTCAGCCCGGGGGCAGGCACAGAGCACAGGGAAAAGCCGGCTCCGGGCGCTCTGCAGCTCCTGCAGCCCGAGCGTCTCGGCTCCTGCGGCCAGGCGCTTGCTGCTTTCCTTCCTACAGAAAAACGCCGGCTCCTTATTCTCAAAACTTGCTGATCTCTATTCCCAGCTTCTTATATTGCTGTATATGTTAGGGTAGATAGAGAGGCTGTATTTGAAAATTAATCTAGACATAAATTAGTATGAGGCATTTCCCTTAAGTGTCCAAGGACATAGGCAGCAGCAAGGAAGGTGATGAAGCGAGTCAAGTTGAACCCCAGAGAGCTCTCAGCTCCTTGTGAAAGCTCAGACAAGCAGCAGAGAAAGAATTAATGCTCCCATATCTGGCATCTAACAGCCACAGGGCAAGTGAAAAGTTGGTTTCAGAGAATGAAGGAAATACAGAAAAAGCACTAAGTAATAAAAGGTGAGAAAAATCCATCACTCCAACAGGTAAAGGAAGGTAAACCACTTGAAGAAGCAGAGGTAGATGGAGGGAAAAAACCTCACAATTTAGAGTGTCCATGACACCCAGAGCTAAAACAAGGCCAGGGGATCTGGGAAGAGCTAAGCACATGTGCTCCAAAAAACAGCAGAAATGAAGTGAGATCTCTGAAGGGAACAAAAGAAAGAGGCAGGCTGAAGAAAACAAAAAAGTGCCTCCCCACTTTTCATTCCCTGCCCACAAAGCACTTTGGGATTTTTAATCTTGTCTCTTGTACTATGCGGTAGAAATCCAAAAATAAAGGTCAGGAGAAGCATGGTTTATTGGGAACTATCCTGCACAGCAGACAAGATATATCCTCATGCAAATGATTCCATGCAGCACTCGCATCTTCAATCGCTTCTTTTCCTCTTGCCGGGGAAGCAGAGCTGCTTTATTTACTCTAAGCAATATTTTCTCCCTTCTCCTTGGCAAAAAACAAGCTCCCATCTTGGCAATGCTCCCCAAACTACCTAATGCTCATCACCCCCCATGCTAAGGAGAGTGGAGCAGGCTAATTTATCACTTCTTATCATGATTAACTTGCCCAGCTGCCGGCTTCAAGAGCCCCAGAGTGCCTCGGGTGATACAGGATCACAGAAGGAAAAGCTCTGTTGAATGAAGCTGCTGCCACACTGGCCCTCTTTGCCTGTCAAACACATTCAGCTGCTCTTGCACTGCCCTGTGAAAACCCCCCATAAAATACAAGTGAAAATCCCTCAGCACCTGTGATAAAGCACAGCTGGGCTCTGCTCAGGGCATTTCAAACTACCGGAGGTATTTGTGACCTCCCCTTGCCAAGGCAACACCTCAGGAAAACCAAAAGTTTCTTTTCATGGACTCACAGGATGGGTTGGGTTGGAAGGGACCTTAAAGCTCATCTTGTTCCAACTCTCACCACACTCAGGACACATTCCACTAGACCACTTTGCTCCAAGCCCCATCCAAGCTGGCCTTGAACACTTCCAAGGCGGCGACAATCACAGCTTCTCTAGAACCTGTTTTGTTCCTCCCAGATCTAAAATCATACCAAACTTATCAGCCTCAGAGGTAGATTTCTATTAAATGTCTACATTTTTCTAGGACAGGAATCCAGCAAACATTGTTTGCATCTGACTTTGCAAAATGAACATCAGCTGCTGCCCACTTTTCTTATTTTTCCCCATTTGGTGGAACATTTTCATTCTGTTGTTGTTTGGAGCAGTATTTTAATATACCTGGCTGAGGCTGCTTAAAATAGCACAGCAAGATACCGGGGTGTGAGGGGTGGAAAACTGAGCTCTTGCACATCTGGTGTTTCTATTGTTGGAAGTCTTAAATCCCACCTCTCTGGTGGGACGAAATAGGTGGCACTAATCCAATTTCTAAAGTACCATGCATCACGCTGATGCGATTTTAAGACTAAAAAACAAAACAAAACAAAAAAGCCAATTTAAACAAAACCCTCTGCTCCTTTCCATTTTCTCTGTTCCACAATTTATGACAGAAGACAGGAGAGAAAGATTGTTTTGGGAACAATGTTTTCAGGACTCTAAAAAGAACATAAAAACTGCTCTGCCACACTCTCAGCTGTTACAGCCCCAAAAAGCACTGGCTGGCTCTCTTTGCTCACAGAGCCACAACTGTGGTGGGATTTCTACCCCAGGTACCAACCTAGTGACCACACCATGGGACAGTCATTTCTTGGTTTTCTCCTGGGAATAGCTACAGCACTTCCGTGTTGCAAGGCAAACTTGAGCCTCTTTTAATGAAACTGGACATGTGAAATGAGGTACACAAAGCCAAAGGCCAGCTGAACCTGTGATCTCTGAATGGGTCTTCACATTCTTCCCAGGAAGATGAATGGGAATCACTCTTTTGCCAGGGAAGCTGCATCAGCTGGGAATTTGCTTTAGAAAATGTGCTTTCTGCTCCTCTCAGAGCCAAAATTCCTACACATTTCTTCTAAGTCCTTCTTAGAGAAGGACCATGTTAAACTAAGTGACAGTGAAGCAAAATGACAATCCAGGAATAAATTTTCCTGCACATTATCCTTCATCCACGTGGGTGGTTTCTCACTGGCACACAGGGGTGAGGAAGGAACCCAAATGCATCACTGTACATAAAGTCACACGTGCTGAGGGGTGAACAAATCTCAGAGATACTGGAAACCTCCTCTGAAGACCCAATTCAGGGAAAGCCTGAGCTGCTTTGTGTTTCTGGGGGTGAAGAAGTTCAGGATCTTCCACAGATGCTCCGAGGCAGTAGGATTGTGCCTGAATCTCGCTCTGGAAATGCCAGTGGCTCAGCTGAGAGCTGTGGCAATGATTGACATTGCATTGAGAAGGGCCACAGTCCTGCAAGGCTCTTTCATCAGGAGCAAAGAGCGGCCTGGAGGGTGGGGAATGCTGGATCTGTAGCACCGAGTGCTCATCCTTCACCTTCATGTGGAGCTACCCCCAAAGCCGCCATGTAGCACTTTTTCTATTGCCCCTCTTGTGTATATTCTGGAGCAGCTGTTCCATGTGGCTTTTTATGGTGATCCTGTGGGAAGCAGCCATTCGCCTGCTGTGATATCCTCACAACTAAGACGAACTCCTCATTCCTTTTGGTTTTATTTGGGTTTTTTTATCTGTTTGTTTGATTGGTTTGTGTGGGTTTGTTTGTTTGGGTTTTTGTCTTTTTTGGTTGGAGTTTTTTGTTTGCTTTTTTATAAATGTCTGGTGAAGCTGGCACAGCCAAAGTCAAGAAAATGTAAACCAGGTTCGACTTTCCAGAAATTACTTTGGACTGGGTTTAGCTGCATCCCCCAGGCTCAGGATTATCAAGATATTTGCAGGTTTTGCTCTGCGCCATCAGCCTGCTCAGATTCTGCTCGGTGTTTCACAAATGGAGAAGACAATGGATGCTGTGCCAAGCTTCCTTTCAAACAGCAAAACCTGGGTCAGCATGAGAGAAAAGAAGAAGAAAAAAAGAAAATATTCATCAGTTAGAACAGAGCCAGTGTCCCACCATCTGCCCCTCCACTCTTCCTAATATTGTCTATTTCGAGACAAGCCTGGGTCTAAAGCTTCCCTCTCTCAGCTCCTGGTGCTATTTGCTACCTTGCAGCTTTGATTTCTGCTGATCTAAGTCCCTGCTGTCCATGTGGGGTTGAGAATGTTCAGCCTGGAGAACAGAAGGCCCTGGAGAGGCTTTGCTGTGGCCATGCAGGACTCGAAGGGTCCCATAGGAAAGATGGGGACAGTGTTCAATAGGGCCAGTGGCAAGAGGAGAAGCGGGGATGGCTTTTAACTGCAGGAGGTTGATTTAGGTTGGCTCTAAGGAAGCTGCTTTTTCACACTGAGAGTGCTGAGGCACTGGCCCAGGCTGTGCACAGAGGATGTGGATGCCCCATCCCTGCCAACACCCAAGGCCAGGTGGGAACAGGACTCTGAGCAAGGTGCTCTGGTAGAAGATTGCTCAAGTTGGAACAAGACGATCTTTAGCGTCCCTTCCAAGCCAGACCACTCAGGGATTCCATCATTCTGTGATGCCCGTTGTCCACTGCACGGTGACCCTGGACTCCTGTGAATTGTGACGTCACGGTCTGCATTCACACTGGAGCTCCCAGCATCCAGCAAAGAGGACAACACAAGCATTGGCCCTTGTGCCTACACACCCGTCACCCTGCTTGGCCCCTGCTCCGCTACTCCCGAGTGTTCCCAAAGGTCTCTTGTGCCTGGATTTTGCCGTTCATCCCTGCCAGATGCTCACATTTGTCCTGAGGAAGGTAAGGTGCCATTCCATGGAAATGGACACCACCTAAGTGCCTCTGTGGGGATGCTGTGGGACAGGGATCCCACTCCGAGGTTTTGCTACATCTGCAGGTTTCCAGAGACGAAGAGAAAGAGATGGAGGTGGATCTAAAGATTGATACAGAGGAGGAGATGGAAGTGGAGGGAGGAGAGACCGGAGAGGAAGAGATGGAGGTGGACGTGAAGGAAGAGATGGAGGAAGAGATGGAGGTGGATGCAAAGGAGGAGATGGAGGAAGAGATGGAGGTGGACGTGAAGGAAGAGATGGAGGAAGAGATGGAGGTGGAAATGGAAGAATACAGTGAGGACATGGATGTGGACGGAAAAGACGAGGAGGAGGACATGGTCCTGGGATGAGGACGGACTCCAGCAGTAGGACAGGTATGTGCTCCCCACAGGCAGAGTGGGTGCCCTGCTGCCAGGCTGGGGCTGGGCTGGGTGCCCCGCTGAGGGACACGGTGCCCCGTGGGCTGGATTCTGGCAGCACAAGCAGCATCCCCAGCCTGTCCTGCCCTTGCTTTGGCTCACACAAGCCCCATGCCAGTGCCTGGGGCCTGACCCCCAGCCCCAGCCAGGCTCAGCGCTGGCAGCAGAGTCCCGCTCTGCCAGTGTGTCCCAGGCTGGGGGCACATGGAACAGCCCTCTGTGCCTGACTGCAATGACTCTGTCACTTGCTTTTTCTTCCAGGACTGATGGAGATCCAGGCCAGAGACGGCACCCTGCTGTAGATACGTTTTAGCGTTTCTTATTGTCTTCTGTAAATACGTTTAATATAGTATCGATAGCTATGTTCTTGTAAATACGTTCTATAGATCGTTGTTGTTACAAAGGTTCTTACAATGTAAATATGTTCTGTAGTTCGTTTTTGTTGCTGCTCTTAGATAAATAAAGGACCTTTGTTTTTCATACCTCAGTTCTCTTGGCATTTTCTTTGGGCACAAGCCTCCATGGACCAAGACTTCCTTTGGAAACCCCCTCTGTCACCAGACTCTGGTACAAGCATAACACGAATTGATCCTCGTAGTTAAAGGCGTGACATTAATTGGCACAAATTTGTCCCTTAAGACTTTCTAGCACAGTAAATGTCAGTGCTCATAATCCCCAATTCCTAATGAAAGCTTTCAGTCTCCTCACCTGCCACGGCACCGCAGGGATCCACGGCAGGAGCGGGATAACTCCGGGATAAGGGGAATCTGCTCCCACTCCAGGGCTGTGCCAGGGAAGGAGGGGAATTTTTTAGTGCCTTCATTGCACACAAAAACCAAACCCAGCACCACCGAGCTGGACTTTCGTGAGCCGCAAAACAAAGCGGCCCCTGGCCTTTGGCGGAACACAACCTCACCGAGTCACGGAGCCAGAGGATGACACTTGGGAATGATCCTGGCTGCCTGCAGGCAAATCAGATGAGGGAGCCACAGGAGCTGTGGGGTTTCCTGCTCTTCCTGCAACGCCATCGGGCCAGACCAGGAGACCTTTCCTGGAACAGATCTTCCCTGTAAAGGGAGCTACACCAAAGCTCAAGCCCTCATTTAGAGACCCTTGGAAAAGCAAAGGTGAGAGGGGATTACCTGGAGCCCCAGGGGACCGAGGCGAAGGCAATGAAGAAGCAGACAGCAAAGTGCTTCCACTGCTTCTCACTCCAG